>NC_082342.1:48277927-48890704 GCF_027477595.1 Haemorhous mexicanus
TACAAGGTGTAGGGTACCTGAAGTTAGCATCTTACACAGAATGAGGAATGTGAATGCAGTAATATTCCTCTTCTGGGATCAGATTTCAAAAAAGGAACAAATGGTGGCAGTTACTAGTGGCCAGGCAATGAACACATGCCAGTGACAATCTGCGATCAAGGGACATTAGTTTCTGTTTTGCTTGGATTGCAGATCTTCACCATATAGAAATTAGATGATTTCTTCAGTATTTAGGGAATGATGAGCATGTCTGAAAGCATTTAAACAGAAGATACAAGTTTTCACCGGTACAGCTTCAGCAAGGTCTGAATTCAAAGACACTAAAATTTGTAAGCACTTCGTAAAATTAATAAAATTGTTCATTTGCAAGGTATTACATTCCTAGATGCAAGACACAATAGCCTCAAGTGGAGTTTTTTTATATATATATATTTATATATAGATATACACATATTACATTTTTTACAAAATTTTATGCATTGTGAGACAGTAGTCCAAATCATTAAAGTCATTCATTGTTGCTATGAAACAGCAACTAAATCCTGTACTTTTTAATACAGCCCCCTCCCCTCTATGATTCTCTCATTTCAAGCTGAGGAACCTGCAGCACCAGAATAGCTGGATCATCACTGATTTTTCATAATTGCCTATTTTACAAATGTTGTCATTAAAGCAGCAGAAATATCTTTCAATATTTAGATTTCTACTTTCAATGACTGTGTTCATGCTGAGCAACTTGGAAAAATATCCAATGGTGTTATTTTCTCCATTCAGAACTCACATAACAGGTTACACAGATGTGAAGTTCTGAGCATTTTGTGATACTTTATAATGAACAGCTAAAAAGTACAAAACTGTTGAAGGAACGAGAATAACCTCTAACCATCATCATCTCTTTCACCTAGAAATAATGATGTATAGGTGCAACTTCACAAAGAAAACTTAAGAAACCTGACAGATTAAAAGCATCTGAAAATGCTGCACTTGGCACTGAAAGCTACAGTTAAAATTTCACGAGACAGTTCTGCCAGGTTCTGGAAACTCTGAGGTCACCTATCACAGACACAGATTTAGAAAAGTCTGCTGTAACAAGATATCATCAAACCAGCACACCTAGCACAGAGTTAAGTAGGATCTCAGTACAGCTCTACTACTTTAAGAGAAGTCAGGATACCATTATGCTACACACAATGCAAACAAATATAAACTTAGGCAAGGAGTTAAGAGAACCACTAAGATTTTAGGGATGTTTAAATAGGCATACCTCTATTAAGACTCATTTTTTTATTTCAAAAATATTTTAAATTGTTTTAAACTAGCAAAAATGTGCAAATGCAAAGCCTAAGAGACAGTTTTCTCATATATTAGTTTTAAGAATACAGAAAATCAGCATAAGCTTTGTATTATAGAATAATTCTTATATATAGTAGTGATGACCTCACTAGTTTGAGGACATTTTCTATCTTCCAAAACCTAAAGGGGCATCTAGTTTCACACAAAACTTCCTATACTGTGCATAGTCCAATTTTCTCCAATTAAAAAAATAAAAAAACAACAACAGTACTCCTAAGGAATTGTGAAACTCACTAATACACAGCTTCTGAAGTGTTTGCAATTCTGCTTTACAGAACTTCACACAATGCTCCCCATTCCCTCCTGTAAGGTTCCTTACCTGTCATTTTTGCAGCAGGTGCCAAGTTAGGCCAGTGTCCTAACCTCCTCTTCCAAAATAATGACAGCAGAACTGATTATCTTTGTGGGGCTAAAATCTCTGAAGCCGTAAGACTGTGCTGGGGGAAGGGCAGGGCAAGACGTGGACACACAGTCTTTATTAACAACTCATTCACTCCAAGAGCTTTCTTCTTTGGCATGCTTCATTTGAAAATGTAAAATTTAACAATACTACCCAGTACATACATCTACATTGAAATGAAACCTAGTAAGGAAGGATTCAAATACCTAAGCATGTAATAGGCTTTAACTGTTAATTCATTTATATAACGTGTAATAAATTCAAAGTTTTACTTAGATGACAGAATCATGGACTTGTTAATGTCCCTTTAATGTCAGAAGGGATCTCTAGAGGTCATCTGGTCCAACTCCTCTGCTCAGGCAGGGCCACCTAGAGCCAGTGCCCAGGACCACATCCAGATGGCTTATAGAATCTCCAAGAATGGAGACTCTGCAACCTCTCTGGGCAGCCTGTGCCAGTGCTTGGTCACCCCTCACAGTAAAAATGTTTCCTGATGCTCAGAACTAATCCCCTGTGTGTATACCCATTGCTTCTGGTCCCATCAAAAGATCTGTGATTCTTTGTGCAATTAAGTAATTTCCTTTCTGTACTAACTCTACTAGGTGACAACTTCCATCACAGATTACTCTCTAACAAATGCAGAATATCAACTTCTGGCTTCCACCATAATAAAATCATAATTGGTAGAAAACAGAAAATCTTACATTAGATTTGAAATACAGGAAATGGAATCTGTATCTCAAGATAAAGACAACAAACGGCATTAATAAACTGCAGGGTATCCTGTAAATGTTCTACCCCATACTGGTATACTGACATAGACTTACCTGTTTCTGAAAAAACCCACAAAGCAATGTGGAATAAAGGAATCATTTCTCTATTTGCTACTCTCTGCCTGGCAAGCTGGGACTCAAACTTGGCTCTTTGTCCTTTCCTTGCACAACTGGACATATTCCTGATGCTGCACTATTAGGATCTATTTCAGCTTTATAGTACCATAGAATGCTGTAAATTCTATGTACAGCATTCCTTATTTTAGTAGAAGTCACTACTACCTGCAAGATAAAGCTATTCTTCCTACCCAAAGTGAAACAGCTTTCTAAGTTAATATCAAACATTTTTAAAAAGCTTTAAGCTCAGCTGTCATACATAGAGCAAAGTGAACACCTTGTGGCAGACGACTGAAAAGCACTATATTAGAAATAATTTCAAGCCTGAATAACAGATCAGGCATCTTAGTGAGTGTCAGGAATACTATTTACCATTCCACCATATACCCCCCATAAAGTCACTCCAGTTGATTACCATTTTCTCCAACTGAGAGCAAAGTAAAGGCCTCAGTGATGACACTCCTTTGCACAGGATTAGGCCAAGACCACAGTGTGAGAAGTCAGGAACTCCCTTTTGATATCATCTTATATACAAAGGCAATAACTTGGCATCATATTCAAAACTAAATATTTTTAATCAAAGAGACTGATTGCTGGTACAGTTTTTCATCATAGCTCATCCAGATTTCAAGATGCAAGCTTGCACTGTAATTCTCACATTAAAAATACTAATTTACAAACAAGCTATCAAAATTATCTTGGGTGCCAAATTTGTAAATATCAACACATTAATGAGAAAATGGTTACACACACAGACTAAAACATAAGAGTTGTAACTTCAGTTACCTGTTTGTGACTTTTGATGTACACAAGTAAAAAACATCCATTCTAATACACTACAAACATTACTTGCAACATCTTGAAAAAGAAACTCCACTTAAGCAAGCAGCAGCTTCTCCAAAGAAGTCTGCATTTCAAACTTAAGTTCTGTATCCTGATGCATCCATTTCTTTGAAAGATTAACAGAACTCGTACTTGTTATCAGATTCTTTTGCGCTACTTTTTACAGACCACCTTCAGAGCAGTTTGCTCTCCTATTCTGTTCAATCTTGTTCTGGTCTTCTCATAACTTTACTTCCATCTTATTCAACAACTTATACACTTACTTTCATTTTGGACTCTGCAAAATCTTGCATCTGATCAGCACCTGACTGATGAGTATGCCCTGACAGGAAATATTTATGCATTAAGTTTGAGGGACACTAGTTTACATCAAACTGTGAAAGCTAAAATAAATGCAGACATCCAAACAGTTTAAAGATGAACCTCAGAAAATAGAACAAAATCCAAGTACCTTTATTACAAACTTAGGGAATCAGAACCATCCACAAGATGAATTTTCTGTAACACATCTAGAATTAAAGGAATTTGTCTCATTGACAGTACAAATGTAACTAATTTGTATTTTCTTTATTTTCTTAAGTCTCTTCTCAAACTTGCTCAGATCAGTACCTCATTGAGAACACAACTTTCATTCATGAAAAGTAGTATTTGGAAGTGCACTGTAATGACTGAACAAGTATAAACTAAGCTGACTGCATCTGGTAGGAGCAAGTGCTGATTTAAGCACCCCATGACAGCACCACTCTCAACCTACAACTGCGGTGGCTGTCACTACCTGTTAGAATTTGCTCAGCAGAAAAGATGACTTTGAAAAGAATCTGTGCAGCCATAAATGAACTTCATTAACTGAGGCACATGAAGCAACTGCTGAAACAACCAAAGGCACTACCATATTCCAAGTCCTGGGAAGGCTGTGACAATCATGCAGCTGTACATATACCAACTCAGCAGATAAAGTTACCTAAGATGCCGACTCTTCAGCCATTCAAATTTATCACTGTGGCAAGACAACTAGGTTCTTAATAAACTTAAATCCTGGTAATCCTATTCTTGGTTTGTCACAATCAAGGCAAAGATGACATTTTCCTGCCATAAGAGCAGGACCAGATTTGGCAGCACCTATTTCTAAGCAGAAGCTCTCTTAAACTTGTGACAGAAGTCCTCTACTGGAAGCACTGATACTTAAGTTACACATATTTGAACTTCAGTCCTTTTCCAGGAAATTTTATTTAGCCTGTATATTTAGCCTTTCCCTGCATGTCAATAATTTCACCTCTATTCCTTTAAGGTTATGTAGTCAAAAAGTAAAGATACGAGAAAATACACCTAACTCCCCAATAACGTTATTCTTCTTAATAAAACACGGGCTTTCAGAATTACTTTTTCCATTAAAGCATGTATTTTATTTGAATGTTTACACTGAATTAGTTTTGTTTATAGCAGAACTCTGAAACAGCATTTAAGAATTTTAGATGAAGTTTATAAGAGTCGTATTTGGGATTTTTAATCCTATGGCAGTTCCCAAATTATTAAAAGCTGAAAAGTGAAAGATGAGATAAAGCCACGTTTTCCTGCTCTTCCACAATAGTATCCCCCTATCTCTAAATCCATTAAGAGGACTTATCTACTTTTACTTTTCTGTATTAGTATTTGCAAACATCTGTGAGTTCAGAAAGAGTAACTATCTATTAAGTTCTCATGTACTCTCTGTCACTTCATTATTGTGTAATTACAGAAAAGAGAAACAATGAAATTAAATTAATCCAGAATGAAATTTTTTGCTCCCTTAGAAAGAGACATAAATCCATTTTAAAGGCACAACAGATTAAGAAAACATACACGATACATACTAACAAAACACATATGAAGAGGTATGTAACAACTTGTCAAATCCTAGTCAAATCCTAGAACTGGTTTTTACTGTGCATCTGACATCTTTCCCTTGCTTTAAACCATCTCCATAAAGTTCAGTGTTAGAACCCCCAAATAAGGTTTCATACAGCTCATATCTTCCATATCATCAGGAAAACATAAAGCCTTTTACAACAAAAGAAAACCTAGAGTACAAAAAAGGAAACAAAATCCTAAAAGGAATAGTTTAGGATAACCAGAGCAGGCTGGTGACAAGCATCAAATATTAATAATTTGGCCCAATCCTACAGTGAGCATGTCACCTTACACCCTCACATCACTTCTAAAGCTTGGCAGAAGCTTGAACAATTTTCAATGTAATTGTAGTGTAAAGGTTAGAGTGAAGTCCTTAGTGTCACACCAGTAAATGATTTAGAGCTCAAGTAAGACCTCCATTGAAACAGTTTTCCCACATTCTTTTAAGATATATCATTTGGCTTCCTTCACACCAGACAGTTTTAAATATACAAGACAGTAAAAAAAAAAAAAAAAAAAGTAGATTTTTAAGCAATCATATAAAGAAGATTCTACAATACCACATAAGACCTCAAAACCAAGCAACACACCATAATCAATCCTTTACCCTCCTTCGTATAACCTGTATTTTTGTGATTATCACAGCAATAAAGCAGAAATGCAAGTTCAGCATCAAGGTTCTGGGCACCCAGTTTTAAGACATTTTATGCTCAGTATGTATCAGCTTTTATTCAGGCTTAAAGGCACAACAACATATCACCAGTAACTACCAACACTTGAATTACCCTATTTCTGATATCTATACTACATGCCATGATCTCCAGTAAAGTAAGTGTGCCTAAACTAACCAATTCTGATTTTTACAATGTAGCAGTGAACTTATAACTGGATGAAATATGATAAATGATATTTCTTTTAAATCTTTGTAACAAATGGGCCCAATGTAAAGAGTAAAAAATGCATGCCCAGGAACATAATGCAACTGAAAACTAGAGTATGATTTCTTCACAAATCTGTGCTTCCTCCACCCTCACTGCACCCCCCCAGGGGACTGGCTAATTCAGTATTTAAAAACTATGAAACTCAAACAAATTATTTTTCCTTATGTTTAATACAACTTGGGGAGTTAAGAGTACTATTCAGAGCAAACATTGAGACACTTGTGTTTAATTTACTGCCTTGTAAACACAGTTAGGATTAAAACCAGACAGAAATTAAACGTTTTGTTTGTAACCTTGAATAATGATCCCTAAGAGTGCTGTAAGCAGGGAAAAGTCTAGAATAATCATGCAGAAAGTATACCAAGTGATTTTATTCTCCTGAATCAGCTGTCATTTTACAAACAGTAAGAAGCATCCAGGATTTTTATTTACTTTCCTAATAACCAATTTTTCATTACTTGCTACTTTTTCGCCACATAAAGTAGAAAACGTTCATTTTGCTCAGAACATCCAGAGTAAACACAAGACAGAAAACAAGCTTATAAATTAAAAACCCTCCTAAACAAGTTACATAATACTAAACAATGTTCTGGTACCCCCCCATCTACAGACAGTTGTATTCATCAGTGTGAATAATATATGAAACTATGCAAGTGTGATGCAAGAAAAATGTCAAACATGCATTAAGTGGTATTACAAAAACTACACAAAGTATAACATGGCAATAATAAACTGACACATAGCCTAAAATAATGTTAGAAGTGCAGCCATCCCTGCTGCCAAGTAGACAATTTTCACTTTTAAACCAGCAATGCAATAGATGACAATTCTTCCATACACTTTCTTTCAAAACTCTTCAAGATTCAGTTTTTGAATTGCAGTAATTGTACTCTTCACACACTAAGGCAAAAACTTTATTTGTATGATTTGTCACAGCTCTGGTTCTGAAAATGTCAGATGTGGAACTGGAACTGGTACAGTGCTAAATTCCAGAAACACAATGTTCCACACTGAAACAAAACTGAAGATGAACTACTGTTTCATTATTACAGGTGTGTCTTCTGAGGAAAGCTTTTTATTTGAAGTTGATTAAAACTGCAGCTGTGGCTTACCTTTCACATGCTCTCTCCCTTAAAAGCAGAACATAATGTATGGAACAACACAGGGTTATCAGGTCAAAAATGAAGAATGTTAGCACTTTAAAAGACTGTTTTTCCCATCTTTGTAATGGCAGTTTTATATTTTCTTCCAAGATAAAGTACATGTGAATAGTCTTGCTTCTTTTTAAAGCAACTGTGTATATAATTTCTCCTGGAGAAATCACGAAGAACACTATTTTCCTTTTTTTTACTGGCTTGCATGTAACCTTCTTGGTAACTGCAGAAAGTGAACAGACAGATCAAGCTCACATAAAATTTGGCTCAACATTTTAGAGGACATTTTTTTCTTCACCACTTGAAATACTTGCCCTCTTGGCCAACTATCACCAAGAATGTAACCATAACCATGTTATTCAGACATCTCAACTCCTTGACACACTTCTTACCCATTTGTTCTAGGCTATGTATTTCTTCCCAACTCACTTAATGAGAACATTTATTGAACTATGCTCTGTGTCTGTAGCACTAAATACCCTATGGATGCACAGGTAGGAAGAGTCTTGCTCTACTGTCCCTTCTTGCTCGTCTTTCCTTCCACACTGAAATGAGCAGAATCAATAATTCTCACAGAGTCTCCTTTACCTGCCTTTACCTGTGTCTCCTGCCTGGGGACACAAAGGGAGCAGGACCAAGCAGCAAGGAGGGCAAAAGGCTATTCCTATCTGCAGTAAGGCATGTACTGGATTATTTTAAATATTTCAAATTTCCATTAACATAAAAATATTTAAAACATTTGTAAGCAGCCTGGAAGATCAATTCAGCTAGCAGTTCAAAGACTTCGTTCTACAGTACTGCAATAGCTGGTTTATGCAGTGTTTTTTAATGCAATTTTACACTATATAAAAATATTGAAAACTCAGTAACAATAAATAAATTTAGTAGAATAAATCCTTTTATAACAAATAATGAACAGTAATGGAACTTTTTTTTTTAAAAAAGCAACACTTGAAAATGACCAGAACATCAAGAGCTAACAGATGCAAAAGAAATTACAGCAAACCCTTTTGGTTTTTACATCTTTTTAGATTTATTTTCTCTTCCACCTTGCTTAAGTATACATTTTTATTTAAAGTGGGAAAACACATTTTGCTTGGGTTTGTGTTGTACACTGAGGTATTTAGGGTTTGGGGATTTCTTTGGGAGAGGCGTTTTGTTGGGGATTTCTTTTTTTCTTTCTTTATCTTTAACGGATAATAAAATTAGTTTCCCTGTCACACACAAAAAAAATTTATTACAGTGAATTAAGGCAAAAAATTAATGAAAATACCTTAATCCCATCCCATTACTAGTAATAGATATGTATTATTTCATTTTCCTTTACCATGGTCTTCTGTTTGGCGCTTCTCTGTCTATGATGCACTCAGGTTTAAGTCTGGATTCTCACTAGCTTGATGAGAGGCTAACAACCTTAAAATTAGCTGTTACATACTTACATGGTGTGTGTATGCTGTATACGGTTGCTGTATTCAGCCACAAAAAACAACACAGAAGAGAAATATCCAACTGCAGTGATCCCACCATACAACCCAAGAATTTTAAAATATTTTTAAAACATTAATTCATTTCAGTTTTTCTGCTATTCTTTGGCCACTTGCACAAAACTAAATTAGTTCCAAAAATCTAAGACATAAATGTAACTGGTATTTCCACATCTTCTATTAAAAATTAGTTGCTTTGTGGTTTTCATGTAGAATAAGACTTAAAAGTTATTTCTGTGAATCAGCTGTAGATATAAAATTAAACCACACTTTTCTCACTTTTATTACGTTACTTTATTCCCTCTCTCCCATTTTTTTTGTTCAAGTTACATACAGGACCCTCCACACTTATTCCTGTTCAAGGATCTATGCAGTTTTTACTTAAAGTCAAGAACAGTATCTTTATTCTCACTGCAATTCTTTCAAGTCAAGCACTTAACGTCCCGCATACAGTTAGCATGTAAATTCAATCAAATTATACAGCTATGCTTTACTCTACAGAAATTGAGACATAAAAGCACACTAGTAAATCGAGGAACAATGGAAGTTCTAGACAAATCATTTACCCAACCAAATGGAAAAATCTTATCCACATGCGTATAGTAACACAGTCCAGTTCCTTTTGAATCTCATACTTCTTATTATGAGCATTGTATTCTCCACTCAAGGGACCACATACAAATCACTTGAGTTTTTACCCACATTTACAAAGTTGCTTTTTTTCTTTCAGTGTGATTTGTGTATACAATAATATTTACATTAGAGCAGAGGGTTTTTTAAATAGTTTTACCTGTAAGCATGCTGTGCTTATCTCTGAATGATTTTCCGAATAGCTCCTTCAATTAGGAAAAAAAGGGCTGCTGTTCCAAACAGAAGAAACTTCTCGCACTACTTTTAAGAGTCAAGCTGAGGTCATTAATAAGGATGCCTCCAAATTTCAGTTATATAAACTTTCAGAGTATCTTAAGGAAGTTCAAGATGGAAAAGACCTATTAAAAATCTATCCCACTGAAAATGAACACATTGAGGGTTTGTTTCCATGCATTTAAAAACATAAGAAATACTGTTTTCATGAAAATTTCATGTTCACTTTATTTATTCTACAAGTAACATTTTAGACAATTTTATAACTAGCTCCAGTATTTCATGGATTACTGTGAAAACACACCTGAAATGCCTACAGCTACGATTTTTAAAATACTTTATGGGAAAGCACCTGAAACCATCAACAAAACACATTAAACTGGTGAGATTGCTAAAACTACTTTACAGTATATCTGGAAAGGTAATAAAAGGTAACATAAAAACAATCAAATGGAAAAAATTATACCTGACATTAGGTATTCCAAGTTTTTAGTCAATCCTTTTATTGTTACTAAGTTCTTACATTTCAGTAAGCTAATTTTTAATAAAGTAAATGCTTTCAGGTTACTACAGTTCAACATTTCCCACCAAATTAGCACTGAATAGCCAATAATCTAAAGTAGTAATGTCCAACCTCTGCATTTCTCATAGGACACACTCACTCCCTCCTTACCACTGATTAGTCGGGAAAGTTTGGACAAATATTCCCTCATGCTAGGAGTGAGTTAACAGCCCATGGAAAGCACCAAACTCCAAGATGAGCATCTTAATAACAGCACAGTGCCCGTATTAATCCTTTGAGCGCTCCTGAGAAGACAATTAGATTGCATTGGAAGTGTGCGCTCTCTGAAGTCCCCCACTCCTGGCCACAAGCACAAGCTAATAAAAGATGCTGCATGCAGACTCTAAAACTACTGGATATGCAACACTTCAAGTCTCAGGAATGGGATTTAGAACCCCTTCACATCTGTGGTCCAACATAAACTGATTTTAGTTGCTACCCTGCATTCTGTGCTAATTTAGTAGTTCCAATACGCTTTAGTTTGACTTAGGAAGGGAAAAACCATGACAATAAAATCAACTTCTTATACAAAATAGATAAATTAGGAAGTACACAAAAAAATTTGTTTCTGCAACATACTTAAATAAAATGAACTTCATGCCACCAGTGCACACCAGTTAATTGCTGAACATCTCACCTCCAAGCATATTTTCTCCCTTCAAAAGGCCTACAGGGTTTTGGTTTTCATTTGAGAATCTGCCTTTAGATTGGTTATTTCAGCATTTTTAAGCCAAGTTATCTTAAGGGAGATTGCAACTTGTTTAGCAAGACACAGTTCATCAACGTCATTGTGTTTGTAGTACCTTTCAAAGTATTTGTAATTACAAATTATTCTGTATCTGAAATCAAGAGTGGAAAAGAGGGAAATGAATTTGGTGAATATGGCGGCATACTTTATATCAGAATGATCCTCAATAAATGCATACGATAAAATCCTACTAGCTTATGCTTAAAATTAAATTAATTATTTGGTTCATACTGTCTTCTTGCCATCTATTTTAAATTTTATGCTAGTAAGAATCTCCTGTTTATATATTTATGTACAACTGCATTAAAAAAATGTGGACAACATATGAAACAACTGCACATCAGGAATTTTCTTTCTAGGTAATCCACAGTAGTTAGTGATTTTCTTAGGAAATTAATACAGTAAAGTATATTAGGATCGCCACAAAGTTTCCCAAGACATCAATGTGCTTTATCTAATGAGCACATTGGTCAGAACAATGTATAACTTTAATGGAATAGTAAAGCTTTAAGTACCAAAATGGTATCTCTCTGGAAAATTAGGTAGTTTAGGAATATGAAACTTCAGGAATAATGTAAAAGCTCAGTAAGTACATTGTAAAAGTAAGTGCACTGTAGTTGGCAGATTCACGTATATTCCAAGCCTACTTGTTTTAGCATAGCATATAGCAGAGTGTCAGGACTTCAAACAGTGCAAATGTAGTTGAGTACCACTGTACACAGAAAAAATGATAAACTGCTCCACCAAACGAGGATCAAGAAAAATTAATCACTTTAGCAGAAGGGCAGAACCTTCACGCAAAAACACTGGTTGGCCACATCTACACTTTTTTAAGAAACAATTTGTGACCATTCCTTTTTCAATAAAATTAGGTGTTTATTATATAGCTAGGATCAGTTACTACCACATTTGGCAAAATGAGAAGCACTGCCTTTAGAGTTAAGCCAAGCATCCCAAAGAAAACTTTTAAGAGATGAAAATAGCAGCATGTCATCAGCTACAAAAGGCATTCTTCATTAACTCCTTACAATCTGCCCAAAAATACATTTCAGTATTTATTTGTTAGGACTTGGTTCACAGACATTTAAAAATAGATTATTTTCTGCAGTAAGGACAGCTGACAAATACACTGCTACCATGCAGCAGAGCCATCCAAGTCAGAGATTTACAGGAAGGGCAGGTCACAACTGTGGAACAACAATCACTAATGTTAAATAAAATCTAAAATAATTTTCAAATACACGCGTATCTCCACTTGCTACCAAAACCACAGTGCAACGAACATGCACTTAAAATAGCATAAAGCTGGCACAGAAAGTATTAACAACTTCTGAAGATTCATTCTGAAGTGTATTTAATGTTCTTCTGAAATATATTCAGATATTATAAGGAGGAGGGTTTACATAGCTAAACAAATATACAGGAGCTAGCTAAAACCTCTGAACAACACAGCCTTTTCCTTTGAAGAAAATGAACTAACCTTTTGAATTCAGTTTAATTTGTACTTAAAACATGTTCACTGTTCACAAGTTCACAGCTTTACAGTTGAGACCTACCAATTCACCAATACTTCCTCAATCCCCTAAAAAAAGTCACGTACAAGGGCAGAAAATATTAGGAAAAAAGTAACCTCATATTTAGATGCCTTACTAGATACCAATGTAAAGTGTATTTTCAACTGCGTAAAGAACACTAGAGCAGAGAGTTTAACTAGTTGCCATATGCAAGCACTAGTTTATAGCAGTGAAAAAACAATTTTCCCAAATCTTGAGGTTTAGGACCAGTGTGTAAAGGAAAACCATTTGCAGTTTGGTTGAGGCTTACTTTAAGAATGAATGCTATAATGTGACACATATACCAAGGGGAAAGAGTATTCCAGACTAAAGGTAACTCAGTACTGTATTACAAAGTGTGGCATATGTTAAGTCAAGCAAAAAATGGCAACATTAAAGACAATATAAAGGAAAATGCTTAGCAGATGCAGATGTCCCAAGTGAGGACCTACATACTTAGTTTAACAGAGGTAACTCCTGAATTGCATGAAAACAGTATCTTAAGCCATATACACGGGCACTTTAAGTAACAGTGTATTTCCAAAATGCCAGCAATATGGCAATTTTCTTGTTAACCATTTGCTCAAAATTTAATCCACCAAGCCAATCACTGCCACATTAACAAGTAACACACAAGCCCTCTCAGCTGCTTGTATCCCATGCTGAGCTATGTTCATACCATCTGGATGTTAATAGGGCACCAGGTTATTTCAAATCAGTTTTTAACCAAAAGAGCATCACAATTTATGCAGATAAAATTTAGTTTTGTCTACCTCTGAAAATGCACATGAACTGATAAAAAAGATCACTACTATTTTACAACTATTTTGCACAGGAAAAAGAGTAATAGTAACCAATCAATATCCCTACTTATTTGCCATCACAGGAATAGAACCAATAGGTCTTTTCCATCATCTTCCGAGACTGAAAAAACAAAATCATAATAAGCTTCCTAATAGCTTTACTACCAGTTTTATCTTAAAACTCAATCAGCAAATCTACCCTGAGTTGTGCTCTAAATGGAATTTTCCAAATTCCTTGTTCTGTAAAACCTTTCTGAAGAATACTTGTGTAATCCTTCCAAATGCATATTACTCAACTATAACTGAACATTTATTTTCGCTGGAAAACATGTATTTGCTTCCTAAAATAACAGCTACTCATTGACAACAGACATGTTTTTATTAAAACCAACCACTAGGGAAAATGTATAATTATTAATAATGATGTGCAAACACAGAAGAAAGCTTTTGACCAGCGTGCAGAAATGTCTCCTTGCTAGCAATGGGAAATACTTTAACCATCAGCAGAACACACAGATGTCACAACCAATTTTCTCCTCTATAAATATGGTTTAGGTAAATTCACTCATACTGTTATGAATAAAGCACACATAAAGATTCCTTTTTTTGAATTCCTTTTTTGGTTTTTTCCCTCCCAAGTTAAATTTTCTAATAATTTATCTGACAGATAACCTCTGTTGATAAGCCTACTGTGACTAAGTTTGCAATGGTGGATTGAGATGCAAGGACACACCATCTTTGAGAACACTTTGTATAAAATCTTATGCTCTTTGAAAGTCAAAACAAAAGCAGCTGTGTTTTAAGTTTTCCATAATATGTACTGCACCATGCAGTTCAGCTAAACACTATTAAGAATGGAACTTTCTTGACACATAGTAGAAACTACGTAAAAATGAAAATGATGCCACTTATAATTAAGCATAAAATTATTCTTACTCAGTATTAGTAATAAGATTCCCAAAATCCTTTCCAGTGATTTTTGTTTTATTGTAATCAGATAACTGCACGTTTTACAGCATAGTCACACATTGCATTTTGCTAGTCACAAACACATTGCCTTACATAATGATCCGCATCGTTTCTGCTCTATCCTACAAAGCCTATGACTGAATACAAAAAAAGTTTTACAAAAGAAACTGTTTTAAAGACTACAATAACAATAGAACCGTTTCCAGATAACAGCTAAAATTATAAAGGCATATCACTGTATAATTTTACTGGAATTTCTAAAACAGTAAGGAATGAATTAAGGTTTAGTATCTGCGACGCTTGTTAGGTCCTTCAAAGTTGCCCCCTGGGTTTCCTCTACCAAAGCCACCAGGTCCACCACTCACGGCACCTACACCACTCATTGGCGGCTGAGGAGTCTCAGAGCCCGTTCTACTAACCAGAGGTGAACCCATCTGGGATGGGCCTCCTTGAGGGAATCTCTCATTATGCTAGCACAAGTCCATTTGGAACATGCCAAATGTGAGTTACAACAAAAACCACAAGTGATGTTGTCATGGAGTTCAGCAGATAGTCCAGCAGAATCAGGATCACACATAGAAGGAAGAAAGGAGCAATTCAATTAGTTATTACGGAAAAAGAGCTGGAAATTAAAGAGTGCTAATGTTATGCTCCAACTTTGTAAAGAAAATTAAAAATGAAAAACAATACTTAAGACCAACTCTGGTGCTGAATGTAACTTCATCCTTACAGGCACATCAGAAGCAATACATATTCTCTAGGTAACAGAGGAGACAGCAAACAGTTTTATATCTGAGCCCTACTGTGCCTTACATACCAAAGCTTCTCCTTTAAATAAATTAGACAGAGAAACATTGTCAAACTTGCAGGAGAAGAAATCAGATTTTGTATTTCTAGACACTGCATTTACTCTTTTAATCGCCTTAAGACTTCTATACCCACATATATATGGATAGTTCAAGTCCAGGCTACCTGGAGTTAGCCTTCTGTATGGCACTTAAGAGATCTTTAGTTAAGGCTTTTAAAACTCTGAAATTCCATCTAAACAAAACTACACTAGTGACAAAATGTGTAATTTTGGACTATTCCTAGTTTATAAAAAACTCTGTATGTAACTAAGGCTCATTCTGAAATATCAGTGTGAGATAAAAATCCAATTAATCTTCCATATTTACTTTCCTTGGCTCTATGCTTAATATTAATAAGGGTATATATCCTTATACATATTTATTTCCTTAATTTTTAAGTAAAAGTCCATCTGAGCACTTACAGTTCAGTATTTAAGTGTTTAAAAACAGAATTCCACATGGAGAAATTGCAACTCAAACCATTAAAAGCATAGATACACGGTACAATCAGATGTGGAAATAACTCATCATTCACCAGTTAATGACAGTTATGCTTTCAGAAGAAATTCCTTCTGCACAGAGATCTACATCAATTCCCCAGGTATTCAGAGTTCAATAATGACATTTAAGACTAGTACTTTACTTATATGCCTGAATCAGAAAAGAATTCTTCTGAAAGCCTAACTCCAGTAAGAGCAGTAGAGCTCAGCAGTTCTGGAGTCAGCTAATTCATATATATATATATATATATATATATATATATATATATATATATATGCATACATAACTAAAACCCTAGCATTTTATCTATATAGATAAAAGTACATGCAACCTAGATCATGGTTGTATATATGTGCATCATTTCAAATGTAACACTGTATATGAGAATGGTTACTTCAAGAGCTGCATAAAGATCTACAACTGAGCTAAAGCACCTTTAAATCTGTAGCACTAGGTAAAAACTGTTTTAAAATTATCTTAATGCATGCCAGCTGGCTAGCAATGGATATGAATTTCAACAAGTAAGTTATCACTTACTCCCCTCTTCCCAGTAATTAACTTCCTACACTAGTAAGTGGTGGAAGCTACTTTCAAAATGTTACATTCAAAGACAATTCAGGTTTCAAAAGACTGCAGTGAAACAAAAGGGAGATTGCTACAGCTTTCCCTTCAAGGTAATTAAAAACACTAAATTTGTAATTTATAAAGCATATTCTCCATTTCCCTCAGTGGCAAATAACTGTAACAGTGTTTTAGTAGATAGCCCTCAAAGGATCTTTAAAGTGTCATTCTAACAACAGCAATAATACAATAAGGCTATGCCTTTCTGCAGCGGCCTGACCTTCCAAGTTAAAAACCTTCAAAGACCAAAACGAAGAAAAAACTAAAATCTAATTTGTCCTTCAGAAGCATGCATAAGAAAATGAAAGGCAAAAGAATTTTTTTAAACATGCATTTTCAAGTGTCAGTATATTTCCTACATTTCCATACCTGGAATGACTTTTTGTAGAAAAACAACAGTTTAAGTTAGATGCTGTGATTTATGATACCATGTCCTTTCCCACACACCTCTTTTTCAGTGTCTATATAATCACAAGAGATGGTTCTCAAGGTGACCAGTAACACAGTGGTCTCCAGCAAAAGCATTTCCAAATCCAGTATTTTGTGAATAGCATGCTCTCCACTTTATGAGAAATGACACAACTGATAAAATGAGCTGGCTCATATGATGTGAAATAAGACCCTCTCCTTTTTATCTGGTTAAGACCAGACCCACAATGCATTTTGTGCAAAATCGAAATCTCATTTTCTTCTATGGAACAAAGGATTTTGTTTAAACTTCATTATACAGATTGTTCAATCACAGACAGATATTGTTGAGAAGGTACATCTAAAAAACCACAGCTACAAAATGCTTCTGTGTTCCAATAAAATTGTAACAGACTAATTGTTAATACCATGTATTCCATTATATCACACCACCACTAATCTAGTATCAGAACAGTGCTGAAAGATACGTAAAAGTCAGATTTCAAATTATATAGTTGTTTCTCTACATAAGACATTACAGCTAGGAAAAGTGACTGGCTATGAGAATAAAGCAAGAATGGCTAGTGCTTTAACTGCATCCCAATGGCCTATCTACTCTTGATTAAAAATCCTAGACATATAAAAGACATTCCTTATTACCCGAGGCAATTGGGCAATATTATTTTTCCTGTATTGATATAACAGTTACCAACAGCTGTTGGCTACTGATTTCCTAAGTGGCACAATTACTGTCAATTACATGCATTTAACAGTGTTAGAAAATAAATACAAAGAACACTTAATTATCTTTAAAAAATTAAATTGTTTACACAAAGATATCTTCACACTTTGCACCTTCCAACATTTAACTGTTCATCAAAAACCCCAACAAGCTAATTGACAGAATTTAGTTTTACTAAAGAAAAGAACTGCAAAAGTCCAAACTAACAGATTTTTCTTCCTAAGGGAAATAGGATTTCCACAGTAATATTAAAAAAAAATATTTCTCTTTCTGGTTGTAAATTATTTGGATGAAAAGGTTTTATCAATTACTTTTAACAGATCCAAAACATGTAACAAATTCTTACTCAGCGTGAAAATACCTTTGGTAAGAAAAATGGGCCATAAGACATGACAGCTATTCAAAGGAATTAAATTTGTGATACATTACCACTGTTCCATTATCTGGCATCATTGGTGTTCCCATATTTGCAGCTCCTTCTGGTCCCATGGAAGGACCAGGACCCATTGCAGGGCCAGGTAAAGTTCCTCTGTTGTTCATATTCATACCCATCATTGGAGGAGGGCCTTGGTTACCAGCAGGTGCTGGGCTAAACGCATCTATGCAAAACAATCTATACTTAGAGCTGTCCTATCTTAATTTTACAAAAACAAACAAACAATTTACAATATTTAAAAAGCCAAATGTACAAGACTTCAAATACTTGGAAAAAAATATATTCTTTGAGACTGTACATTTATCTCAATCATCTGCTTTTAAACAGATTTTAAATAATCTCTATTATTCTGCATTACATAATTTGCCTCATGTATTTGAAAATCCCAACTTTTACAGCTAAATATAGCTGTACAATTTCTGTGCAGGAACCAAAACATTCATATTGCATCTATATGGAGGATGCACACCACAAATTTGCAAAAATCTCAAGTGATTTTACAGGTATTGACAGCTATAAGGCAACTTGGCTCTTTAGGGATCTTAACAGATGAAATGTACATTTGCAAGAAGTCTTCTACCAGTAGTATGTTAATTGATATAGTGTACAGTAGTGGTGTAGTCTAAGGCCTAACAGCAATAACAGAGATGGTACTTAACTTCACAACAAATTATTTGCAATATGGAATAAATAAAATCTTGCATTTAGTCGTAATTTCTTACGGTCTGAGTACCAGAAAACTAAGTAGTTTTGTTAGAGCTTGAAATGACAGTACAATCTCCTCCCAAAGTCTGAATCAAAGAAGTAGAAGGAAATCTTGAAAACATATTCTGAGAAGATAATTTAGCTGTAATATTATACTTAGAAGCATCACTCTGCCAGTACCCACTAACCTACTGAACACATAGGTAAAAATGCCTTCATTGTATTTTCACATGTTGCTATAAGAAAACAGACTGATGATCTACCTCACACCTTACTATTATGAAATATCAACTTCAAGGCTGGTGTTGATGCATTCCTCCCATTCCCCACAAAAATCCATCCTCTTCAGCCCAAAGTATGCATTCAAAATTTGGTAATGAAAGAAAGCATACCTTCGGCATTTAATGTACACTTTAAGTATACATTTTCATAATATAAAGAAATATGACACGTTGCTAGACTAATGAGCCTGTTGTTTATATCTTAAAAATAAAATCTCTCACTTCTCACCACAACTACACTTTTTAAATAATGAATAAATAAATACGTATCATTCAAAGAAGGCCACTTCACACAGATTAAGTACTGTGACTATCCGCAGGCATGCACCATTACATCTCAATTATTTGCCTGGAGAACACCATGTCACAGCAGCCAGTGAAACCATGGCATTCAAGATATTGCTGCTAAAATTGAAAACCTGGGTTTGATCACATATACATCAGGCCAATCAAAAACTCCTTAGCAAAAACAATGCATGCTACACAGTAGCACATGAGAAGTGCCAAATAAGTTTACTACAAGTGACAGAAATCCTGTAATTTTGAAAAGCAGAAGTCTTTGAGCTTAGTAATGAAATAACTCCTAGACCTCTCCCTATAACATTAAGTCAAAGGTTGGATGCTTCTTACCTATCCATACACATGGGCAGTTCATGCAGCAGGTAGAAGACTGGGCTACAATTCAATAAAATTACAGGAGCATATGCTCTAAAATGGTTTTTTACTGTCACCCATTGAGTTAGATACAGAAGGAAAAGAAGTCTAGACTGCCAATCTAAGGAGAAACCTTTATTCTCAGAGTCTAGAAGCACTCTGCAGAACTATCATGATGGTAGCAGCACTTAGTGCATGCAGTAGTGCCATTAACTAAATGCTGAATTACTTGCTATTAGTTTGCTTATCAGCCTAATTAAACTGAGCCAGACGGGCACTCACACTGTGTGTCACTTATCTGTCAACTGCCACAAAGTTCTCATGCTCCATACCATACAAACGTAGCCAGGGCGGCAGATAGCAACTCATACTATCAAACCTAGAATTTTGAGCCTGTTTCAGGCAGTCAGATCTGAAAGGAGCAAAACTACAGAGTATAATGCAAGGAGAGATTGGGGCCCTGTATACTTTCAGCAAGAGGCCACTACAATAGATTAGCTGTAACTCAGAGGTCCTCCAAAATCCTCCTATCTCCAAAGCAGACCCTAAGAGACGCTAAGAGCTAACCACTTAATTGTCCTTTCTTTTTGGTGGGACACTGCTGTGAGGAGTTCATTTACAGGACTATGTTCAGCAACAGATGGAAAGCAGTTTTAGTGTTCATGCTACAATGCAGACACTAAAAAAAAGTCCTTTTCTGCAACGTGAAGGTCTGAAAAAGTCCACTCTAAATGTCTGAAATGCACCCCACAAGAAAGTCCCTCAATGCAGAGATGGTTCCCCAAAAAAGCCCCTTTTCTACATATTTAAGTTTATAATCTGCACTGAGCATTACAGAGCCAATTAAATGCTTTGATGAAGTATACATATTCTCTCAGAAATTGTTTGTCACAGAAAGCTGTAAAAATGAGCAGTTCTGCATAAGTCGGCACTTATTAAATCTGTCATAGAGGTACTCTGCTTTCTAAGAAAATTATCATTCAGGTATTTCAGTTATTAGAGATATTCCAACTCCCTCCATCCCACATTCTAAAAAGTTGCAAATGGCACAGGTTAAGTTAAAAATAAATGGCACAGGTAAGTTAAAAATAAAATTACAATCCCAATAGCTAATTATAATCCCAATAGAAATATTAAGAAAGGATGCTACTGTCAACAACTAAAGTTCTACTATTTAAAGGTCTACTGTAAGGTTTTGGGGTCAATCATTTTGGTTGTACTAACGGAGTTAATATGCTGGGAAGAAACCAAAACCTCTATGATGAGTGAACTTAAAATCCAGCCTCTGTAGAAATAAATACTACACTTATTTGCTATGGATATTTTAAAGTAGCAGTTCAGTGTTACTATAACTTTTTTGGGATTATACAATTTATTTCTAAAAGTATTAAGTTTAAAATCAAGTTGTAACACAAAACTTAGAAAGCAAGACCAATAACCACATTTTAAATCTGCACACAGAAAGTGTATTTTGTGGATCTGGACTACTGGCACAGTAGCAATATTTACAAAATCTTCTAACTAAATAAAATTTTCAAGTATGATGCAATCATATGCAAGAGTACAACTATAAAAAAAAAGAAACTACAACTCAATTTATGCTTCAGTTTAATATTTGTAGATAACTTCACAATGTCCTTCAGAATTATTTGTAAATAATTTTCATCATCCCTGAAAGCACAAGCCTATTTCTATTTTTCAGCTATAAATGTGTCTCAGTAAATGCAAGGAAATAATGAATAATGTGTTCAAAATTTGAAGCAGATTTCTTACTCTATAAATTCCCATTACTCAAAAGGTCAACTGAAATTACTGAGTTTCGTATGCACTTTCAATTTTAAAATAGATGAAAAATAGTTTCATTACTTTTCTTTTAATTACCACCTTAATTTATTTTAAACTACCATTAGGAAGCTTCCAATAGATTAACAGTTCACACAGTTTAGTTAGATTTGGTGGTTTTGAAGAAATATTTTAAGTTTCAGTCTTGTTTAAAAGCAGATATTCTGGGTAAGTAAGATTCCAAACTGTTTCAGTCTGCATACATGGAGCAAGCACTAATTATTATACTTTTCTATTACACAGTACTAGTTTTTAGTAGTAGATTACACAGTGATAGATTTTAGCAGTGACATTGTTTTAAGCTGCAAGTGCTAACAGAGAATATTTGCAAATAAGAGACTCAGAGGAAATTGGTAGAACACCAAGCACATTATTCATTTACCACACCAAGTACGTCAAGAAGAACTTGCCAATTTTAACCTCCACTATCGTTTCACGGCATGCAATTACAGTCATAATTTCTTTGAATCTGTAGTCCCTCCAAAATGATGCCAAATATTTTTAAACATAAAATTCCTCTTTTGTATCAGATAACTCCCAGAGCATCACTTGTCTCTGATTTTTGTTTCTCTTAACTTGCACATCATTTTTTTGCCATGTATAGTCAAAGCAGTAAAAGAAAGATACACCGGGGGTAGGGGGGAAAAGCTACATGAAAGCAATATATTTGTTGGGGTTTATTTCCTAATATTGCTTACTCCTTTTTTACCAGTTGTCAGTAATTAATAGTGCTTGAGTAATATGTACAGTCCCAAAGAAAAAAAAAATTACATTACAGAAGCCTTTTTCCTTCAGATCCCTACCTCCCATGTTTATTGCTCCACGAGGACCCATATCACCCATTCTCATTTCCTGTTCTCTCTGAAAGTAAACATAGTTTTCATGGTCAACCTAGCATTCTTAGAACTTAAAACATTCCCATTTACTCCATGAAAATAAAAATGTTAAAGTTTCAAAAGTTTCCATTGATCAAAAACAGTGCAAGGAAAGACATCAATTAGACTCCTGATTTTTAAAACATCAAAGGGATGAATAAGTTCAATGTAACAATGGTGTACATTTTTGCATAATAAAGATTAAATATCCCAAGTTTCATTTATCAGATGCAGCAGTCTAAAGCTCCCAAACAGTTATGTGATCAACCACTAATGAATCCATCTTTATGGAGTGTTTTTATTAATAAATATTTCTATTTTACCTGTAAACAAACAGGTCTTATTATAATACTCGCCTAAAGGCCACGGTTCAATAATAAACTGATTTCATGACTCAAAAATACTTGTGCTGATTGAAAAACAAATTCTGATGTATTATATTGTGGTATATAAATTCAACCTACCAATTCATCATTGTTCAAATAGTTTTGACTTAACTTGCTGGTGGTATATTTTTTTAATGAATTATACTTTGCTATTGATGTTAGTTCAGATACTGACCATCCTTTTAAAACCAGCATAAAACTGTAGTGTCACCAAAAACTGTAACATGCATTTACACTAAACAGACAAATAACACATCAAATTGATCCAGATTCAATTGATGGTCAGTCACCCAACAGCAAAAGATTTCTCACATTACTAAACATGTACCCCAGCCTGCTGTGAAACAATACTCAAAGGATAGTACCCAGAGTGGCAAAAAAAATCATCACTTTTGGGAAAACAAAATACTCCATCAGAGAAAATTCCAAGGGATTTCAGGATTATTGTTTACATCAAAAAGAACAAATTTTCAGTTCAAAAGAAAACAAAATGAAATTTATAAAAAAAATTCTCCCTAATTTTCTACAGGAATATTAAGAAGTGTTCTGCTTTTGAGTAAACAAACACACATGTGCTGAGAATAACAAAATTCAAAAAAACTTTACCTCATTCTGAAAAACCATTCCACTTATGATTCAAGAGCCTAAGTTCAGATACACTTTGAAAAGAAATCCACATACTAGGCAACTAAATCAGTCTATAAGTGACTTTTACATGGAAATACTAGTAAATCAAAATATATTCATCGTATCTGTACAGGTTCACAAAGTCTGGTTTGGTCAAATCATATTTGGGATGCCAAACATGAGTCTTCTATCTTCAGCCACTTGAAGCAGGAGACACTACTATTTGACAGAACAGAACCAACAGTTTATAAAAATATCCTGCTATAGGAAACTGCCATGAGATATATGATAAAGAGCTCTCAAGTCAACAATTTTGTTTGTGGTAACTCATATTAACCTGGAAAAAGTACTTAACATAAGAAGAGTACATACTATTTTCAAAAGAATATGGCTTAATGTGGAGTGGAAAAATAAGGTCTAGTAACTAAAAGACACAGGCAGGTTTTAAAGTCCAGCAAAAAAAAGGCCATTGATGGAACACCAAGGAGGATCTCTTCTTCTGATCCTAGAACCCACATTAAAAATTTATCAGAGAACATGCAGCTACTCTGACAGACCTTTCACAGTAACATCAATTGACATTTTAAGTAAAATCAGCAGCCCCATGGGGACCAACCGTATCCACAAACTGACATGAGTTATTTACAAATCAGCATACAACCATGTTGATTATTAGTCTGCTTGTACACCTCAGTCTTGACATCAGGAAGCAGAAGAGAAAGTGGTGTATCATACCTGGCCCAAAATGATAGGAAAACACTGTGGCTATCAGTTACACTACTCAGATTGTGTGCATCCAAGCACGCCTATATGGTGGTGTGAAAACCAGACAAACCATGAACAGTTGTGACAAGCTTTCACTGCAAAGCAAAGCACCAGACCTGACAGTAGGCACAAACCTTACTTAATTCATCTCAGGTTAAACTGCAAGTTGGTTGATATTTGTTTTTTTCATGTGACAAGTGCCATAAGGCAAAGCTACATACAATAATGGCTAGATAAGGATGTTAAGTACAGAGCTGTAAAGCTGCCCTACTTACTAGAACTTAACTTGTTTTCTTTGTAAAGGACAGAAGCATTTGCAAGCTCTGACCTACACTTCCTTTAAAAAAAGACACTAGTCTTCCTCCTAGCAATTAACCATTTTTTCCCTGTCTTGAAATGCTACCAGCCTCCAGTTAACTGAAGTACAGCAAAGATGGGTAGAATCTACTTTTGTTTAGTCTACTTCAACATTTGTAAGAAAAACCATGAAGTAATTATTTGCCATTTTTTAAGCTTTCACTTTAGTGTTGAATTATTACAGTATAAACAACATTTCAGGTATAGAATCAAGACCCTGATAATAAATAAATGTTCCTTAAGGTCTCTGCTGCCTATTACTTTATCAACACATCTGCAAAATTAGGATGCTGCTGCTGCTTATAATCATTCCTACTGTTGTTGCATGTACAAAACATACCATGTTCCCTTGACTTTTCAGGAAAAATTCTTCCATACTTGTAACACAGAATTAGCAACTTTCTGCTTCCTGTCAGAGAAAATACTCAATTTCAACCATTAACAAGCAGTATATACTATCATTTATGTCATGAGATGTTTGATGTATTCAAAAATTCTATCTGGAGAAGTCCTGGATGGTAGCAAAAATTCAGTCCTGTCACACACAAATCAGGTCCTAGACAGCTCTTTACAATGTGAACATAAACATGTTACTACAGGTAAGTCAAGTCAACTAGTCCATGGGTTTTGCCCAAAATATAACCGAAAGGAATATCAACAGGCAGTTTGACACAACAGCTGAACCACAGCTGGTTGGTAATTCCAGCCCACGTGAGAGGTTCATTTTCAGATACTCAAGCCTTTTGCAGAGCTTAGCAATGATAGTGTTACATTCTCAAAGCTTCTTTTCCTCACTATATGACTTCCCATTCTTCTGTTCAGTAGCAGCCTGCTTCAGACCCTTCTCCAAAGCCACCCACAACAGGGAGTTAAAACTGAGCAGCACGAGAACAGGGCTAAACTCTTAAGAGAGAAATATCTGGGTGATTGAGAACCTCTGAAGTCACCCATACCTGAGAAATCGATCTTAACAGGAAGAGAATAAGAAAAATGGATGACATGCTGTTACAGGGAGAAAAGAAATCCATTCCACAAAAAGTGTGCAGGAAAGCAAAAGTTAAACTTGGCAAAAATCTGAAAAAAACATTATCAAAAAGACTAAGACAGCAAAGAAAAAATGTCCTATTGTAAAAGCACTGTTTACACAACTCAAACTTTTCCAAATTATTTGTTGCCAGGATGTTTTTAAAATACTTCAGAACTCACTAATGCAGACGACCTTCAAAAAGGCCCAATTCATCTGATTAATCTTTTAGAAAAACTGCTATGATGGCAACTATAGGATTATACTTACTAATTACTTTAGACAGAAACATTAAAAATTGTATTTCTCACAATGCCAACCAATTTTAACATCAAATGTAAAAAGTAGATCTAGACCAAAATATTGAATACACTCAGTTTTCAAAATATGTATTTAACATGTAGTATAGTATGGATTCTCTCCTTATTACCAAGTACTTGAAACCAGTTTTCCAAAGTATCTGAGGTGTATCATGTGCTATGTTCTTACACCTCTTATCACACTGATACAGCAGTCTAAATATACAGAGAACAGCCAAGGTGATTCTTCTGAGTTTGTTAAATATATTACACTATTTTTAAATGTTCTACAAAAGCATGAAACTAAATCTTTTGAAAAACACCAAAGAATTGATACAGGTCACTCTGCAACTAAAAATACAAATAGTCATAAACCTGACTTTTTTAACTGACAAACCAGTGCTACTTTTTTCCCTTAAAAATAGGCCTTGCAATTGCAGCAACCCAGCAAAAATTAAGCTTGTCTCCAAGTGATGCAATATTCATGGTAACAAAACTGTCAAAATTATGGTATGAAGAGAATATGGCAAGGAAAATTTTAGAACAGCAAAAAAGGAAGACATCTCAGAAATGTTATGATGGCAGACCATACAGTTTTCAATGGTGGCCAGAAGAACATGCAACTATTTACTTACCTTTCATAGTACAGTAACCACAATAATGCTAAGACATGGCATCTAAAAAATACCTTAGCAAGAAGAGAACACTTTCCCTGTAAACTTGAAAATTAATAGTTTCATCAGCACTTCATCTAGGCTATGTATGTAGAGCAAAATTAACAGTGCTCCTGATTCTCAGTTTTTTTAATTAACATGAAAACTGAATTTTATTTTCTAGCAGACTATACATGTCACGGGTATGACATTTCTGTACCTCTTACTAGAATTTATTACTCTCTTCTAGTCTGGTTTATTTCCTAAAGTTCCTTCTGGAAAAGAAAAATTATTTCCAAAGACCTCTAAATGAAGCATAAACCTTACTTAAATTGCAACTTACTGAAAGACACCTATATTTTAATGGCATAAATCATACAAGTTATTAAAGCTGCTAGTTAGCAATCAAAACTAGAACCTGGGGGATACTTTTGATTATGCATTATTTGTTTTTTTCTCAAAATATTCCACTATTTCACTCCAATTAAAAGAGCACTGGAAGTTAAGTGGCAGTAAGAAGATAAAGAAATAAAAGGTTTCCCTTCCATCCACCCCTTCTTGTCACCCTTCCCTCTTCAGTTTGCTCCTCAATTAAGATCTCTATGTAAGATCCAAAAGTTACAATATCCCTACATAGTCCATATACAATAGCAGTAAGTAATTATACGTGAAAAATACTGATCTTTCAAAATCCAATATTTGTATGTGTTCTTGAGCACTGAAATCAAAATTCATAGTTGATCCCTGCTCTGAGCTGGGCATCATACCAGATGATTCCAAAAATGTCTTCCAGCCTAAACTACTCAAAACTCCAGGAACTGAGTGACAGCGCTCACCCAAGAGTCTAAAAAAATATGAACTCTCTTACTTCACATAAATCTACACAAATACATTAAACTAGATAACAACTATAGTAAATGCAGCTATAAAACACATAGCATGCAGTAAACTATATAGTCTTGTTTTTAAATAGGAATCCTAATGAAAAGAATTTTCATTAGGTTTAGTAACTGTCACAAGGACTCAATCTTTGAAAAAACATACTAAGAAGGCTAGAGGAGATAAAGGCAATTTACTGCTTTCTGACTCAAGTAACGAATAAAGCTGATGGAAATGACTCATTAAGTCCCAACACTAAAAACCCTCAACATTAAAAAAGTATCACACAGGTAAAATCAGGAAATACAGATTGCATGAAATACAATCACACAGACATATTCCAGTAAAGGTTACAAATTGGAAAAACATTCCTAATGGTAGTAAAAACTACAATTACAGAAAAAAAAAATTATTACTAGTCCAGCATATTTCTTCAGTATTCCCATCCCTTCAGTAAGATGGCAAAGGAAGTATCAATTTTATTTGAAGAGGGGAATCTCTTTCAAAACTAACGGCAAAAGTATAGGGATGTATTTGTGAAAAACCTCTATGCACTACATCTTTGTTCTGTTCTTTTAGTTCTGAGAACAAAAAGTCTTCAACTCCTATGGGATCTCATTTTCCTTCTGCATCAGCTGCTAAGGATAGTCCTTTACAGCTAAAACCCACAGAGGAAAAAACACCCAATTAAACAAATGCAATTAAAACTCCTCAAAAGTATTTAGCATTGTAAATTGAAATTATTTAAAATTACTTTTACAGTACACTGTTAAACAGCTGTGAACCTCCCAGAATGTTTTGGTTTTGTCATTCTCTTACAGCTGGATGCAAAACACAATCTGAACTAAAGTTAGCTTCCTTTCAATACATCAATACTCACATGATGTTTAAGTCAGGCCTAAACTGACAGTTTTGAAAAAGAAAGCAGTTTAATTGCACTAACATGACTCTCAATACAAGACCTTTAGGGGATACATCACTAACCAGGAACATTTAATAGTCCTAAATATTAAAGAAAAGGTTAATTCTAAAGGTTAAAGACAATACTATTTAATACACACCAAAGTAACAGCTTTGTTTTACACAAGAACTCATACTTTCAGAATATATTACAGCTCAAAATTCAATTTACAACCTAACTTGTTAACAAGAAAGAAAATAGTCTAAAAGAAGCGAAGATACACCATGGAACCTATTCTGTTGATTATAGAACTTGGTTCCATATTGCAATTTATATCTTTTCTGCTTCATTATTATGTCTTGTAGTTAACTTGCTCCTTCACTGAATTTTAGTATTGCATTCAAGCCACTGCTTTAATATAATTTGTGAGCTTTTCTCCCATCTCTCTTATTTCCATTTGTTAAAATACAGTAAAACATTGTATATACAAGACCTACAAAACTGACAAAAAATTTCATTTTCTCATAACCTGAGATAAAAGTTATTCATCATCTAAAAAAAAAGGCACACAGAGAGCAAAATCAGGCCCTAAACAAACTGCATAATATATACAGTACCTAGGACCAAAATCAAAATATTTTAATTCCATGCTTCCAATCATCATTACATCACCTGTTCAGGTAAAGAAAAATCCTACCATATCCCTTCACTGGATATGAAGCACTCTCTGAGGATGTAACTGCAAAGGATACTTTTTCCAAATGCATTTGCTGTTGATGATTTGAGAGAAAACAAGCACAGAGGTATTCTGGCAAATTTTCCCCTTGATTTAACAACTACAACTCACAAGAGAGGTAAAAATCTGCTTCTCAAAAATTTTAGGCTAAAATTCAGAAATAATTTTCACAAGACAAAGGTGCTTAGAGAAGGTAACCACCTTCAAGAGATTTGGAAATCCTTTGAAAAATGAGATCCCATTATATCAATTCCCTTAATAGCAACTTTTTCAATTCTGCCAATTAATCTGGTTCTGCTGTAGTCAGGAGCCACCTTAGATTCATGGAACCAAAACATAAAAAAACTTCTCCCATTTCTGTTAGCTTCTTTTTTACAGTAACAGTAGAAAAATTAAAAATATAAATTAAATACAGATCAACAGCTGAACATAATACAAATATTTTTTCAAAGGCACTTTACTGTTTACTTACCCACAAAAGTACTTTCTAGAAGAAATATACAGTATATCACCAAGTTAATGACTGAGACACGTAACAATTACACTACATTCACAATATATTCACAACTTCAGAGGCATATTAGAGAATTTAATCTTAGAATTATTCTGGTTTTATACGAGCTGAAGAAATGTCAAAAGAGTGCATAAGTATCAAAATAAACAACCTGGCAGGCTGCAAATGATTTAAGATGCACTCTACTATTTACCATGGTGGGGGTGGACTTGAAGGACTACTTAACTGGTAACAAAGACTGGGCTAACTCTACCTTCATGCAGAAATGCACTAAAATATTAAACTGAAAATCAGGTGTTACAGAACAATGCTGCATTTTAAATTTCCCAAATTGTTATGTTTTCTTTGCACAAATCCCAAATCTATACAAATATTTAACAGAGTGAACACTGGATGAAGTCAAATGAAGAGTTTTCCCCAAATGCAAAATTCAATGATAAGATGAAGTGAAAGTCATCAATGTTTACTTAGAAGAGAAATTAATCAGCCAAGAACACCCTTTATCATGGAATGTTTATGTGAAAATCTACTTCTTAGTTGAAGTGCCAACTATAAGACTGCAAAATCAACTTAAGAGCACCACTAGTTATAGCCACAGTGCACTAAATATGACTCTTTGCCAGACTTCTCTAATATCAATTTTCCCTTACCAAGTAGATACATGTCAAATAAATTATAACATAAAAGCCAGTACAATTGTAGTTGTTAACTCATAATTAATTTGAGTTACCAAGTAAATAGAATATGCAAGTATTTGTTAAAAGGAAGCTGAAAGCCAAGGTCTTTCAATCCTACAAAGAGGTCCTGTAGGAGAAACTTCTAGCACCCATATAGTGTCTTTTATAGATGCTTACAACCAGAATAGTTCAATGTTTAAGACTTCTCCATTTATCTTATGGCCTGTCCACACATACAGCACACTAAATCATAAGAAAATATAAACAGAGAAGCATCAGTGAAACTTTCTGCGAGAAGCCAAGCTCCACAGTTTTTTACACAACTTGTCAGCCATTTCCCATAAAACTGGTGCAACATGAGGCAACTTGAACGAGGAAGATGCTCGCCATTTGCACAAACAAAGTTCTGACTGATGAAAATAATACATTCTTCCAGGCAATTCTAGTATTTCCATCAAAGGTGTAAAAAACTGGTCATCTGAATAAATCTATACAGATTGAGAACATTGCTTTCTAGCTAAATATCCTAACCCAAGCTCACACACTCTTAAGCTACACTGTCTGGTTTCATCAAAAATATCCAACAAAAGCTACTATTTTATTTATGTACAATAGACCCAAAGGTCAGAATTATGATAGGGACTCAATGGGGACCACCCAATCATTAGGGACAAACACAAATAGCTGGTTCTTACCTAAACTCAGAAATTCCCCTATAGTTAAAACAAATGTTTAATGATTCAGAAATGGTGGGGGAAACAAACAGGAAAACTCCATAAGTAAATTACATTTTAAAAGTATTATAAAACCCAGAAGCATGAAGGAAGATAAATAAAACCTGAAGATAAACAAAGCCTAATTTCAACATCATATTGTCTTCTTCTTAGAACAGACAGCTACTACCTACCCTGTCACAAAAAGATAACCCAAACTGCATTTGAGACCTGTAGTAAGAGCTTCATGTCATGTACAGAACAAAACTAATGCAAACATTCTTCCATCCTACACAATTCTAGGACTAAGCTAATGAGCCATTAGCCACTGCAGGAAATCCTAGTGGTGACAAATGTTTTAGTAGGGCCTGTTGTGACAGAACATGGGGTGACAGCCTTAAACTAAGAGTGGGTATTCCAGCTAGGTGAAAGGAATTTAAAAAAAAAACATTTTTACAATGAGAGCAAACAAATACTGGAACAAGCTGCCCAGACAGGTGGTGGATGCCCCATCCCTGGAAACATTAAGGACTGGATGGGGCTCTGAGCTAAGTATCAGATTTAAACTCCATTTTCCTCACAGATGATTTAATAACCCAAAACAAGCAGTACTTTCAGTGAAAAGAAAAAAATACTTTGACAAGGAGGCATGTGAAATATTCATGAGAAAAAAAATAAATATTTTAATTTTTAAAATAACATCCTGGTTTCAATAGACAGGTAACAGCACTAAGTTAATTTATATCTATTTCAATCAGTTTACTGCATTACTACTATTAACATTTTCTGCTCTGTGAGAGCTACTGAAGCAAAATGCTAGAGGCTAATCAAAAGGTCACATTTAAGAAAAAAACCTATGCGGAAGGCACTGGCTTGAGAGACAGACACCAGGTCGCTAAACAGGCTTCTTCACACTATGCAAGAGACCCATCATCAGTAGGTTTTCTCGCATGCAAAAAATACTATTTCTACAGAAATCTCACTTATTGCTTCTTGGGTGTTTTATTCTTTCTTTAAACACAGATCCCTTGAGCAAAGACAAACTGTTCTAAGCAGAGGAACATATTTGGGTTGCAAGTCTCAGTACCACCAAGCAAGACCTCAAGATTTAGAGAGGTGGATGAGTCCAAAATAGGTACCAAGCAGACAACTGAAACTGAGAGTTAGTTTCTTCTTAGTCTGGGTAAATACGTGTACAAACTCCAAGTCAAACTTAACTCCAGTAGCTGAAGAAGAAAAAATGAAAATTATTAAGGCAAACATTAATTTCAGCTTCTTCAAATATATATGGCATTTATCAAACACAACAATAAATAACTTTTTTAAGTTATATATATAATTTCCAAGTAATCTTGCTTGTCAGAATATGAAAAACTGAAGAACTCTGTTTGAGTAACTTGAATAAGATGATTTCATTTATCATTTATCATTTATTTCAAATTGTGAGCAGCAACAATTTCCAGTAATAATAGTAAAATATAGAATACAGACGTATAAAATCTGCTCTTGATTAGATTTTTTCATTTTTATCCATCAAACAGCAAAAGTTAAACACGCAAATGGAGTATTCTATAAACAAGTACAGATGCATTTGAGGTCTTTCTATCAATAACTGAATAAAAATGGCATCTGCTACAGCTGAGGCCTCATGAAACACTGAGACTGACAACGACTAATGTCATTATGCCATTACATAAGCAGCATCTGGACAGTGTTATTTTAGCATCCCGATCATCAGTCTTACTAAGAGAAAGTAAGGTTATAAACAAAACCAGATAATCTAAAGAATACGGACAGAAAATTCTCTATCAATTACTGTAGAAAAGAACAAATTTGGGAAAGCTTAAAAGCAGTACCACAACACCTGAATTCATATTGGAGTTTACTGCACATTTGACAGCACAATAAACTATAAAAATTACTTGTAAATAGTCACTTGTTCTGTTTATAAGTACACATAAAGTACATATTAGTATTTTCCAAAGTAGTTTGTGCAAACGTTAGAGGATGACTGCAACAGAGCAAAAGATTTAGTCTCCTAAATATAACTCAAAAATATCACATTGCCTAAAAACTGTTACTGAAAAATTACTTTAAGTAGCATCCTTAACATACATAAAAACGTGACCTACAAAATCAATTATGAACCGTCCTAAAATGGTCATGAAATACTTACAACCAGAAGAATTTATTCCACAAACACCTTCATTTAATGCATATAAGCACATAATACATTACAAGATACCTGAAGATCTGCATTGATTTCCATGTAATGTCTTTTCATACTAAAAGCAGATATGATAGCTAAAGTTTTTTCTACCTGACAATGCAATTAAGGGCTGAAAATCATTTATTTAGTTGCTGAAAATAATACAAATTCAGTATTTTAAGGTTTGTTATGGAAGTATTCTTCTTGCCCAAAGCAACGAATTTAGTATCTGAAACACCAAGGAACAGAAGAAAGGCATGATTTAAGAATCTGTCTACTGATGTATATCACTCTTGAAAAAATAATTTAGTGCTACTGCCAAAACTAGGACTGCCCACAAAACCACAAACTGAGTATTTACAAAATGCCTGCTTAAAGGCCTGTCCTGTGTTGATTTATGCATAGGAAGAAACTTGACCACTGAAATAAAACCACTGCCAAGAAAAGCAGTATTTTGTCAGGTTGGTGTGTTTCAGTTCTACATTTAATGATTTGTCTTTTCCCAAACTAGTTTTACCTTAAAAAGCCTTCAAGGTGTCACACATGAACTATGTATGCTGGACTGCAGTAAGGATGCAATTCATCTCACCCAATCCCACTCTACAGAAGAGTTTTTATAAAGCAGCAAGAAACTGAGATTTTATTCATATGAACTCACACAACTTCACCACCATTAGCTTCATTCAGTATACGAGGCTGTCAGGATAAAATAACCAATATTAATTGTTAGGAAAGTTATCAAATTTGAAAAGATTCTTAGAAATGTTTCATTATTTTATTATTGGGCATCTGCCTTAGTTTAGAGTTAGTTAAGAAACAATTCACCATCCAGTGAAAATTCTAACTGCTTACATTACTGGAGCTTTTGAGCACAACACTATGAGAAGATAGGATCAAAATACAGTTCTGTTCACCTAAACATGCAAGTGCAAAAATCTAGTCCTGAATTACTGAAGTTCAAGGATATCTGACAGTCTTGTTTAAAACATGTCTAATGCTTAACTTGCAAGTGGACTTAGAAGTGAGGGGTAAGATATGCCTCCATAGGGCTCCAAATAGTAAGAAATGGAAAACTATATATATAGACTACTCCAAAGGACCAAACTCTTAGAACAAAAACTATGTTGTGATGGCATTCCTGAAGCTATAAACATCATTGCTTTTTTGCAATGTGCCTTCTTACTTTCTTGCTCTCATCTGTCTTACAGCTTTTGATCCAAGTCCACTACAATCCCTGCTGTTGAAGCATCTCCCCTGCTTTAGCAGTTGACATTTTATGTTGATAATTACTCAACATACTTAAGAGCAGTGCTTCTGCAAGAAAAACTAAAGGAAAGCAAAACAACATCTAGAAATAATTCCTGAAAAGACTATGAGATTCAAAGGAAAACTATTTAACATTCTAAGTCTTACATTAAAAAACCAGCAAGCATTCAGAAATCGAAACTGATGAATTCTCAGGAAACAGTCCCTTACACATTCAAAAAGGGGTTTTCCTTGGAGGGAAGTGGGAAAGGATGTCCAAAAATCTCAATTCCCTCTTTAAACTACCAATAAGAAGAGAAATAAGTTTAAGGCTGGTATTGCAGCTATTGTTTTACTAAGTACAATAACCACCCAACACTATTTCACAGTGTTACTACATAAGTTAATTCGTCCACCAAAACTAGGACTACAACTCCTACATATTTTTGGTCTCTGTTTTGGACACATAGAAACTATTTTAATGCACTAAATCCAAAACACTAAGTTCATGACACAAATCAAAGCAGGTCTTGGAACAGGAATTACTTTTGTAGAATGCCTCTGACTGAGATTCAACAATGTAAATCGAAGCAAGTCATCCATAACTGGATAATAACCATTGCACATTTGAGTAATTAATGTATTATTGGCACTCATTTTCTATTTTAAAAATATTTGTGCTGTTGCAAAATAAATCATCATCATCAAGCTCCTCTTTCAGCCAGAAGAATGTATGCAAAATAAAAATTAGCAAAATACTACTGGAAAATTAGTTTCCCAATTAAGCTACTGTGAAATCAGAATGCATGTAAATTATTAAGCTATAAAAGCACATTTCAACTAACTAACTTTTAGAAAGGAAGGGAAAAACCCGAACCAATATGAAAGCAGTTATTCATAATTTATCTAGTAGAGATCACACAAATAGATTAATAAATTGTTTAGGCATCATCAGGCTGCCTATCAGATTAACAATCAATGCAATCAAATTTTTAATGTTCATCAAAATGCTTCAGGAAAATAAATCCTGTCACAGAAAATATTTTATCATCTGTAATAAAATCAAGTAACTGCTAGCTGCATTAAACTTGATTACAAGATGTTTTTCAAAAGTAGTTATAATTTTAAAAAATCCAAGTTTATTGACTTAGGGAAAGGACACAGATAGAAACTTTCAAGAGAAAAGCCTAATACTGCAGCCTTACATGAGAGGGTCCAATTCTGGTTGCTATTGCACTTACCATTTATCTTCCTGTTTTAGATTGACCGGTAAAAAGTGATAGGATATAAATGAAGAAAGCTTACTTTTCAAAGCTTTTAAGAAACAAAAATAATGATTAGAAACAATTATTATTGTCCTGCTAAATACACTGTTGACAGAAGAATTTAATATGTTGTAAGTATAATGCCAGAAGAGTTTATCAAGACTTGATACAGGTAAAAAAACTATCCAACAGTATCAAAAAATGCAATTCTCACCAAGAGTCAACTTTTAATTTCTGAAAATAGAGAATAAATTTCTCAGTACATTTACAGTGGTAATCTGAGAGTAGTGCAAGATGGAATCTGTTCACAGTAAACAAGTATTAGTAAGAACAAATAAAAATTAATTAGTTGTATAAGAAATTCTAAGTTGAAATCAGATTTCATGTGTCATTTTGCAATCTCCAGAAAAGGCTTACAGTTTTTCTCTGCTGCAAACTGCAAAGGCTTTTTTAATTCCCATTCACACTATATAACTACAGCTATCTAAAAACATCTTTAAACAAGCATCTATAAAACGCTTAGTCACACAGCTGCCCTGATTAGAAACTGTTGCTAAAGAAAGTAAACTCATCACTCACCAGTTTGTTTCAATTTTTCCTCTTTTAAAGTTTAAAGAGCATTAGAAGTAAAACCTAAATCAAGACATAACCAGAATACTAAAGACTAGTCTTGAGAATACATCTTTTAATGTATTATTGTATATGCCACTTCAATTTCATATGATGATTAAAAAACAACACCTGTACTCTATAGTCCTTCATATTTAAGTTAGAAAGCTTTTGGTAGGGCTGTTACTGCAAAACTACATCTATATATTCTTGCAGTGTATTAATTAGGTCCAGATGAACACACAATTTCAGTAATGCATGAGAGTAGGAAGGCTACACTTTTCTAAAGCAGTCTTCCACCTTTTCCCTCCAAAAAAATTGATGTATAAAAGCCATAAAAATTATGTATAGTGATTGAAGTAGTTTCCATTTGAACCACCCTTCTTCCCTTTTAATCCTACATTTTTGCCAAGTCCAGCACAACAACTTTAACAGTTTCTATTCATGTAGAGTTTGGAATTTAAAAATGTAGACAGGCAACAAGGATGGACAAACTGGTAAGCAATTTAAGCACAGACACTAAATACACTTATCTCAAGACAGATGTAAGAATAAACCAGTAAAGGCTGTGGTGGCCAACATTATCTAGTTTTCCCCACTCCAAGCTGCAGAATACAGGCCACAGCTTCCCAACAGCAATGCAATGTGAGGGATCTACTGCCATTCCAGGGCTGTGGCTTGGCTCCCCAGCTTGCTACTACTGCAGCTCTCTGCAGCAAGAAGCACGGATCTCACAGAGGAGCCAGGAGGTTTTAACAAATAGCTTACAGGGTCAGAAAGTCAGACAACTCCAAAAGATGCTGCATCAGGATATTACAGTGATATGAAATTTCACATTTGGCACTACAGAAGCCATCAATAAGTGCTATTTCTAAATTACATGAGACAACTGTAACATGCTACTTCCCCAATTATGCTTAATAATATTTGGAACACACTAAAGGACAGTATGAGTTCTGAATCCTTGGTCTTCATTTCTCTGAAGAAAAGATGTGCTGAAACCAGTTTTAACAGTGAGAATATATGGAAATAAATTACCATCTACTTTTGGATGTGAGTCCCTCAAGACACAATGAGCAAAAACAAATTAGACCTGTTAACAAAATCAAAGGAACTATTTTCCTTCCTCCCCATCTTTACTAAAAACACTAAGGGGCAGACAAGGGGGAAAATGTCCATTTAGATGCTGATAAGAGGAAATTATTTATTTTCTAACATCGCTCAGGATGTCTCAGAACATATATAATAAATTCTTTGCAACCCTACAGAAAATTTCATGGTATAGAATGTAAACCAGGTTTTTCTTCCTGAAAGAAAGATAACCAGAAACTAGCAGTTCATTTCTCATTGATGTATGAAGTTGCACCTGTGAAGGGGAGCAAAATCCCCTCCTGCAGACTACAGTTGTTTTAATAATATAAAAGAGCATTGCGTGAATTGCTTATTCATTATTTCCTCACTAGGAATAGCTGTTATAGTAAAAGGCATGCTACTCAAGAGAAACGAAAGCATTTGCAACACAGTTTGCATTCACTGAATTGATCTGGTTGGTAGAAAAAAAGTCATACCCTTTGACCAAAAAAATTTAGAATCTGACTCCTCTGATAGCGCCATTTTATTAGTCCTGCAGGACGAGTCTTCAGAGGCAGAGCGTACCTAAATTACTAATATAAATAATATACAGATTATAGCGAGGACAAATTTTCCCTCATGATTATAATCTTTCAGTCTCCTTTAGTAATGATTTGGATGTTCTCCTCATCTAGTTTTACACAGGGTCAAAAGGGAAAGTGATTTTAGGCTCCATACGAAATTATTATTGCCCTTTTTGTTTCTGAAAACTTTCTTAGTAAGTTAAGAATAGATCAAAACCAGTAATTCAAACAGGCCTAGCAGCATTAACTGGCTTAAAATTTAAACCTTCAGGCAGAGTAGGGCACATCAGGATGGGTGATTCCTATCACCTCCCGCTTAGAAAAACTATTTTACTGAAATATTTCAATTCCCAAGTAAAAAAATTAGTATCTGAACACCTTCACTTGATGGAAGTGTTACATCACTAGCTTGTTGGAAAAATAAGAGTGAAGTCATCATACAAAAGAGTAACTACACTATTGAATATGTAGCAATTCACTCAGGGGAACAGTGAAATACTGAAATGAAATCAGCCAACAAGAAGATAGCCGTTCAGTAACTAGTATAAAAATAATGTAATGAAAAAATTCTTTTGCGATTTGGATTTTGACCGTAGAATTGTACTTACATTGTCCATAAAATTTGGCTTAAATCCCCCCTCCTGCTGTCGTCGTAATTCCTCCTGTTCCCTCTGGCGCAGCATCTCTTCTTCCCGACGTCTGTGCTCTTCTTCATGTCTAGAGTATTTTTCAAAATTATGTCAGCTTAGTCTTTTGACCTGTTCAGGCTTGCACTCAGCCTCAGAGGTAAGATCAAGCATATAAACAAAACTAGCCATTATTTATTTTTTACACAGTGCAAGGCACTAATCTACTCAACTTGATGAGTTTGAGTACTTTTAAAGTTTTGGGGATTTTTTTTTTCTGGAATACAAGTAATTTCAATACCAATATATTCTATACCTACTCTTCCAGCTATATATCAGTAAACAGTCTAAAATATTCCAGTTTTTAAGAAGCCACTATGGATTAGAACATTTCAACAGTGCCAAAAGACAAAATTTTTAATTCTGAGATGTGCTTGTGCTGCCTTTTTTATCTTATTGACATTTATTGTGATGTTTGACAAAAAGTATAAATCAATATGATGAGACTATGACTATTTTCTTAAACTTTAGAAGAGGCATTAAAACAATTATTTGCATGAATCAAATTCTAAAAGAAAAATTATTTTCAACATATTAGAATATCAAGTGAAAAAACTTCCAAAATCCCATGTCAGACTATAAGATTGCAATGCTATGATTCTACATGCAGATCGCCTGCCCATAAAATTTGGAAGCATGTTCCTATCTATTACAGCAATGCTTTGGTCATGTTAAAATAAATATGAAACAAAATAAGAAGCTAAGACATTTCTATGCTATTTAGGCATCCCAGAAATTTACAACAAAATTAGCAGACCTAAAATAAGTGAAAAAAAATCAAGCAACATTCAAAAACAATCTCTTATATTGCATTATTATTATCAGAAACATCATACATTATGCTTTTGAGAAGCAACTTTAGCTAACATATCTAAATTCATGCAGACCTACAGTGGCTGCACACCACACCCCTGCACAGTAGAAGACAAAATACCTCAGTTGTATCTGCTTGCGTTTTTGAAGTTCTTGGTTTCGAAGTTCTTCCAAGCGCCTCAATTCTTCCTGACGACGCATGAGATCTAACAGGATTAAAAGTGCATTTAAATATAAAAGCTGTCAATCAACCATGTGGCAACACAAAATTTGTTATTACTGTCAGATTACAGTTCAAATATTCAAGTTTTTAAACCAAATTTTCAATGCATTTAACTCATCTATTTCCATAAAGCTAAGTCTAGTACTTGAAAGAAACAGTGCATCTGTGGCTTACAAACACAGAAAAGTACAAAATGGGCAAAGCCCCCAGAGCAGGTTATAGAAACAGAAGTTTAAGTTCTCAAAGAAAAGGAAAAAAGCCTCTCTCAATCCCTTAAATCACATCCTGGTTTTACATCTAGGACAGCGCATCAATTTTCTCTCAACGTTTTATACTGCTAAAGTCACGCTACTAAGAAAACGAGTACAATATTTATGGACTTTTTTGCTCTCCACTATCTACTGCAGACCCCTGCATGGCACACATCAGAGCAAGAGAAATCATATGAACTTCAGGTGCATGAAGGAAGTCTGAACCTCCATGAAGATCTATCATGACTCTGCTTACTCCAACTTACAAATGACTAGACTTTTAATCCCACAAAAAAGGCACAGCCATAGCCTCCTATGAAGCACTTAAAATGTCCTTAAAAAGCAGGGCATAACTCACAGTAATTACTTTTGCTGACCAGTCACATTATTGATTTCTGCCTGGAAATCTATGCTTTCTTCAATGAATAATAATTTTACCATTTGTTAGAAAGCAGGTTTTTTTTTATTTTTTAACTACATAGGATATTGGCCACATGATACTATTTATAGAAATCACAAGTAACTTTTTTCCATACTATCCATTACATGCCTTTCATGCTTTAGTTCAATTGTTCTGCACATTTTCTCTATGCATTTATTCACTATACTAATTAAAATATCTTTTTAGTTATGCAAATCACTTTCCTCAAACTTGTACACAACACTGTCCACTATGGGAAAATAAGCTTCCTTTTTAGTTCTTTGTTCTTCCAAATCTATACAGCATTCCCTATTTCTTGTGCACACAGGACTATGATTTCCTACTTTCTCTCTACCACTATCATTTACTGTCCTTTGTTCTTAAGGTGCAGCACTCTACTTTTCTCATTGTTCTCCTAATTTTTCTCCACAGCACAGTTTATTGCCTTTCCTGATATTGTGAGTATGTTAAAAGTTCAACATAGCAAATTATGATTCAGTATCATCGGACAAGTGCCGAATCTTGGAAGAAAGCCTTACTAAGCCAGATGAAAACATAGATATAGAGGCTCAAACTCTGCACAAGAGCCATTCATGTTAAAACATCTGTAATGATGGTAATTCTTGATTGACAGGCCCTTTCTCTGAGCAGAAAAAATCTGCATTAAAGCAACTGTGGGAAAAAAAGAAAACAAACAGAGAGCATTGTTATTAGCCTCTGCACTTTCTTGTGCTTATAAGAAGACAAGGGCTTTGTTTTACCTTCAACCTTCTAACATAGCAGAAGGTGAAGGTGTTCTCTCACTTCAGAAGTTAATCCTACAAGCTGGAATATCAACTCCACTAAGACTTTTAAGCAATTTTAACTGCTGGTTTTTCTAAAGATAGAAAATTCTAAAAATGAAAACTAAATGCCAAGCTTCCATATAATTGATACAAAAAATAAGCTTCTGGTTAAATTCAGTCACATCTTCCAGTATTTTCATAATCTATTTAACCATCATTAGAAGAGAATATTTACAATTGTTTGATGCATACCACCAGTACATAGATCAGACACACCATGCAATTTACTTACATAGAAACACGCATTCTGCTTTACAAATTACTTCTGACTCAGTCTGTCAAAATATGACACTTCAAAGCGAAAAACTGCACATATCAAAAGAATTAAATCTACATTCAGAATTAATACCACACCACAAAAACCTGAGTACTCAAACCAACATGTTCTAGAGTTCCAGCCCTACTAGCTCTCATGGAGCAGTTTCAACACAACCTTCACCTGGCTAGAGAATATGGACCAGAAAGCTCATCCTTCCTGTCTTCTTTTTAACTCTTACACAACTAAAACATGACATTTCTATTTTATTTCATATTTCATAATTACTTCAATACATCTTCAAATTTGACTTAATGCACCAGGGATACAAAACTATTAATTCTAGGTTCTGGTGCCTTAAAAACTTCATTGCATCTTTCTACACAATCCTGTGATGTGTGGATGGCATGGGACAGAGAGAGAAATGGCAAGTGTTTCTCACAGCAGCGTGTGAGAACTTCCAGGGAGTTGTAAAGATGTGATAACTTGTTAAGTATAAACAATCTGCAAGTGGTGTTCTTCTACTTCATCTTCCTGTTCTTCTCTAGGGTGGTGTGTGAGGAAGGTGCTTTTGTTAACTAGCCACTCAAATAGAATGTATCGTATCTATATAAACCTTGTGGTTCTCTTGAATAAAGCCTTCTTTTGCTCTTTCTACAATACTGCCTCTCGCCTGTTCCTGTGTCATTCTTGGTGCAAGAATGACAGTGATGCAATCACAGGATTGCAATCCTGTCATGCAATTAATATAATCAATATTCTTGGCACCTTCAGAACAACAAGAGGAAGATATCTTTGAAAATAAATACAACTGAAAAAACCACCTTATTTTCATGCATACTGAAGCTGAAGAATTGAGAAGATTAAAATAGAAGAAATACTCACTAATCTCTAGAGCTTTGAAAATTAAATGTTGGCCGGTAACCAAGAAGAAACCTAACTATCTAACAAAATTCTGGGTTATCTGATACCAAAGAGGTACTCTCCTAACCAAACAGAGAGGGTGAAAGCCCTCCTCCTACACTAAAAGAAACTTATTTTCTCACTGGAATAGTAGCTCCACATGCTTTAATGTTTTAGCAGCTCTCTAATGAAAGGAATAATTCTCTCTTTTTCATATAAAATTGGCATTTAACAAATATTCAAAAAGCAGAATATCTTTTCCTTCATATTGTCCTTAAAAGAAACCCTAATATCCAAAAACATACCAAAGAGGTTTTCCCATGTTTTACCATTTTTTTCTATCTTAATGAAGAGGCCATTGTAATCTTGTCTCAGTTTAACACATAATTAAGACATGAATTTAAGACAAAGTATTCTCTAACCTTGCCCTCAAGTCCAGGCAACAGGTGAATAAATTCAAAGGAAATTAAAGAGAATGAGTTCTAGAACTGGACTATTAGCACTGTTGTATATTAACAATCAGTAAGTCAACAGTAGATTTTTCCAACCTGTATCTTAAGCACTGAAGCACCTTTACAAATCTCAGTCACGCATACACACAAAATTACAATGTGTGTCCAGCTGCCGAGGGAGGGCTGCACTGTGCATTGTCAGCAGCATTCCTGGATCCTATTAACATGCACATTCCTCACCTCTAATATACACCTGTGCTTAGAAGGGAAAGCAATGCTTCAACAGTTTTTCTTGGAAAATAAACCAAGAAACAGTTGTCATTTCAGGTGCTGCAGCAACTATCTGGCATTTCAAAACAGTTTTCTATGTTATTACGCCCTGTATAAGACCTTATGCTTTTCATGTTATTATATAGGCAAGCTTTTATGTTATTATCTTCTGCATAAGACCTTCTGCTCTGTACAAGACCTTACAAAAACAGCACAGCTCCACACTGGAAGCACATGTGCCTGTTCAGGACAAACAGGCTAAGTAAACTTTTTACTGAAGATAAATTTAGGAAGTGAAGAAAACAGACAATCACCTCTTTATTAGATTCTTAATTAATTTTTGCAAATCATCAAGGAATATGCACAGAGAATTATTCCTTCCTTTTTCTCAGTTAAATGCATTTAATTAAATGGTGATCAGCAAAAGGTCCAAGTATACAGCTCAATAGGCTACACAAAAAAAAAAACCATCTGTGACAAAACAAATTCAATATTGGTAGATGATCTGGTTTTACCTTGCCTCATCAGCATTAGCTGATGCTCATGTCTAGCTGCTTCCATTTCTGCCTCAAGTTTCTCTTTGGCTTCTCTAATGTTCCTGTCAACCTGTTCACGCTGCTGCTTTTCCATCTCATCAAGAGCCTTCCACCGTGAAGCATACTCAAACTCAAATGTTCCAGGCTGAGCAAAGCGTGGAGGCTGTTCTCTTTCCCTAATAAAAATTTTGCAGTAAAAACGTACAGGACACATTTAGATCAACAGCTGTAACAGCCACAGAATGTATACACAATCACTTCAAGCGCAGATCTCACTTTTTTATCAACCTGTCCAGATGACTACATTCTAAACCAGACAAAACTTAAATCAGACATTAAGTAAAAAGACACTTTTCCAAAAATTGCCCAAATAAAGATTCAATTTATTTAATTTTAAGATAAAAACTAAGCTGCAACACTAGATTAACAGTGTTCAGCCTTCTAAACCAAGCAGCCAATTCACTAAACCAGTTATTTAAATAAATATCAATGCTTACTAGACAGCCCAGAATATTAGCCGGAATCTGTAACCATTAAAATGAGCCCACATTTCCCGTTCTAACACTAATATCAGACCTAGCGGTGACAAATTTTTAAGAAGTGGTATTCTACAGTTTCAAAATAAACATTTTAGATTCAAGCAACATGAATGGCAAATTACGATATTAAAATTAGTATTTTCAGATTAGGGGACTTCTATCTCATGATTGAGATTCACTTTCTCATGTCATGTTCAAAGTTTTACCTCAGCTGTGGAAGCTGCAAAGATTTACATGCCAGGGAAGCTGCAAACAGTTCAAGGGCTATTCAGAGAACATAAAGATCTGTGGGTATCCAAAATCTCTGTAGGATTAGACCATACCCCTAATCCATAAAAGACAATCGTTTGTTGGCAACAAGCTCCTACTGACTGCAGCGCAGGCCAAGAATGTCTCTACTACACTGAATGCACAGAATGTTAAACTAACAAGCCAAGTCTGAATTTTACCATGATTAGGAAATTTGAGATGGTCTTGTTTAATCCTTTGACACAAAACAGCAGGACATACAAAAGCACTACTTCCTGCTACACAAATTCAAAAGTAAAAATCAGTGTATATTTACAAAGGTAGCTAAGCATGTAAATAATATTTTATAAAAAAAAGGCTAACCACAACTTACTTGTGGTACTGTTGTGTTTTTTGCATTAGCTTCTCAGGGAGTCCATCCTCATCATCAAATTGCTCCATTGGTTCTACAACAACAGGTCGAGGTGTTCTGGAAAACATTTTCAATTTAATAACTGAATCATTAAAGAAGCAGTTATAACTTATTTTAGCATTTTGAAGAACACTCCAGAAAGCTAACACGTAACTCCTGTGTCTTGTCTTAAATCACAGAATTTTAAAAATTACCTTCAGAAAAGAATTGCTTTTATGCTCAAATCCAGCTATTCTGCCTAGAAATCACAACTTACTTGACACAGTTCTGTTTACTTTTTTTAAAATACCAAAGCCATTTACCAATAATTACAAAATATTTAGGAAGCAACTACCTTTCTGTTTCTATCAGTGAGGCACCACAGAGGCCATGATTGTACTGGGAAAGCAACAAACCCAAAAGAGAGCAGCACAAACTATTCATATTTCTACTGACTTCTACAACTTAGTTCTGCAAGTTACTCTAGAACTGAAAACAGCTTGAAAATTTGGTGTTAATATTACAGCAATAATTAGAAAAACATTTCCACTTAAGTTATTTAAAATCCATTCTTTGAACAACCACACACTCACAAATTAGAATCCTGACTGAAAAGCTGAAAACAACTTCCTGGATATGTTGGCAAGCATGAGCCAAAGAGAGCAATGTAAAAACTCTGAATTGTGTAAAAAGCTCTTTGCATCAGTCTTGGGAGCAGAGCTTACAAAACACGGAGCACTAGAGACATGATTTTCAAAACACCAGCACTCGTTTATTGTGTTCCATGCCTTTATTTCACTTTGCAGATCTTCCCCTACTGACCCAGTCCCTAACCAGGAAAACAAAAAAAAAAACCACCAAACAAAACCAATGACCCCCAATATATTTTACTCTGTGCATCAAGTTCACATTAAAAAGATTAAGTCCAGAATCAAAGATCACAACTCAACTGTTTTTTCTGATGCCATCTGCATGGCAATTGCTGTCAGCTCCGCTATTTAAATGCAACTGAACTGTGGTGCTAACAAGTTAAGATGTAAAACACTAATGTTTTGAATGTCTAGTTTTGATACATTTAAACAGGAACTGAAACACATTCTGATGAGGCAGAGTTTTCAGCTAAAAAAGGTAAAACTTTAGACGCTGAAGCAAAACATCAAAGTAGATTAGCAACAGATTCATGCTAATTACCTTACAACTGTGCATTAGAGAACATGGCACCTAAGCAAGAAAACGATTAAGTGTTTTTTATTCACTCAGGACATGGTTAGATGGTCATTTCAATTCAACTGATCTATCCAGCTGGCAAAACAAGAATACCTTCCCCTCATGTCCCAGCTTCTTTTTCCCTGCCACATCTCTTATGCCAAGAATAGCACCAATGTAACACTGAACTATATTACTTCCCTTGTTTGGCTCACCACTCTTCCATTCAGTTACTAATGCCAAGAAAACCCAGGGAACAAGAACAAATTGCTGGCTTCTCCAGGTAACAGTAAAGATGTATTCAGATTAAATTTACTATGTAACCATCAAGTCAGTTCAGTAGCACACAAGATTTGGGAGTTCCAGACCCCTTACTGACAGGCCAACTCCTGGCAACATTCCTCCTGCCTTATTCTCTGCTGGACCTGACACCAGCAAGCACCTTCCTGTGCTTGAGCAGCCTGCAATGGACCCCCATACAAATGAACGCTTTTCTGTTGCTTTAGCAAGCACAAGTGGCTTATGGAAGTGTCATGAAATTCAAGAATAGCACAGCCAGGGCAAGAACTCCAAGCCCAATTCAACGGCAGCAAGTTTTCATGCTGTGAAACCACAGCCTAATTTTCCCAATGAGAATCACAGAAAAAAAAAGAAATCATAAATATGTATCATTTCACACCGTTTTTAAGAAAGCATTTGAAAATGTCACTTGTGACTGTGTAAAGTGCAGCAATTAACAACTCTCTTTGGCAAGTACAGAAATAGGAGACACAGAAGTGCTGCTATTTGCAAGCTTGCTTGTCCTTGAAATAGATTGTTTTCCAAACATCACTAGTATATATATCAACCTCTTCAGAATCTCAGTCTTCATTTTAAAACAGCGAGAAAATCCTGGCCTTACAAGCCACAGATAATTTTTGGGATATAAACACTTTCTTTAATCTACAGAAATATCAGCAATGTCGTGCACTGATTTGTTAAGAAACAAAGGAATATTATTTTGCCACTGTTACTAGGATCAGAAAGAGTGCAACCAATGAAAATAAAGTCTCAACAGAAAATGCCTTATTATATAGAGAAGGAAAACTAGTATTACATATGAACAAGAAAAAACGAGAATTTTGCTCTCAGACTCTCATATGGTAATAAGAAGTCTTATGAACAGTAAGCAGAGAAAGATGGTTTTCTTTAAAAAAAAATCAGGAGTATTTGTGGTATTTATGCAAAACACTTAAATTTCTAATCTCATGGCTTTCAGAATCTGAAAACAAAATAAGAACTACCATGAGTGCAATTTTTGCTCACATCGGGAAGATCTACTCAGAACTTCAAACAAAAACCTGTGAACTTACGTTGTAAGCAAGAATGCCCCATCACTGCATCTTTCTAGAGCTTTCCGTGCTGGAGGTTTTGCAGCAAACTCTACAAAACCTTTCCCTGTAGCTCTGCCACGATCATCTACTACAACAACCGCTCTTTCCACGGGCCCGAATTGCGAGAATGCTTGTTCCAGCAGCTCATTGGAAACCACGGGCGACAGATTCTTCACGGTTAAGGCAGCTCCATGGGTAGCAAATCGAATTCGAAGTGGTCTGCTCTTCAAAATAGTACCATCAAGTTCTGCCTTTGCTATTTCAGCCAAGGTCCTAGATTCCTTTATAGAGATAAAAAATATTTTATACCTTTTCTTTTCAAAGACAGCAAGTATCACTTTTGTGGTGTCCCGTCCCCGTCCCCCCCCCCCCCCCCCCCCCGGAAAAATGGCAAAGTTGTTTTCCTTCACTTGAGCATATTGGCACCAGGATCATTCAACTTGTTTCCTCCAACCAAAAAACCAAGCCAACAACAAACAAATCAACAAAGTCTCTGTCCTCTGACTGAAACAAAAAATGCATTCATTACCCCTTATGGTTTATTCTAAAAACAACACAGATGCAAATTTTTTGTTGCTCATTAGAGGATTTAACAGATTCTCATTATGATGCTACTGCTCTATAAAGGTTTTGAGTAGAGTTGGAAAGTTGATTTCCACGTCTACCTACTCAAATGTTTATATTCTGCATCGATGGCTCCCAGCAGCAGGAAATGGTACTCAAACTTTACACTACAGGATCTAAGGTATTTTGGGTTGGGTTTTTGTTTGCCTTTTAAATAAATGAAAATATCGCACTTGCTCTTAATGGATGTCCAATTCAAATTTCATCAACAAATGGTGAAATTACCTTCTTTGCTCTTCTATTCATTTGTCTCACATTAATGGGCTTTCTGCACCCACACTGTAAATCAACATTGATTTATCCACAGTGTAAATCAACAACTACCTTTTTTCTCACTTTAATAATCTTCACCAGGTTGGATACCTGCAATCTCCGACATTTAAGGAAATTCTTTATATATTTCTTTACACTTCAACTGGCTAGTCAAGCTGTTAAAATATATATATATATATATTCCCTAAATGTAATGGAAAAGGGAAGTTCATGTAAAAACTCCATCTAATTTCTATTACACACAAAAATGAGTAATGAGATGTAAGTATATCTCACTTCCTCCATAAAATTGCTATTTCAGGCCGGGGAATTCTCAGGGTAAAAGATGCATGGCAGAATGCCACAAGTATTTTAAGATGACAACCAAAAAGTAAAAAAACTCTAACCAGTAAAATATATGGAAAAATGAATAGACACCTAAAGCACTCTGAAGCTATTCTCAGAATGATACAAATCTGTGCATTTTAAACAGAGCAATCAAGAAAACTAATCTCGCATACAAAATTACCATTTAAATACAGTATCATAAACTTTTCGAATGATTCGGTTTTTTGCATGCTTAACTCGAGCATGTTTAATCAAATACTGTATTACCCTAAAAATCTAGTCTTTTCTGGGCACAAGTAATTTAAACAACCCGCGGTCCGCAACCTTTTCAATTCCGTGATTTTATGTTCCGTGTTCACGAGGTGCGAGCGGCTGTATTTCGAAACAATCCTGTCCATTATTTAAAATTAACTGTATTAAGTGCCATGGGGCGAGGGGGCTGGGAAGGCTCCTCTGAACGCAGGGGTCTGGCTTGGATGTGTAGAGGCGAACGGGGAGGGGAAAGAAGGAAGAAGAGGCGGGGGGACCTGCGCTAGCAGCGAGGAGGAAGAGAGGCAGATGCTGCCTTTTTTTACACCCGCCGAAATGGAGGGGAAGGGGGCGGGGGGCAAGGGACCGAAGCCTCTCGGTTTCAGAGACAGCCCCAGAGGCCCACCCGGATCCTCACCAGGCGGATGAAGCCGAAGCCACGGTCCCGATTGATGAAGACCTCGCTGGGCTCCCCGTAGCGCTCGAAAAGGCGCTTGAAATCCTCCTCGGTGATATCAGTAGGCAGATTCCCCACGAACAGCCGGCAACGCTGCGTGTAGCTCTTCTCGCCAGGTTTGAGAAAGCTCTTGATATCGATGGTGAACCCAACCTCCTGCTCCTCATCTCCGCCGCCTTCTTTGCTCGGCACCAGAGCCATGGCCGCCGCCGCCTCACTCTCCGCTTCTAGGCCGCGCAATCCTTTCAGATTGCCGCCGCCGCCCCCCACCATGCCCAACGGCACCGCTGGGGAACTGTTTTCGATCCGCACTTGCTTCAAATTCCTATTCGCGGCCATATCCGCTCCTTCCTCGCGGGTTCTCCCTCGGGGGACGCGGAACCCTGCTCAGCAGCCCTCGCCTCCGACCCTCAGCCAATTCAAAATGGCGCCGCCGCCAGCCCCGGCGAGTGGTGCCGTCCCCGCGGGAAGCCCCGCCCCGGCCCCGCTCCCCCTCACGGCCGCGCCGCCGCCCCTCCTCAGCTCCGGCGCACGGCAGAGCCTGCCCCGAACCCTCAGGGAGCCGTCTTTCCCCCACTGGAGACAGATGGGAGTCCGCGGCTGCGCGGCCGTGTTGTGTTAGAGCAGTGGTCTCCTCAGCGCGTCCCCAGGCCGAGGAGCCCCTCGCTGGGGTCTCTTCCGAGGGAAAGGCAGGCGGGCGGGATGCCCTGGGGGTGTCTGGTCGCTGCGGCAGAGGGAGGCAGGCGTGACACAAGAGACGCTGAGGCGGAGGCGAAGGGGACAGCCGAGAGAGTCACAAAAACCACAGAATCAATCAGGTTGGAAAACACCTCTTGAGGTCATCGAATCCAACCTGTGGCTGAACGCCGCCATGTCGACCAGACCACGGCACTGAGTGCCATGTCCAGTCTTTCCTTAAACACCTCCAGGGAAAGAAATTCCTCCACCACGCTGGGCAGCCCATTCCAATGTCTAATTACCCTTTCTGTGAAGAGATTTTTCCTGGTGTCCAACCTAAACCTGTCCTGATGCAGCTCGAGGCTATGTCCTCTTGTCCTATGACCTGTTGCCTGGGAGAAGAGGCCGACGCCAACCTGGTTGCACCCTTGTGTCAGGCAGTTTTAGAGAGTAATGAGGTTTCCCTCGAGATTCTTTTTCTGCAGGCTAAACAACCCCAGCTCCCTCAGCTGCTCCTCACAGGACTGATTCTCCAGACCTTTCTCCAGCAGCGTTGCCCTTCTCTGGACTAGTTCCATCGTCTCAGTGTCATTTCTGAATTGAGAAGCCCAAAACTTGACAGAGCACTCGAGGTGCAGCCTCATGAGTGCGCAGTACAGGGGGACAGCCACTGCCCTGGTCCTGCTGGCCACACCATGGCTGATCCAGGCCGGGAAGGGCTCTCTGGACATTGCTGTGCAGCATGGGAGGACCTGCAGACTGACAGGGCACAAAAAGCATTCACAGAGGCAGATGTGGGAGACAAATCTGAGTGAAGAGAGGCCTTGTTACACTCCTTCCAGGACAACTTCTTACAGAGCAACAGCTTTCATTATAAAAGGGGTGACTTTCTTCTGAGAGGTGTGAGTCAAATGTTTCCTTCCTCGGGCACGCCTTCTAGCAAAGACTGAGGATGTCCCTCATCTGCAGCACCAGACTGGGGTTTGCTCTCCCGCCAGATTTGTAGCTGCTTGGCTTGGTTCCTATGCTTCAATCAGTAGTACAACTAGCGCATGGTTTCTCAGAATTATTTGTTTCCTTAATAGAACTCTAGCACTGAAAAAGTCCAGACCATCTTATGAGGTCAGTACTTACTTCAGCTAGTGTAGTTTGGAAAAAAGCAATATCAAGCATGGTATTCAAGAACAAATTAATTCTACAACAGGCGTGAATGTGTTGCTTGGGGTTCACTTCGTCTATTGTGGAATATTTTAAGTTCCTCTGTTGTACCACTTGAGGTACAACAAAGGTCTGTCCCTTTCTTCCTATCTCTGAGCTTGTTCAAGGACCTTGAGAAGACACAAGTTCACAGCTTTATCAGTCCACTTCTTTCAGAAGCAGACTTGTGTGTGTAGGGCATCAAGCTAAATGCAGGTTTTAAACTCTGAAATTCAGAAAATACAGATGATAGGGGAAGGATATCTACTCCTAGAAAACGCAGGAAGTCAGGCAGTGTAGGAACATGATGGAGGCATTAGAGTAGCAGTTTTGGAGCCATAAAGCCTAATCATCTTGACTGTCCAAAGAACAATGCTTTGAAGTATATTTAGGATTCAATAACAAGTGCTAAGACATAAAAGGAACCAACTTACACCAAACCAATAACTTTATAAATAAAGCATGAAAAGGGAGTGAAATATATGTTAGAAATGATGTGACTATACACTGTAGATGTGTAGTCATCAGTAGATGGAAAAAAGGAGATACAAGGTAGTCTGGCTGTTTTTACCAATACAGTATAATAAAATTGTCATGGTTTTCAGAGATTTCCAAATCAGGTTAGTAGTAAAACTGCATCCATTTAAATTGCAAGCACAATTTCCTGTGTACTATAAAAATGTCAATAGGAAGAGAAAGGAGTGTTTACAAATTCCATACTATTCTTACTTTTCCTTAACTATAGCAATACCTCAATAAAAAAAAAAAGTTCAGTAAAATAGAACAACAAAATTCCACCTTCCAGAAACAAGGAAACATATCTGAAAATATATATATCCTTCATGTGCTCATGGAGCCATACATTATCTTAATTAGTCAGATTCACAGTATAACCATAATGCTTGCCCTTGTTTTAGCTTTTTTGAGAAGGAGCTATTTGCACATGCCCTATGGTCAAACATTTAAAGGTAACATACAGGCAGAACCTTATATCTGCCGTGTTCAGTCACTTCCTCACCTTCATTTACACATCACAATAATTTACTCATTCATCAAAAGAGCCCCAGATAGTTTATCTCCCTAAGTTCCCAGAGTGTTGGTGGCTTGGTGACTTCTACACCTTAGCACTGACATCAGTTAACCAAAAATTATTTTCAAGGGAGAAAAAAGGGTCCCTTTAAGTTCTTGTCCTTTAGCTATAAACATCCACTGAAATCTTTATGGCTTACTAAATCAAATTCATTTAATTGAAAGAGATATCCTAAGCTGTTCCAGCCACTTTCCAGAAGTCTGGTATTGTTATATTTAATGTTTTTAATGTAGTTGAATTACATGAAAGTGATTTCAGAAGAATGGGGGAGAAACAGTTACAATCACATGGTAATTCATTCTGTCATTCTTGAGGGGTTTGATGGAAGCCTGAATATACTCAACTTGGTGTTCAAAAGGCCCCAACAGACAGCCCTGATTTTGCCTAACAAAATTTAGTTTGACTTGGAATTTCTTTAAAGACCTTAAAACAGTCATGACTTCTTAAAGACCTTAGAAAAGTCACGACTTCTTCACTTCATGATAGGAAATGAAATCTTGAGATTTCAATGAAAATCATTTCATGAAGCTTCAGCCCACTTCATTGCACTTCCTTTCTTTCCATTCCACTTAATTGTTTTTACTTAATTTCGGAATTTTTGGTTTTTTCAATTTCATTTTATGTCATATTTCCTTTCCTGTTTTTTTCATTTCCCTTCATTCCTTGAATTCTCATTTAATTTCTTTTCATGAAATGAAAATCCTTCATTTCATGAGAGGAAATATCAACATTTCAAGCAATACCATTCAATGAAGTTCTGGCTCATTTCCCTGCACTTCATTTCATTGTATTCTATTTATTTGTTTTCACTTCATTTCAGAATTTCTTCTTTTTTTCACACAAACATTTAACAAGCTTGAGGCTGCAGCTGAGGTGCCCATCCTTGTGCATGGCCCTAAACTGAAAGGTGTTGATGCAGAAATGTTGGGGCTCTGCCATGATTCTCTTGGCATGTATTTTCCATTCCCAGTGTCCCTGGAGCTGGAGGCCCTTTTCCTCTCTCAACCCTAACTCTAAGCCTGATGGCATCTGGTCGCTGGAGCTGAGATGCCCATCACCGTGGGTTGTCCAGATTAGAAAGATGTAAGAGCAGCAATGGTCTTTGGGCCATGCTGGAACAGGCTTGGCAGAACTTCTCCAGCCCCAGTATTCCTGAAGCTGTAGGCTCTTTTACTCTCTCAATCCTAACCCTAACCCTTATGGCAGCTTGGCACTGTGGCAGAGGTCCTCATCTCCATAGGTGGCACGGACTAAAAAGTGTCGAGTCAGCAATGCTGCCGCCCTGCCCTGATGCTCTTGCACTGCCTTTTTGAGTGTCACTGTCCAAAAGCTGTAGGCTCAGCAGCTCTCTGAGCCCTAACCTGAACCCAGCTTGTGGCTGCTGCTGAGATCCACAGACCGTGGCTGGCCCAGATTCAAAAAGTGAGAGCAATCTTGGGACACTGACGTGTTGAAAATCCTTCATTTCATGAAAATAAATGAAATCTCAAGATTTCAATGACAAATCTTTTTGTGAAGTTTTGTTTCATTCCTGTAATTCCAATTCCGTTTAATTGTTTTCACTTCATTTAGGAATTTTGGGATTTTGCAATTTCATTTCATGTCATTGTATTTCATTTCATTTCATTTCATTTCATTTCATTTCATTTCATTTCATTTCATTTCATTTTTGTCTTTACATGTACTGCCAGACTTTCTTTCCTTACTCATATATTGTTTTGGATTATCATCTCACAGATGGTTTTGTATTTAAATTTACTAGCATATATACAATATTCTGCATATGCATGAGTATCTATGGTACAATCACTATTGCCCTATTGAGAAGAACATTTATTAGCTAAAAAAAAAAAAAAGGGGTGAAAATCAGCAGTACTTTTCATTTTGTCTGCTACAGAGACAGGTTATGTCATATTAGACAGTCAGAAGGAACTGTCCTAGCCTTTAATTTTCTAATAGCATTACTACTTTCCTACCAAATATCAGCATCCTGCTGAATACCAGGAATGCATCAGACCTCTAAAAGGAAGCTCGAGAGCTTTTTATGCTGCAAACTTGAAAATGCTACACACCTTGATCTGCAAATAAAGATCTGACACTATTTGTAGTTATCTTTGCACAACTTCAATGTGATTGCTCAGGTGCCAGCACTCCAGTGATGACAGCTGTGATAGGGCTGAAACTGACTTCTCAAAAGGCAACTGTAGCTTAGTGCTCAATACTTCTCTGGACTCCCAGGTTTATTTCCTTTTACTTCCTAAAATCTGCATTGACTCACAGGATCAGTACTTGTAACTCAAGCTGCAGTGGCAGGCCATGACAGAATGTATCAAGGAGCACTAGAGCTGAGAGGCAAATTAGGGCATGGAACAGGATGCTCTGTTTGACAGGAGAAAGGAAACAAGGGAAAACACAAAATACTGCACTGAAAAAGTAGGGAATGAGAGAGGCAGATAGGTTGACAGCCTGAGTCTGGGATCCTACTCAGAACTGCAAGGCCAGGGAACTGAAGCAAACCTCTGTGCATGACCTGACACAGGTGGGAGCTTCATCTCTTGCCATTAGAGACAGCGTTTGCCTTTAGTATTGCTCATGGCAATATCTGGGCAAATTAACTTTAGGCAGGTATTGGTCTCCTCTACCGAGCTTTTCTTGCCAAGTCCAGTTGGCCAGGAATAATAAAAACTGTCATAGCTGTGCTAGCAGGCCTGATGGGGTAAACACAAGGGAGTGGAGGAGGAGGGGCTTAATGCAATCTGAAATAGCGATGCGTTCTTTGTGATTGCCGGGGGATGACCTCATGGCTCCACGAATGGAGTAGGAGGAGAGGTTACGGGATCATGTCCTTGCAGTGCCATCTGGTGACAAATACTGGAATTATCACTTTAATGGAATAATTCAAGTGGAAATAAACATGACAAACCTACAATAATACCATCTCTCTGGTCCCAGATGGACAGCACGCGTTGGATTTTCTATTTTTAAACTTGATGGGAAGGCTGCCTTTCTCTGTTTTCTTTTCTTAACACTAGCAGAATTCAGCAATGTTCTTTCATTGTTTTTATATGAATTGAAGTGTACGTGGATCACATTTATAAAATCTGTACAACCTAACCTAAAATGGTTAGTAGTCACCTAAATTCATGCCATATCAATAGCTATTTTAATGTGAATGAAGACCTGTATTTTGGAATTATCCGTGTTTGAATAGTCAGTATTATTCTTGGAAACAGCATTGGTCTCAAGGACTGAAAACAGATGAAAATATATTATATAATATATAAAATATATTTTTATATTATTATATAATAATATTATTATATGTGTATAATAAATATTATTTATGTGTCTGTGAAGACACTTGTCAGATGGACATATAGGCTCAACAAACATTACCTGAGTTTTCCAAAGCTACTTTCTCCAGTAATATCATCAATGCATACAATGCACTCCTTTTTTATTATCCTTTCAGCATATTGTCTATATTGTCTTTACCTTTCCTGTAGGAGAGTGACAGTAAAGTATTAAGGCAAGCAGGAACTTAGAGATTTAAGGAAGCATTTCCCAAATATATTCAGCTCTTGATTTATATCTAAACAATCATTTGGTATCCTGTCAGCACATCAGGCAGTAGAGCTTCACTTGGGGATCCAGGAGAATATGGTAGATGGCCAATGGTTGGGGGTTTTGTTCTGTTTTACTCCAAATAATCTCTTTTACAATCTGTAGCAAGATGAATTTATTGCATTTGATTATTTATATCCTCTGTAATTAAGCTAATGTAGTCTGTAAATTTTCTTACATGATTCTTATTTGTTCACTATTTTTTTTCTTTTGGTTTTCCTTTCAAATTGGAGCATAAGACTATTCCTCTGTGAATTGACTTTTTCCACAGTGCCACTGGGACTGAAAATGTTCTGTAATCTGAACAGTGACTGTGATCTGAAAAGGTATAAGACATTTCTCTGTGGTCTCTAGTTCCAGGACTTCCAGGACTGAATTTTGTATTTGTCAAGGGAAGAAATTTAAACTAAATTAGGAATTTGTAAATTCAATTTTCAGGAGTTTATCTAATACTTTTCCCTAAACCTTATTGATTTCACTCATATCTGTCAATCACTCTTACAGCTAGAGAAGAAATAGTATTTACAATCTTTGAGCATTTTTTACAGGTCAAAATATTTTACTATCCTAAAAACTCAAAAACTTGAAAAATTTACCTAACAAAAAATTAGGACATGATGAAAAAATAAATTGGAATATTGTTTTGACACTTTTTTGAATAGTTGACTTTGCTTTTTTTTTAAGATGGAATGTGGTTTGTCTGTAGTGTAGCACACAGAAATTCAGGAACTGCCATATTAGAAAAACCTCAAGGCCTGTCTTATTAATCATATTATTTTTGACAGGTAGTTGATGCCAAATGTTTTAAGGAAAAGTGTTGACCTGTCTAGGAAGTAAATGTAGGAAGTAGCTATACAGTTTTACTGTTTAAAAAAAAATCAACAAAAAATAATGCAAGATATATAATCTCTAAATTGATAAATTAAAATTGATACCACAAAATTAAGTCTAATTTCATCTTATGTAAAAAGGCATTTAGCTGTTTTTAACTTGCTAATAGTTGCTATTCAGTATTTGTGAGTTCAGGTGCATGTGTAAAATTATACCATACATAGATCAGATTTTAAACATTTTTACTTTTTTCCCCTTTTCCCCCCCCAAAACTCTTGGAATCTAATTTTTGTGAGTGTGGCCATGCCCAGCAGCACCACTTACACTGCTCTGTAGAGTGTCTGCTCCATTCTTTCACCTGACATTTCTTATTGTCCCAGTCTTGTTTCTTACTGCAGGGTTTTTTTGACACATTACTCTGCTGCTTATACGGCCACATGTAAATGGGGTGGGGGAACTAATCCAGCTGAAAGAATAGAGGGAGAAGAGGAGCAAGTGAAAAGTTGTTTAAGCAAGCATTGGTGATTAATAAATGTGGTATTACCATTCCAGCCTCATCTCAAACAGCACCTGATAGAGGCTTCCTGTTACCTGTTAGGAAAGAAGCACCCCTTAAAGTACTAGTGCCTTCCACTTCTGGAATTTGGAAGTATCCACCTTCATGAGCGTGACAAAGTCCCTGTAAAAACCTCACCTAAGGCATTTGAGAAGATCCTGCTACAGCTTGAAGTTTTGCTATCCCTATGCCAGCCTTCTTTCAGGTAAGTGTTGCCAGCTATCCAGTCCACTGTTCATTAAAGTGGACTTGAGCTGAAATTGTAGGCTGGAGTAAATGAGACCTGAGCATGTATTTCTTGCTCCCAGCTCATCTTTGAATTAAGGTAAAGTTACCTTGTCAAGGAAATAGCTCAGCCACCAAGGAGGTAGTTGATGAATGTAACATACTGAATCATGATAGTAAAATTAACAAAAAACTTTGAGCAAAAACTTTTAATGTAGACTCACTTTTTTGCCCAAAGTTGTAGTCAAAAGTTGTGTAATATACTCCATTTTATCTCTTTTCAGACCAGAATAAAGAAGGCCACAGCTCCCAGTTAATCTCTCAAGCAAGATCTAATCCCAAAATAAATGCAAGGTCAGTTTAGCTCATTCAGCAAACAAATACAGTAAACTGCTCTACATGCCTGAAGGTCAGGCAGCCTTGCAGTAATAGTGTGACCTCAGAGAAAACCTCTTGCACTTAAAAACAGCTCTCCTGCAGCCAGCCAGCTTCTATTCCTGTTGGAATCCTGTTTAAACTCAGTAGCAGGGAACTGCTCCCTTGAGTGCTTCCCAGCACCAGTGACTGATCAGTTACAGGCTGGAATAAGTTGCTCCCACAGGTCCTGGTGGTGCTTCTCACATTGTGACAGTTCCTGCAAGTCATTAGTTAAATCTGTAGCGCAGCAAGATTGTTTTGTTGCCCAGCAATAAAGAAATCTGTTAGAAGTTGTACTCTCCCATGGAGAAATTTAAGACAACAACAATTTAAGTACATCTTATCAGCTTCTAGATGAGACACATATATGAGGTCCTTTTTGGTTTGGGTTGTGGTGGTTTGTTTTTTGTTTCCAGGTTTGGTTTTTTTTTTTTTTTCTGTTCTAATATTAAGGACTGTAAAGGGAATTTAAGAAGGGCTTCTCTTTGAATGTCAGACCAAAGGCAGATACTTGATGTGAACACATTTAACACATCATTCTGTGATGCAGTGCCATTTATTTAAGTCAGTATTTTCCAAAGCAGGTGACAAAATCTAGAGGCTAAAATCAGTAGAAACCTTAAGTACTTACTACCTTCAAAAATAAGGCCAATTTTTATACAGGTGTCTATGAGATATACAGCCTACAAAGTCTTGATCTTCATAACATCTCAGTTTCTGCACTGGGGAAAATGTTTACTTACTTCACATTGGTAGTGTAATGTAATATGAATTACATTTTAAGCACTGTGAATTCTCAAACGAAGGAAACTCTTCAAGTATAAATTCCCAGCATTACTAGTGTATTATCCCACAGAATCCCAGTTATCCTATGGCAGAAATGTGAGCAGGACATATCCCCAAAGCAAGTGATGTTCATTAGATGTTCCAATTCTGAGAAAAATTGGGACACTGTGGTATTTTTTTTTATAGGGCAAAGGACCAAATGTACTGCTTGTAGGGACAGGACTAGAAAGTCCAACCCAACCTTAAAGCCAGATACCCATACAAATCCTCTGCAAATCTGCTCATATGCTCACCTGGTGCTCACAGAGGCATCATGTACACAGCCTACTTTGCCATGTACAATGTACAAAGCAGACCCTGAGCAAACCCAGCAGCCTACAGTGTTTGCACAGTGGGACCCACGTGCCTGAGCCCAGGGATGAATGCCTCTGTTAGTATATATGGGATAATGACATTTGAAAAAACTATGATGATACAGAAACACCTGGAACCCAGGGTCCTGGGACGTCCTAAGTCCTGTGTCGAGTTCCTCTGGACATAATCAAACCTGGAACTATAAGGTCACAAGAACTCACTAATTCACCTTTTTGCTGATGAACTTACTTGGCAGATACTCAGTGGAGAACTAGCCAGAACACTTGAGATACTTTTTCTCAAACTAGCCCAATCATGACACACTATGCTGAGTGTGATGAATGCAGAATACAGTGAGGAGGGCATCCTCAGACATGTGCACACACTTTCTAAGACATGTCAGGTTTCACTGAAGCCCTAAAATAGAGAGGCCAGTTTGGGGAAGAGAGAATAGACTGGCCGCCGTCCAAGTGTGAAGAGATCTCTGAGCTATCTCTGAGCCTGTGTACAGAAAATAGGCCTGGTGAGAGAAGTTTGCTTATAATATCTCAATAACCTGATTACTTTTGCCTGAGCTCTCTGTGTCAAAAAATGTATTCTTTCTCAGAATTTCTCATGTCTCAAAAAAAAAAAGAAAAAAGGAATAATCACCTCCTTGTGTTTATTTTTACTTTTGCTTTCTTATTTAACCAAGTGGGATCTTTAAATGATTTCATCCTGAACTAGGTCACCTAAACTTGTCTGGCGGCCACACTTACATTGCATTGCAGTGGAATGTGAATGGTTTTGCACTGGAAAGAATTTGAGCACAGGTAAAATTGGCCATACAGACAGTTGCAAGACTGAGTATCAAAAGTGAGACCTGGAGTGCTGTTTATCAATTTTGAGCAATCAAGGTGTATTGTTTCAGGGATTAAACTGATTAGCTTTGATTAGATTTGGTTTTGTAACCAGTTGACTGACTAAAGAACAGATTCCCTCTTTTCAGTTAAGAACAGAAAAAGAAAAATGTAGATTATGTTTAAATTAAGAGAAGATAATGCAAAGGAGATTTTCTGCTATAGTAGGAGAAAGGACCTGATATTATGGACACATGATTAGGCATTTGATGAGTACAACCATCACTTTATTACACTGAAGAATAGCAACCTTTCCAAGCTGCGTTGTCATATGGGTGATGTAAGGAGGCTACAGATACAGGTCAATAATAGGAACAAAAAGGCCAAATCTAGAATACAGATGATAGAAAACCAAATGCAACAAAATCTATGAGGAACTAGGATGTGCCAACTTGCAAAGCAAGTGCACTGACAAGATGAAAGCCTTCATTCAACAGCATGGCAACATCACCATCACTGCTTCATACTTCTGCGTTTTGTGGGAGATGCCTAAGACAGAGTGTCTGGATGATGGGGAGATGGCTGGTCAAAATACCAAAATACACTGAGGGCTGAAACTATTATCTTTGGCATGGGTTGAACACTTGTATCCTCCACACCATTCACTTCAGTGTATGTTCTATAAAAGACAGAAGGATGAACAGTGTTAAAAGGAAAAAATGCTTTCGTCAGCACAAAAAATTGGCTGTATTTGAGTGAGCAGCAGATCGAGCTGGGAGAAGGAGCTGGGTTACACAAATAGAAAGAGATCTAGCTGCACTTGTAGTGAATGGCCAGGTTGAAGTGGAAATTCCTTTCCCGTGTGAAAAACACACATTTTTTACTATGTATATGGAAATTCCCTCATTTATTCTACATGCCTATAGCCTCACATAGAATTGCATCGCTCTTATCCTAATCTCGAATCTTTTAGCAAATATGCTGCCATAGGCTGATTTTAAAATGCTTATTTAGCACCAATAGTCAAACTCCTTGCTTAACTACCTTATTTTCCGATATAACTGGAGGCTTAGCAGAGGCAGTACATAAAGTCACCTGTGATGAACCCTAATGAATAATTAATCTCTTTCACAATGCCAGCATGTCCTGTTCTTCCTGAGAGCGCAGGCTGATTTGTTTTGATCTGCCATTTCCCAGGTGCTGTTTTTCCCAATGAACTGAGCTCACCGTCCTGCCACAGGGGCAGGCCCAGCCCACCCAAGGGCCACAAAACTGTCAAAATAGAGGGCGGGGGGCAACAGTGCATTCATTCCCTTTGGGAACTATTTGAATTGGACGTTAGGGAGAGTGCTGGTGCACTGTGGCTTTGCCCTCTGCAGAGGGCGCGTTTTCGCCTCTGGGAGTACTGGGAAATGGTCATTGATGGAGCACAGCCCCGTAGGCAATGCTGGAAGAACGCCGTGCTGGAGGTCCCAGTGGTTTTCAACAGTGTATGAGTCTGAATGATACACCTCGCTTCCATATTACGAAAAAAGTTAGGAGTCTAAGGCTTCACAATCAACATAATGTCTGCTAAGTAATTGATTTACACAATCCTGTAACTGATTTGTACTCAAGAAGTGAGCATTTAAATATTCAGAAGTATATTATCTTTATATATATATATATATATATATATATATATACACACACACATATATACACATATATATATAGTAGAGAGGTTCAGTCTACACTGACCCATCTGTTCACACCTGCAAATGTCAGGGCTGAGAACGGTCTCCCAAGACAGAATCCCTTCTGCCAAGAGGACTGAGCACCACTTACCTTAATGGCAACATGGCCAGGATTCCTCCAGGTGTATTTACTCTAACAGACATTTATCCAATGGACAGTACATTTGAAAGACAATAATGTAATTTTTCTTGTTGTTTTTCAATTTATTCTTTCTTCTGGGTCACATTCACCATATCTTCAACAGAAGTGTTGTAGTCATCCCTGCCCATCCTTGTTGCCCTGTGATACCTGGTATCTCAGTAGCTGTATGTTGCTCTGAAAAATTGGTGATGGACATGGCACATAATTCTGGATAGAAAATGATACTGTTTAGTGAGATAGCAGTTGTCAGAATGTAGGCTGAAAAATGCTAGGTTTAATTTAAAACTTTATTGCCAGATTTCACACTTTATACTTAGCAAGAACTGTTTCTTGCCAAGTGAACTTTCAGAAGACCATACTGTGCAAAATGGGTGAAAAATACACATAAATCTGTGAATGTAGACTGCAGTCCATCCAGACAGTGTCAATGTTTAAGCTAGAGAAGAGTTGCCTGTGAGAAGCCCTCTATTTACTGTTATAAAACAGTCTTTGTGTATTTTAGAATCACTCCAGGGAAACCTATCCCAGCATGCTCAGACGCAAATAATTTTGAGAGTGTGATAAAAGTTTTGGTTAATCAAGAATTAAAATATATATTCCATATTCTCATATGAATCTGCTACTCCTTCCAACATATGTTTGAGGATCAGAGGAATAAATAGAACAGAGAGGAAAACAGCACATTGTAGAATTGTGGGAAAAGCTTATATTACACAAAGAAATGCAGTAAGGTCATCAAAGACAACTCTTATTCTTTCTCTAAACTTGTGGAAAGCAATAGAAACTTGATCTCTGAGGTAGCTTAAATGAATTGGTGAATGGCATAAAGAAATCAAGCTTGAATGAAGTCTAAGTGAAAAAATGCCTTCAAAAATTACAGAGGATTTCTTGATATTCAAAGTTATTTGATGTAGAATGAGAGGAATTACAGTAAAGAGTGGTTTGGAGATCATCACTTCACAGTCAGATAGTTGTGCTGCACAGTGAAATAATGATGAAGGAAGAACATTCATCAGCCTGTTTTTTCTTGGAGACTGGAGCTGCTGCTTTTATAGGAGTATGTGTCCTGCCTTTGCATTTGTCCCAGTTTGGCAGGTTCAAAGATCAGTATAAAACTGGTCACAAATCTGCCTACCCATGAAGACATCGTGGTAAATGTACCTAGCATGCCAAATACCAGGTATTCTAGAAAATGTAATTTTTAAAGTTACACATTTCTTCATAGTTACACAATTACAAATCTATTTCTACTCACCTTCGAGATACTGACTGGGAGTAACTGTAAGGTAAAAAGTAACTGTGGTCACTTACTAAATTGTTAAGTGGCAAAATATTGCATCTTCATTTACTCAGCTGAAGCTGGGGTATGTCTTCTAATATTGTGATTATTTCACTAGAATACACTGGTTTTTACTGTAGTTGAATATGCAATCTAATTGGTTCAATCTCCTACTGTAGTATAATGTTTTCAGAACAATTAAACTTTTATCAAAATTCCCTGTACTTTTTATTTTAGTTCATTTGTTTGACTTGAAAAGTTGGGCAGACTAGTTCTAATTCCACATGATGGAGAAAAAACCCTAATGTTGTGCAGAACTGACATATGGTTTAAAATTGCTTCAACACAAAATATTCAAGCTATCTAGCCACAATAATGTGATAGCCAAATGCCTTGTAGTATCTAGATCCACTAGTTCAGAAGGATCTATTCCTATCTTATCTACTACCCTTAAAAGTCCTGGGAAAAATAATGAAAGGATTGTTTTACCTATACAGAGCTGAAATTAAGTAAAACTATATGTAATTATAACAAGTGAAATAAGCACACTGGTCATTCATTGGAGTATTTCCTTTGACCAGTAGAAGCCTCAGACCTAGTTCCAAATTTGTGCATAGTGGATCATTTTCAGTTCATATTGAATACAGATCAAGCAGGAACAAAGCACTGCATTTCCATCACACTACCATAACACTTGATACAGCCTCTTTTATAATGGCTATAATTTTTCATACTGTCTATAGGAGGCCAAAATATGCTTGATTCAGCAAGAAGTCAAAAGTAGCTTGATAATGCCTGATCCAATATCAAATCCTCTAGGACAGAGTCCACCTTCAAATTTTTAACACACTTGAAGTTTCAGAGTAGGTTTGTGTGAGATCAGGACTTTGCATCACTTGTATTGTGATCCAATACTGTGGTCCTCAAAGTGGAGAATCACAGCAAGGTACCACAAGAATGACAAGGGTGTGTTAATGCCCAAGATGGATCACCTCCTGTCTAGGGAGACTGGAGAGAAGAGAACAAGGTTGTCTGAAGACAACTAAAGATTAATTGCCTTGATAAAAATTACACCCCTGAGAGGAACTTGACATGCTAATATCAGATAGCCTCTTTGCAGTGAGCAGCTGGAGCATGTGCAGAAATTCATTAGTCAAGGTGACCAATGGGCAAGTTTTGTGCAACTTTTTCTTAGTTGTCACTTGTATAAAAGCCTGCAAACACTCCAGAGAGGTGCTAACTTCAGGAAACCTAGCACCTCTTTCTGTGCAGAATGTCTTTAAAGGTCAGAAGTTGGGTCTGGGCTCTCTGCATCCATTGACAAATAAGGACAGGAAGCTTGTTTTCAGAAATCACCTAAGGGATTTAATTTGCATGGTTTGGTTTGGTTTGGTTTTAATCAAAGCACCTGAGTAACAATTCCAGCTTCACCATATAAAGACTGAGAAAGATTAAAGAAACCAGAATATTTCTGAGCTAGTGCACTGTGAAAATTACTTAAATAGGGACAGTTTCAAGTAAATTTTCCTTCTCATAATAGAACATGGTACATAGAAAGTTCATTATATAATCTTAAGGTGCAAGAGAAGTTTTTGGTGTGTGGTAACTGATTGTTACTTACATTAATTATAGCTCCTTAAAAACTGTTGGTTTTCTAATGGAAATATATATTACTATCTTCTATCCATATTTATTTTTCTAAATGCATGGTTTGATTTTTGGCAACAGTAATTAGGAGCTGCCAGTAAGTTCATTAGGAACTATCAGGTGTCACATTTGAAAATCAGTTGATTATTCAATGTCTAGCTTAGAATCTTGTTCTTAGCCTAACAATATGAGTGAAAGTCTACCTAGTCCGAATAAAGCGTTTCAGAGTTTTTCTGGGATATTTAGAGCCAACTTTATCTAGGGTAGGATTAAAGCATAGTTATTATATCCTAGGAACTGCAGTACACCTCCTGCAAAAATGTTTTCAAAAAAACCCCTTGGGCTTGTATTTAAAACTTAAAAAGCAAATGTCCAGTCTCGTGGCTCTGAAGGAAATACTGCAATCATAAATTAGGTGTGACTGACTGAGGGTGTGTAATCTCTACACCTAAACGCCTAAACAAGAAATGCTGAGCTGTGAGCTGAAACAACCACTTAGTGAAAGAACTATGTGAACAAAAGAATTCTTCCAGATGACTTCTTCCAGACTAAGGCACATGAACATGAACAGCTTGGCTACAGAAGAGTACTATCTATGCATATCTCTTCCTGCTCCTGCTTTTGCTCCGATGGGAAATGGGGATTACTGTAGTCACTTTGCTCCTGAGTGGAGTCATCCCCTGAAGCGTGTGTGGGAGTAGATAACAGAGGGTGCTCAGGCACGTGTGTGATTCTTGGGCATGACCTGTTGGGGCCAGCAGTTAGACTTCAATGATCCTTGTATGTCCCTTCCAATTCAGGATATTCAATGGTTCTATGATAATGTTCTTGCCAGGATAGTGGAGAAGGCAGCTCCTGCCACCACTACTCCAGCAGAGAGCCCACAGCAAAGCTGGAATCCCCCCTCATGATATACCAGAGTCCATAGACTGCTTCAAGGGCTAGGAGATGATGCTGCGCAAATTCATGAATGGTGCACTGGGATTAGTCAGACAGGTCTTTTAAACTGAGAACTTGCTGATCCCCACTATAGCATTGGAAGGATTAGGGAATCCTCTGAGTTTTTGCAGGATAAAAATTTATAGGATGATGAGAATATCTTCAAATAAACAGAACACCTGACAATTCATACTTAGTATAAGCAGTCATGAATCTTCAGTCTTCACCTGATGTTTAGAAGATCCCTTTTCTCACTTCTCCACTTAAACTATGTCTAAAGACCTGTAAATCCTATCACATGTTTCAAATGATCATAAAATTGGAGTAACAGATTGTATTATTTTTCAGGGAACTAGAATGGTGTAAAACCTGTTGTTATATTACATATAAAATGTGAGAAACAACTGTTCACTTAAAAAAATGTAAAAGGTTTATTAAACCTTAACAAAAATACAACAAAGGACTACATAAGGAGAAAGCTGCAGCGCCTGGAACTGCCCCTCGTGCAGTTTGTCTTCAAGATGGATGCTCAGTCTTTTATACTCTCGGAGGTTGCATCAGGCAGCCCTGGCCCCTCCCACAGTCTGTCAGTCAGCTCCTCTTTGCCATTTACCGGTGGAAACTGCTTTCTTGTGATTTGATTGGAGGTCAGGTTCTGCCATGCTGCACCCTCTAAGCACCAAGCTCTTCCATTCCCAACTGCCCCATGCAAGGGACACACGTGCACACCTTCTTTTTACCTGTCCTAGACAACCCAGGCTGTCTGATGGTAAAAATACAGGGGGGAAAGGGAACTATGGGGAGAACAGAGGGCATCTAAACTACAATAACATAACTATACATCACTGCAGCTTTTCTTAATATTCACACAATAGTTATCTTTTAATTGTGAGAGCCAATCATCTCATAATCCATCTATAACAGATCATTAAATAAGCAAAGACTTATCTTTGCTATGAGCTGCAGAAAGTAGAGGAACATCTTATGCTGAAGATCTCTGGACAAAGAATAAAGGAATTATGGGTGTTATCACTGTGGGAACATATCACAGACCAGCAAACCAAAAGTTGTAACTAATTGTGGTCATGTAGACAAGAAGTTAAGAGCCACAATTTGATAATAATGTAGATTATTAATTTGGCTTGTTATTTGTTGGGAAAATTTCACAATGGGAAACAGACTGTCCAGTGTGTGTAAAATTTTTGATGCAGCAGGAGAAAGCACCTTGAAGGAATCTTCTACATGATAATTTTAACCAACTGAGGAACTGGTTGAAAATGTGAAGTTAGGGGGACACCTAGGAAGGAGGAAATAGAAAATAGGAATTCCAGATTTTTGGGAAGTTAAAGCAGTCAGAAACTGGGGGCAAGATACCAGGTCCGCAATAATGTATGTACACAAATGTGAACTGTTTCATTGTGTAGGAGAGACAGTAACTAATCTGGTTAAACCATAAGTTCTTTAACAACAAGGAAACACAGAGAAAGTGCAAAATAGATCAAATTACCACGGAAGACATAAAAATATATAGCATAAATATAAAGGTACAAAAATCAGAGAGGCCAAGACCCACAAAAAATATTTAAATACATTAGCAATACAATGCTAAGAAAATAATTAGCCGCTGACCAATACACAAGGAAGTTATTAACAGACCTGGTAGTTTAATGCCTTTTTTTTGCATCAGCTTTTACCATCAAGGTCAGCTGCAATCAGATGGTAGCACAAGACCCATAGCTAAAGGTTTAAATATTCAGCCAAAAATAAGCATGAGCAGACTAGAAAATACTTTGAATTGTGAACACTCAAACTGTCTAAACCTAAGAAACCTCTGTCTAGTATACGGGTGAAGTAGTTAGTACCTAGCTTTGATAAATTCTAAAAAGTATCAAGAGATTAGAAAAGGGAAATAATTTAAAATGGGGAAAGATAAATCACAAAATGATAAACCAATCAGTCCTTTCTCGTAAAAAGCAATAAATGACTTGGAAGAATCAGAAAGAACAAAAGTTATAGCCAGCATAAAACAAACCATAGCAAGCTAGTTTAATTGTTCTCTGCATCAGATTAATTGGTTTTACAGATGAAGAACTGGTTGATGTTTTGTATACTGACTTAAGTAATGGGTTTGATATTCCCATATGTGAGAGCCTAATAAATAACTTGGAGAAAGATGCCCTGGATGAAACTACTGTAATGCAAAACTGTACTAATAGTGTTTTTATTGACTGTTTAGACAGCGTATTGACTGGAGTCCTGCAAGGTCAGGGTTCAGTATTCTTCCCTATTTTAAAAGGTATCTGAGTAGTTAAATAGAAACCTCAACTTTGCACTAAAATGGGAGAGATTTTAGCCATGTTTAGTCAGAACTAGTATTAAAACAATTAAATCAGAGAAATCACCTGAAGGGGGGAAAAAAAAGGATAAAACTCAACAGGGAAAAGATGCTCCCTTCAGACAAAAATAATCAAATATAGGATGGAGAACAATAAAGTGCCCAGGTGACTGTTCTGCAAAGAAGAATGTGGGTCTCCTGGTGTATTGCCAACATACAGTGGTGTTACAAACACACCAGCAGTAGTGGAGTGGATGCACAGTAGTATAGTCTACTTGACATAGGAAATAGACACATATATATGGCCCTGAAGATTCGTCTAATGTAATGTCATGTTCAATTTAAGGCTCTGAACAAGGTCATGTATCAACTAGCAACAGTCCAGAGAAAACCAAAAGAATTTAGAGAGTTGTAGAAAGTAAGGACTGGAAGAAATTAGAAATATAGTCTGTTTATATTTGTTCTGAAAAAGCAATAAATATTCAAACTGGATGTTAGAAAAAACTTCTGAATGTTGCAGGTGTTGAATTGTTGGAATAAAACTCATGAGGCTGTAGAGGTTGTTTAAAACCAAGCTAACTAAAGTTTTAAAGAGCAGTTTGGGGATGATAAAGATAGAATTCATTTTGCATTGGGCCAAAGCAATGGGAGACTCTGAGAGATCTCTTTCAGCCTTAACATTCCATGTCTTCTTCACAACCCAATTAGTTCTCTACGAGATTTTAGCTTAGTGAGTCAGAGGATGGGATCAATCTCTGTTGTAGTTACTCCACCTTTCCAAATGCTTCCATAATATCGTTTTTTGTTGTTGTTTTGGGGGGTTTTTTGGGGGTTTGTGGTTTTTTTTGTTTTGTGTTTGTTTTTTTGTAACATGAAAGCTTTGATGTTTTAAGCTGTAACTATTCAGTTATAATATTTATTTTCAGTATCCTTCTGCACCTTAAGGATTAGAACATCCCGGTGAGGTCTTAATTTAAGTCCTACAAAGGGTAGTGCCAGAGTGCCTTTCTACAAACAGAAGATTATTGTGTTGGTAACTAGCTTGAGCTAGCTAGCCTAATACCATACAGGAATGGAGCACAGATTGCTTTCTCAAACAGCTGAATGAATCATTTCACTAACCCATTCATGGCAGGAGGCTAAGAGGCTGATGTGTCACTTTGATACCATTTCCTCAAAAGCAGCTGGGACTATTCATATGTGAACTGAGCCACTGCAACTTATTGTCTGCTGAGGGAATTCTTCTTTGTGGTCTTATTACTTTCACAATTTACAGTACATTGCATAGAATATTTAAAGTTTATTTTAGACCTTTTGCACCTAAAGATAGAGAACAGCAGTTGAAATGGAATTAATTATTCATTCTCTGATCAGTATCTGGAAAGTGCCAGAAAATTTGTCTAATGTTCTAAACAGAGCTGGTATGGCACACTGTCACATGCTGACCCCTTCTGATCACTCAGTGTGCACAGACTGCCGCAGAGTAATTAGCCATTCCCAAAGGTGCCAGACAGTTTCTTTTACACTTCTTGCTGATGCCATTCTCCTTGACTTTATAATTTATATTTGCAGAAGATACTACACTACCTCTGTAATGACTGTCATTTTTATTACTCACAGTAGTAAGTTTGCCAGGAATAACTGTTTTGGTACTTTATACTATCTTTTGTATATTCTAACCATTGAAGCAAATAAAGATAGAGTAAGTTGTTCACTTAAGCAAGTCCTTTTTCCTCAATATAATATCATAGCCAGCACTATGACACTTTTGATTTCATGTTGCATCTCTTTGTTTCCACAGGATTCATAGGATTTTGTCTGTGCCACACACAACAGATAAGTCACTTCTAGCTGTGTATCTTGATAATCTCACCTGCCATAACTGATAAAAATGTGAGAAGTTCACTAAGCTGTTGGTCATTAGTTTTTATCTCTTTATCATCAAGTCCTTGAAAACATTTGTTTCTCTAATGGGACACATTCCAGGTATCCCTTTTTTCAATTACAAAGAAGGGTAGAACCGTGTTGAACCCCTCCCAAGCTTCCCACCCAGTCTCACATTCCCACCCCTGCTGAGGTGCACTCTTTCTGTAGTGTGGTGGGTAAAAGAGCCCATCTGGATGCAGCTGTCACTTAACAAAGGAGCTGACTCCACCACTGGAAATTAAAATTTGTAGATGTTACCTCTGGTGATGTAAATTGCTTTCCATACCCATGCTGGTGACACTTTTCCAGTTCTCAGAACATCTTATCCATGTAAACATGGATTTGTTCTACACAGGTAAGAGTTAAAATATGAAAGCATTCAATATCATCCTAAGATATTTTAAAATATTACTTTCTTTGTCTCTAGAGGAGGATGACAAGTTATATGCAAATATGTACTATGATATTAAAGGATCATTTCAGATTATAAAAATGTAATGACAACTGAAAATTTTGGTCCGTTGAGATCAACTCACCTCTTCTCTACTGTTTAACGTTTCATTTGAATGCAACTGTTCTGACCCAGTGTTAGGTAATGGAGCTGCTCCAACGTCTAAAATTCCCAGAAACAAACTTTAGGAAATCATACTATATAGTCAAAATGTCTAAAACCAGCTTTTCATTGTGGAATTAACCTTTAAAGTGGTATTCACAGAATCACAAAATAGGTAAGGTTGAAAGGGACGGCAGTGGGTCATCTGATGGAAACTTCATGCTCAAGCAGGGTCATCCTAGAGCACATAGCAGAGGATTGCTCTTGAATATCCGCAGCGAGGGAGACTCCACAACTACTCTGGGCAATCTCTTCGAGGGCTTGGCCACCTTCACAGTAAAAAAGTTCTTCCTCATATTAAAGTAGAAATATTGCCACAAGACCACAGTAGAATTTCTACTTTGTTTTGTTTTAAACTCTTTACTCTGTTCCCCCTAAAACCGCGCTCAGCTGCAAAGTACATTGTGGAGCTGAGAGGTGCTGTTGCTCACAAGTTCCACTGAGAAATCTAAGTAACACGGATGTGTTAAGGCTCAAATCCTGTTGTGTCCTCCAATCAGATTGCACTGGGAGTTGCTTTCTGGGCTAACAGCTCTGGAGCTAATCACATCAAGTCCTGACAAGTGGACAAGTTAGAAGCTGATCCTAGAGCTTTGTCTCTGTTTTTTGAAAGAGATCCACCCCATACATTTAATGAGCACGTTAATTCTTTGCTGCTCTTTGCATTTAAGTTGTAATCATGCTCCTGGCTTTTGTTCTTGAGCACTTTCTGGTATTCTTGAGATCTGCTTTCTGCTCCGGTATTGTTTCCCTGCCACTCCGTCAGTGGCACTTGTTTTTGACCAATTCACGCCAGTCCTCTGCATGCACTAGAACTTTCTTTGGTTCTTTTTAGCTTTGTTTAGCTTTGTTAGTTAGTACATGCACTTGAATGACTACTTAATGTGTTAAATCCTTGACAGTTCGGTCTTCCTGCGTTCATTGTCTTTACTTACAGTGAAAACCTGTGGGTTTTGCTGTGGCCTGTTCGCATGTTCTACTGCTTGTTGAGAAACAGTAGGCGGAAATATTTTCAGCTATTAATATATATATGATTTTTGGTGTTTTAATTTCAAAATTCTGCTTTCAGTATCCATTGATTTTTGGCTAGACTCTTCTTGGAATAAAGCTTGTCAACAGCTAGTAAGGAAAAGACATTGAGTATTTTTGAGAAAGAAGGTTAATCTTAAGACAGTATTATTAACCTTGTATATAAAATAGTACTGTCCAAGCACTTAACTTTTATCTTTCTTCCTCTATAATGCAAAATACACTGGATTAACAAAATTCCATTCCTGCATTGAAAAATCCTGTGCTATGCAGAAAATTTCATAGTGATCTTTTCTAAAAGGTTAGCTAATTCCCTTTTTCCTCTGGAATAGTTTTGTAAATTATGAACATGGTAGAAAATTTCACAATCACTCATTATCAGATAGAAATTCCTTAATTTTATAGCAAAGAACAGTAATCATGGTTCTCTGGGCCACTGCTAAACATACAAGAAAATCGCTACCTCAGCTGGTATATAACTGGGAATATTCAGTACATCAGCTTCTAGGTGACAATTGGAAAGTGAAAACACTAAAACAGGAAAATCTTGTCTTTCTCTCTATTTTTTTACATGAATCACATTTAGTCTGAAATTTAGGAGTGATCAATGCCTGAGAAACACCTGCTATAAGGTTTTTAGAAGTGAGGAATTGGGAGGGGTAGGAATTCTGTGAAGCTTCTGAAGCCATCTCTGAATCAGTGAAAGAAAGAAAATGAAACCACTTTGAAATTCCATTCCATACACAAGAAATCTTTATTACAAAAGTGCACATCTTACAATAAACAAATAAAGGTTTTGACATTAATTTCATTTGTCTTATACCAACTCCTGTTTACCTCTCTGCTTCTAGCTCTAGTAAAATTTAATTCTGAAAGCATCACATTGGATTTATACATTTACTGTGATTATGATATTCACAGCAGTGACAGACTTGATACAGAACTGCAGAATTCTTAATGCACCCATTAACCCACACAAAAATGTCTGAATCAGATTATTTTGTCTAGCAAATATAGACATTGACAACAATGTAATTATTAATTTAAAATATCTATCTGAACTTGCATCTAGGTAACTGTAAAGAAAATTAAGCCCTTTGCTATTTGTTATTGGAGGAAAATTAGAATTGAGAAATGCAACTCAATTCAGGAGAAATAACTGGTCAACAGCTATTAACTGATCTTTATAAATAAACCACAAGCTTTTTCCTGCTATCTTTCTGTTAGAATTTAATCATGCTTGAAAAGCTCTCCAAAATTAGCAATTGCTACAAAAAATAAAACCAGCAACACAAAGCTGCTTAGAAGAAAATACAATACCTTATACAGTCGGTTTCCCAACAACTTTGGGTGTTGATTTGTTTCCTCCAGAAGAAAAATGGGTAACACAGTCAGTTATTTCTTGACACAGTCCCACTTATTTCCAAAGAAATAAAAAGATATATATTCTGAGGAATATACAAAAAATTTAGTTTTTCTTTTAGAGCAGAAGAACAAGAAAGTGATTGTAGGTCTCCTTTAGCAGTTCTGCATTCTGAATTTTTTAACTGTTCCTTGATGTGCATTCTACTTATGATAATCACATCTAAATAAACAGTAATATGATACTCATCAGTCTTCCTCTGAAGCACCGATTAGACCTCATGTATTTTAAGTGTCACAGGACATTTTTCCATTTGTCTTCTTAATTCTTAATTCTAGCTAAACTGCCTGGGCCATATTATTGGGAAAAAAAAAAAAAAGGATATCCAGGTTGGCTTTACTGACAGAAGGCCAGGAAGGGCTGCTGTCCCTCCTCTGCTGATTGATTCCAGAATAGACCTTTGGGTGCCTAAACAACATAGAATGAAAGACTTTCTCAGAATTATTTCCTATGTGAGTTATAGTACAACATTTTAGGGAAAAAAAAATTAAAATATTTGTAGTGATGAAGAATCCATATCAAGACTTGATAAGTAGCTCCAGTGCAGCCTGAGTCTTTTGTTGTTGTTGTTGTTGTTCTATCTGACCTCCACATTTAAGCAAGGAGCAAGGTGCTCTGGTTCTACCAAATGTAAGTTTCCCATGGGAAAAATGTTAAGTAAAGTTAGGATTCATACAAAGCTAAAATCACCTGAGCTTCTCACTACAATGGTGTCTGTCACTACAGATTGGCTTCATGACATCCAAAACTTAGGTGTTAACAATGACTAAACCAACTGCTCTAAACAGTCAATGGTCACTTCAGTACTAGCCCACAACTTTGGCAAATACAGCTGTAGTATAACTTCCCTACGACCTCTTAATATGTTATTCTTTATACATTTCAGGATTATAATGGGCCTCTTGCCTACAAGACTGTGCTGAAGAATCATATTTCACTGTGACCCAGTTAGCACTGGCCAGAACAGAGCACCTGGACTCTAAAGATGGTAAAATTTCTTCCCAGCTGATGAGTTTGCATGTAGAAATATTCAAATGTCTATATGTTCCTTGCACTCTCTTACTAATTGATTGTATCATTTTATGAGAGTGACGTGCTTACAGAATAGCAGCATTAACAAAGTGGCTTACAGTCAAAACCAAGGAAGTCCTTCAATTGCATTTTATAAATGTCTTACTGGATCACATGTGCTGCTTCTGTATACAGTGGAAAGTGACTTCTCATCTCTTATATTTGGGTCCCCACAAAATTTAAAGCAAGAGATTCTGTAAATTATGCCATAATAAATTTTGCTATTATCAGTAGCCCATCAGGTATAGAGCAAGAAAATTCTGAAACACATTTCTTTCCCATTCCCAGATTGTATGAAACACATGATTACATTAATTTCTGCTCTCTGATTCCCTAGTCATCTCCTGATGAATAGCTCTTCATAATGGGGATTTTCCACTCATTATCTCCATTATTTTACATTGTGTGTTCTGAAAAGTGTCTTCGTAGAGCAGTTTCCAGCCTAGGATCTTTCCTCATAGGTGTCTTCAGTTTTACTTGTTTCACACTTTTACTTCTGTTTTACCAATGTAATTAGATGTCATACTCAATTTTTTCAATCAGTAAAATGTATCTGTTGCCATTTTCCACTACATTAAAGATCTCTACACTGCAGAGAGTTAAAATCTGTGGCATTTGGCATTGTTATAAAGGGATTTCTCAGAAACTGTATTTTAAGTCCAGATGAAACTTTCTCCTGTGGGTTATGTGGTTTTAAGCTTCCTCTTTTATGTTCTTCATCAAAGTTCTACCTTCTCCTGAGACTGAGGGGAGATTGGCACTTCTCACAGTGCCAACCTTTTCTCTCTGGTGACTAGTGATAGAAATGAAGGGAACAGCATGAAGCTGTGTCAGGGGAGGTTTGAGCAGGACATTAGGAAAAGGTTCTTCACTCAGAGGATGGCTGGGCAGTGGAACAGGCTCCCCTGGGATGTGGTCACAGCACCAAGCCCGACATAGTTCAAGAATTGTTTGAACAATGCTCCCAGGCACATGGTGTGATCCTTGGGGTTGTCCTATGCACAGATCATTGCAGTAAATATATGAAATTTGGCTGAAAATAAACCCCCTTGCGTTCCGACTAGTCCTTAGACATCAGAGAGGCTTGGTGTGGTTGAGCTTAATTTCTGATTTATGACCAATTAGAGTGTGGTTTTAATATGCAAATAAGGAGACAAAGAAGGTCTCTGGTTACCTTTAGTCAAACTGAGTTTGCAGTTTGACTGAAGGTACAAACAAAATGTATTTAGTTGAAACACTGGCAGCACAGAAGTGTGGTACTTCAGTGTGCTCCTCCACATGGCTGAGGCAGCAGTGGTGGCCCTCTGACATTCGCCAGGTCTTTACTCCCATTATTGTCTCCTCAGAGGAGCAGATCTAAACCAAGGCTTGTGCACAGTGAAGGGGCAGTGAGGCTGAGGGCTGGCACAGAGATGTGGGTGCTTCTGCACTTCACTGAGACAACATTGGGCTCTGGGGCCTCTGCTGCAGCCCAGGCAACATTCAGTTGTTAAACCTTGCTCAAGCCCAGGTGCAAGATGAGCAAGTGGCCTAACTTGTGGCTCAATCAGGCTCATAAATTCTCTACTGTCTCACAGCATCTCTCTATTTTGACATAACCAGCCAGCCCATTTTCCATAATGGCCATGAGTTGGACTCAATGATTCTTGTGGGTCCCTTCCAACTCAAGATATTCTATTAATCTATTCTATGGGTCTATGTTTCCTTGTCTAGTAATTAATTGGTATCTAATTGAGTAGAAAAACAAGCCACTTACCTCAGTGGGTTCTCCAGCAGAACAGTGACTTTGGGTTGGGTAGGTTGTTTTGATAATATGAACAAGGTTAGGCATCTTGAAATCTCAAATCTTTAAAATGCGACATAATGTTAACCAAAAGCCATGGGGCAGAGCTCATAGAAACCCACAAAAATGTCCTGTTTGTTCAAGAGAAACCTTGAAACCAGTGTATTCTACAACTATGATCCACAGCAATATATGCAACCTGTTGTTTCCTACCTCTCTCCCTGCTGATTTCTATTCACTGACCAATATTTGAAAAAGTGATAAGACGGAGGTGGAGAGAATATTTGGGAGGTATCACTGTACTGCTGCCTTCTGCTATTCTCTAGATGTCTACCACTGGCCACTGTGAGAGATGGGATCTTGGGCTAAACAAACCTTTGGTTTGACTGCTTTTATGTTTTTATGTTCCTGTAAGTCTGAAAATTCTGTTTGCACAAGTTAGATTGTGATTGATAAATTCTTGATTACATACATACTGATATGCTCCAGTCTGAGGTCCAAACTCTCACATTATTCCTGAATAGCTTGCTACAATGCCAAGAACTGAGAGTAGGGAAGTGGTGCTGGAATACATAAATATGAGAAGGTATGCTCGAAGGGACTGTATGATTACTGATATAAAGAAAGAATGGGAGCTGGAACAATGCTTCAAAGCAATAGGAGACCAGGATATAAGCCTCAAATATGCCAGGATGTGCATCTTCAAACTAGAAGTTCAGACGTGAGAAAATGGAAGAATCAGACTTAGGCTGCAAGGGCAGGTAGTGGTGCAGAAGAAAAGGGAGTGTGTGGTCCTTTTGAACACAGCTCAGGGTCCAGGATTCCTGAGTTACCTGGTAAAGAGACAACCTAACATTTTAGCTTGTCTCTCCCAAATGATCAGCTACACAGAATTCAGGAATTATATTTTTCTCCTGCTTTCATTTACTACTGGCTTATGTCACCAGAATTTGTTCTATAAACTTGTGAGTTTTGAACTTTTTGGATGAGCCCCAGGGATATAAATTTGCTTTAACAAGACAGAATTTCTGATGGTTGTTTTTCTGGATAAGTTAACTCTTAAAAGTAATTTGGGAAGTTTTAAGAATACAGACATTAAAACATACAAAAAATAGAGAGCATTCGAACTCAGGTTACTTGTGAAAACTTAATTCAAACTCCTGGAAGATACAGTCTTTTATCTGTGAGAGATCACATTCTGTTTGAACCACAGACCATTCCCTATTTCAGTATGCAAGGTATCTAGTGTTCAGAGTAGGGAGAAGACGTGAAGTATCCTGCTGATTGTATGACTCTGTATTTATATTTTTCTACTACAAAAGCTACACAGTACAGTGACTGAGGCACCTGGTTTCATGAAGAAAAAGTGTTCTTTGGACAGAAGAATATCTCCTGAACAACTGGATTATCTCATTGTCTTGTTTCAATGGATCCTGTGTGAGGCTGAATCTCATTTAATTCAGTTTTGGGACAGGCAATGAGAAATAGGTATTTTGCACTTTCTGGGCACACAGCCTCATGCTGTGTTCTCAACTGCAAACAAAGTTGATGTCAGAGGTGATTGCCAAATAAAGTGTAGAAATAAATGCTATATCCCTGACAAATGTAGCCATCCAAAACAGGCAGCCAAATAACACATATTTGTGACACTAACTGTATGCTCTCTGTGTATAACGTGCGGATAAATGCTTTAATGTTTGTGAAGTTGTCATGTGCTAGCGATAAATGTCAAAGGAACTGTGGAATCATAAAATATCCTGAGTTGTAAGGGATCCATGAGAATCATAAAGTTCAAGTCCTGACTGCACACAGGACAAGTTAAAAGTTAAATCATATATCGGAGAGTTTTGTTCAAACCCTTCTTGAACACCGACAGGCCTGGAGCACTTCCCTGGAGAGCGTGACCACACTCTCAGCGAAGAAAATTTTAATATCCAGTCTGAATTTATATCAATTCAGCTTGAAGGTGGGATCACAGGGTGGGGATTTTGGAGTCTGAATCCCATAAGCTGACAAAGTGGGACAAGGAGCTGCCTGTTGAGCTGAACATAGGCAGTGGAACACAAGGATTGGAGACAGCAGCTCCAGAGAGCAGAGACTATGGAAGGCAGCTCTTAAAGCCGTGTCACAAATTCATAGTGATTTTCACAGTCGGCCTTTTAGAACTGAAGTTGACTGGGGATGTAGGGAATGCTGCATGTCCTAACCTGTAGACATTAGACTTTGCAAAGTTTCTATTCTTCCAATTACTTTTTCATGTATAACACACTTACTTATGATGAGCAAGAATGGTTTTGAACTAAATGAAGAAAAGTCTGTGAACAAAATTATACTTTTAGAGTAAGAGCAAGAGACTGAAGGGAAGGTACCTTAAGAGACACTAGAAAGCTAAAAGAAAATTATGGACCTTTGAAAGATCACAAAAATAAAATTACTACAACAGATTCAGCACCAGTGGTGATGGTGCACTAGTGAGGGGTCTGAAATTGAGGATAGAGCACTGTTAAGTGTTTACGTGAAAAAAGAGGCTGCGCCATGATGACAGATGTTTAAAAAGCAAAAATTTTGATTTTTGGGTCACAGGTCAAATCCAAGTCCATTTTCTTCTTAAAGGAAGAAATGGTCAGGTCAGTCAGGAATCTTATGAGAGTGCCATCACAAAATCTTCCCTTTGTGGGAAGTAGGGCTGGAGTCTTCCCACTTGCAAGGCGCTGTGAAGGACATATTCTGAGTCTCGTGGCAAGCAAGGGACTCTGCTCTTAGGAATATTCACCCATCCACCTTACAGTTTAACAAAGCCATTGTGGAAAGGTGCTCCAGTAAATGCCCTGCGTTCTGCCCTAACTAATTTTTCCAAATGGCTTTTTAGAATATTAAAGAGCAGTGCATTAATCCAACCTGACAGTCCTGTTGACTATGGCACAGTCCTCATCCAACAGGAAAGGACAAGTTGCCTAAAAAAGCAACTTTGTTCATTGTTCAGACCATGACAGACACTAAATGAAACTGAAGAAAAATGGCTTTGAAAATTAAAAAGTTCACCAAAAATTACTGTTTTTTCCAAGTTTTTTCAATGAAGCATGTCACAATATTACCAAACTATTATCACAGTGATTTGCAGTAGGAGAATCTTATTATGATTTTGAATAATTTGATTTTAAAATGAAATTTATTACAAGAAATATATTAAAGAATGTTTTAAAAGCTGACCAAATTAAAATTCACTTGACAATTTTATATTTTTCAAGTTTGTTTTTTTCTCTCAGACAGCTCTAAACAATCCTAATAACCAATTAAATACTACATTGTGGATCTTACTGAGATAAAACAGAAGCCAGGTCATCAGCCAAAAACTACTGATTCCATTACATATATGTAGTATCACTTCAATTTCTGCAGGTTAGTAGTGCTGTTTCAAAAATGGAAAATACATTATTCCTCTGTGCTTTCCACTGCACCCCTTTATCAAGCACTATCACTCATCTGATTGCACATGCAGAAAGATCAATGTGTCGGTCCAATTGAAAATTGGCCAATTTCTAGCAGCAAGAATGCTCATGTCACCATAGAAAGGTGACATAAATTTATAGCTAATCACTGAGAAGAGGGCAGGACTGCTACTTTTGGCAGCAACTTGCCTGTGGTGAAGCCATGGAGCCTGATCTTATTCAAGTTCTCCAGTAAGAGAAATACCAGGATAAAAAAAAAGGAATATCATCTGCCAGATTTAATGGAAAGAAACAAAGCTGAAGGTACACAGAAGCTCTTTCATTCAGTGCTGCTCTTACACATCCCACAGGAGATCTTCAATCTCTTATGTAGAAATATCTTGTTTAGGAAACTAGAAAAAGTTTAACTTACCAAATCTAGTACTTGATTGATACTTGTGATCATATAGTTTTTGAGACCCACAAGTGAAAATCTAGAAAGGAATAGGATTTAGAAAGAATAGGGAATTTTCCTTATATACAGGAATACATACACAGATGCTGCTCCAAAGATAGGTTATGGTAAGATGAGAAGCTAGGTTCATGCAACAACTCCCTCCTGCTGAAATGGAGTCATTCTCTCCTCCTTCAGGCTGCACACTCTTCTGTGCTGTCTTTGTGGGGGCTTTGGTACCTGGTTGACACATAAGTCACTTCAACTCACTAAGGTGGCAAAAAGCTATTCACCTTTTTTTTTTACTTAATTGATTTAGTAGGTTGGAGAACAAATGTTATTAATGGTGGCAGGGCCCCCAAAATAGCTGAATGTCATAGCTGACAGCTTTTCTCAGCAAAATGTCACTAAACCAACACGAAATCATTCTATTTTAGACTTGGATTTACAGTTTCAGGACAGGACAGTATAGAAAAACTGGTTGTAGAAGATGATCCTAAAAGTTGATGTTGTGTAAATTGTATGGAAAGAAGACAAAAGCAGGTCTGTATCTAAACCCCTTTATTTCAAAAGACAAATTTTGGTAAACTATGACCTAGTTAATCAAGTCAACTGAATGGAGGAGCTCAGAAGTTTGAAATGAAAATTATTTGCCCTTTCTTAAAGGGGCAGGTGCTAAGACAGTTCATAAAAAGGATCATTAAGTAGAGTGCTTTTGGGGAAAGAGGGACTGAGTAGCAGAAGAATTTTGCCACACATTGAGAATCCCAGAGATAAGGTCATATTTTCCAGAGCAGAATGAAGGAAATGGCAGCAGGTTGTATCAAACAGGAGAGTACCAAAATGGATAGTGTCTTCTAGTAGATTTCTTTGGGTGCTATTCTTGGGATGGATCTTATTGTTTGGCAAAGAAGAGAAAATAAGTTTATTGCAGTGGCTGGTTTCACAAAACTAGGCAGCATCATCAACAGAGCAGCAGTAAGATATCATATGGGAAAACAATGAATGACCTTGATGGTTGAACTAATGGAAACAAAACAAACTGCTATAATACAAAATGTAAGGTCATGCACTTGGAGGCTAACAAAAATTTTGCTGTTAATGGAGAACTTTCCCAGTAACTGAGTGGTAGAAACGAACATAGGTATCAGTAGGTGGCTATCTAATGTACTTATACAGAAAGGCAGCTACACACCCAAGACTGTAATATTCCATGGAGATATGGAAATATTGATCTACTGTACAATGTAGTAATTTAGCCTAAAATGGATTATTATGAGAATTTGAACTCAAATTCAGACAGATGAGTTCAGATTGGGATGGGTAATAATAAAGCCTACTGGAATGACCACTGGACTGAAGATCTGTTGAGAAAGAAGGGCCAAAAAAAAAAAAAATCTGTATTTAGTCTAGCAAAAGGAAGGCTGAGAGGGAATATGATGGCTGTCTATAAATATATCAGGACTAAACACCAGGGAGGCAGAGGAGCTATTTAAGCCAAAGGATGAATATTGGCACAAAAACAAGAGGATTCTTGAATAAATTTTGTCTGGAAATTAGAAGGAAGTTTCTAACCACCAAAACAATGAAGTTCTGGAACAGATTTGCAACAGAAGTTGGGGGTAAACATATCAGGCTACCATTAAGAGGGGGCTTGAAAAGATTCTGCAAGGGATTATATGACACAGTTTCCTCTAATAGCAAGATAGTGGACTCAGTGACCTAAGCAGTCTCTTACAGTTTTAAGATCCTACCTTGTGTTTTGTAATACCATTTCTCCATTAAGAGATTAATCCAACCAAAATCCTCAAATGTTTAAAAATTAATAAAAATTACTTTGCAACTAAAGATTATTTTGATTATTGTAAACCCCCTTAAAATTATTTCAGAAGAACAACTGGTAGGTATTACAATCTTATTCTTTCAGTATGGGAATGTCTTCTGTGGGGAAGTAGCCCAGATCAGAATAGAAGTTGTTATTCACTCTTCCAAAACTTAAATATGGGATGTGGCATAAAGGTCTTTTGAAGGCATATTATATTATATTATATTATGATAATCTTATAGGATAGGATATATTGTCTCCTTATTTAACCATTGGAAAGATCAGGTTTGGTTAATTAAACTGCAAATTAAACAGATGAATGCAATCTGCTTACACAAACACAGTGATTTATTTATAAATATTACAAAATGTATATGTAGTTCAACAGCCATAATGAAAATCACAGGTAACGGTCTGTACAAATTTTTTGTAATTTTAAAAAATTCTATGGGTTCTGTTATGTAGAGTAAAAACACCCATATATGGTATCATGGAATCACAGACTGATTTGGGTTGGGAGGGGACCTTGGAGACCATCTGGTTTCAACCCCTGTAGCACAGGCAGGGGCATCTTCCACTAGACCACGTTGCTCAAAATTCCATTGAACCTGGCCTTGAACATGGCTGGAGATGGGGCATCCACAGCTTCTCTGGGCAACCTGCTCCAGAGCCTCAGAACCCTCATAGTGAAGAGTTTTTTCCTAAGAATCTTTCCATCAAGAACTTTAGTCTGCAAAGAATAGCTGCTATGCCTGATGAAACTCAAATATCAGAACACCAATAGAGGAAGTAAAACCAAAATTATGAAGCTATTACTGATCATAGGATCATAGGTGTTTTAAGATTCTGCTTTCTTTTGTTTTGATTTTGTGTTTTTAATTTCTTTTCCATCCACTACTATTTCTTGAAGTTGTAGTGAGCAAACACTAGTAGACCAGAATTCCACTATGCCATGACTATGAGAACACATGTTCCATCAATCTATACAGGTTGTTCACATCTTTCTTCTTTGTGATGGCCAAGAGGGACTGAGGATAAATAGATAAAGAGGTGAGATTAAGGACAGAAAAGAAAGAGAAATACTGGAAGAAATGGTAAGGGAAAAAAGAAAAGTTGTTCTAAGAAGTGGCTTTAAACTACATTCATCCTGTTATTACAATACAATATGCATCACTTGAAGGTTGTCTTGGTAAGTGCTTTTAAGATTTCTGCTCAAACATAAACCTTCCAAAAATATATCAGATTACTCCTTCTCAGTTCAAATAAGTTGACTGCTTTTTGAGAAAATAGTCCTCCATGACAGAGAGAAGAATGTAATTCTTCTTATAAGTTGATAAACAAACTGTGGACTCAACTTTGTTGAATTTATCTACTCCCAGTCAGTACATTTGACATTTTTTCTAGTAAGGTTACTGACATCAGGCCTGTCCATGAAAGAAATGGTGTGAAACCTATATATATATATATGCTTCAGTTCTCTGGTGTTCATAAAGAGATTTTGCTGAAAGAGTTTGAGATAACGCTAACTCTTTCAAACCATAAAAAGAATTACTCTATATGAATTGTTCTTAAAGTAATCTGAATTATACATGTTTCTATAGAAGAAAAGGAATTTACATTATTGCCTGAACGTTTCATCCTTTTTCCTGATGTCAGTTGAAAAAATAAAGGAAAAAACATGGTGTATTTAATTATTTTTAGCTATATTTCAATATATGAATTTATAACTAAGGTTACATGTCTATAGGGGGACAACAGTTCTCTGGAATAATAAACTCTAATATATAAAAACATTTCATATAGTTCCAAAAGTGCAAGCAAAACCATTAAATTTTGTTTGAGCTGTATAATGTAAAACATTAATGAAAAGTTCTATTGCTATGTAACAGTCCTAGATAACACGGTTAGGCAATGTCTCTCGCTATGGCAGTGGTAAGATGCAAAGTATTCGCCAGTTACTTTTAGTACTCCAGAATACTTAGAGTGATAGGTTTCTTTTCATGTGTTCTTAGTTAGAAAAACACTTGTTTTCTACCATCCACCATCCGTTCTTAGTGCTTAAGCCTTCTTGAATTTCTTTCTGAACTCCACGAGAACTTAAATGCTTATGGATAAACACTGTTGTAGAACAAAAGACATCTTCCTGAGACACATGACTAGAAATGTTGGCAGATATGTAATAGGGAGGAATTAAATTTTACCAACCTAGAACATATTCCAGGCTAATGATGAAGATGGTCAGGAGGCAGCTGACTTGATGGAGTGAATGGGATTCAATGTCGAAATTTCAACAGCTTTCTGGTTACATAATTAGTTTGGTAGCGTGATACTGCAGATCAAATATATATCAATTTATAGGGCACCTTTGATACCTTCCAAATGGGTGATGATGCATGCAGACATGGCACTTTTTTCCTTGGCAGTGGTTGTATTAGAGCTGTTTTGCCATCAGCTCACATATTTTTTTGCAGGCATGAGCAAGCTGCTCCCAGCCCTGAGGGAACTGTGTCCCTCCACACCAAGTAGCCCTTCCAAGCTTCATCTGATGAGCAGTATATTTTGAACAAAAAACCCCAAACCCCCAAAAAACCAAACCCACATTAATTCCACCCAACAACATAGAGTAACAATGCCGGATAAGCTTTTGGCTTGAGTAGTTGACTGGAGCCTGTGTCTCTGGGTGTTACCATTGGGAAGAAACTAGATGTATTGTTGTGACAATGGATGATAGAAAATTTCTTGTTTCTCCCACACATGAAAATTATTAGCCAAACCCATCAAAGGTTTGTTGAGACAGGGGCGACATCCCCTCAATGACTCCTGCGCCGCCCGTGAGGAAGGCTGTCCCTCAGGCTGAGCCAGCGGGAGACTCCAGCTCCCGACTGGAAATGGCGCCAGCCGCTGAAATCCAGCGCCTTGCGCACACAAGAGCCTCTCTCTCCCCGGGGGACGCTGCTCCGCGTGGTTGACACGGATTGATCCCGGCTAGAGGAGGCAGGGCGGGTATTGCGCTCTCTCTCTCCCTCTTCTGGGCAGAGGAGGATGGGTGAATGGAGCAGAGCGGGACCAGCGCGCCAGACGGGCGGCTGCGCTCTCCCGGTCCTCGAAGGAGCGGGCGCTGGTGCCATGGGCAGCGCGAGGGAAGGAGCCGCGCAAGGGAAGCGCGCATCCTCCATTTTGGCGAAGGGCGGGCGGAGAGTTGGCTCTCGGCGCCTGGCCGGAGCGCTCGTCCCCACCCCGCGGCAGTGCCGGGGGCACCCGGGTCTTTTTCCCGCGGGGAAGCCGGACTGAGGTTGTTCAAATGGACGTCCCGCTGCGCCTCACGTTGGTTCGAATTGGCACCAAGCTGCCCGCAGCGGCTTCCGACAAAATGGAGGACGCCACCACCACTGCCACCACCAACACCACCACCACTACCATCTCCTCCAGGAGCCATGTCGGCGGCTGATATGGCGCCCTCCCCCGCGGCGGGCTGAGGCAGCAAGGCGTCCTTGGCTGAGGAGGCGCTGCTCGGCGGGGCAGGCTGCGGGGACGCGGGTCAGGCGCCCTCCCTAGGAGACGTGAACTCCCTTTTCCCTCTGGGAACGCTTCCATTACCCATGCTCCGTCCACCATGGGAATGGCCCCAGGTTCAAAACCCTAGTGAGAGGAGGGAAAGGAGCGGAGTGGGACCCTTCGGATAAGCACTGCCAGGCCCTACGGCTCGGCGGTGGGGGACGAAGCGGGAGAGGCGAGCCCGCGCTCCACGGTCGGAGCGGTGGCGCCCGCAGGGACCGAGCGCACGGCCGGGACGGCCAGCGCACCCTGCCCGCGGCCGGCGGGGCACAGCCGGCTCGGCGGCACCGAGAACTTCTGCAAGTTGCCGCTGTCAAAGAGCGGCGCGGGGAGCGACAGTGCAACCCTGGGGCACGGGTAACGAGCCGGTCGGTGGGCAACGATCCGGGTTCCTCAAACCTGATGGATCAAAGTGGGAAGAACCTCAAGCATGGCCAGGAGGAAGATTGGCAGTTTATAGGGTCAACCGGCTGCGGGCGGCTCTGATGGATGGGCGGCGCACCCACTCGGCTAGCCCAGCGCCAGAGCCCGCCCTCTGGGAAAGCCAATGCCGGGGCAGGGAGGCGGATCTCCCCGAGCTCCCTTGGCCCGGTTCCTCCTCCCCTTCGCCAGCAGCTGCGCTTCACCCGGGACTGGACCGAGTTAGAGTTGAGGCGCCGGCGGAGTAGCGCAGAGTGCGTGCGTCCCCCGCGGGGGGGTTCGTGCCCGCAGGCAGAGGGGAGCCGGGTAAGGCGGGGGCGCGGGGCGCTGCGCCTCACTGGGGCGGGCTGGCGGGGGGCTGGCGGCGCTCAGCTGCCCCCAGGGCGGGGATGGGAAAGCAGCCGCCGTGCCTCCCAGCTACCCGGCCGAAGTACCCCGCGGTGCCGCTACCGCGCCGCCACCTCTGGCGGCAGGGGTGCGGGCGGCACCGGGGGCAGTCCCGCGCATAACCATTGCGCCACGGAGGGGGTCGGTGGGGAAAAATGGGGGGTGCCCGGGGGCAGCCCCAAAGGGGGGGGGCAGGGGTATTTGGGGGAAGGGCCGGGTTTGCTCTAGCGCCTCCTATTTTAACTCTCTCCCTCCCTTCCCCGCCTGGCCCTCCGCTGTTGTTCTGCCCCGGTGCCTCCCCCACCCACCGCCCTCGCAGCCCCCCCGCGGGTACCTCCCTCCCTCCCCTCCTCTCCCCTCCCCTGCCCGGCGCTCCGCGGCTCCCCTCCCGTATTGTTCGGCTGGGTCCCTCTAATGGCGGACAGGAGGCGGTAGTGCTGCTGGCCGACTGCAGGGGGGCAAACCCGAGACCAGGGGCAACTGCCGCGCGAGCGGGCGGGGGCGCGGGCGCTCGCCCGGCGTCGGGGCCGTGCCGCTGAGGGCCCCGCGGCCCCTCCGGCCGCCGGTTCAGGGCTGATAGGGCAAGTTCGCAGGTAACACTCGCTGTTCCCCGCCGTGGCTGCCACCGCTGTCCCTGTCCCCCACACTCGCGGTAAAAGCCCCCGGTGTGGCGGCGCTCGGGGAGGGCTCCTTGTCCCTCCTTCCTTCAGCGGGGACAAGCTGCGGGGGTGTGCCCTGAGGTGTACCCCACCGCCCCTGGCGAGGGCAGTGGATTTGTTTATTTATTTATTTATTTATTTGAAAGATTGGGATTAAGGGGAAGTGGTGAGTGATGCAGGCAGTACCTGCCCTGGCCAGGCGATGGAAACGCTCCTTGGGGGCGCTGCCTGATCCTCGCTGCCCCGTGTTAACCCCGTGTCTTTCCCTTAGGCTCCAGCCCAGTTTGGTGCAGCCTTGGCAGCGACCAACAAGGAGAGGGAGCTCCATTGTGAGTGCTATTTGTGTATCTGTTTCTGCCTTGGCTAGACCAGCGGGCTTCAGCTATTCCCCCCGCCCCGTATTCTCCGGGGGCAGGGGTGAAATGAGGTCCCTCCAGGGCTGGGTGGGGAAATTCCTGGGTTCAGTAGCTGCTGCCCTGGGGCGAAGCCCCAGTAATGGCTGTGAGGCGGCTCCTCCTCGCGGAGTGGGCGCTGCTGCTGCAGACATCGCTCCTGCAATACCCGCTCCGGCAGGCAGACGACGGGCTGCTGCCGCTGCTCACGTTACCCGGCTCGGGAGGGAGGAGGAGGAGGGCATATTTCGGGTGCCCTCTAGAGTTCTCCAGCGTATATGAAAATCCGTGACAAGACACCTTCAGCCATCTTGAATTTTCTCCCCCCCCATTGCTCGAATCACGTGTCTCGCGTATCATCTCGAAGCTAAGAAGAGGTATGGGAGCTTTAAAATCACCCAGCAGTTTGCGATGGAGAAGCGTGCTCCATCGTCTCTTTGTGCATTCAGACTGGTTCTCTACACCCGTAGATTTGTTTGGGTGGTTTTGTTGGGTTTCTTGGCTGGGCTTCTGAGCCATCCGCTTTGTCCCTTTCCCAGGAAGCTCGAGGACACTGGGGAAACCCAGAGGTTCCCAATAGCGAGCTTTTTTGGTGTTTTGTTTGTGTGGGATTTTGAGAGCAGATTTTCATCTGTTGGGTGTTAGGTTGGCTAAGGGAGGCTTGTTGCCAATCCCTGTGGGTACGGCTGGGACGTAACTTGACTCTAGTTTCTGATCTTGTTAATATTGGGGCTGTTTTTTGGCTGCGTGGGGGATTCCGAAATGGCCAAGTAGCGCAGCGAAGGAGCGAGCGAGGCTGCGAGCGCACGGGAGAGGCTCGGAGCTGCCGCGGCGGGCCCGGGCGCGGTGCGCAGGCTGCGCCGCCAGAGGCGCCGGCGGGCAGCGCGGCGGCTCCGCTGGGAACGTGCAGCCCGAGAACAAAACAAAAAGGCAGCGCCTCTCTTGCCTTCTGGGTCCCTCGCTTGGGTACAGCACGGATTCAGGTGTTGCGGTCTTCCCCACTCGTATCTTATATTTTTTTACCTCCCCCACTGTTTCTGTCCCTTGCTGTTTTACGTGGTAGATTTTCCAGATTCGCAGAGCTTGCAACTTTCTTTGTCACTTTTTTGGTAGCTTCCGTATACAAAGAATGAGTGGTTCGCTGCAAAACCTCACTGCTCAGGATGAGGACATCAGATTTGTACTTATTCTGGGTATATAAAGTTATGGACCACATCCAAGACTTGTAAGAGTTTACATGGCATGTATCTTTAATAAAGTCGTCTGTTCCAACCCTTGACTTGCTACAGCAGATTAAAAATTTTAATAGTAATTTTTTAACTTTTTACCATATCTTGAATGCAAGGCTACAATCTAATTTTATTTCTGATTCGTTCATTATGCATCCAGTCTAACAGCTGTTCTGTTTTTTCTGATGATCCTTCATGTCAAAAAAAGTTACTTCTGGGAGCAATCAAGGCAAATGATGCTTTGGAAGGAGGGGGACTGTTGTGTACTGGAGCTGGTTCGGCAAAAATTATTGCAGCTTTGTGTGGCTGCTTATGAATACATCCAAGAGCAGCCATATAGCTAAGATTCAGTAAGCCTTAGTAAACGTCTTGCACAAAAGCATCCTGGTAGGTGGCACATGGTCCTCCTCCAGCTGTGAGGATGGTGTACAGCCTTCTTATGGCATGTGATGGGACCATGCTGTTCTGGGAGGGAATGTGGTTGGTGCTTAGTGTGCTGCAAGGTCATCTCTAGGAACCAAACTCATCAACCATGTTATTTGGTGGTTAAACTAAATAACTTGTTTTAATAGAAGTCTCTCTTAATTAGAGCAATAAATTCACTTTATTATCTACTAAATTGGCTTTATATTGTTGTTATTAATCCTCTTTGACTTCAAATATATGATTGCATTCTACTGTTGCTTACCCCGTAATAACATGCTAAGAGGGATTTGCATCAGCAAGAATGTCAAAGTGGCAGTGAAAAAATGAGAGCAAGTTTCTGTCTTTTGTAGAGCTTGTTCAAGTCTGTACAGAGGGATATGGTACAAAGCTGGTAAAATGTCTTTCAGATTTTTGCTGGGGCTGTTTGGTTTGAGTTTTGGTTTTTTTGGTCCTGCAGAATCATGAATCGTCTTGTGGTGTTTGAGAAGTTTTCATTTTGGTGTTAAGGACTAAGTACAGAATTACTGAAGTTCTGTCACATTGAGTTTGCACTCAATTGATGTACTCTGCAACAAAAGCAGTATGGAGGGTTCTGTTAAGAACTTGTATCAAGAATTGTTGCTAATGGAAAATTCACTGTTCAAGGAGAACTGTTTATTTTTCCATCACAATTAACAATGAACTCAAGTAATTTGTGGAAATGGATTGGAATTTGAAGTTCACAAGAGTTCAAAAGACTACTCAGGTGTCCCGTGTGAGACATTTGAGGTAATACTTGCCTCATGAGGGCCTTAAAAGCCCCCTGTGTTGCAGTGGAGTTTTGTGTCCACTGAAATTGTGTTCAGAGCTAAAAGTGTTTTCTTTTCAACTTCTTAACTTTGTTTCAGTGGTTTAATCTTAGTAGTTGAATGCTCTTGTGGCTAACTGGGTTGCTTGCTTACACATTAAAGTTCAGATGAAGCTTAGTTTGTATTCCATATTTATAGCTTGCCCTATGTGCTGCTGGCTTTTATGGCTGGCAGTACGGGCCAACTTGATGTATGAGCAATTTACTCAATTTAGATACTACTATTTATCTTCTTCATTTTGTGCCAAGATTTGCAAGTTTGTCAGATAGTGTTTTGTACTTCTAAGAGAAATTTTTGGTAGAAGGAAGAAGTTTGAGACTTCTGGAATGCAGTTGCATGTTATGGCCTTTTCATTTAGGACTTTCACTATACCGATTTTTATATCATAGTTTTCCAGCTGCACAGTGAATTATCCCAGCCCTCCTGTGTTGCCCATGCTGTGTGTATTGGTGTAAATGCACTTTATTGGGACTATTTACCCTGCCAGCTGTTTTGGGAGAGAAGTGCTGATTCATGTGTGACTGTTCTCAGGTGTTTCTGTGGTTTGTAATGCACAGACAAGCTTTGCATCTTTGCTGTCCTGTGAAACTCCATCCCTTACCCCCTACTCAGATGGTTAAGCAGCATTCATTGCAGCTGTGGTTGGCTCAGTTGAATACAGTCCTGTGTGTGTGCAGGTGGCCCAGAAGGCCGATGGCATCCTGGCCTGGGTCAGCCAGGGTGTGGCCAGCAGGAGCAGGGCAGTGACCGTCCCCCTGTGCTCAGCACTGCTGAGGCCACAGCTCCAATCCTGTGCTCAGTTCTGGGCCCCTCAGTGCAAGAGAGACATTGAGGGGCTGGAGCATGTCCAGGGAAGGGCAACGGAGCTGGGGAAGGGTCTGGAGCACAAGTCCTGTGAGCAGCAGCTGAGGGAGCTGGGGGTGTTCAGCCTGGAGACAAGGAGGCTCAGGGGGGACCTCATCACTCTCTGCACCTGCCTGAAAGGAGGGTGCAACCAGGTGGGGGTGAGCCTCTTCTCCCTGGTTACAAGTGCTAGGATATGATGGCCTCAAGTTGTGCTGGGGAGATTTAGACTGGATGTTTGGGAAGTTTTTTTCACTGAAAGGGTTGTCAGGCATAGAAGCATGCTGCCCCAGAAAGTGGTGGAGTTGCCATCCCTGAAAGTAATTAGAAGATGTGTAAGTGTGAAATGCAGGGACATCATTTAGTGGTGAACATCGTGAGGGCAGTTTAATGGTTGGACTTGATCTTAAGTGTGTTTTCCAGTCTAAATGATTCTATGATTTCAGTGCCACTTATTTATACTTAAATGATTTTGACAGTTGAAAACTTTTCTTTTCCATGAACTTCCAGAAGTTAGGAATTTTATATGTATTCTGTGCAACTCAATGGCCCTAGAGTTCCATAAGACACACACTCAAAGAGTTTGATTATATGTGTGTATGTATAAGAACATCAACAGTTGTAGTAGATGAGGTCAGTGACTGTCCTTTATGGCCAGGGTCCACTGAGGGTTTCTCGTCCCTTCATCTGGGCTATCTCTTGGACTGGACATGTCAATGATGAAAGTTGTTTTCTTGCTCCAGTTTGCTATCAGAGGAAAATTATTTCAATCAATGGTTATAATATGGATTTTGTTAGTCCAACATAAGTAAAATCTACAGAGATTGTTAATTTTTGTGTTCTAGTGACAAGATTGCCACCAACATATTTTTTCAAATTGCTCTTGATTCAGAGGGCATTTGTACTTAATATTAAGTTTGTTGCCATGCTTAAATGCTAAATTTTTGTCCATGTTTGCTAAATTTTTTGGGATTAGCTTTACCATAACTTCTTTCTCTGCCCCTTTGTCACCATCAGCTATTAAGAGAATAATCTTGTAGGGATAGCAGGGACTCATGACACAGGTGAGGTGCAGAAGCAAGTGGTCATTGATCTTAGCAGAGTAGCTGCAATACTGGTTTGAAACACTCAGGCATTGTCAGTGCTCTAGCCAGCCATACTGAGTGTCAGTAGTACAACAGGATTTTGGTTTGGTTTGTTTGGTTTTTTTAAGTTCATCTGAGATGAGACTACTTAATGGTGCTTGCTGTTGTGCAAAACTGTGTGTTTGGCTCTCTGAAAAATATAACGTGTAATATATTACTTTATTTAAAAGGTTTATGAACTTTATTGTACAGCTTCTTTAACCTTACCAGACTATCAGAATCCTCCAGTTAGCATCACCGTAGCTTCCAAAGGCTGTAATAGTGACATTTGTGTACCTTGTGCTGTACAGAAGTCTGTTCAGGCATAGTCTCTGCTCATCAGTTTTACTCCCAACACATGCTAAGGATGTCATTTCAGTTCCACCTTTCCCCCATGGAATAGTTTGTACAGTAGCCATGTATGCTTGGGCACATGCTGCCCCTTAGGCACTGATGGGGACAATAGCTGCTTAGATGTTTGAACCAGAGCGACTGATGGGCTGGATCATTAGGGCAGATGAGTGGCATTATGGAAGAGTTTGTGTTGTGTGTGTGTTGGTTTCTACATTTAGTTTCCTCTAATCTTTTGTTGTGAAAGATAATTTTGAAGAAGATAAAAAATCATGCACATAGAATTGTATGGGTTATGCCAAATTTCACTAATTGAGGGCTGCTTACAGCTCACAGTCAGTCCAAGAAACATGGACATCTTTGTTTTCCTCCTGCAGGCTTTTCCTCCTCATAATGCAAATGTGGGGTTTTTTTCTTTTGGTTTTTTTTTTTTTTTTCTTCTCTCCTTGAAAGTAACTTTGCTGAACACCTTACTTCTTCTTGGAGTTCCTTTTCCTTAGATCTTTGTAAGATCTTTCCAGCTTGGTATTTACTCCTAGTACTACATCACATTTCTCTAAAAGTCATTTTGTTCATCTCATTCATAAACTCAGCTGTCGTGCCTGTATGGATGACCTTCAAGTCTCTCTCTTCCAGACTTGCTGCCCTCTAAACTAGCTAAATCTCTGTGTGTGCTTTTGACTTCTTTGTGGATGTCTGACCTTTAGCTGAGGCTACTATTGCAAAGGAAAACTCTCTGTGCTGTTTCTTGTAGACAGCAGTGTCATGAGGTCTTTGGTTCTAGCCCTGGTTTTAGACATAGTGCACACTCTTCTAGCAAAGACTGTAGATTTCTCCCACATATTAAGTGGTGTCTTAACTGTTAATCAGCAGTTAGGTGTTTGTTATTTAGTTGTGTTAAAAAATCACATGAGTACAAGATCATGTTTTGATCTCTGTATTGTGTGGTAACAGTTTCTCTTAACAGATGTATACGTACTCAGAATCCTATACCAGAGTGCTTTCCTGGACTTCTCTTTTGACTGTCCAGTCTTTTTGCCTTTTGCATTTTATGGTGGTAAAACCAACAGGTTTTACTTCTAATGTTGGGATTTAACTGTGAAGGGTACTATCTGTTTTTTGTTGTTAATGAGGTTGTAAGAGCTGTTTAGGAAGTGGCATCATGGGCAGTTAAACAATTTCATTCATTCTCCTGTGATGCTCCTCATGTTTGGAGACGTTCTTCGTGTGCGCCCTTACAAGCAAGCCAGTTGCAACCTGTTAATGCAAAAGAATCTGACTTTAGGAAATAAAGCCTACTGAAAACAAACCCCCACCACCACCTTTCCTGTCACCCTGGGACTCAAACACACCATCTTTAGAACAAGAACTAATTGTAACCATTGTTTATGGTGGTGCTGTTTCCTTGTATTCTCATTCTTGTCTCTCTCCATCTGTTGCCCCTTATGTTTAGATTGTTTGCTCTTTGAACAGTTTTACTCTGTGTTTGCATAGTGGCTAGCATGATGTGGTCTACAGCTTTGGCTCCTTTGAGTCTATGTTAACAGTTGTGATATATGGGTGTGGTGTTGGTGTCTTTTTTTTTTTGTGTGTGTGTATGGAAAAGGGAAGAAGACCTAGTGTTCTGTTATACCTGAGAAAATGTCTTAGTTTTGTTTGAGCAACAATTGATTGTTGTTAATTGTACCAATCCATTAATGTTTAAGAATTCTTATTAAGCTGGCAGAATTTACCAGACATCTTTTGAGTTTATACCTAGTGCTTGCACATGTGCATATTTGGGATTTTGTTTATTATAATAATTATTAGTACTAGCAGTAGTTTTTCTTGTAAGGGTGGTTGTTTTTTAAAAGAAAAGTAAATTCAGGAAATGATGTTTTGTTCTGGTAGGTGATGCTTTGTTAAGAAAGCCAAGTAGTATCTAGAGAGGCCAAGTAAGAAGTTCTTTGTAATCCATGTAATAAAAAAACAAAATCACAATTTAGAAATGAAGGAAAATGGAGAGCACAACAAAGGTGGTTTGTTTTTGACCAGAAGCAAAAGTTGGATATTTGCCATTGTCACTGTGTTTGACCATCATTATGTATACTTCTGTCCAAAGAATTAACAAATAGAAATACTGAGATGGCCTGACTAATATTGTGTATAGTACAGTACTGATCTGAACTAAATTCAGCTTTTTTTAGTAATTCAGAAGAACCATAAAGTTTGGAGAAGGTGCACAAGAATTACTTAAGAAGTGGAAAGCATGCTTTCTATTAACAGACTTCAGAAACTCAGTCTATTCCTCAAATAAAAGAGAGTAGATTATAGTGCGACTTAATTCTGATCTAGGAAAGATGGTGCACCCAGTAATGTTAGGTAACTGGGTGTGCTTCCTTCATCTTCCTTTCCATCTCCAGTGTTAAAGGCTGAATTTCTGAGTGTCAGTTATTGCCTAAGCAGTATGAAATCAAACAGGGAACAGTGTGTAGCCTTTCAGCAGGTACAAGAACTAGAAAGTGAAATAGCTTATTGAGGCATCCCTTTCTTCTTTCAGACAAAAGTTTATAGAGTATTTGAAAAGCTCCCTGCTAGGAAACTTAATAGTTTGTGGGGTTTTTTTTTTGGCTCAGACTATACTTCCAGTGACATACATGGATCCAAAAGATGAAATAATGGCTTAAAACAAATACTACTTTATATATTTTTCATGGGTTTAAATTTAATGTATATATCCTTGGCTGTATGACCATTTAAACCCAACTGACTTAGGTTTGTCATTGTCCTTTCCTGTTTGTACCAATATCAGCCTTTCCTGGCTTTTTGGATTGTTTTATGTTTTTAATTTTGGGAATCAATTTAGGTCCATGAATCATCACAATGAAATTTGGGGGTGAGCAGCTATGTAGGTGTAGAGTACTTGCTCTTGTTTTTTGTGTTTCCACTTCCTACCGTCTTAGCTCCCATGATGGACGGGCTTGTTAGAATCCTTAAACAGCTACGGAGAAAGGGGAAAGGAGTAGGAATTCAAAACCACAGTAGTCCTGTCCAGGACTGGATGTGGTTTGTAGTTGTGGAACTGTGGCCTTAACGAATATTGTATGCATCTTATTTAAAAATAATACTACCTTTTACACTTTAAAACAGTTGGATAACCTGGAATCTTGATTGCATAATGTAACTTGCAGCCAGCCAGCCAGTGCAGCTGTGAAAACCTATCATACTTGCCTTGCTGACCAGATCTATTCTTGCCTTGGATTCCATTTCCTGTCAACCTTACCTCATATAGAACTTAAACTGTTTTGTGGCTGGCTTTTTAGTTTGATTTTCTCCCGCTTCTTTTTCTCATTTTGGTTGTGGTGATAAGTTTTTCTTTCCTTTGTTACACTATAGTTTCATTGTCTGTTTACTTGGTCTTAGTCTACATGGGTTTCCCTCCTACATATAGCATATTAACTTAGTCTTTTAAATTCAGTTTTCTTTGTTCTGAATTACTTGATGCATTGAATATTAATCACTGCAAGTAAATTGTGTTGAAGAAGCTTGTCCATACCAGGCCCAAAACACTAGGTTGTTAGCCAATACTTGATTATTTCTCGGGGATGAAAAATCTGTTCGAGGCTATTAGCTGATGTTAGTTATGCTAAAGGCAGTGAAAATGGTCTGTCTGCAAACTTGTTCATTTACAGATTTTGGCATGACAGTTTTCCCTCTTTATAAGCATATGCAAAAATAAAGTATTTGAGAAGCATTAATCAAAAAGATTTGTGCAGTAAGGCACTGAGAAGTGGTGTGCCATTAGGCATGGTGGATACTAGTTACCCATACAGAGCTACTTGTTCATGGGTTATACATATATGAATGTAGACTGAATGCTAGTTTAAAATGAAGAACAGTGTTAAACGTCTTTATTGTTAGTTAAAAAGTGTCTTCATTTCCAGAATGTTTGGGAATTTTACAATCTAGGCACTAATAGGATAGAAGACAGCTTTGGCTAGTCCTGGTGAACAGCAAAGGTAGGGTGTACCATTCATTAAACATGAATAGTACACCCTAGCAGGATGAATGTAAACAGCATACTGGACCGAAATAAGCAAGGTGGTAGCCAGCAATTTAAAGAAAGTGATTGTTCCACACTGTCATATACTGGGAGAACCCATCTACAGTGTTTAGTCTGGTTTTGGTTAGACTGTGTCCTAATGAAGATAGCAATATTCTGGAGTAAGCTCAGTGTAAGACTAGGGTGATTGAACACATTACAAAGAAGGAAAAGCTGAGAAAGAGAGGTGTGTTCAGTTTAAAGAGAAGGTTGAAGGGACAGGTTACTGCTGTCTTCAACTAATTAGTGGGAAAATAGAAGACAAAAGACATCTCTGAGATGCCTTTTGGTAGAATGGCAGGTAATAGGCATAAGTAGCAACAGGGGTAACAATTGTGCATAGCTAAAATAATCAGACATTAGGAAATTCTTGCTCTTGAGATTTCTGTTCTTTCCAGTCTCTAGTTGCTTGTTCACATTTGGTTGGTTTCTGTATGATTGGCTGTACATACAATTTTTTGTACTTGACAGATTTGAAAGATTGTGTGCTATTTGTGTATACCAGTTGTTTTATTTTTTTTTTTTTTAATGCTAGCAATAGCTAGGGACTGTATAGATTTAAGTTATCAGTTAATCTTCATTGCTCGATGTGGAGCAAGAGTAAGGCATGTTTTTGAATTGTGTGCTGTGACCCACTGACACCAATGGCCTGTGTTCTAGTGCCCAGGCCTGACATCTAAATTATATTTACTGTTCTGGGTCTGTTTCTGATCTACTCATTCAGTATTTGTTTTTCCTATTAAATGTTGCATTTTTTAAAGTTAAGATCCATCAAATGACGACTTGACTATTCTCATGCTGTATTAATGCCACTTCCTATTTTTTTTTCAGGATTTTACATGTCCTTTTCCTGTTTTCATATCTTTGGCATAGTGTTTCTCTGCTGTTTCTGTATTCCCTTTCCACTTAGCCATCTTTGAAGTTTGTTGCTGTGGTCTAGTGTTGCCTATTTTCTTTTTTGGGAAATAGACACACATTTGGATATAAGTAATAGATAAGCATTTTATTGTGGGTCCTTTGTCTTTCTGTCTTGTTTTACCTTTCTATTCCATTTATAATAAAGGACATCCTTAAGCAGCGTCTTGCTGCTTGAGTAGAAGATAAAATTTGCTGTCTACCACATTACACATAATGGTTTTTAGGCTAGAAATGGTGCTGTGTTCTTGCTGATCAGTGTGTTTCCAAGATTAAACAGCCATGAAATACATAGAAAGTGTGTGGATAAGGAGAAGACCAATGTCACTGTGGCTGCCCTAAAACAGTGTTGGTCAACTGTATGATTTTGATTTGCCGTTAATACCTATGCCAAGTGCTGCTCATTCTTTGATGAGTAGTCTTGAGAATTACTGGTGCTTGTTTTGGATACCCCTTCATAGAATTAAGTTTGAGGTTGACTCTGCATTTTGATTCTGTTTGTGCATGCAAGGAAGCATTTCTTAGCGTTCATTGAGTAGGAAGACTCAAGGAAGAAGCTGTATTAAGCAAAATTATTCAGATATTCCTGGAAGCATCAGTTGGAAAACAGATGTCAGCATTCACATTCAACAGTGATGGCTGCAGTTCAGTTAAGATGCTCAGAAGATATCAAAGTTTGCATGCTTTTGGTAAGCTTTAGCTGTGTTTAAATATTTAGTCTTGTGAATAAAACTAAAATTTACTGACTTGCTTCAAAATATTTCACTAAGCAGATCTTGCCCTTTTAGTGTTCTTAGTTACTGTCTCTGCTGGATTACAGGTCTTTTAGGTCTTGCTTTTTTTGTTGAATTCTCTGAAATCTGCGTGACAAACACATTTTGAGTCTGACATCATGACTTTCAGTAAGCTAATTTCTTCAATCCATACAAAAAATCAGAGTAAAGAATGAAATTTGAAGCAGCTCCGAACCTACTGGAAAATAAATTCTGAAGTGCTGTCTCAAAACTGCAGTAATGAGATATACCAGGCTGTTGTAATGATGGTACTCAGATAAACAGGTGAATTAGATTAGTGAACCTAAACTTAGTATCCTGTTCCTGAAAGCTTTTACCCATGTTCTAAAACACCAGCAATATAAATACATTGATGGGTTTGTCTTCAATATTATTCAGACACTTTCATGAGCTTCTATAGTAATTTAAGACCCTTGTTTTACTTTGGTGTTGTGAATACTTGCACTTGAGGTTAGCCCAAAATATGGGAGTATTCCTGTGGAACTCATTACCATGATTTATGTGTGAAACTGGCAGATGAAATAGTTGAGTCATTGTGGCATTAATGTAATGACTGAGGCTTGCTTAAAGGCTTGCTTGCTTCAGATACACAACTCAATGTGGCCAGTGGATATACATGTTGAAAAATTCAGCCTGACCTGTTTTAATATTCAGCCTGTCACTGCTTGCTGTGTTGGCACTGAGCACATGCATGTTGGATTCCTTTATGTAGTAGTTGCTGTCTGGGTAGAGCGTTTCTGTCAGTGGCCATCAGCTTGTCATGACTATCCCGTCTGCTGAAGTGATCTCTGTGCTGAAGTTCAGAGCTGTGGCACCAACCTTGATAGGTTCAGGCACAGCCGTAGTGTTCTTGCACAGAAATTTTTCATTTGGGGAACTGATCTGGCTAGAAAGGATTTCAGCAGGAAACTCTCTTTTCTGTGGTTGCTGAAACAGCTGTGCCACATGATAGCTTAGTGATGAGACTGTGTACCTGGTAACTAGGCAGACCTTCAGAAGTGTTAAAACTTTTGTTAGAGGTGCAAAAGATAACAGTAAATCAGAGCTACCATGTATCCAAGTCATATATGAACAGAAAAAGCTAAGGCTAATGTCTGAATACCCCTGAGGAAGGATATAAAGAGGAAAAAAAACACAAACCAAAACAGCTTATGTGGTTGCTTGTGGTAAGAGTTTTATATCTGGTGACTCAGAAGGACCCTGCAACTGCTTTATATCTAACTTGGAGTTGTATTCACATAGGTAGGAGTCTCTCCATACGCAGTATATATAATTTACTATGCCCGAAAGGAGACTGTAGTAGTGGCATGCAGATTTAGCTTAAAACTGGCTTAAATTACAACCCTTTAAAAATTCTGGGCTACTTGTGTTTTTGTCGCACTTTTCACTTCTTATATGTGGATGTAGTTGGGTTACAAGTTTGCTTCAATTGCAGTGAAAAAGTGCTACTTATCGGTGATTTTAATTAGAGTGGTTTACTGTATTTTTGGGGTGAACTGTGGTATACATTCAGTCAGCCACTAGGTTGGTAGTTCATACCCCAAGAAAGCTGTGGCTGTGTGGGTTGCTTCTGGCTGTGTAGGGAATGAGTGTCCCTGAGCTGTAGCATGACATTAAGCTAGAGAGCTTCTTGATAGCTGCTTTGCAGATAATCTGTACTGAGCTTGTGATCATCAGACATAAGGAAAGTCAAGTGATAAGTGATTCTCTGTAATAAGGAGAGGAACTTCAGAAACTAGCAGAATTAAGGAATTAATTGATATTATGATCAAATGAATGTCAGGGTCAGGAAGTGACCATTAGAACTGGATAGCCTCACAAAACACTGGGGACATGTTCAGTAAGTCTCTAACCTTATACCAAAATGTTGACACCCTTTCCTCAGCTGAAGTCAACTTCAGAGCCATAGGCTGAAATGTAGAATTTTTTGGGTGCATGGGTAGAGTTTCCGTGAGGCAAGTGATACTTCTTTTGTATGTAAGAAGATGGTTATTACTCTCCTATGTTAGGGTAATTGCTGTACTAGGCAAATAGACAGTTGGGTAACTTGTTTGTAACAGGGATATATAGGAATAGAAGCTTTTCAGTTAAAGGCTGATTTTTCTGCAGGTGTAATTTGGTTTTCAGCTGGCTGGCCAAGAATTTTGTAGTTTCCTTTGAACCACTGTGTTTTAAGTCATCAGTGCATTTATTTCATGTTTACCCAATCCTTGATTGAACTGGTTGCATTTCTAACCTCTGTAACCTTCTGCAGCAGCAGCTCTCCCAATTAACAAAATGTTTTCATGCACAATAGATTATTAAAGCTTCTTAATGATTTAATTTGGCACCTTTTTGTTCTTGCAAAACACTGGGCCGCTCTTCATCATCTGTATTTTTTTTTTATTCTTTCAGATTTAGGATCTTCCTTGAGTTGTTTTCCTTTCAAAGAGAAGTATTTCCCATGAGTAAAAATTGTTCGTGTAACTCATGTGTTTTTCCCTTTCTCTGAAAAGTGAGTGATCTGAGCATCTCATGATAAGCAAGATGCTGGTGAAATGTGTTTGTTTTGTAGTAACAAATGTGCTTTGTTTTATTTGATTCTTTTTTTCCCCCCTCTTTGATTGTTGATCATAGAGTAGCTTTGATTTGAAAAGAGTGAGAGGGTTGCAAGTGGGATCTCAAATTATGGGTATTCTTCCCCCCCCCCCCCCCCCCCCCCGTTCATTACCTTGCATTTATCACTAGTGATTTTTCCTGCCACAGTGCTTTACTATCAGTTTGTGTTTTCAGCTGCTGTGAATAAGTTTATATGATTAGGAAGCACTCATTTTGGGAGTCACTATCTCCTTGGCTGACTTCATATATGTTGATCTGTGTCATTTTATTTTGGAAACCCTGTGGTAACTTGTCTTTATTGTGGTAACAACGAGCAGCACATGATATTTTTCTCTTTAAATAATTGCAAATCCCCCAGGGAGCATCTTCTCAAAATCTTTATTATAGATAATTTCCACAGCAGTCTTCACGAAGTACAGTGTTTGAATGCCTTTTGGAAGACTTTAGTGCGATATACCAGTTTAATAAGGGTTGGTCAAAAAGTATGTGAACCCTTCAATATATTTTGGCAGTAGTCCTGTGAGATATTACCTTTTCATTGCAAAATTTGTACTACTCCCCTCCCCTACATTTTTTTTTTAATGTGTATTTATTCAGCTGTAGTTTCTATCAATTTATTTAGTGATAGAGATAGGACTGTAGTCTGAGTAATTGTTCTTGCCTTCTGCTTAAGTAATTGGTTGCAGATACTGAAATAAAAAATTGCTGACTGCCTTTAGAAATCTTAAGTGACTTCCACATGGCCCTGGTGATTTGTTCTAAAATCCTCTTGTGTTAGCACTTTGATGCAACATTTTTCCTCTGACCTGACCCATAGAAAGAGAGCTTAGATGTGATCTTCCCTGATCTTTTCCTTACTGAACATCAGTGCAAAGAATTTATTCTCTTTTCTGGTTCAGGCTTCTTGGATATTCTTTTACTTAAGGAAAATTTTACTGATTGTACAATTGACGAGAATTGGGATTTTAGATGAACAGTTTCTCTGACAGAGGTCAGTAGCCTGTTTGTAACCAAAAGGTATATGAAATATAGATAAAACATTCCCCCAGTACAATTCCAGCCCTTTTGTAGGTCAGAGACTTCCTGATAGTAGTCTCTATTGGGTTTTTGGCGTCTTTGGGCTGGTTGTATGCATAATACAGTGAGGTTTTTAAATGGCCTTCATGCCTTCAAGCTTTTTATTCTAGCTGCTCCATTTCTTTTCCTCCTACTGAAGTTGTTCTTTCTGAAGCCAGATGTTGAAGTAATGAGATTTTTTGTATTTTTATTTTTTATTCTCTTGGGAATTTAAATATGCTTTTCTGGAGTGCTGTCTGGATAATTATACCTTGAACTATGTTGCGTGGCCCCGAGTTACACTAAGATTTGCTTTTTCTTCAGAGAGTTCTCTAGGTGGTTGAAGTTGACTGAGTTGTAAAAACTTTCCCATCTATCGGTGGTGGGCTGATTTTACTTCCCCCCTACCCTAGTTTGCACAACAGTAGTTAAAAATAGTTAAAACAGTAGTTAAATAGTTGTGGTGAGTAATTATCTCACCATAGTGAGATAATGGGAATGAGAGTACTTTGCAGTCTCATGCTCATTATCTCACCTATGGTGTCACTGTTGAGTGGAAGTGATTGGTAGTATACCATTAATGGGCTGTTTCTTCTGCTTGGGATGTGGAATTGAAAAGTAGCCCAGTACCTCTTGAGGTAAATAATTTAGTTATGATACTGTGCTTTCCTGGCAGAAAGTAGTATTCTTTTGCTGAGGCAAATAATTATCTTTCTTTTTGTTCCAGTATTTGTGTCTTAGGATACTGTCTCCTAAATTTTGTTTTTCTGTTCACCTCTGAAGATATCTCAGTTATGCATTATTTCCAAAGTAGTCTTTCAAATTTTCTTTTTTGTTTTTAGGCTTAGAGGGTTGATAGGGAAGCATATGTACATGGTGGTCCTACTTTGGATGTCTGTTTCCAATGTCCTTTTTTGGAGGAACTGCAGTTGTAGCCAGATTTCAGTGACTCATCTTGATTTTTGTGGTTTTGCTCCAAGTGTACGTAACTGTGACTTTGATCTTCTGTCACCTTCATTCCACATGGTATTAATGGCACTTGGTAAAGGCATTTAAATTCCAGTTTCTGCTTTTGTTAAAGCAGAGTTGATTTTTTTTTTTTGAGCTACTCATACACCTCACCTGGGTTTCTGCAATTCATGTTAACTTTAACTCTCTTATCATTCATCAGTGGAGTTGACCCTACAAGTATTACTTAACTGTCTTAAGAGCTGTAGTAGTTGTCATCATTCTAAAGAAATGCCTACATTTTGTCTCTTATTTCTTCCAGAAGTTAAGCCTTGAACAGAGCAATGGGATCGTAATTGATTTCAGTGCGAAGACTTTTAATAGGTGAGTGATGTAGCTTAAATTAAGAGGGACACACAGCCTGGTTCAGGAAGGGCTGTTGAATATTGGTAGTGCTTCTTTTTCTGTCCAGATGTGATTTTGTTTTCTGCGTACCACCACAAAGCCTTGAGCTTGTTCTTTAGCAGTGTTGAACATGCATTTTCTGCAAACTAGGTCTCACTATTTTGTTGGTTGTTTTCTTCTTGTTGTTGGTTGGTTGGGATTTTTTGTTTGAGGTGTTTGTTCATGGGTTTTTTTAATAATTATTTGGTTTTGTTGAGTTGGGGGTTTGTTTTGTTAGTTGGTTGGGGTTTTTTCTGTTTCAGTTTAGTTTTTTCCTCCCAAATCTCAGCAATTTGTCCAATGATCAGTCTAATGAATCTCATGGGTTTCTAATAATTGTATTTGTATTGTAAAGCATCTTTTGCTCTTGCCTGTTTTGAGGTGTGAGTTTTTTCCCAGTTTTCCATTCGAAACTTTTTTTTTTTTTTTTGCTAAGTCACTTTTTTTGGGGTAGGTTTTCATTTAGAAGTACTGACTGACATCGCCTACGTGGTTTTTATGTTTCTCCTTGCTGTTCCTACTTTCAGAAAACAAGCTATCTCATTTTGCACATTTTATGGGTAACTGTTGTTGAGAGGAGCTATTTGCAGGGAAATATGTGCAGATTTTGCTTATGACTTTGCACTAGTAGTTAAACACAAATTTTAATTTTTTTAATACTTAGCAGTATAACTCATTAAAACCTAAGAGCTTTGTGGAGAAAGTAGATAGATTTAGGCAAAAAGATAGGTGGTTTGAGTCTTAACTTTGCTACATATTATGTGCATGTACTGTACTACAGCCCAAGTCTGTCTTTCTACTAAGGATTTGTGAAAATAGGAATCAGAAAGGTTTTGAGTCAGGCCTGGGGTGTTGTCTTGGCATAGTCTCATTTTTTTCCCTGCTCACATCTGTTCGAGTATATTTGAAACTTTATTAGAAGCTTTATGTGCTTGTGATGCTTTTGTCTTTGTAGAAAAAGAAAATACTAGAATAAACATGTGAAAGTTAAAAAATTAAATTAATTCTTTTCAGCAAAATCTGAGATGCAGAAAAATCTAACTTTAAGTTATTCAGCCCTAGAGGAAAAAGTGAAAGAGAATATTGGATTAAATTAACCTTTAGTGTAACTGACTGATTTCCAGGGATGTACATGCCAACTACGTTGGTAATACAATTTTTTTGGTAAGAAACCTTCTTTCATTCCAATTCAGTGTTCCCTTTATTGTGGTTCAATGCTATTACATAATGGCATTTGTCTGTGAGGCTAACATAGGAAGGAATTAAAAGGTGGTCGCCTGCCTCCTCTAGGATTAATCTGGTTCACAGCTTTACTGTTTGGTCCTTGTCCTGCCCACTCTGCTCCTGCTCAGCAGGGCTTGAATAGTGTAAATGTGTAGAAGAATATTTGAGCTTTATTCCTCTGGGCATTTTTACTCTCGGGGGTTTTAAGGGCTGTCCTCAAACAGTAGATAACTGCACAAGTTGATGCTCTCTCTTTTAAAAATCCTGCCAAATCTGGAAAACCTAATGAGTGTTATAAAGCCTGAAGAATAAATAGATGCTTGAACTTTGAACATTTTCAGTCTCTTGTGAGTGATCACATGTGTTAATTCAGGCTATGGATGCCTGAATCTGTGCTAAGTATCACTACAGTGCATATATACAAGTTGAAAAATATTAGCAGTGTGAGGTTTATGTTGCATTTGTAGGCCTGATTTTATGTCCTGTAGTTTTCCTTTTATATTTTAATTTTAGCTTAGTGCGTTCTGCTACAGGTAGCCAGGAGGTTGACATGATAAAAATGAAGGAAATGTAGCTGCTAAGATTTTTTTTCTCAATTGCTTGGTTTACTTGAATCATTTATTTTCTTAGTATTCTGTTACAGATATACTTCTTAATTCTAATGTTTGATTACTCAATTGCAGTTATGTATGTCTGTCTCTTACCAAACACTGCTTATTTTTCCCCTCTATAAAGCTTTCTGGAAGTGTCATGTGACAGAATAGAAAATCTCAGAGAGTACTGTTGCTGCTTTATTCACAGCAGGGATTGAATAGACTCACATTCTCTCTTACTGTAGGATCATAGTGCTGAAAATCAGGTTTGAACTTAAACTGGAAATTTAGAAGAAGGTTGGTGTAAGGAACATAGTTGGCAGATGATGTTTGAGATGAGGAAATAGTTTTGGGTAGCTAATGTTTTTTTAACCCTGTTTCAGACCACAGTACTTTTGTGAAAGGCAGCAAGTTGATACAAGAGCAGTTTCCCCACAGCAAAGAAAATAAAAGTGCTTGGAGCAACTTATTAAGGTAAACAGATTGCGGTGGATTTCTGGATGGGTAAGTATAGATGAGCAGGATATTTCTACTTCTTGTATTTACCTTCCTGTAATAAAGCTTTTATAAAAAAGCACAGATAACTGCTTCTAACCTTCCTCACAAACTCAGTGATGTCATAGATCAGTATTTACTTCAAGACATACCCAAATTATGATTATGTCTGTATTTTTCTGGTAGTATTAGATCAAGATTGGTTTAACTTACTGATCTTTAGTACAGATGTCTTTTAGAGCCATCTTAGGTCTTTTAGCTTTGATTATATCCAGGTTTACTTTTATATTTTTTAATTCATGGTTGAATTGACATTTATGAAGAACAGATTCCCCAAACTGAACAATTACTAAAAGCAAACAGATCTCCCCAGGCAAAGTAGCTGTTGGGAAGTAGCCTGAATAAACACTGCTTGCTCTTAAAAGAAATAAGACGAAGTCACTGAAAGTTGCAGGAGCATGAGGTAATAAGGCAGGACTTCAAATCAGCTGCCAGCCTGTAGTGGCTACAAATGAGAGGTTGCTGTCCACTTTCTCCTTCTCAATAATGTATCTATTTTTGTCACATGCAGGGGTTTCTTATATATCTCTTCCTTGCTTTTTTGTTTCAATCATCTTAGGGCTACTTAAGGCACTTGGGCAGTGTGGGGTTGGGGGAAAATCACTTGAATTCCAAAATTGCTAATATTCCTAAAAGGGCCAAAATTTAATAGGAATTCACTTTTTCTTTCTGTGTGCCTAACTCTTGATCTTGCTTTGCAGTCTAGCAAATGCAGTGTTAGAAGATAATTGCTTGCATATATGGGGTGGGAAAGGGTCTGAGAGATCGGGCTCATTTAATAAATAGCACTGAAAATTCTGTTTCCTGTGTGTAAATGTATTGATAAAACATTGTGATGTGTAGCAATTGCGTATTTTTTGCTAGTATAGGATTAGAAAGTAAATGGATGTTAAGACATTCAAAAAAGAGCATAGGAAAACTTAAGTTTCCTTCATATTATCTCGGAAGAAAATAAAATCTGGAACTATTAATTCAGTCGTTATTTTTAAGAACTGTTACTGGAAAGTAGTGTCTTACTCTGAAGTTGGATGTCTTCTTTTCTTGCTTTATGTTTTTCTTCAAACAGCAGATCTGGAATGGACACGAGTCCTCTGGGAGGATTAGACTTGTCTGAAAATAATACTCCTAGTCTGCTAGGGAATACCACCATGGCAGCAGGTCTTGCAAATGTAGGAAATACATTTGGAGGGCCACCAAGTTCTTTAGTTTCTAGACCTAACAAATTCCAAAACTCGCCTATAGAAGATGATGATGATGTAGTTTTTATCGAACCTATACAACCTCCACAAAATTCTACGTCGCTGGTAGCAGACCAAAGGAACGCTGCATTTACATCATCTAAAAATGAAGAACTTAAAGGAAATGATTGCAAAATGCTTCCTTCTCCAAAGGACTTAAATTCTCGAAAGGGGAGTATAAGTGAAACTATTATTATTGATGATGAAGAAGACATTGAAACAAATCAAGGACAGGAGAAGAATGCTTCCAGTTTTAATGAACGAAGACTTCCAGAGTGTAAAAATAGAACCAACGAAATGGAATTCTCACCTTCCAGTTTTTCAAGAAGTAAGGTAAATTCAGGGATAGGTAATAGTGGTATAACCACAGAACCAGACTCAGAAATTCAGATTGCTAATGTTACTACATTAGAAAGAGGTGCTATGAGATCTGTCAGTGTCGGTCATTTAGAAAATGATGGTGACGGGCGTGACATGAACCTAATGATTACACATGTAACGTCACTGCACAATGCCAGCTTGGGAGATGTATCTAACGGACTGCAGTCAGATAATTTTGGTGTTAATTTGCAAACATACACCCCATCTTTGACTTCACAGACCAAGACTGGTGTAGGACCTTTCAATCCTGGTAGAATGAACGTGGCTGGAGATGTATTTCAAAATGGAGAATCTGTGACTCATCATAATCCTGGTAAGTTGCAATTTTGAATTTTTCCTTAAAGGCTGAAAATAAGTCATTAAATAAATTGATTATAGAATTTTTGATTTAAGTATTTTGCCAGTGGCACTGCTTAGTCTTTTAGCTTGATATGTATGAAAGATCTTGATTCCCTTCATGCCCATCACTACCTTATCTGTGACTAGAATAAAACATGCTTAGTGGCATAATAAATTAGGAAACATGTCTTCACCAAAAGGATTATTAAGTATTGGAACAGGCTGCCCAAGAAAGTGATCTCCAGCCTGGAGATATTTAAAAGGGGTGTAGATGTGGCTCTCAGGGACATGGTTTAGTGGGAGTGCTGGGTTAATGGTTGGATTTGACGATCCTAGGCATCTTCTCCAACCTAAATGATTCTGTGATTATATATGTGGTTTGGAAGATTTCTTCTCGATCAGTGTTAGTCTATTTTTCTTGAGTAGCTACCTCTTCTCTATATGAAGCAGTAGGTGCATAACAGAGACACTTCTGTCCTACACATTAATTTAGGGTCTGATGTCCCCAATAGGCATTGGAGTGCCCATGATAGAATGGTTTGGATTGGAAAGGGCATTTAAAGATCAGCTCATCGAGCCACCTTGCTGTGGTAGGGACATCTTTCACTGGATGAGGTTGCTCAAAGCTCTGTCCAGCCTGACCTGGAACACTCATGTATGGGGCATCGATAGCTTCTCTGGATAACTTGTTCCTGTGTCTTGCCAGCTTTATTGTGAAAGAATTCTGTCAGTTCTGTCTCATGACCAGTATAAACCTGCCCTCTTTCAATTTAAAGGTACTGCCTCTTGTCCTGTTACTACAGGTCTTGTTAGCAAATCTCTTCTGCATCTTTTTCTGTAACCCTGCTTTATTTATTGAAAGACTGCAATATGGTCTCTCCAGCCTTCTCTTCTTCAGACAGAGCAACTCCCAACTGTTTGCTTTTCTTCACAGGAGAGGTGTTCAAGCCTTCTGTCACTTGCTTAACCCTGTTCTGTGCTTGCTTTAACAGGCCCATTTCTGTCTTGTACAGGGGACCTCAGAGCTAGATGCAGTATTTTGCAGGTGGGCTCTCAGCAGAGCAGAGGGGCAGAATCTCCACAGAACAGGATAAAAGTGACTTTTTGGTCTGTAAGCACAGGTTGCTGACTCATGGCCAGTTTTCCATCTACTGGTCCCCTACAGTCCTCCTCCACAGGGCTGCCCTCAATCCATTCAGTCCCCAGTTTCTATTGGTATTGAAGATTGCCCTGGCTGACCTTGCACTTGGCCTTGTTGAGCTCTGAGTTTTCCATGGGCTCATTCATCCAGGCTGTCAGGATCCCTCTGTATAGCATACTGTCCCCTCTGGCTTATCAATAGCAACACCCAGCTTGGTGTTCCCAGTAAACCTGCTGCCACTCTGCTTAATCTCACTCTCTGTGTTGTTGAAAAAAACCTAAATAATACCAGTCCCAGTACAGACCCTTGTGGGACGCTGCTTGTTGCTGGTTTCCACTTGGGCATTGAGCCATGAACTGTAATTCTTGGGGTGCAGTCATCCAGCCAATTCCATCCATCAGATATATATATATATATATATATATATATATCTCCAATTCGGCAGCAAGAACATTGTGGGGGACCATATCGAAGGTCTTTGGAGAGGTCCCGGTAGATGAAGTCTATGTAGATGTGCTTTGGAGTGGAACTTAGGTGTTGTTTCTCTTAATGGAATCTAGTTTTTATGCTTCAGAAATGCTCCAGAGAAAGAGCCAACACCTAGTAAATTGAGGATGTAGTTTACAATTGCTCTGATGTGAACCAGGTTTTAATCCAACTGTATGTAGCTCATTGTGTTTCAAAAGCTGCTTGCCTGTGTAATACTTCAGTACTGTCTTCTTCCCTACCTCTGCCCCAAGATGTACTGACACATTCTTTTCAGCTTTTAAAAAAAAATTTAATTTTTGCAAACACATGACTGTAAAAAAAAGGCATAAATGACAGGAAAGGATAATTTTATAGTGCTTAAGAGCAGGAATGAGTAAGAAAGAAGGGGAGCAACCTGAAAAGCCATAGCAGTAAGATGCGGTTGAACATGACACTGTATAGTCTCATAAACTTGGCCATTACAGAATTGCAGGTAGGAACTTGAAGGATGAATACATAAGGCAGTGAGGTATGAAAACTCACCAGGAATTAACTAAGGAAGTGTGATACACCTGAGTTCAAGGACATGAAAATTGGATTTTGCAGATTCTTTATAGAGAACTTAAAACAAAGGAGGTATCATGGCTGAGAAGTGAGATGTGAAGAAAAAGCATAATATAAAATGGATATCTATGAAACTGGGATATGGAATAAGTAAAAGAAAGAAAAAGTCAAGATCTTCAGATGTTCTTCTTGTATGTTTAAAGAAGGAAAAATGCAACAAAATATCGAGGGCGGCTATCTGAGGCCTTAAGAAAATAAGGGATAATTGAAATAACCTTAAAGAGTTAGTATTACCCACCTGAATTAGGTATTAGTCATGCTGAACGTTTCAAACTGAAATGAGTGGCAAACCCAAGTTTTCATGACTGGCAGTTGAGCACTACTGGAATTACAAGCAGATGTAGCTCCATTGCACATGCTGTGCATTCCTGATAAGAGAGGCAATGTGCTTTCACTTGAAATCTAAAAGAAAAGAATGTTTTGAGGTGTTAAGGTCCTGCCAGGATAATAGTATATTTGAAGTAGTAGAAGTGTAGAAAAGTTTGTAGAGGGCACTTAATTTTAATTCCAAGAACTCTGGTAGCTTGTCTTAGTTTGGATAAGTAAGGATATTATCATGCCTTCAAGGGTAAACACCTTTAATGCTTTTAAGACAAATGTGTTTTGTTTTGTGTCCTTTTCCCTTCACCTTTTCATTCCAGCTCTTCTGTTAACTCTCAAGCACTAAAACAGGTAAATTTCTACCTTCTAGAGTGGTAGGACATCCTTGTCAGCTAAAAAGTCACACCAGAAAATACTCTTTTACCTGCTAAGTAATGAATGTTGTTTCTTGTACTAACAAGCGTTCTTGGAACTTTGTCCCTAAATGGATTTTAAAGCTATGCATCAGAATATGTTGTTAATAGAATCCTTTGGGGAAAGAAAGGAATGCAGAAAATAGGAGAAAAGGGTTCCTTTTATTTAATGAATGATTATGGACCAAAATAATGTCCCTTAAGAAAAAGGTATGGGCAGTTGCTCTTGTCTGTAAGTTAATGTTTTTGGTACCTGAAATCATAAAATTTAAAATAATCTGTCTTACATTTGGGTATTAGTTGTATTAACACTGCAGAAATACTCTGACTCACTCCAGTAAAACATTCAAGGCTAGCTAAGTTCCAAGGGCTGTCTCAGTGTTCAGTGTAACTGGCACACTATTGAAAATTTGTGCAAAAGTTTTTTATCATGCAAAATTGTTTTTTTCAGTTTTAATTCATGCTTAAGGAATGTATTACTAGTGGTAATCTTCAGAAAAACATTTCTAAATTCTGATGATAATCACTTTAAATTAAAGCTTAAATTCCAGAGAAAAGCCTAGAAATTACATTTTATTGGGGGAACTTTTCTCCCCCAAAACTTTATCTTCTGCCCCAGACAAAGATAATGGAGCACGTAATTTAACATACAGTGTTTATAGATGTATTTCTTTCCGAAAAAATGTTTTGCTTACATTCTTGTTATATGAGTTAACTTATGCTACAAAAGATTGGGCAAAGATAACTTTGTTCCATGGTAGTTTATTTTCCAAAAAATACAGATAGAAAACCTGTGGAGTCTGAAACATGGGGACATGGATCTGTATATTATTTTCTAGGCTCATTGATTTCTATTGAGGAAGTCATATCTCTCATGACTTTGGAAGTTCACTGCCATACAGTATAGTTCTCTGGCTGCAGGCTGGACTAGGAGCCAGTTCTAGGATTCGCCACCCTAGAAAATATTATGCTTGTTAAAGCTTTAGAACAAAACAGCTAATGAAAATTTTGGATCTAAATTTGCAGAGTTTGTCTCAAACATTGGTTTAGAAATTCTGTGTTGCGTGTTGGTCTCTTGTTTTTTAATTGCAGTTTTGTTTGTCTGAAGATAAGATTGTCAGCTTGCAAACTCAGTGCAAGTGAATTGAAATTTGCAAAACTTGTCACTTGATATAGGATGGGAGCATCCTGAAAATTTGTTCTTGTTCTGAAGCTTTGTAGCAATGGAGAGTAGTACCAAACAGGATTTTTTACATTAAACCTGAAATTAAAATATCTTTCTTCTGTGATCATTGCAACAGAAAAATGATTTTATGATGGTATGTCTGTGAATACTATTCTGTACATATATATGTGTCTCTTCATTTACTTTTATGTTTGGGTTTTTTGTCTTGAAGATTCTTGGATATCCCAGTCAGCTTCCTTTCCTAGGAATCAGAAGCAACCAGGTGTGGATTCCTTGTCACCTGTAGCATCCCTTCCTAAGCAAATTTTCCAGCCTTCTCCCCAGCAACAGCCCTCTAAGCAGGTTAAAGTCACATGTGCGAACTGCAAAAAGCCTTTACAAAAGGGACAGACTGCGTATCAGCGGAAAGGATCAGCTCACCTTTTCTGCTCCACTACCTGCCTATCATCATTTTCACACAAACCCACTCCAAAGAAACTTTGTGTCATGTGCAGAAAGTGAGTTTTTTATTTTGTTTTACTCTAGCACCTACATTCAGTACTATTAAGATTCTTACGAGTGCATGAGAATTGCTCCATTAATTATAAAATCTGATTATATACATGCTTTATATAGTGTTGCTTTAGTGCTTGGAAATGTTGAATTCTCTGTGTCTAACAAAATAATACCAGCTTTTGAATTCAGAGTATGGGATATTGTTTTATTGAAAGCCAGTACACTAAAAAGAGCCAGTTTTATTTTTTTTTAAATAAGGTGTCCAAATTGTGGCATACTTTGTGAAAAGATATACTTCATAGATGAAGTCCTTTATGAAAAAAGTGGACCATGTGTTGCATAGAAAGCACTCATGTTGACGGATGAAGATGTAAAATCAAGAGACTTTAAAAGGATGAGAAAGTCATGACTTGCAAGAAGCTGGAAGAAACTTGGGAGTTCTTCCACTCTTGGTCATAAGGGGATAGGAAAAGCCTTAGGTTTTTCCCATAAGTGGGGCAACTGGCAATTTTGTTGCTGAAGATACTGTGAGTGGGTGGTACAGAGGGAGTAAAAAGCATAGCTGGAAGTGGCTTATTTTAAATTACTGATTAGGTTTGACTTGCAGTTTTTCCTGATTTGCCAGACTTGAAATTGCTAAAGAGAAAAGCCTTCTGTAATTGTGTCGTTGTAGTGTTAAGTGTATAGACTGGCTGTACTATCTTTTACTTTCAGTGTACTGTTTACTGAGCTTTTTGCACTTTTTCATATTCTTAGTCTGGTACATGCTGCAGTGACACTGGTTAAAGGATGAATTTTTGCTGAACTAAAGAAGGCTTCCAGTAAAGACTGCCTTTGTTAGTGTCTACTCCTGAGAGCTCAATCACAGATTTAAACAAGTAAAAAAACCTTTTACATTACTGTCCACTGTGCTGGATTAATGGCTAGTATTCAGATGCAAGCTATTGGTCTTTTTTCTCCTTGGCACTCAGTAAAAATGAACTATAGAAAACATTGATATCCTGCATACTCATACTATGATACCCTGAAAACCTAGAAAATGTAAGATATTCTAGGTTTTTTAAAAAAAAACTGTGTTAAAAGCTCAAATTCTCTGAACCCTTCCCTCTACAGGGCTAGTTAAAAGTACTGCTTGTTCTTTCTATTGGCTTGTTATGTGTTTATACACTATTACTTTTTTTTTTAGACATAATCTGGTGACTGCCATATTCAGTTAGCTGCATGATCTATAAAGTTGAAGATTAGACAAATTTCTCTGACTGAAATCATGGCTAAATCCATGCTCCTTTGCCACTTTAGAGATAATTAAGCTATGTATTGCAAGAGGCTATGTACAAAACTGCCCTAAATGAAAAGGTTTTCTTTTTGAATGATGGGGAAAACACCTTATTTCTAACACTGAATTGTTCCTCTGTGGCACTGTTCCTCTGCATAACCCAACAGGAAAAGTCAAAATTCTTAGGTATTTTATTATAAATCCTTTTTCTTGCATTCCTCTGAACTCTTCTGTTACTACATAAATAGCAAGCTCCCCAGGGCAGAAGCTCTGCCTTTGTTTTGCAGAACAGGAATGATGGCACTCCCTGACACAAATCTTAGTAGTTCTCCAAAGGACAGGCCAAACTCTGCTGACTTCCCCTTGATGGAAGAAGGCAAGCTTGCGAGTGTTGGTATCAGAGCTGTACAAGTTAATTTTCAAGGAACTGTCTAGGGAAACATACCTTCTCCCTGTTTTCCTGGTGGTTTTTACTCATCTTGGTTTTAAAACTTATAGGTATGAGTGTGTGGGGTGTGTGTTTTCCAACTGGTGATCCAGATGTGCGCAATAATTGTTTTTATATATTCTGCCCAATAGCATTTCCTATATGTCAATAATAGGTTTTAGATTTTAGTGGGTTTTTTGCTTAGAAGGCAAAGGAGGAGGCTTTTACTTCCTCTCCTTACTTCTAATATGTGGTGTGTATTAGTTTGGGACAGTGAAAGTCTTTTTGGTTAGAAAAAGGTTTGTTCAATTTCAAATTACTTTTATTGATGGTTGGTTTTCTGGTTTAAGGTGTTAAATTGGCACAATTCCATGGACAGCTGCATGAACTGCTCAGATGCTTTGGAACTTTCAAAAAGAATGATGGAATTAACTTTTGTAAATTTTGAATAACAGAACTAATAGGCACGATTGTTGTAGAGTTCTAAGCTTTTTTGTTGTTTATAAGTTTGAGAAATATGAGAAAACAACTTTGTCTCTTCCTCTCATCCTGTCCTGAGATTAATACTGAAAATGGTGGAGGTGCCTACAAAGACAATTTCTTGCTTTTTATTATAAATCTGAATTTTTAATGTGGAACTTACATATAGCTTTTATGTAAAAGGAAAAGCCATTGTAAAATGGCTAGTTCAAATTTGCTCTGTTAGTTTTTTGAAAAAATTGAGTTTGCCATAACTGCATCTAATGGTGTATTGATAGTGCTTAGTTCTAGATTAATTTAATGGGAAAAAGTAACTCAAAGCAAAAGAAAAACATAGGGATTTACACAGTAAAGACTTACTTACAGTAGTTGCAAAAATATTATCAAACTTAGTATTCATCCTATGGCTAACAACTGTACACTAGAAAAAATATTTTAAAATGTAAGCCTTGAAAGGAAGAATGAATCTTACAACATGTGAAGTGTTCTTGTTTATGTAAGTAAAAACCTAAGCACATTATTTTTTTTTATTTTTCTTATTTCAGAGATATAACAACAATGAAAGGTACCATTGTTGCTCAAGTAGATTCAAGTGAGTCTTTCCAGGAGTTTTGCAGTACATCATGTTTATCCTTCTATGAAGATAAACAGAATCCCTCAAAAGGAGCCTTGAATAAATCAAGATGCACAATCTGTGGTAAACTAACTGAGGTCTGGTTGACTGTTTTTTGTCTTTCTCAATAATGACATATTAATACCTTATATACTGAAATAAGAAAACTGTAAAGAAGAGAATGTAAAATCTTCAGTATTTTGAGATATTAAAATATGCAGGTTTAATATTCATAAAGAGCAGCTGAAGGAGGAAAGTATTCCGAGAGGTTGATACTTTTTTCAGAAACTTGAACTGCCTTTTGCTGATAATGTGTTCTATTAGGCATAGAATCTTGTAATTATAACCCAGATATCTCACATAAAAGAATTGCTGATGAAAAAATGTCAAGACCCACTGTATTGCCTATTTTTTGTTACTCTATGTTTTGAAAGGTAATGCAGATGGTTTTAGAGATCTGTATAATATGTGTAATTTTAAATTCTCATGAATGTATGTATTTCTTCTTGATGCCCTCTTGATTAGTGAGCCCAGCATAGTTCAGGGTACTGCTTTATACAGCATATTGTCTGGCCAATCTTGATATGCCAGGTTCTTCAGCTACAAATTGACCACTTTATAAAATTGCATAAATTGGCATTCTGCTCACATATGCAATTTCCACACCCATCCCTCTGGTCTTTCCTTCTAGGCTAAAGGGCAGATGAGGCTAAGAGTGTTTTCCTAGTATGTTGGTGACAACAAAAAGATCCCTTTCTGTTTGTATATTCATTGTCATTTCAAGTTTTTAAATAGTTAGATGGTTACTTGAATGTAAGACTTCTGGCTGGTCTGTTAGTTTCAGGCAACTTTGTGCTTGTCTAGTGATAGAATACTTTTTATTTTTATTTTTTAGATTCGTCATGAAGTTAGCTTTAAAAATATGACTCATAAGCTGTGCAGTGACCACTGCTTCAATAGATACAGGATGGCAAATGGTTTAATAATGAATTGCTGTGAGCATTGTGGGGAGTACTTGCCCAGTAAAGGAGCTGGAAACAATGTCCTTACTATTGATGGTCAGCAGAAAAGGTTCTGCTGTCAGAACTGCGTTGGTGAATACAAGCAGGTAATGACTTCTTTACCTATTAATTCAAGTGAAATGAGCATTAATTGTTTTTAAGTTTATCCTGGTACTAATAGCATAGGTTTACTTCTCCTAAGAAGACATAAGTAACAAAGACTTACAAAAATTAAATTAATCCCAGTGAGAAGAAATTATCTGCAGTGGACCTTTTACTGCTTTATCTTGATGTTGCTGTAAAAGCGATATGTATTTGTTCTTAATGAAAGTACAATTGAAATTAAATTTTGTTAATAATTTCAGTTTTTCTTCTGTGGATGGTATCTGAAGTATATTAATAGCAAGCGCAACACAGGCTTTACTGGTCCTTAAGTTAAGGTTTTTTAATATATAAAAGCTCACTTGGATGCAGTTTTGACGCATTAAAAAGTATGCAGAGCATAACAGATTGGTCAGTGCTGTGAGAAGGCTCTAAGTGGTTACAGTTTGGCTGTGTACTTGCACTAGGTCTCATCTACATTGTACAGCACAGGATTAAAAAAAATATTTTTGTCCTTACATGTGTCAAATTTTATGCTTTCATTTTATTTACTTGGTTTGTTTTTCATTTATTTTTAAGACGGTTAAGATAGCAGTAATTGTGTTTAAATATAATGCCAAATCAAGAAGTCTGATGCTGATGTCTTTTATATTTTGCAGAGCCAGCTTAGCTCTGAGCTGTTGCTAATGCTGGCTAGAAGGTTTAAATGTTAATCACAGTATTTATAGTATAATAGGATAGCTCTGAAATATTAAATATTCCTGTGGAGGAAATAGAATAGGGGAATTTTGGGGGTGTTATTTTTTTGGGTTCTTTTGCTTGGTATGTTCTGGGGTTATAGGGGAAGTGTTCTGACAGGGCTCTTTTGCTAGGAAATTTATGTTTCTGATTTTGAAAAACACACTTAAATATGTGAGTGGCAGCTGTGCTGCACATTGCTCGGGGCTCATTCTTCATCTCTTCCCATTTGTAAGAAACCAGTGGCCTAAGAGAAGAGGCATTGGCAGTGTTGTGTTGTAAAGTTCTTTAATGTTGCATCATGTGTGCTTGTATTTTCTCACTGGACACTGAGCTCTGATGCTTTTGGGGATAGCAGTTCTGTGTATGTGCTGTGTGTGAAGAGCAAAGCTGGAAACGTGTTAACAGCCTCACTGGAAACGTAACATAAGCATTATTTTTTTGCCACAGCTGTACCAAAAGGGACAGGATAGGTTTTCAAGCTACTAAAAACATAGGCATGCCCAGAAGCCGTGGAAAGACTTGAAGAAACGTTGACTACTGTCTCCTGAAGAAACAAAAATGCAGGAGATTAACTTTGAACGTGAAACATTCCCCCACAACCAGTATAACTTACACTGCACATGGAATTATGAAATGAACATGGAATTTTGAGGTTAAATGATGAATTTGTACTTTAATGACAGAATTTACTGTATTTGTTCACAAATCGTTGTATTTTGTGTTTAGATGTGTATTTGAGAATGAGAAGAATATGGGTAGCAAGTTGTATGTTCTAGTTTAATTTGGGGAGGAGGAGCAGTTTGCAGTACCAAGGATCTTCACAAGTAGTGTCAAGTTGGTGCATTATTGTGAGAACCTTTGAAGTCGAGAAACGTTGATTTGGTTCATTCACTTCTGACAGGAGATTTTATGCAAGCAAGTTCTTAATTCCTTGATCAAAATATGTGGTACTGTGCAACTACAAAAGTCTGTGAGAACCTTAATTTGAGTGCTTGTGTGCATCTGCTTTGGAATGGTGATTAAGTGTAACTCTTAACTGGTAGGTTTCAAATATTCACAAAGTGTGAGGAGTTGGGAGTATTCTTAAAAGAAACTCTTATGGGAAAATCCTGTGTGACCAACCATGTGGCTTTCTGTTATGAAGTAACTAACTACACCAGTGGATAAGGGAAGTACTATAGATGTTGTTTATCTGGACTTTTGTAAAGCCTTTGACATTGTCCCCCACAATGTCCTTCTCTCCGGATTGGAAAGTGGTGGATTCAGCAGGTGGACTGTTTGGTGGATTCGGAATTGGTTGGATGGTTGCATCCAGAGGTCAATGATTCAGAGTCCTGGTAAACACTGGTGACAAGTGGTGTCCCTCAGGGGTCCATATTTGGACAGGTGTTATTTCATGTCTTCATTAAGGAGTAGACAAAGGCACCAAGTACATCTACAGCAAGTTTGCAAATGACACCAAGCTGGGGGTGCGGTAACACACCTGAATGACAGGATGCCATTCAGAGGGACTGGACAAGCTTGAAGTGAGTCCATGGGAATCTCAGCCATGTCAAAGGCTTCACAGAAGTGAATAATAAAGGACAAAGACCAAGTGCAAGGGGCTGCACCTGGGTTGGGGCGTCCCCCAATGTCAACACAGGCTGGGGATGAACAGATGGAGAGCAGCCCTGCTGAGAAGGACTTGGGGGTGCTGGAGGATGAGAGGTTGGACATCAGCTGCCCATGTGCTCTCACAGCCCAGAAAGCCAGTGGTGTCCTGGGCTGCATCCAGGGGTGGGCAGCAGGGCCAGGGAGGGGATTCTGCCCCTCCGCTCTGCTTAGACCCCACCTGCAGGGCTGCATCAGCTCTGGGGTCCCAGCACAAGAAGGACAGGGACTGCTGGAGTGAGTACAGTGGAGGGATACTGGGATGATCAGAAGGAGGAGTAGAGCCTCTCCTATGATCAAGAACTGAGGGAGTTGGGGTTGTTTGGTCTGGGAAAGAGAAGATTTCAGGATGACCTAATGGTGAGCTTCCAGTAACTGAAGGGAACTTGGAGGAATGATGGAACAAGGCTATTTACAAGAGTACATAGTGATGGGATAAGGGGAAATGGGTTTAGATTTAAAGAGAATAAGTTTAGATTAGATATTAGGGAAAAAATTTGTTACTGTAGAAGGTAGTGAGGCACTGGAACAGGTTGCCCAGGGAAGCTGTGGATGTTCTACCCTTGGGAGTATCCAAGGCCGGGTTGAATGGGGCCCTGAGCAGCCTGGTCCAGTGGAAGGTGTCCCTGACTGTGGTAGAGGGGATTGGAACTGGATGATATTCTGTCATTCTCTGAGTATATGAAAGTCAAACTATAAAAGTGGAAGTTCTTCTAGTATATGCTATAGGTGTCTGAAGTTGCTCAGGACATAAATACATAGTAGAATAATTAGTTTATAGAATATTTAGGTTTGAAGTTTGTTTAGGTTTTTTGAGCTGAGTAATGTTCAAGGAGTTCTGGTTTTTAGAAAAGAAGTTTAAAAAGACTGGAAAATGTCACTGACAACCCACTGGGCCACAATTGGTAAATTATGAGTTGTTTTGTTCAGTTATAACAGTGTTTCCTTAAAAATTACTAGACCTTGCTTTAAAGGAGAACTGCTGAAGGAGAGATTTTGGGAGAGTCATTATTGCATACTGAAATCAACTTCATGAAAGAAATAATACAGAAAAAGTTAATGTCATTTGATTCCAGCATTGTGTTGTACAACTAATTATTGTGTGTCACATAAGAGTTTTAGCAAATGTTTTCTTACAAACAGCTGTAAAATAAATAGGTCTTACTGGTATGAGCTTTGTATTAAGCAGTTTATATTGTAACTGTCATACACCTATCAATATTGCTATATATTTGTAGTAGTAAAAAATGAAAACTCCTTACTTGTATCTATCGATATACTTAATCACAATTTTAAAAAATAAATATTACACTGATTTGAACACACAGTTTTTCAAGAACTCATCATGGACTTTTTTCCTTCTTTTCATGGAATGAAAAAATTAAACTTGTGGGTAATTAAAATTACAGTGGCTCTCAAAATGACAAGTAACTGGATTACTGTAGGTAATCCATCTGCTGCAAAGTGTGTCTTTTCTCTGCTTTAGACTGTTCCTGGCAGTAAGAAAATGTTATTACAGTGTTATTCCTGGGATGGAGAGTAGGTTTTTTCTCAAATCTCCTAAGTCACCTTTCAAGGTGATGGATGCACTTATCTTCCTGTATACCAGTTTCAGAACCTGCTTTAAAAATGAGACATACATAATCTTTAGTATTGCATTATGAGTGTTGATTTTCTGAGAGGTCATTGTTGTTTTTTCTTTCCTAAAATTTAAAGTGGTTGCAGATCTTAGGTGTCATTTAGTATTAAAAAGTTAAGAAATGCAAATAATAATTTCTAAAATTATTATGGAATAATAAATAGGCATAGCTAATGCTCACTGTAGTTACATGCAAGAGCAAGTTATATGTCTGTGATAAAAAAGCCATGTGTGAAGGCAGCTAAGTGCAAGTCAAAAAAGATAAAGCAATGATAAAATAATTTTTCAAAAAAAGTGTGACAATCTCGATAAAATGTGAAAACAAAATTCTCAATGGAAGTATTCAAATATTTTAAAACCTGAAGATGATGATTACTCCTAGATTATACACTCTAACTGTTGCACTGAGGTTCAGACTCTTCACATGTAGAGGGTCAAGATGAACTTAAGGAATGACCCTAAACAAAATGGAAAAAAACCAAACAAACCACACTGTTAGAGAATGAAATTATATCTGAACAGGAACTCACCAAAATTGTCTGTTATTGTACAGATACTGGAGTACCATTTGAAAATTATCTGTGCAGTAAATTGGAAGTGACCTCAAATATGCCTGTCATAAAGATTTTAACCACATGCAGCACATACCCAGGTTGCTTCAGTATTTTTGTTTCTGCTACTATTGCATGTTTTCTGTCTCCTCAAAATTAATTAACTTCCTTTCCAAAGTAATTCTCATTTTTGTGTCCTGGTTTGCTGGATTTTGGTACAGGCTTGACAGCCTTGTTTTGAGAAACAAGTGGACTGTTTCTGTGAATTTGTGGCTTAGCTTGTGCAGCCAACCATACCTTTTAATTTTGAACTTTCCAACTAAGCTAAAGCAATGTCTGTGTCTGCTTTTAAAAATATTTTGCTTCCTTGCCTGATCAGTCCATGGTGCTTTTGATTCTACCAAGAAAGTATTTAATGCCTTCCTAGTTAAAAATGTTCCTTTCCCTTTTTTACTTTGCTTCTGTAACTGAAATTCTTAGAATGTGACCTGGGATTTGCTCGCTTTGGGGCCTTCTTAAAGTGACGGTCTTCATCTACTGCCAAAAAGGAGGGGGAGGAGGGGAAGGTGGGTGGGAAAGCAGCTCTAGCTATTTCTTCATAGGCTTTTTGATAGCTCTGGACTGAAGCGAGACTTAATGAATGTATGCCAAATGAGAGTTTTTGTAGTTGGAGAGGATGCTTGCAGTGCCTTTTCATTTAGTGAAAAATCTTTCAATACTGCATAAAAGTGCATTTGGTTACTTCTTGATTAGATGAAGATGTACTGGTGAACATGCTTCAGGAATAACAAGGCTATGCCATGGCCCCAAGCTATTAACTTACAAGCAATAGAAAATAGGCATTTGTGCTTCCTTGTTCAGTTTCTGCTCCTTGCCAAGGAACTGCTTTTGTGAAACTCTTAAAACTCATTTGTCTCTTTTATCTCTGCAGGGTTTTAAGAGCCTTCACTGTATACAATAATATGCATGTCAGTTCTGCAGCTAACAATTAATTGCTTACATAGTTTGTACTTAGCCTCATAAAGTGTATTATCTGCTGGTTCAAATGCTGTGATAGAATGTCCTGCCACTTAGCACTTCAGTGGAAGCATCTAAGGTTTTCAACTTTGTCCTGTCCCATGCAGTGTTGGGGTTTTTTTCTGTGCTTCGTTGCTGTTAAGACAGAGTGTCCTTCCTGTCTTCCTTTTTATCTTGATAGTACAATGAAGTACAGAATCTACCACTTCCTGCTGTTTTTACTGTTTTATAAACTCTCATTTCCAAGTGTCTGTTTCAAGAGTAAGTACTTTGGACAAAGTCAGTGATTGTTAAGAGTTGAACAGCCTACTTATATGGAAATGTTAGAAATACTGACTTCTAAAAAAAATTTTGGTCACTTTTAAAGAGTAGTTCTGTGGTTTCAGCCAGATCAAACTGTGGTTTAATAGTGGAGTTTCTTCATCATATCGTAAACCACTCCTGTTTAGTTCAGGTAATACTCAGTTTGGTATTAAGTAATCTCTGATAATACTGTTGTCTCATACTATGCACACTTCTACAAATGGAGATAGCTAGATGCTTTTTATCCCAACTAACATGGTTCAAAGACAGAAATCTTTATCAACCAAGGAATAATAATTTCTTCTTTCTTCCTGCTTAGTGATATGGAGAAGTTTTTTGAGACCTCTTGGTATTTATGACCCTAAGTTTCTTGCATCTCTGATGCAAACTGAGTCCTAGAAACTATCCTGTTCTACCTTTTCTTTTAATGTTTATTCACTTCTGCTTTCTGGTACCATTTATTTTGCCATTTTTTCTTCAAATGTCTGTCTTCCAACTGCAGAATTTGGTGCTCTTCAGTAAAAATTGCAGTATCAGATTCCTTAGACATCTGAATGTATTTCATCAAAACTGCTAAGAATACTATTATGTAGCTATTTTAGAAGATAAGAATAGATTAGTCATCAGAAATGTTAAAATGGCTTTGGAGTTCTGAAGAAGGTTACATAGGGCAGTCACATGTGAGCTGTGATTTTTGTGGGAGCCCAGGAGCTTCCTGGAAAGAGGAAGCAAGGAGGTGGCATGACTAAGTATCACAGTTATGATGGATATAACTACATCCATACACTGGTGTACCTGGAGTAATTACCTGGGTGGGGTTGGGGGGAAGAGAGAAAAGGCAGAACAGAAGCAGCTGAAACATTCAGTTAATGTAGAAGTAACTTGCTTTTTGAGGCAGGTGTTTTCAGCTCTGCCTTTCTCAGAGACAGGAAGACAAGTATCTTCAGCCTGGGAACAAAACCAGCAAAAAGAGCGCTGGCAGTTTGGGATGCCAGGGAAAAGTACTGGACAAGTTATCGATCTAGCTGTTTGCAGAGTTCAGCTGATGGAATGTAAACGTAAGTCCCTTGGTGTTCAAGGCCCACAAAAGCAGTTGCTTCATCTTTTGCTCTGAGGACTTGGACAAATGCTTTTGAGGAAGAGTTTACACTTGTTACTCTTGGGGGAGGGACAATTTGGATGCAGTATTTTAAGAGAAGATAAATTATACAGTGTCTTCTTTCTTTGCTGGTACAGATGTTCCTGATACCTGATTCTTTTCTTAGACATGCGTGTTGCCTCAGGTTCCATCAGACAGTCCTTTCAAATGAATCTGAATTAGTTTAGCTGCTATTTTCTTGATTACCTTTCTGAGGGATCTCAGTTATCATAGAATTCAATGTAGCAAATGTATCTGCTTTTCTACTTACAGAAAATGTTGTTTTCTTTCTCCTTTTCTGTTTGAACACAGGCATACTAAGTTTCTGTCCTGGAATTTTGCAGTGTTTTTCTTAATTTTAATCCAAACCTCTTATTCTGTAAAGCTACCGGGGAGGTTTGCCTGGATTGAGAAGTATTTAACAATGTCTTTTTCCATGGAGTTTTAACTACAAAGCATTTCCTTTAACTGGAAGCAAATCTTAGGGCGGCTATGTAGAATTGTGGCAATCAGCTGCTGTTCTGATATTTTCTGTTGACTGGCCGTTGCATGGGAGGGCCAGTCAGCTGAAGCTGTAGCAAGAATGCTCTTTTGTACTGCTGACATGTCCTTCATCATGCTCTTTTAGCCTTGTCAATGCAGATAAAGCAGATGATACTGCTTTTCTTTCAGTCAAGAATAAAAGTGTCTAGCACAGATGCCTAGATTCAAGGCAGTAGTAGCTTTATTGAAGTACTGTTGCAGCCAGAACGTTGAACAACAGAGGCTACATTAGTCCCAGTTACAAACAGAAATGAGGCTTCTAATATGTTGTGAACTTATGGTAGTGGTCTAACGTTTATTTTGGAGTTTGCTCTTTATTCTTTGTAGGGTACATGCAGCAAGAGCTCTAGACTTAAGCCTTACGTGATCCTTTCAGTAAGATGTAAAGGAAGGTCAAGATTCCTTCTAAAATCATAGTTGTTTATATAGCAAGAATAAAAATTCCTCAGAAACCTAAGTGAATTATATTTCCAGGAATTAGTATTTTTATTGAAACAATTCCTTCAGTTCTGGAATATGCCACATTCATCTGCTTTGTCTTGCATTTTGATAGCTGCTTTTGTAGTTGCCCATTTGAGTTGAACACTGTCCTAGTGAACGGAAGGAATTGTTGAAATATATCTGGCACTAGTGACTTGCAAGAGCTTTCATATCACATTGTTTAATGTCTGTTATCTGTCATGAGATACCTATTATGAAATAGACCTCGTGGAATTAAGTCTCTAAGGATATACAAACAAGTCATGAAAGAATGAGTGAGTTTGGAATCAAATACAATGAGAAGAATTTTCAGGCTTCTTCATCTATCATAGACTTTATGCTTTGGAAGAGTTCAAATATGTAATAGGATCTAGCCAAAATTAGGTAATCTCAATGCAGAAACTAGGTGGAGTAGTAAAGGAGAGGTGTAGTCAGACAACTGCGCATCAGGCTTTTCCTCAGAGAGCACTGGGCCTTTATTATCTTGAAATTTTGCTTCCGGATTAGCTTCATTTATTTGTACTTAGTAATTGATACAGTTTTCCTTACTAATTTTATTGTATTTTGACTTCAATTTTTCTTGAAGTCCTCAAATTACAGTCCTCATTGTGCATGTTGTCATAGGATGCTGTAGATGTGAATTTGCACATGGGAGGAAAATGCTTGATACTTTATCTTGCTGATTGGTTTTGTTAATTTCACCTTTGAAGGAATCTTGAAGCTGAAGGTAGTTTGACTTTGCATGTTTTGTCAAGAGGCAGGAGCACAAGGTGATGCTAATACTTGATCTGAAATGGAAGATAATTGCCCAGAAAGCAGCTTTGGAGAAAAAGACTTGGGCATCCCAGTGGAGAAGCTGAACTGGGGTTAGGAGTGTGCTCTTGCAGGAAAGGTAGCCAGCTGGGTTGTGGGTTGTCTCATAAAATGCCTGACTTGTGGAAGTCATCTTGTCCACCCCTAGCTCAAACAGGGTCACCTGGAGCAGGTCCTGCAGGAACACACGCATTTGACTTCTTCAGTGTCTCCAAGGATATTTGCAAGAGTACAGCCAGCAGGACTGGGGCGGTGATCTTTGTGAGCCACCCCCCTGCCTTTCTGCTCTTGAGACTGCATCTGGAATACAGTGGGCAGTTTTGGATTTTACAGAATGAGAGGCATTATCATGCTGGTGGAAGTTCAGTGGAGGGCTACCAAGATGCTTAAATGGCTGGAGTAACTGATTTAGTAGGACTCAGGAGAGGTTACTTTGTTCAAGCCTGAGAAGCATAAAGGGGGCTGAGTTATCTAATGGCAGGAGACAGAGGAAGACAAAGTTGAACTCTTAAGAAGAGTTGCACAGTGGAAGGACGGCAAGAGACACAACTTGAAAACAAGGGGAAACTTACTTAGATAAAGAAAAAGTAGGTTTGTTTTTTGTTGTGGGGGCTTTTTTTCGGTTGGTTGGTTCATTTTTGGTGGTGTTTTTGTTCTTGCAGGTTTTTTGGGGCATATGTTTTGTTTTGTTTTGTTTTTTCCTCTCCTGTAAGGATGGTGAAATCCTCCTGAGGGGTTTTGGGAATGTTTGTCCTTGGAAATGCTCAGATTTGACTGGACAAGATCCTGAGCAAACACCTCTGGGCCTGCTTTGAGCAGAAGGCTGCATTTCAGCTCAGGAGGTCTCCTCCAGTCTATATGATTCTGTAATTTTCTTCCTCTGAAACAAAGAAGGAAGCAGTGATTTTTGCAAAGACTCAGGAGGTTTTGTGTTATTTGTTCCCTTTTTACTTAGTTACTAATGAAGATTTTGGTATTTTGTTCGGGTTTTCCACTGCCAGTGAAAATCTTTTTGTGTCCTGCCATGAAATATCAACAACATTGATAGAGCTTTAAGTTTTCCTTAATTTCTTTTCTAAACAACCACTTTTCCTTGAGGATGGTTAAAATATTAAATTATGTACTGTAGTAAGAACCTGAGAAAGCTGTTACGGTTCTGATCAGGGATTGAAACTCCTGCAGTGATGTAAGTGGACTTACATGGAAGAGTAAGATCAGGGCAGGAACTTAGAATATTTTCCACTGAGCATTCTCTTAGTTTGTGACTCTCTAGAGGTCAGAGCATCCCATGAGCTTTATGTGATGTTCCTGTATGCTGTTTTTGGCAAATCTCTTTAATTAGTGCTTGCCCAGTCTCCTTGTGAACACATACAAACAGTTTTTCCATCCATGACTCTCTTTGCTAAGAGGTTCTGCTGACCTTCTATTTGTCACATGAAGAAATGTTGCCTGTTTATTTTCAAATTTCTGTTGATACTCATGTGATTTTGTGTAGTTGTTAATATTAGAAAATACACTCAGTAGTTAATCCATACTGCCCTACATAATACCATTTTTGGTTCTCTCATTATTCTCTTAAGCTATCTTGTTTCCAGGCCAAAAATCCTTACCTCGTAAGAATGCTCTTTGACCCTCTGTATTTGCTCTCCTTAATGTTGGTGTATCTTCTGTTTGTTTATGGCAGCTAGAAAGATGCTTTGAGAGAAAAGATTCTCAACTGTTACTTTTTCTGCAGAATGAAGTTAATACTGCAGATTCTCGGAGATTAAAAAGATTATGTTGGGAAGAATTTGAAAGTAGAAATGTAAGTTAGCTGAGAAGCTTGGTAGTCTCATCTGGAAATTTCACACTAATGAACAGAATAAAAATTCTTGGTTTGCATTATGGGTATTCAAAACCATTAGAGATATAGTGAGGCTCTCTGTTGATGTTGTCAGTGGATGAAGTTGTTGAGTTAGACTCTTAAAGCAATAAATGTTTGAGACACAAGTTTAGCACAGATTGAATACTTTGAGGTATGCATTAATCTTTCTTTAATAATAGTGTGGTACTCCCTGGGTTTATTTAAATGGTTTTAATGTTTGAACTTGGAAGTTTAGGGAGTGATGGAAAGAGTAATAAAAATGCAAGAAAAATGTGTCGCTTGAGGGAGATGATGATTACAACATTTTAGGAGAAACACATTTAAAGAATGGTTGGACCTTCTAATTTTCTTCTTTTCCACCATGCCCTGTCTTCTTCACTTATGTAACAATATGTTTAAATTTCTAATAATGTAGAAATGCTCAAATATTCTTTTTAGTTGCTATTACAAGAATAAAATGAGAGCTTTGTTGCTACAGTTTTGCTCCTACCCACAGAATCTTCTGCATAGTAGGCATGTTTTTTGGAAATTCTTAGTCTTTGTAGTCTTGATAAACTAGATCTAGGTTTGCTAGGTTATTACTAGATAGAAATAAAATTTTTTCTTGCTTTTAAATCTGAAAGAGATGGGGTGAAGTCAGTAAACAACTCTAGTATTTAGAAGATGTATGAAATTCAGAAGTGATTGACATGCTGTTGCCCTGTTTTTTCTATGCATGATCCTTTTTTGATATCACATAAATGATGAGGTATTTGAGATGCTGGTAAGCAAAAGCTATTTCTGCTTTCAAGGAATTTTTGTTAAATCATGTTGTTTACCGGCACATTTTTTTTCTGATTATGCTCTGATCAGTTTACTATAAATTTATTTATTAAAACTTATCCTTTTGTCTTGCTTTCTCTTGAAATCACTGTAGCCTCTGTTGGATTTCTCTTTTGGATATGGAACTTGTGAAAGCTTCAATTGCCTCTGTGTATTGTTTTCTGATCATATTGCTGAATGCTCATAGTTATTTGCCAGCATATTTGAATCAATGCTTCTAGATTTACATTTTGGCTTATTCTGGAGCTCCCAAGGCTATTTGTGCAAGCAGATTTTTTTATGGTGGTTGTCCATTTAGCATGTTCCAGGGAATCAAGTCCTTTGTAAATTGTAGTCTCCTCCTGTATTATTAGTAATATAACTCAGAGGTTTCTGGATGCCCTGCTTTTGTTTATTAGCCTGCCAGAGGAGATGAGTGTATAGCAGCAGAATAGCTCCAACTCACAGAACAATATAATTGCTACATTTTGGTCTTGGTACTAAGTGTGAATTTTGTCAATATTGGAAAGATAATGATGTCCTGATAATATGTTTAAGGGCAAATGGAAAAAAATTAAAATAGGAAGGAAAAAAATTAAAATAGGAATATAAAATACCCTAGAGTGATATTTTATACCTTCTAGGTAGGAGTTTGGTATCTTGACAGGTACTCCTTTCTGGCAGAAATCCCCAGCAAAGGTTTCATCAAAACAGCATGTGGAAATGGTGAAGTTGTGTGGCAATGTTACTGGACTCCGCAAGGTGCTACATCCGATTTGTGTCAGGGCGTGTGTGGAGTTGTATGTTTTTATGTGGATGCTCTTAGAATAGGAAAGATGACATTATAAATGCAAAAATTTCATCTCTGGCTGTAAGATTGAATTTAACTAGTTTTCAAATTCGGGTACTGAAAAATAGGAAGAGCAAAGATATCCTCTGAAGCTTCTCTCACTCTGAACAAAGGGAAGCACCTATGAAACATGCTTTGCCTTTGCTTCCCCTTTCCATCCTTGAGTATAGGGAAAGAGGGAGAGTGCCAAAATAATTTCTTTAGAAGGGAAGAGATCTTAAGTGCCTATGTGACAATTTTCTTGTACTTCATTAGATGAGAGTCTGTCTAGTAGGAGGCCCATCATTTTTGGTGAGGAATTTTCTCCATCACTGTCAAAACCATGATGCTATTTCTATGGGCAGAGAAGGTGTCTCGATATTTTTTTCTGAAATCTGCTTTATTGTGCTCGAGATACTTGCCTAACACGGGCATATGTAATACATGTAGCGCATCAGAATTATTGATTTTGTATGTTGACTGTGTCATTGGTATTTCTGCTCTGGGCAGCTTTTTCATGCTTTTTATAGAATGTTTGTTCCGTTCTGTGGAAAACTGCTGATGAACTGACTGCTGTGTTGAGAGATGTCAAAATTGAGTCTTTTATCAGGTTCATGGAGTCACAGTTGAGCATAGAACCTCTGCAGTGTGTTCCTCCTGCTTGGAGGATTGGAGATAGAATTTTTTTTCTCCCCAGAGTTTATTTATTCTTCATATTCCTAACTTTGCTGGGCAGGTGACTGCACAATGGAACAGATTGCCCAGAGAAGTTATGGAGCCTCCCTCACTGGAGATACTCATGAACCATCTGAGATGCAATCCTGTGCCATGTGCTTTAGAAGACCCTGCTTGAACAGGGAGGTTGGACCAAAAGGAGTCCTTTTAAGCTTAGCCATTCCATGAATCACATTAGCCATGTCAGATTCCTGTTCCTTTCCTTGCAATCATTGTCCCATCAGCAAGGAGAGAGGAATAGAGTTCTTTCAAACTCTTCAACTCAGCACAACTTGTTGCACACTCTTACCACAGTTCAGTTTGCAGATGGTGGGATTTGGGATGGAATTGGGATGTTTTGGTTGGTTTGAGTTTTTTGAAGGGTGTGTGTTTATGTGTGTGCCTTTACACAGAAGGTTATTTCTAGCTAGCTTTTTCCCAGGAGTAAAAAACACAACTATAGTGCTGAATGCTCTTGAGAGGATGATCAGGAGAGTTAATATAAGAAGGGTATGATGAGAGAGCAGATGACAGAAATAAAACTTTTATTTTGTTTTTTTTTTTTTTAGACTATAATTTAAGTTAAAAGCCAAGCATAGTTTTAACTAATGCATTGTTTTGCTTTGTTTTATGTTTTAGAAATGTGGCCAATTAACATCTTGTACTGGCTGCAGAGCTCAGTGCAGGTTTTTTGACATGACTCAGTGCATAGGACCTAATGGATATATGGAGCCATACTGCTCAACTGTATGCATGAACACACACAAATCAAAATATGCAAAATCACAAAGTAAGTGAAAAGGATGATGGGTTTTCATCACTGCTAAGAGTAGACTTTTTTAAAATTTGAACACTGGGGGTGGGTGCTTTTGTTTTACAGTTAGTCTCTGCAGATGTGACTTTATAGTTTTTATCTTCATTTAAAAAAAAAACCCAAAACATCTTTTGTTGAACACCAGTAAATGGACCCATGAGGATTAATTTTCCTCACTGGCCTTCTTTTGTGATGTTGGAAAGAATTTTCAACTGTCTTAAGGCTTCCTGTGAAAAAAATGCTGAAGCATAATGTGCTTCGATGTGTCACAGGATGATAGTGCAGGTTTTTTGCATATGACTTCATATTCTCGGAATTCTCATATTAATCCCACCCTGGGTTTTTTTTTTCAGTCAAACAGGAGATGGATAAGAAGGGAGATGGTTATAATGCATATAGATATTCTGTAGGTAAAGTTTTTTATCCAGTAAATAATTCAAAACGTGTTCTTCAGTATGCAAAGCAGATCTCAACTTGAAGTTGAAAATGCTCCACTGAATTTTATGGAAGAAGGTATTTTCATATTTAGTACTGATCTTTAGTGAAAGTATTTATCTAAAGTTCTGTAATTTTTTTTGCTTTGTGTGACTTGTAGAAGATGACTGGAAAACAGACTAATCTTAGTTTTCTAGATTGAAAAGCCAAAAGGGGCTCACCTGTAATACTCTTTTTTTCCTATTATTTTCTGTTTATTTTGTTTGTAAACTACGTTTTTCTTTTAGGTATGGAAATTATTTGCCACTTTTGTAAGCGAAACGCTTTACCTCAATATCAAGCCACAATGCCTGATGGAAAACTGTACAACTTTTGCAGTTCCAGTTGTGTAGCTAAATTTCAGGTTAGCTGTTGTGTTAAATCTTTTCCTCCCTAAATATTTGTGTGTTTGTGTTAAGTATTTGAAAATCAGGCTAATTTGCTTGTGAGTTACAATTAACATAGCGTGTGCTCCTTTCTTTTAACATTTTCTTTGGTCCAAGCGCTGTTTCATAATAACACTAGCTGCTGTCTTAAACTTATAGAAACTTACCAATTTCTGCTTTATATTGTCAGAAAGCACAAACCTGTATCCCTCCTCATCTTCCTTTTACCACCTTAGCCTCTTCCTGAATGTGAGCCTTGCTGTTTTGCATTGAAAATCAACAAATTTAGCCTCTTTTGTACTAAACCCAATAACAAAATTCTCATATTGAATGTAGAACTAACAAAGGTTTGTCATGGAGAAAAGTGATTCTTTCTGAAATGAAAGGTTAGAGCCTCATTTTATTTATGTACAGTATTACCTGTTTAAATTGTGGCCCAAAACTGGGGGGCTGCAAGGCTAATGACATGCACTCGGGATGAGGCCGCTCTGCTTGTTGAAAGTGTCATATTTTCAGTATGAATCAAGGTTAAAGCATAAGTGAAACGTGTCATAGCCATTAATCTCCTGGTGATCAAAGGATATTTTAAAAGAATTATGTTTCAATTTTTGTATGTAAAAGCATTTTTCCCAGATTTACACAGGATAATTGATAATTGCTTCCTCATGTGTTGCTGAAGAATTACACCCACACAAGGTTTTCCCATTTGTTATTGAACTCTGCTGTTTTCTGTCAACTGGACAACAAATTGGTCTTTTAATTGCTTCTTTAATATACCCTGGGTAGGACCTCTATCATGTAGCCATGGTCTGTGTTTCCATCATAGCCAGTTTGGTAGGTGTCTGTCAGTGGAACTGATGAACAGAATACCTGTGTATTGTTAGTACGTAATGACAGACTGTAATACCTAGTGCAAACTCATCTAACATCTATTTTATTGTACGTGATTTTACAATCAATTGCATCCCCAAGAGCTCTCAGAGCAAATATAGCCAGGGAATGATGAATTCAACCTGGGCCTTCTTGGATTTGCACATAAGTCAGCATTAAGCAACATTATTGAATAGAACTGCCAGATCATTTAATGCTGGCTGTGGGTTTGTGATCTTACTGAGTCCTTGTGCTCATGCTTCTCTTGAAGTCTCAGTGCTGCACGTAGATCTCCTGTCGGGGTTGTAGTGGAGTTTAATTGAAACAGCCTTGCAGTCTGTGAGTTCTCAGTAAAGACCAAGAATGGGTAGGTTGTCACTTGCTCACAGTTACCAGCACTGTTGGATTTTAACTTTTCATAGCTTTTGTATAGTCACTGTGTAGAAAAATAGAATGTATTCAGCATGAGGCTAGAGTTGAATGTATGAGAACAGCTTCTTTGTTCTGTTCATGTAGTATTTAGGTGGAAAGGATGATATACCACGATGTGAGCACTGAACTGCTAGTGTTCCCTTGAGGGTTCTCTTGTACCTAAGTGACACGTAAGGTATTGAACCTAAATTGAAAAAATGGTCGATTTACTATGATGCTCCATTATTTTTCAATGTTAATGTCAATGGAGATAACTATTATTTTAGTTTTCTGGCTTCATATTCATCCCCTTTTCCTGCTTTGCCTGCTCTTCCTAGACTTTTTTCTTTAAGGGTTATCCTTTGCAAAACAGAATAATTGCCATCTCAGGCCTGTGTTTCTTCCCTTCTGCAAGTGTTTTAGTCCTTTTGGTTTACAAATGGGTAAGTTTGTTTTACAGAATTTCAGGATTGATTATAATTGTGTCTTACAAATAACCTTTTGTTTCTAGCTATTTGTTCTTTTAATGGATTGAAATATTGGAAAGATTCAGCTGAGTTGCATGTTGTACAGTTTATGTCCATATCTACATATCCATATCTCCTTTGAGCAGCCAGCCTGTAAGAGCATTTGGTCTTGTAAGAAAGAGAGTGGTTTTGTTTGGTAGTTGGTGGTAGAACAGTGGGACTGAATCTTGTCTTCCACCCTCTGTCTGGGAGGTTGTTAATGCAGAGTTAAAAATGGAACTGTTCCCAAGGTGTATTGTTTTAAACCACTATTGATACTGGTACTTTTACTGGGTCAGTTGAAGATCTTGCTCTTAAGGGAAAAATAAACTACTGATTATTTATTGTGAATGTGGAGGCAAAACAAAAGTGTATTCCCAGAGTTAGCAGCTGTGTAAGTGTCTGACAGTACAAGCTATCTGGCAAAACACAAGTCTGTGCAAAATTTGTGCTCAAGCTTTAGTCGGTTTGGGTTTTGCTTCCAATTTATGGATGTATCTGGACAATCATAGGACCAGTATAGGTAAGAATTACACTATTTGCTAATGCTGTTCTCTTTCACCATTGTGATGGTGCCTGGAAGTGTTTCTTGTACACGTGTGTGTGCACACAGACAAATTCTCTTTTAAATTTGATAATAATAAAAATATGCCTTCCCTGTCCAGGCTGGAAGGTCTGGATGTGCATGAGTGTGAGGGAAAAGGTTGTTTTCTTCCCTGTTTCATTTAATTCCATTGATTTTGCTTGTGAATCAGTCCTAGTGAATGACAGCATGTAGAAGATTTCTCTTAAGTGCTTCTCTCATGTGCATTAAGAGCATCTTGATTCTTTCAAAGCTTTGGGATTTTTTTTCCCCAGCTGGAAAAAACACCTAACCTGTTTGGCTGCCTACTTGCTCTTCCACATGTACACTTATGTACAGAAATGTTTCCACAATTTGATTTCATGTTGCTGTGAGCAAGGATAACCCTCTGTCACCTAGGCTGCCATGGCAGGGGCAGGGCAGAAGCTGTGCTGCTGTGGTGGCCTTCCCAGAAGATCCTGGACTGTGCCTGCCTAGTGTTTATCATTAAGCTGGCAGCTTAGAGCAGTTTGAACTCGTTGCATTGAAGGCTGAAGAGGGCTTTACAATGGTTTTTTCTTGCTTTGCTTGCACTTCTTGAATAACTCTTGTTATTCAGGGCAGGCTCTCAAAAGGGCAGACATAGGTACCTAACTTCAAAGATGTCTTTGATACAACATAGCATAGATAAAGGTTTGTGTTCAGGGTGACTGGTGAAAGATTTTAATGAATTTATCATTTTTTCTTTTATTATTCCTTGTGTGTAATGATGCTCCCAAGTAATTCCTGAAGGTGCTTTAAGTACCTTGTAAGTTAGAAGTAAAGCAAGATGGTGAAAATACTACATACACGTCATCTAGGCTCAAAATATAATGCAGAAGCAGTACTTAATTGTAAGCAGAATAAATGAAACTTTAAAGAGGCATACAAAACAATGTTTTGATTAACTTGATATAAAAAAACATCTTCTGCTTGGTTTAGAACTTTCAGTAATATGAATTCAGTTCTTTACAGATTTTTCTGGAAAAATATTTAATTAACCAGAGGACCTCATGATAAAAAGCATTGATTTTGGTTTTTTTTTTTTTTTTTAGAAGTAATAATGTTTAATAAGTTAGATTTGTTTAATCTATAGTTATGCATAAGTTTCCTTTAAAACAAATACTAATTTTAAATAGTCTCAATCTTTGTTGTTCTCACTTCCCTAGCTTTTTGTTATTTTTCAATTACCAGCCCCCTAGACTTTGAGAGTCTGAATTTCTACCCCAGTAAACAGTTTTGGAAAGAAATAAAAGAAGGTAACTGTGACATACCTCAGAAAATAACGAAAAACTACGTTTTACTTTTAACTTACAGCCCTCACAATTGGGTGTTTGGGTCCCATATTTGAAGGTAACTACAGATGTGAAAGATAAGGATTGCTTTTCATTTGATGACCACTTAGTATATTCCATCTTCATTCCTCCCTCTGTCTTCACTGTTTCTGTACAAGTTGTCACATCTGCTAGTTCTTTACATCTCCTCCATTCCTGAGCTGGAGATGCTGGGTATTCTTGAGTTCTTTTCATTTTCAATGAGAGCTTCTAGGGCTTCCATAAAGCACAGAGCAGCATGTGTCAAGCATGGTGTTTGCTCTGTGAGGACACCTGCAAATGCAGAAGTGCACAGGTTGGACCTAGCAGTTAAAAATGCCTTTGTGGCTCTCCTGTTTTTGCAAGTCTTCAGCTATTTAGAGCAGCCAAAGTGAAGCAAACCTTGCTGAGCCACAGAGACATTTGCTGGATATAATGGGAGAAATATGATAATATTGTGTGTAGGCATCAGAAAAAAAAATTGTTGTAGAAGTTGTAAATATATAAAGTTGTTACAGTCTGATGGGCCGTTGAGTAAAGATGTCATCTTCCTGCTGCCTGGCAGTTGGGTCTCAGGTCCTGCCTGTGATTGGGAAATTTGCATGACTACTTAATGTCTGCAGACTCTTGACACAGAATTAATTCATCTGCATAAAATGATGCTGTTTGCACTGCCAGCTAGAACTCAGCAGTACCAGCCCACATCAGAGTTTGTATCAGCAATGAGTCTCAACGTAGTTTTAATTTATTTTTTTGTGTAGGTGAACCCTTACTAACATGAGTGTGAAGAAAAGTATCTTGTAACAGAAGTGTTTTGAATTTTCACTGTTACACAGTGGAGAGATAGTAACAAATCTGTCTGAAGAGAATTTGTCTTTAAATATATTTGTTCTGTTGTAGATAGTGTGGGAAAGTTTGTTGAGAAGACAGATTAAAGCAGGTTGTCCTGGATTTTCCAAGTGTCTCTGATTCCTGCTGATTCAGATCTTTGTCTCGAACATCACATCTATAATACACCAATAGTTCTTGCTTAATCAGGGAATTTGCAAAAACATGCTATAATGTTGGCACATATTAGACATGCTGAAAGATACAGGTGCTGTATAATTGAGTTCTTTTATCTACTGATTGCTGCAGAAATGCATTAAAGAAATTTCTCAGTTACAGAATGAAATTCTCATACCTACACATGCAACCTTTAGTATTTTTCTCAGTTTTAAACCCCTGGATTGTTTTGGGGCTGGTTGTGTGAGTAATTGCATCTTCCTGCCATGGGATTGAGGCTACTTAGGACTGTTAGCTAGTTTTTTCTTAATCTGAGTAGATGTGAGGTGTCTCACTGAAAGCCTTTTATTTAGTAGTTGTATTTTCAAGTGGTATGCTTACATAAGATGTTGATAATCTGCCTTGGTGAGGTTTGGCTTTGAAAGCATTTGTTTGTTGGTCTTTGTCACCAAAGCAATACAAGCTGTGAAATGTTTTTATCTGAAAATATGTTTTGTGATTAACAAAAGCATTCCCTTTGGGGATATTTTTTGTTTATTTTTACAAAAAATGTGTTAACCCTTAAATAAAAGGCATAAGAAAGGTAAGGTAGAAAAATATGACCTAAAGTAATTATGGTGGAAGTAAGGGTAATGATTCAAAATTGAGAAATCTGAGATGACACGGGAAAAGGAATTAAGGTAAAGAAACAACCTGCTGTGCTTTTGCCAGAAATGTTCTTGAGTTTATTTATAAACTTCTGAATTCTCCAACATAGTAAGCTTAATTGAAAAAACCCCACATTTTAAACGTAACTTTGCTTTTTTAGTGATGTATGTATTATATATTTATGTTTTTCAGACGCTCAGTGTTCAGTCTTCAACAAATGGTCAGTTCGTCTCTCCCAGTGATATTCAGTTGAAATGTAATTATTGCAAAAGTTCTTTCTGTTCAAAGCCAGAAGTACTGGAATGGGAGGTAAGGGGGATGTTGGTGTTTTCTTAAACCGATAATGTGTTTAAAAGTTTAAATGGTTTTCTAGCTATTTTATAAAGTATTGAAGTTTCTTTTGAAAAGCTCAGTTAAAGTCTGCCTGGTTCTGTAGAATATAATTTAATTTCAGTATGAATAAAAGCAGAAGTCTTTGTTCATAAGTAGAATCTGTGGAATTTTAAAAAATGTATTTTCTCAGATCATCTGTAAGTCTGGAATCTGCTTTCATCTTCAGTTATTGTAGATATTAAATACCATTATTACACTTCTCTATGAACTGAGAGAAGTATCTAAAGAGGATATGCTGAGATTGAGTGGCATATTTTCTGTTCAGTGTTTTAATGTGAAATTATGAGTATTTGTAGCACTGTCAGCTCAATTGGGATTTTTAAATTTTTAGCATTAGAAGTCATACTCTAATTACGTGTTCGCACTTCAGTTTACTTTGTAAGTTGTCTTAATGGCAACTATTATTTCAAGTTGCACTAGTTAAACCTTAAGATTTTTATCCATTAACCTTATTCATGATGCTTTGCAACTTTGCATTTAGAACAAAGTGTATCAGTTCTGCAGCAGAGCATGTTCTGATGATTATAAGAAACTGCACTGCATAGTTACATACTGTGAATACTGTCAGGAAGAGAAAACGCTCCATGAAACAGTGAATTTCTCTGGTATCAAAAGACCTTTTTGCAGTGAAGGTATGTATGGATTTGATTTTTTCCTGAGGTATTGCTAGTTGTTGTTCTACTGCAGTTTACTTACTTTGTTTATATGTTCAGATTCAAGGTAACAACTCATTCTGTTGTACTTGAGGCTAAAGCAGAAGTCTCTTCATTACTATTTTTGAAGTGGTTGTACCTGTTATTGTTTGTGCAGGTACTTTTTAATTTATCTGAGCTGCCTTTAGAGCTTTTCACCACTTAGTCTAGATTAAGGGTTACACTCTTCACTGTGTGTGTATAAATATATACACCTTTATGCACATTGCTTACATACATACGCACAAAAAATTACACATTCTTTTTTAAAATGTATTCAGTAGTGCATCTGCAACATTAACTGCACTGATGAACACCAAGCTTTCTCTTTGATTAGCAGTTTCTGCATTAAGTATAATAGCAGGAGTTCTGTGTGGGCTGAGAATGGTTACTTAAGCAATAACTTGAATAATGCCTGTTGCTGTGTGTTGATTACTGTCGCTACAATTTGCTAGACTAATTACTTGAATTTTCAAAAGGAAAACAAACTAAAAGGGAACTCCATGGGCCTAGGTCTCTTTTAAGTCGCATAAAGCATGGTTTTAATAGAAATATAAAAATAGATTTTTAACAAGGACCTATCCTTTCCGCTTCTGGTGAGCTCTCTTCTGATACTGGTATTTAATCATGATCTTAAAAGTTGAACTACAAGTTTGGATGACCTATTAGTCACAAATGTGGTGAATATTTTTTCTTTGGTTATTACAACAACACTTCCAATGTCATTTGAAAATACCTCTGTGGAAGATTTCTACTTTCAGGCAGATTAAATAGTAGATATAGGAGTTTACTTGTAGGAGGATCCTGTTAAGCTGGAGAGGGTTGGAATGCAGGGCTGAAGACAGTGTTCCCTCCATGCCATTCCCTTACAGCTCAGGACTCTGCAGGCTTTTGTTTCTGAAGAATGGAGTGTGGTGTTCTGGACTGGAAGGTGATAGCTGGAGAGTAGAAAACAGACACATGAAGGCCCAGCCTTTGCTCAGCAACCTCTAGCTAGAAATTGTTTCTGTGAATGAAACAATTCCACAGAATACATTCAAACAAGAGCAAGATACTTTTCTGGAGATTAAAATATATGCTTCTATTACTGTGAATAATTTGTGGCTGTCACAGTGAAATGAGTAGGATTCATAATGCCACCTATGGCATTACTACTTCTGTGTGAGGAGGCTTGAAGTGAGGACTTGTGTTTCCTATTGGAAAATTTAAGGAAGAAAAGATACAAAAACTGTCTCTCCTGTTTAAATAGAGATACTAAGTGGGGGGAATCTGTTGCCAGGTGTCTTTAGTGTGGGTCTTGAGTTTGCAGGTGCTGGACTGCCAGCTCCAGTGTAAATACTCTATTTATGAGGGTGAACGTGCAAAATGTTACCATAAAAACAAAGTTTATTTAGCTGCTGACCACTTAGTAATAGATAGAGGATAGTGAAAAGCACCATTAAGTAGGTCATAACTTGAATAAATACAGTGTATACCTGCCAGCTGTCGCTGAGGTCTGCTTTGTCTTGCATATGACAAAGAGCTGTATGTGTTCTTCTTGCAAATAAACCAATGACCTGGACAGAAATTCTGAAGGAAAACCATCAATTGTCATCAATGGCTGCAGAAATAGTACAATCCAAGAATGAATAGTGCTTAGATCTGATGTGGGAAGGATGGGGCCAGGACTTCTGGTGGACTTTTGGAGGTCAGCAAATAGAAGTTCCATCATCAGATGTGATAGATTTTTTTTTTCCCCCTTTTCCAGGCACCTAAATATCACTGGGTTTTCCTTAATTTCAAAGCCTTTTTCCAGGTATATGTCCAACTGTTTGTAAAATAACAAAATCAGTACAAGTACCAAATGTTTTTTGGATGTGGAGGCCATCCCAGTTTTGATATTGCACATTGTTCAATCTCACCAAGACAGATTATTTTTTTGAGCATGCAGTTATTCTTCATCTGAAGACAGTGTGTCACAGTTTGAGAAGGACTAGCCAGAGGTACTTAGTCACAAAAGTTGCTGGCATTTTTGGAAGAAATTGAACCCTCAAGGGGAAATGTGGGGAGTTTTCAGGGGAGTGTTTATAAAAGGCTCCTAGATAAAATCAGAAATTAAACACATGTTGAAATTTCTGCAAGTGTACTTACTTGTTCATCTTTGTGCAAACTGATGGGAAAACATATATAGGATCACCCACAAATATCCCTTAACTGCTTACAGCTGCCCAGCTGGAGTACTGAAGTTGTCATTGCTCCCATTCTTCATACCTGAGGGGTTTTTCCACACCCACATATATGCACAAATATATGTATGCATATACATGCATATTTACCTGGCATACATATATAAAATAATATACATGCATATTTACATACATAAACCCTGGCACCCACATTAAAGTCTCTTGGATCAGTATTTCTGTGTGATTTTATTTCAGTTCTGTTTCTTTATATGTTTCTCTTGAGACACTTCAAAACATGTGCAGGAGGTAGCTGAAACCTCCATTATAATAAGGTGTGATTAGAACTGACCTAGGTTTTGTGCTAAAGATGGTTATTCATTTCCTTCATGGAGTATAGGATGCTTTTTCTGTTTTTGTCCAAAAATTGGATGCTATGTGGAGAATGAACAACCTGAACAGAGTAGATGAAAGAGTTTAATCTGTTCCTCTGGTGCTGAGGCTGTCCTGGTGTTTTGGCACTAGAATGCTGCATTCCAAAATATCAGTGTCTAAATTAAATATGTATGCTAAAGTAAGAAGTAGCTTGTGGATTTTTATGTATGTGTAGTTGCATGAGTGACAATTGAGGATAGGGTGTACAAGTTTTTAATCCTGAGGAAATCTTCAAATCACTGGGTTTGGGATATTTTGGGAGTGGGTTATTTTGGGGGGGGAGGGGGTTTTGGGGGTTTTTTTGGGTTGTTTTTTTGGGGTTTTTTTGGTCTTTTTTTTTTTTTTTTTTTTTTTTTTTTTTTTTTTTTTTTTTGGTAATACATATTCCTTCGGAGAGTCTGGGAGAACAAATCAGTCTTTGGCAATCCAGCAATGAAACTATTTTATGATGAGTATCACCATAATTTTATTTTATTTGTAGACTTAATTAATTCATCTTTCTAGTGGAACTAAGTGCTGTGATTTAAACAACACAGGCTTAATAGTTTTATAAGGCAAATTTTAATAACACTGGTTGTCTTCTTCTAGGAGGGAGAATGTCACTAAGCTGTTGGAGTAGCTCAGTTATCTCATGCTTGGGAGTTCTTTTCAGAATGATAATACAGTTAAAAGACAACCTCAAACTAGCAACTGTTCTATCACCCTGATAGCCTGCTAGTAAATATCAGGGAATTATGGTTTCTACAAATGAAACTCAATGCAGACATTGAGTTTTCTCTGAAAACATCTCTGATGTTTCATCTAAGTAGAGATAACCTCTTAAAACACCATGGAGTCGACAAGTGGAAAAATAAATTTAGGAAATTAAGTAATTGTACTTTATTCTAGAAAAGGTGTATATTCAGTTAAAGCATTGTAGGTTTTAGAGTGGAATTTTCCCAACCAGTACTGCAGAGTGGATTGTTTGGTAAAGTATATGATTAAATGTTTAGTTGATTAATTTTTAGATTTATATGAAACTATTACAGATAACTGAAATAGCCTAAACACAGGTGTGTTAAGTTTTGTAGAGGTGCTTACATTCCAGTGTTTCACAATCAATTAGAATACTACCTGATATTTATAGTAATTCCTGTTCTTATTAGAAACAGCAAAAAAATTATGTAAAAACTGATGTGTGATATGAAGTGCTGCTGAGACTTAGTTATAGTTGCTGGGCTTCTGTGGTGGATGGGCTGAGGAAGAGTTGTGCACTGACCCTGCTGTGCTGAGCTACTGTGTCCCCCTAGACGAGGGGAGTTCCCATCAGCCCTGCTTAAATCTCTTAGTTCCTGATGTTTGGTCTCATTCTTTTTAAAGTGAGAGCTACAGAAAGTGTTCAAACACAGCTTTTTTAATAGTTTACATTACCAACTATCTTTTTTAGAGGCACCGATACTGCTTTTGAAAATAAAATGTACAGAATTTGGGCTAGCCTTCAGAAATTTTTGAAGACAGTATGAAATCACCTTTTTCCACACTCTAGGAATTGTGCTCCACAGAGCTGGTATGTCCTTTTCAACAGCTCTTGATGGAGGCCTGCCATGTTGAAATAATTTTGTCTTGCTACGGTGCCTTGTTTGGTTTTGCTCATGACCACTTCTGGCAGTGTCCCTCCTGAGAAAAATTCTAACCTGAACTGTCACTTTCCTTGTGGCTTTCATTTAAAGCTTTATTTGGTGCTGAGTTGGGATAGCCTGGCAAAAGGGGACAAGTAAAAAGCAAAACACATCTTAAATCCTGCAAAATGCATGATCTGTAAAAATACTCGTTCACAATTGTAAGAGTCATTTGTTTCTGCAGGAGGATATTCCTTTCCTACAAACTGGGTTAGTAGAAAAGTGGTAGTGAATGTTGGAGGCATTTAGAGGTGCCTGGGCTATTCTGAGACACTCTGACATCCTTAGCCTGCTATGGGCAGGAGTTAGAATGGGACATTCCTGGCATCTCGTTGGGCCATGGCAGTTGTCTCCAGGGAATTCCAATGGTACAGAGGCCATGGTTGTGGCTTTGACTGTTCAGGCCATGTCAGCTGATGAAGCAGTCTGGTTTTAAATCTTTGAGCCACAGATGACTGTTCCAAACAAATTTTGTTAGTGTAAAAGCTAAAATAATATTTTTTGCTTATAGAAATGAATTAAGGTAAAAGGACAGCATATTCAATACTGACAAGTCCCTTAGGAGATATTTAACAGGCTCCCTTGCTATGGAAGCACCAAGTGAAGGCTTTTGGCTATGCTGAAAGAGAGCAAGTTCTGCACCTCCTAGACAAATGCACATGGAAGAGCTGGACAATTGGTTCTTGTGGTATTCCACTTGTGGAAGAGTCTCAGTGTAGATGGAGTTTCCAGTTAGTGCTTCTTGGATGCATCTCTTCTGAAATTACTGGACAGTTTTAACTTGTTAACCTGGATTTTGGTATTTCTAACGGTGTTCTTGTAGTTGAGAAATGGAAAGGTATAACTATGCTTTGGAAGAGATTCTCTGTGTAGAGGGAGAACATTGATAGTGTTCAAGTAATTTAATGTAAAATTTCTGTACATGTATTGAGTCTTGAAATTTTTGGTTTTCTTTGTGGAGAGATAATTTGTAACGTTGTAAAGAATATCAAGTGACAAGCGGTCCTTGTTAGATTTTCATTCTTCAGTGTTAATTCCACTGTTGTGTCTTTTTAAAAGAGGTTTGATATAGTTCTTTGGGCAAAGATAACATTGACTGATGCAGATAAGGGGTGATGCAATTTAATGTGCTGAGATTATGAGCACGAGAAGAAGAAAGCTTATAAAGATGTTTCTTATTAATGTGGAAGAATTAGCAACCTGAAAAGATTTAAGAATAAGCAAAATATGAGTAACTGGATTGGAGTAGGAGGGAGGAGAACAGAAGGAGATAATACCTAATATCAGGAAATAGTAGGATAAACTGAAGATGGATGAAGGTTGGATTGAGTAATAATAAAAGGTTCCTGAGGTGAAGACCAGGAAGGAAGGGATATACACAACTTTTGACAGAAGAGGGTAGGGTCTACTTTAACAGTAATCCAAGCAGGATCCAGAATTTGGATACATTGCATCTGTTTTCCTAAAAATAATAATAAAGTTTGTTATGAATCCAGAGACAGCAGGTGATAGCAGTATGGGTATGGAAGAGGTTTTGCATTCAAATCAGTACAGAGGGAGAGGGAACAGAAAAATCTGGATGGAGCACTGCTCCAGAAATCTTCCAAGACATAGCTTGTGACGCTAAAGGCCTGTTGTTATTCTTCTCTAGAACGGGTAGCAGTTGAAGTTATTACAAGATGAGAGAAAAGCAAGTTTTAAATGATACTTGAAGGACAAAGGTAGTTTAGTAAGGACAGCATTTCAGAGGTAAAAGCCCAATTCTTTTAGGACGGAGCAGTTACTTTATAGAAAATATATTAGTCCTTGTGGTAAAAAGGGACTGGTGTCGAGGACTCAGGATTATTTCTGATTCAGCATTCCTTTTTACACAGCTACTTGATGTAGAAATGTACTGAACTTCCTGTAATTCAGGTAGGTGCTGCTGGTAGTGTAAGACCATGTTCTTAGTAGCTTACTTGCACTGAGTCTGCAGTCAGTCAAGTGAAGCAGGTTTCTGCCACAGGCAGCTCTGCAGGGCTGAACCTGGCAGTTCTTGGATCTGCCAAGAGAAAGGAAGCTCTCTTAACCTGGAACTTCCCTGAGGTAAAGGTCTTGAGGAACTGCCTGGGTGTTGTCTTGTCAGCAGTCTTCTCCTGTATGTATTCAGATCATTTCTTTCTCTATCATTTATGTGGGGAACCAAAATTCAGGGATCTTAAGAGAGCCCTGTTTTGGGTTGGGTTTTACATGGAAGCCAGAATTCTAATAGCTTAATTAAGGATATGTTAAGTTAGCAGATTCTCACCTACTTGGTTTTTGTTTGCTTCAGATTTTGAGTTGAAGATAATTCTGAAAATGGTCCTTAGTGGTCTTTCTGAGACAGCTAGCTTGTAGGATGGTGTTAGAACTTTATTAAAGACTGTAATTAATGGCTGGTATAGCTTGAGCCAGATGACCTGTGCTTATAATTTCTTTCAAAGTAAGAGCTGTTTTCTCTCCAAGGCACTTTCAAGCAGTAGAGGTTTTTATCTGATCACACTGTAACTTGTGGGTCTGGTGGTGTAGCAGAAATGTTGATGAACTTACCTGAGTAAAATCAGATTTCTTTGTTCAAAATGTTGGGACTGTCAGCTGTCTGTTTTTGGCAGTGCTTATACTCATGAACCCCAAGTCCCCAGGGGAGTTAGGCTGAACAAGCCCTTAGGATTTTAGTGTTTATATTAGAAAGGTCAGACATTCAGTGCTTTTTGTATTGCTCATTCAGTGTGCTGTAAATCAAAGCCAGCTTCATGGTCACATCTATAAGACCAGCCTGGGTATTACTGTTATGTTGATTCAGGATTTCTCTTGTGCAAGAGAAGACCAAACTGTTTGAGCTTAGAATCTGTTTTGTCAAAGTCAAACACCTTTTTCCATACAAACAGTCTTACTCTTTCAGTTGAAACCATAGCATATGGTGTGTAATAAAAATGGTTTGGATTGCAGACTGCCAAGGACCTCAGAAAGGTATTTTGGCTTCTCTTTCTTTGAAATCACAAGATCTTGAAGCTAAACCAGTATTTCCTGGGCCCCATAGATTAAGTTACCTATTATAAACACAAAGAAGAGTTTCAGACAAATCTGTAGAATTTTGCTCATGATGTTGGAAAAGAAAGACTTTGTAAAGATTCTACTTTAGCAAGTTTCAGGGTTCTAAGAATCTATTGTCAACATCCAAAGTTTTATCAAAACAGGGTTTTTATTTCTGTAGAGGCCTCCAGCAAGAAGCGCTGCAGTCAGTGATCTATTAAAAAACCCCTGTGTTTCCCAGGCATTTAGGTCTTAAGGGCTGGAATTTTTGACTTTTTTTCCCCCTTATGTAATGTTTACTGATAATTTTCCATGAGTTAGAGACATGTGGGAGATGTTTGACTGTAGAGTGGAGAATTTCTTACCTGATAACTTCTTAAAATAAAATAGCCACATCATCTTCAATTTTACTTCCTGTAGTTCAGCAGCCAATAAAAATGTTTTTTTTTTTTTCCATTCCTTTTTGAAAATTATTTAGCCAGATGGACATAGGTTGCCTGGTTGGTAGTAGTGGAGTGCTACTAGTCTGTAGTTTTGAAAGTGTGATGCAGCATTGGGTGGCTCTTCTAAGAGACCACTGAAGAGGAGGATACATTGTGGTGCTAAGTTTTCTCTGGAATTTTAAAGAAGTGGAAAGAATACGATGCTCCATGCAATAATGAGAGATACAGCCAGCAGGAAAAAATACTGGCAAGAAATTATGCTTTTAATTTGTACTTATAACTAATAGCTTGCACACACTGTTCTCTTTAGGATTGTTATTTCCTTCAAAACAATATATTTAAAAGTCCAAATCATTTGCTCTCTAAGGGTGGTTTCTGGTACTTTCCATCTGTGCTAGTATTTTTTTTATTGTTGTTGAAGAACTTAAAAAAACCCAAAGAACAAACAAAAGAACAACCCCAAAAACCACTTTAAACCAAATTACCTACAGTGTCTTATTTGTACAATATTCTATAAATGCCTTGTTTTGACATTACTAGCAAATTTAATTCGTTAGCAAAATTTGTTGCATTACAAGTTTAAGTTCCTCAATAACCTTTTGTTTTTGGAAGATTCAGTCTGCTGCATCTTCCATTTGCATTCTTGTGCTTTTAGTGATTTAAAAATAATATCTCAGTTTCACACATATTAATTCTGCCCTAATAGACAACAGCAGAAATCACATAATTGAAATTTCTGAATACATGATAGTATTTTTATATTTGTATGGCAGAGGAAGTACAGCATGTATCTTACATACTGAGTTTCATAACTTCTCAGAAGTACAGAAATCTGCATCTGTTAGATTATATACATATATCTTAGCAGGGTGGACACTTGGAGGACTTGAGTTCTCATCTTTGGTGGTGCTGTGATTTTGGTAGATCATAAAAACAGGTTCAGTTCCTTAGATTAAAGGTCTGTGTAAATGTCATCTTCTCCCTCCAGTGTTCGATATAGAGAGTTCATCTTCTCATTTTGTTCTCTCCTGTAAAATTAGAACAATTACAGATGTGTACAGTACATGATTTAGGCATCAGCTGAATAGGTGCTGGATTTGAGGTCGTTTAAATACAATATATTCTAAAAATAGCCTATATAATAGCTACAGTATTCATCTTTTAATGCATTTAATATGGTAGAATGTCTTTCTAATTTGCTTGAGGGAGGATCAGTTTATGGAAGAATATAGCTGTCATTATTGCAACCTTGAAATTACGACTACATAGTAAATGAAAAAAACAAAACCAAAAAACCCCCACCCCAAAAAAACCCCACCAAAAACCAAACCAACCAAAACCAAAATAACCAGCATCTCCACCCCACCCCAATGTGGAAAAAAAAATTAAAATATTAGTTGCATATAAACTCTTCACAAATTTCATGTTTGATTTCCTATCATTGCATAACTCTCACTACTGATCATTGCTTGCTTTATTGTTACATTTTTTAAGAAATCCCTCAGTTCTGAGGTCATCTTGACATATTAGTGTTCTTAAATATTAATGAGTTATCTTAAGTGGTTTGTTGTATTAATATAAAGGTAGTAACGAAATTAAGTTGATCCATCAAGATAGGTGTTTCTTTAGTAGATGGTCTGGATTGCTAGCATTTTCAGGATGTTTAACTGAGCAATGTAACTCCAAGTCAATGCTTTTCATGGGTCTATATTAAAAGAAAATGATGTATTTTTTTTTCCTGAGTGTTTATTCGGGGATTTGATAAGAAAAGATGTATCATACATAGGGTTTTGAAAAAGGTGCAGGCATCACAGGAAACCATAGAGCTGTGTAGGGAAGGTATTTGGGTAAAAATGTCTTGAAATACAGTCTTACTGTGCAACCTCAATTTGTCTGAAGCCCCAGTTGTTAGCTGTGTTGTCTTCATTTAATTTTCAATATTTAACTCTTTAACTGTGATATCTCTCTGTAAAAGTTACTTTGTTCCTAATGTTTAAAATCTGTTTCCAGGCTGCAAGCTGCTATATAAACAAGACTTTGCAAGACGGTTAGGACTGAGATGTGTTACTTGTAATTACTGCTCACAGCTGTGCAAAAAGGGAGCAACTAAGGAACTTGATGGTGTAGTGAGAGATTTCTGCAGTGAAGAGTGCTGTAAAAAATTTCAGGACTGGTACTACAAGGCAAGTAACTCAGAATTTTTGACGAGAGCTCCACAATTAAAAAAACCAAAAATGCACATGTGAGGATATCTCAAGGACTGTGCAGCAAATATGGCTTACTTCAGCAAAGCATTTGCTATAGAATAAGCAAATGTATTAATTTCATCATTTCAGTTTTTGTAGATCTTAGAGCAGCATTTCTATCATCTGATTGTATTAAGTTATTTGGCAAGGAAGTCTTGAGTTACAGAAAACAAAAAAAATTAGTATGTATATTGTTATTTTACAATTCCAATTTTTTCTCAGTTAATGCCACATTTTTCTTGTCAAAACTTCTTTAATGTGTATTCAGAATGTTGAAAACGCTGTTAGTAGCAGCTGGATACCTTGAGTTCACTGACATTAGCAGAGTTGTTCTTGTTCCTGTTTTTGCCTCCTTTTTTGCCTTTTCCCTTCTCCCACAGTTTGAACTGCAGAGGCTTTGATTGTTCAGTATTTCCCAGTGGAAAGGATGCCAAAGGAAAAAGCAAGACCAAATGGATTTCTAATAACAATTTAAATCAAACAGATAGCATCTTCTATTTCTAAGTCTCTGGAAGCTTAACTGCCTTGTGAAGCACCAGCAAAGCCTTCACAATAAGAGGTTTTTTGTTTACATTTTTTGAAAGGAAAAGATGAGATTGGACTGGGTTTAACCTGCGATTAGTGCCATGGATAAAGTATTTGATCTCTGGTGTGAACGTCCTGGAAAGCTACACTGATAATTTCAAAACAAGAACTACATTGTGGATGCAATTGCAAAAAAGACAGCACAAAATTCATCACTGTACCAAACCTCTGCACACAGCCTGGAAGGCAGTAAAAAACTTGAAATGTTAGAGGGCTAGATACAAGTCCTGTAATTCAAGACGATCTACCTACCCTAAAAGAACTGAATATGAAGATATATCTGATATTTTGGCATGTCTGGTTCCAGAAATGTAACAGCCACACACTGTAAATTCTTTATTTTGAGTTATGTATGTAGGATCTTATTTGACATTCCTAAAGAAAACTACTGAAGACAACAATGTGTTTCTTTTGTCTCACATGAAAATAGGGTGACAGAGCTTGGCTGCAAAGTTTTAACTAAAATATTAACTTCATACAGTCATATTCAATCTATCTATATGCCTTAAAACTTGGGGTGTGAGATGAAATTTATCTCTGTGAAAAAAGTGCCTTTTGGTAGAGAACTTAAATCTTTGGTGTGCTTTAGAAATCTTTTGATGATTCAGCAAAGAATATAGTCTGGAGGTGTGCATACCAAACTAATGTACCTAAGCTTCTTTGGAAGCTTGTGCTGTGATTGAGCTTTGACAGCCACTTGAAAACTTATCCTGATTCATGGGATAAGGTAATAACTGGGCCATGAAGTCTACATAAATGCTGTTGGTACTGTGTCACAGCAAAGTTAGATCTGATGTCATAAAAAGGCAGTTTAAACAAATTTGCTGGTAACTTTTGATACTTGATGTTGATGTGTTAGATACTTCTACTTTTTGAATGTTACACTTGCTAGTGTAAGTAGAGTTCCAATGAAGGATTGTTAATTGTAATGTTTTTCAAGTGCTTCTTAAAGCCTTAATGCAACTGAGTTTTGGTTTATAAAGCTTGAGATTTATTACGTGGGAAATAGGTTGGATTTATTACATGGGAAATATAATAGGTTTTGGGAAATTGTGTCTTTTGCTAAAATTCTCTTTTTTATTTCTTTACATCCTTGCTGATAACTTCTCCCACTTTATGGAAGTCACTCCAGATACCTTAGATTTGGTAGTGCATTGTTAGCTCAATATTCTTATGTAGCCAAAATAGACAATGATCAAAACATGGGAAGACAGAATAGATAAGGACCATTCTCTGAATTTGTACTTCATTAGCTGTTTTGTCTGTTAGCTTCTTAAAATAATAGTTACATATGTATGAGCTTTGTCTCATTTATGCAATGTCCAGTGTTATTTTGGAGTTTCAATGAATGTATACATGAAGATAAATGAGTAGTAATAACTCAGTAATGTTTTAACACCATCATTGTGTTCATTAAACAAGTGTTTGTCTCCATCTTCTTTGTCTACTTTTTTTTATGAACACATCTTTCTCATGTAGTATTATCTGAAAAACATTGTAACCTTTTAAAATAATCAAGTATTGTGGCAGCAATTCTCTGAATGCCAAAATTCTCTTCTCAGAAAGCCCAAAGAAGTTAGCAATAGTAGAAGCACAACAACTTGTCTAGAAGTATTAAAAGTTCATTAGACTTACCTAGATAATAGTCCTTTAAACCTATTATGAGGCAGTGAAATGTAAAAGAACAGTTTTAGTCCTGATCATTTGTTGGACAACAGCTGCAGTTGGTGCCAAATTCTGAGGAAATTTCTACTCTTTGGGTTACATACTCCTGTGAGACAAGAGGCAAAATTGTGGATGTCTTGAGGTTAGCTCCCTAAGATTTTAGAGCTCCTCCTGTAAACTTGCCTGCAGTGGTTTGGATGTTAATCCAGAAAATGCCTGGGAAACATCAGTATAAATCTTTAGGTAGCCTGATGTTTGATGACAGTTTCAATCATTTGATGCTATATTAGAACGTTGAAATTTCCTTGAAGAAGAGTGTACAGTTCAGAGAACAGCACAGAAATCTGTTTCTTTAAATACACACTGAGAAACATTGGTGAGAGTACTGCAGCTGAAGTACTGTCTGATTCTCCACTGTAGCTTCTCAGGACATGTGAGGCTACGGTGGAGAATTGATTAGACTCAGCATGTGCAGTGATGACTCTGTATTCAGTGGGGGTCAGGTGTCTGCAGCAAAGAGGGGTAGGAGGTAGGGAACTACGGTCTGAGGCAAAGAAAAGTCACTGTGGCTGGTGAGCTCAGCAGTGATTGTCAGCAGTGATAAAATTTAAAGGTGGAGCCAGCATTAATCAAAATGGTAAAGACAGCAAGACAGCCTTGTGGAATTTCTGTTGGAATTCAGCTGTTCTCTAGTTAGACATCTCAGCCTCCAGTAAGTACTCTCTCAGAATAGCTGATCTTCTTTGATACTCACTCACTCTCTGGGAACAGCTTTTGCTTCCTATTTACTGCAATTGAAGCTGGAATAGACAGCTAAGATTAGGTGAAGTTAATAGCAGTCCACACCATTGGGGAACATTAGGAACAGATGGAGGAATTAAAAATGTAAATAAAAGCCCCACATATGTAAATTTTATTCTTTAACCCAAATCTGGGGCGAACATTAGTGGTTTATACTAATCACCATGCCCATTTGAACACGGTGAAGTAATGGGAAAAGAAATGTACCAAAAAGCAGTTAGGAGTGGCAAAGGACTTGTGCAGTGCAAGCCCAGCAAGCAGAGATGGGCTTTTTACAACACAGAGATAAGCAGACTTGAGGCAGGTATTTTGGAGGTTCAGTTAACATTTAGTGCCACTATACCAGGTGAAAACAAATGAAAAGGGCAAGGAAGGAAGGAAAAATCATAAAATGTCACAAAAATCTTTAATTCATTTTCATACTCAGTAAATTTGATGGTCAGGGAAGTGGGTGAGCAAACAGCAGGAAACTTCAGTGCATGGAATGGTGTATAACATTGACTGGAAACAGAATTATGGAAACAGTAGAATTCAAGTGTAGTCAATGTAGAGATGAGAGGTGAAGCATCACTATAAAAGAATCCCAGGTTTCCTTAGGAATAGTAATTTCCATGCAGAAGCAAACCATTTTTTTTTTTAACCTGAATAATTTAGTCTAAGCCCAGGAGAGACAATAATATACTTTTTTAAAATGAAAAAGGAAACCAGGAGAGGGAGAGAACAGTTGCAGGAATGAGAGAATCGCAGAATAGTTGGGTTGGAAGGGACCTTTATAAGGCTGAGTAGTCCCAACACCTCTGCAATGAGCAGGGACTTCTTCAATGAGATCAGGTTGCTTGGAGTCCCATCCAACCTGACCTTAAAAGTTTACCTATCTATAATCTCTCTGGGCAACATGTTCCAGTGTTTCACCCTCATTCTAAAAAATTTCTTTTTTCTATCTAATCTAAGTTGACCTTTTTTATATCTAATCTTAAGTTGACCCTCCAATTAAAAACCATTTCTTCCTGTCCTGTCACAACAGGCCCTGCTGTAGGAAGGCTGTAGTTGCTGGATTTGACAAGATTTGACCCCTTTTTCTTTCTTTGAAGGAGAGAAAAATGAGCAGAAAGTGGTGCTTTGATAGTCAAGCAGCGTGCAGCAGGTCAGAATAGATGGGCTTTTCTGTACGTGAGTCAGCTGTCATTCTTAATCAGTGTTAGGTAGGTTTGAGATTTAAATTTAGAGTGAATAATACCCTTTTTTTTTTTTTTTTCCTACTGGTATTTCAGTCTTTTGGTGGCTTTGGAAGTTGCATCTGCCTTAAAGGTGTGAATTCACAGCTTTCCTAAACTGATTAAATCTACAGTATATTGGCAACATTCTATCTACTTCTACATTTTATCTTCTTCCCCACTCCCTTCTAAGAATAAAGCTTACTTGCTCTTTTGTCCCACTGAGGTGATCTGCAAAAGGAACTGTGGATCAGCATCAGTGGAAAGTCCAAGTGACAAATATAACAAAAATTGAGGGAGAATGGAGATGATGCAGTGCTCTAAGGCCTCTGACCTTGTGTGCCCTATAGGTGCATAAGCACTGCTGCTGCTACCTGCACGGAGAAGAGGGAAGAGAAGTACCTGCTCTTCCAGGGCCACCTGATGCTTAGTGTGAGGTGATCTTGATGCTACAGCTTTAAGTGCTCCCAATTTAAAGCTGGTTATACTGTTAGAAACGAGCCTCTCTGTGTATCATCTTTAAATACTTGAAAATTACAGCTGAGAGCTTAATTTCTTACACTGCCAGAGGATGGTACTACACTGTTCAAATACAGAGAAGAAACAAAACATTTGATTATTTTTAAAATTTGAACTAATTGGCCTGTTCATACTTTTTTGGAGTCACAAAAACTACAGTTGGACTTCGTTTTGTTTTGTTTTGTTTTGTTTTTTTCAGCCATCAGAGCCTTGTGCATAACTGCAGTGTTGTGTATGGTTTTATGTATTAATGTTTTATGTTGCATATATTGTAACTTCCCTCTTCCTCTCCTGGCTGTATTATTAGGTTGACTTACTTTGGATTCCTGATCTTTAAAGTTTTTAATTTTTTAAGGACTGCTTTAGGATGGAGGTTGCAAACAATATTGAGGCAAGCTGTAGTGCAAGCAAATATTAGCTTACATGGAAATATGAAATTGAGGCTACCACTGTTCAGACAGCAATTTATAGTGTGGCAGGTGACATGCAGTGGAATCTATTCTGGAGAAAAACATTGTCTGCCTTAGTGATGCCTCATTAAATTAACATGCAGGTTCACGAAAGATATATTACTTAAATGTTTGATTTTCCAAGTTACATGCTAATTAAATTTTGGGGGAGTCCTCTTTTTTTGGGAGAGAAATTGTAATTTAAAATCATAGAGAAACTTGGATGGACTAAAGAATTGGAATTTAAAATTGTTGCCAAACTACTAAGATAATGGAAATATAAAAAACATTTATGCTGATTTGATACCTAGAGAAGTGATTTTTTTGGTGACTTTTGAAAACTTTTGATTCTTGTTTAAAACAAACCAAAAAAAGCCTGCCAGATCTTGGAAGTAGAAGAAATGGCTTGTGTTTGTCCTCAGTTTAATAGAGTCAGTAAGGAGCCTAACACTTTCTGCTCTTGTTCTGCAGAATGCTTCAATGAAATTAATTAAAATTGGTGCACAAAGTTCTTTTTTTGATGACTCTTTAGAAGTGAGCTTTTTTTTTTTTTTTTTTTTACATAGTGACAAATTATTAAAGCAAAGCAGATTTATTCTGGGTGCTAACCCACAGTAAACAGTTGAAAAAGAAGGGAGTTTAACTGTTGTTCATGAGCGAGACTTAACTGTGTAAGTGGTACTGAATCCTCAGTACTCTTAAAAATGTAGCCTTTTAAAATGTAGCAATCATTTTTTCCCAAGGCCTGTTTAAAAATGTGCAAATCTTCCTTTGCATTAAGGCTGTCCGGTGTGACTGTTGTAAGTCTCAAGGAGCCCTCAAAGAGAAGGTGCAGTGGCGCGGCGAGATGAAGCATTTCTGCGATCAGCACTGCTTGCTCCGCTTCTACTGTCAGCAGAACGAGCCCAATCTGGCCACCCAGAAAGGACCTGAGAACCTGCACTATGGTAGGTGCTGCTTCAGGGCTGCACAAGTGCCAAGCCAGAAGCTTCCTTGAAATGAAAAATTGAAAGCTGCATGAATTATTTATTTGTGGTAATAAACTGCGTTAGGTGTTACCCTTTTCTGTGTTATCATCAGAGCTGTTGTCAGCTGTTATCATTGAGCTGTTCTGGGTTAAGTGTAATTTTAGTGCTGTATCATCATGGGAAGAGAAAATGTTTTCCTCTTTTGTTGTGCTCCAGTTTGTCATTATTTGCTCTGTGGAAACGTTTCTCAAAATGCCTTTGGGTCACAGAAAACAGATGCACTAGGAATGAAAAAAAGAAATTATTTAAATGGAATTAAAAGAAAATAAGTGAAATGGAAATGAAAATGCAATGAAAGCATCTAGATAGGAGGAATACATTGCTTTTTTTCCCTTTCTGTTGGCAATAGGTACTGTGTAAAATTGCTCATGGGCACTGAATACATGTTTGTGTGGTTTAAATGGGAAGTCAGGCGAAGTTCAAATAAACCAGCTTTTAAATTAATGCAATTATACCAGCTCAGCTACTTTGTATAGCCATTTTCATACTTGAATGTTTTGGTGTTTACTTTTCTGAAAGAGGCTGTATTCACATCTGACTAGAGCATTGATTTATCATTTGCCTTTGTGTAAGGCTCAGTACTGGAGTGTTGAGGGAAATCAGTAGGGAGATGTCCATGAAGGGAAAAGTCTTGTGTGCAGGTCTCACCTGCAGTATGGTACTAATGAGTTCTCTTGATTTAATATTATATTGGTGCCAGGTGTTACCTTGAGTTGCTTACTGAAATTTGCTTTGATTTTGAAAAAGGGAAAAAAAATTCTAAAAATGTTTCCTTTTACTTTTAGATCAGGGCTGTCAAACTCCCCGGACAAAAATGACGGTAAGTACATGTATTTAACACATTCTTATTTCTAACTCTGTCTCTCTGACTCTGTCTCTCTCTCTCTTTATATATATCTACAAAACATAAGTAGATGTACTTAAAATGTGAGATCCCAGTCAATTAGAGGGATGCTATTAAAAACCCAAAAATTAGTGTCTTTGAATGATCCTAAGCTAAATTTACGAAGTTTTTTAGTCTCTTTCATATTTGTTGGTGAAATAAAAATTTCAAACATTCATACTTTCTTTTCAATGTCTTCAGGGAAACTAAACCATCAACCATGTGTTTTACATCTATACTGCATATAAATGTTGCTTAAAAGTTGATCAACACATTGTGTGTCTTACTCGTGTGTTTAAACTGATTAGGTGTATTTATTGAGTATAGAATGGGAAGAGAATTTCACTGTCCAGTTGGAATATTAAGGTGGTAGCTCACCTTTAAAAAGCTTAAAATAAATCTTCAGTTCTTAAATTCTATCCTTCCCAAGAGAAGAATTCTCCAGGTGCTCGAGGTCTGATTGACTTTGCAGCAGAGTAGGGAAGCAGAGCCTTTTGCAGGATTGCTGTCTGGAAGGGTGGGGATCATCAGTGGAGCAGCAGCCTTCATCATTCTGAGTTTCAGTTTTTCTCAGCTTGTCAAAAATACTACTATTAATATTATTTTCAGTTAGCTTAGTATATTTTGTTTGAAACTTATTTTTTTTATTTGTTTGTCACATAGAAGGTCTGAGAGTATTGCCTTTTAAATGCAAATAGGCATTAAAGCTAAATCTTAAATTTAAGTGAAAAAGTGCAAGTTTTTGATGACAATATAAATATATTTATGAAAAAGACAATTGCTTAGGTCACTAGAGACATCAGACAAGCTAAGCTGTCATGTTGAGAACTTTTAGTATTTTATGTTTAATGATGTTAATTCAGTCATTTAAAGATCATGTCAAAGCTATGTGTGATACAATATTTTTTAAATATATTTTAGGGAGTGTACATCTGGTAGGGCATATTGCTTTTCTTGGGACTGGTCTTTCTTTCCCTATCTAAATGGACATATGGGGCTAGTCTTCTTATACATGACCAAATAAAACTAAGAGTTTGTTTCTCAAATCAGGTTCTAAAAGAGGTACTAGGGTACAAAAGCCATGTCTGGAACAAGAGGGTTTTTTTTCTCTTGACCATAAGGATGCAGTTTGAACATTCTTGGATGTTCCCAGGTTATTTATTGTAACTGTTGCAGAGCCAGCAGGGGGAGCTCGAAGCTCATACTTTAGGTAATAATGAAGTGTTTAGAGAATTTTCATTCAGAAATAGTCATCTTTGGACTGTGGCATAATTCAAGAAGATCTTGAGCCTAAAGTTTGTTCATACTGCTCATAATGAACTCTTCTTTTTACAGCTAAAATTATTTTTTATGTTATAAATTGTTTAAATGGCGCTTTCACTTAAACAAGCGCATTAAAAAAAGGGGTTCGGGTACCTTCAATTAAAAAAAAAAAAAAGGAAAATGAGCCAGATGGGCTATCCCTGCTCTTATGATCCTGGCAGTGGCAGCTCAGTACTAGGAATGTAGAATAGCTTGCAATTTTAGTATAGTAATTGGTCCTGTTTTGTTGTGTTTCTGTGAGCTTCCTCTTCAGTATCTCATTTATTAAAAGTATCAGCAGGTACATTAAGTCAAGAACTTTTTGTTGGAATCAGTGTGGTGCAACAGCAACTTCTCTTATTTGCTTGTCTGCAGGGCTCAGCTCCACCCCCTTCTCCAACACCTAACAGAGAAATGAAGAACAAGGCAGTTCTTTGCAAGCCTTTGACAATGACAAAAGCCACGTACTGTAAACCTCATATGCAGGCAAAATCTTGTCAGACAGGTAACTCCTGAACTGTGCTTGAACCAATTTCCTCATTGCAGCTTTCTCTTAACTATTACTGTCTTTTAACATATTGCAAATATTCTGACTTGTTTTCTCACTAAATGGCAGGTGTAAAGTATATTTAACTACCTGGCAATATTTGCCTTTTTCCTTTTTCTCTTAATAGAAGATGAGTGGAAAAAAGAGTACGTCCCAGTGCCTATTCCTGTACCCGTCTATGTTCCGGTGCCTATGAACATGTACAGTCAAAATGTTCCTATTCCTACCACAGTTCCTGTTCCTGTAAGTGAGATTTCAGCTTCATTTTAAAATGGGCATCCCTTCACATGCATGTGTGGGACCACCTTGTGCTGCTGGTTGTTCTCCTGGTCCGTCTAAAGAGTTGCAGGGTGCTGCAGGGCTGTTTATTGAAAATGCATTCGAATCCAACAGCGGCACTTGATTCCTTGATTGTTCTTTAGGACCTGTCTGCCTGCTTCCAGTGTGAACATCTTGTGCCACTGAGCTTTTTAGGAACAGTTCTGAGTGATACTGCTGCTTTTGCTGAACATGCTGAATAAGCCTTTAACAGCAAGGTTTGTTCTTGTAGTGAGGAAGCTGAAAAGGTTGTGTTGGGAAAGGGTGGCAGAGCGGGATAAACAGCAGGAAAAAATAAGCCGCTAAAACAAGATGCTGATTTGTCCAGACTGTTAGTCTGAGGTTACAGTCAGACAGGTTTGAAGTTCCAAAGACCCTTCTGTTCTTTCTTTGACCAGCTTTTTGTCTTCTTTTTTCCCTGTGTCCTTTTCTGCTATCCCTTCTGTTCCTAGCTCCTTCATATTGGGTTTTTAACCTGTTGGCATTTTTTGTTAGCTCACACTAGAGTGACTTGTTTCTAATGTGTATCAACTCTGTCTTTCAGAAGAGTATAGAATTTTTTTTTGGTTGTTAATTGCTTCATTGTGGCATTTTTTCTTTTCTAATTATCTCTGCCTCCCTGTCTGCACAGGTGCCAGTTCCAGTCTTTTTGCCCACTACTCTGGATAGCACTGAGAAAATCCTTGCAGCAATAGAAGAGCTGAGGGGAAAAGTGCCCTCTGATCCTCTGGAAGCTGAGCTACTGAACTTGTCAGGGGTGGTACCTGAACATGTTGGAAAAGCTGAAGCTTCTGATGTGGCCAGTGAGTTTCCTGATGAGTTTTTGACTGTTTGGAGTGCTGGGGGATGTGTGTGACTAGAAGGACTGGGTTTGGTTTTTTATTTTAGGGAAAGTTTGAGTACAACAGTGCTGTCATTGAGGTCTTTTATTAAGTTGTACTGTACTTTATTGTCAGATGGCAGCTAAATACCACACAGCCACTTGCTTACTCACCTCATGCCTGGAGGGGAAGAGACTTGGGAAAATAGTAAGCCTTGTGAGTCAAGAACAGTTTTATAATTGAAACAAAATAAAATATAGTACTAACTGTGCTAGTAAATACAATTAAAACAGGGGAGAGAGAGGAATAAAACACAAGAAAACTAAGTGATGCACCATACAGGTGCTCTCCACCCACTGACCCATGCCCAGCCTGTTCCTGAGCAGCAGTTGGTGGTTCCCAGCCAACTTCCCCAGTTACATACTGAGCATTGTGTGGTGTGGGATATCCCTTTGGAAACTTCAGCTCAACTGTTCTGGACATGCTTCCTCTCAGCTTCTTGTGCACTCTGGCAAAACGTGGGAAACTGAAAAGCCCATGATTTAGAGTAAGCACTACTGTGCAACAACCAACACGTTATTCTCATAATAAAAATTTGTATCTGAAGATCAAAAAGTCCCACATACTTGGTAGTTTTAGTTTCTCAGTGCCCATGTCTCTTTGCTCTTCTTTCCTGGCTCTGCTTGCCAGAATCTTCAAGTCTTTCCTGTGTCTTTCCAGGAAAATTTGCATTCACTCAGATCAAATTTTGGAAGTTTTTTCCAAGCTCTTTCAACAGATTTCTGAAAGGTTGTTGACAAATTACATACCCTTAAAATTTGTGCCTCGTTATGTAGGGGACCAGTGGTGCTGCAGTCCTGGGAGGCTTATTGTATTCTGGTCTATTGCCATTCTTCTACTAAAACTGCACATTTCTGGTAGCACTGCAAGGTTGTCATTTTCAGTTTCTTGCTCTCTTTTGTGAAGTACAGCTAGCTAAATGAGCAGATGTATGGGATCAGAGCTTGCTCACTTACAGAGGACTGAATTTGGAGCAATCAGTGTTTGCCAGAAGCTGGAGAGAGTTCAAGCTTTCTTTCTCCCTGCCTGCATGCCTTATTTGAGAAACAGATCCTACAAAAGCAGACTTGAAAGTCTGTTCTGTTGTGACAGGATCAGGTAGGAAAATAGACAGTTAGTTTTGTCAAGATTGTTTGAGTTCTGGGGTTGGTTGATATGATCCAGGTTCACCAGTATTTCATTTTCTATACCTGTTCTTTGCTGACTCACCTTCATGGAGAAGAACAATGGGCTAGTAAGTATGTTTTATGTTTGAAGGAAATCAAGTTGGAAAAGTAAATTTGAGATCCCAAGAACAAGAAAATGTATGGTAATGAGCAGAACAATCAGTTTTAGAGCAACTCAGCTTCTAAAGTTGTAGATCTGCTCCATTTGGCTAATCCATGTGTTGGTTGAAATAATGAAATGTTTACCTTTTCTTTTAAATAGGTGTGATAGTTGACTCCAATCTCCTAAACTCAGAGTCACGGACAAGCTTGCCTGATGTTCCATATGAGCCAGACCTCGATATTGAAATAGACTTTCCAAGAGGTAATTCTTCTGTGATTTTAATAAATACTGTGACACTCTGGGCAGCCCTTGTACCTTGTTTAATCATCCTTTCAGTGGAGCTTTATTTGCTTGCAGGATCCACCTGACTGACTGTTAGGTAAAACTTTGCCATGCCTTTGGGGGGCATGGATGGGGGACTTCTGAATTAGTTCTTCCATCTTTCTAAATACAGTATTTGAAACAATGCAAAGAAAAGGGGAAGTTAAGCATTCACAAAGAACTTGGGTGCATCATTTTTTTTGAGCATGGATTTAGGAAAGTTGTTTTGAAGGCTCAAGGATTCAGATGGCATGTGGAAAGCATAATGAATGCATTCTTCAATCTCCAGGTATTTTCATGGTTTAGAGAAATTACTAAAGAGTCAGCTTCCCACTCAAGTTTGTTAGAAAATTGGCATGCAAGTTGGCATGCTGCACACCGCTTGTGTTACCTTTAATATCTTGGTAATGTCCATATCTGCATTTGAAGCAGTAGCATTATTTGAATTAACAGGAAAAAATCACTGCTTTGAGTCCTTTCTTGGAAGAAACTCTTGATGCTATCAGTACAATTTCTACAACTCTACAGAATGCAGGGAACAGTGTCTGTTTTCTTACACCATAGCCCAGTTAATCCAAGATCCAAGAAAGCTTCTGGCTGTAGTTACTGTCCCTGTTAGATAGCTTCTCTCATACCTCACCTGGGCAGGTTCTGTAGGAGCTGGCAGGCTCCTTTTGTGCTGAAGACTACTTCTATCTGCAGTAGATGTCCAATTTTCTCTATGCCTAATTTAAAGAGGAAGCCTGGGGGTTAGGCTGACCTTAATCTTGGGACGTTTACTAGTCAGCTGCATACTAGGTTTTTAAGCCTCTTTTTAGGTGAGTCTGGGTACATGAGAAAGAAAAACCATAGAAGAAAAGAAATAAGCAAGTTGGAGTAGTAAGTAGCAGCAATCTGTAAGAGGCATTGATTACACTGAAGTGCTTCTGAGATAAGGTTCTTTGTGGTATCAGGAGAAGGACTGCATTTGAGTCTGGGGCAGAGTTCTGAAATCTCTGCATGTAAGTGCTATTTCATCTGCTCCAGTTGGAAAGCTGTCATGAGAAATAAGGTGATGAAATCAGATTGTCAGAAGAGCATTCAGTTTTCAGTGAAAACATTCTTTGATGGCTAAATGAGGAATGAACCATCTTCAATAAAATAAATAAAGGTGGGACTTGCAGCACTACATCCATTCATACCTTGTCTCATTCCTCCCTGAAATAGAGTCCTAAATTCTATCCCTGAAATGTTAAATAAACAGTATTTTGAGGTATTTCCATACATCTGCTTACCAAACTTAGCTGTAATATCTGTCATGAGCTAGACCACCACTTGTATAAATATAGACTAAACCAGTTTCACTGAAGGAGTTTGCCTTCTGGTTCTTAATGTTTTAAATCAAGTGTGATGTGTTACAAGAAATAACAAAACATGTGTAGAAATTATCTAAATACATGAACAAAACTACATGTGCTAAGTTAATTTGTATTTTTTCCAGTCATGACTGCTCATTCTCATCATACCTAAGAATTTTTGATACCAAAGACAGCCTGGGCAGAAAACATTATATAAGAGTCTTCAGTAAGAAATTCTGCCTTAGCAACTTCACATCATACTTGAAATGTTGAGCATTGTGTACTCTGAAACCTACTTAGAAATAAACTATTTGACAGCTTTGTCTTACAATTTGACAGCTTTGTCTTAGTTTGAATATAAAAATAGGTCTGTCTCCTCTTACCAAAATCCAGCGTTTGGTTGTGTTTATTTGTGTGCCTTTGTGGACATCTTATGTTAAGGCACACCAATATAGTTAATTGGTTTTTTCCAAAGTAATTTTATTTAAAAGACACTTAGAAATAAGTTTCTGTTAATGTATTTTCAGCAACTGAGGAGCTGGATACAGAAAATGAGTTTTTATTACCTCCTGTGTTTGGTGAAGAATATGAGGAGCAGCCAAGGCCTCGGTCCAAAAAGAAGGTAATTTTTTCATGGTATTAAAAATAACAAGAAAAGCACAAAAATTTATGTAGCAAAAAAAATATCCTTTTTTTTTTTAGTTCTGATAATGATTTACAGCGTGTTACTGTCTACTCATTCCTAATATCCTATCCTTATGACATAAATTGATACATTTCAAGTAGTAAAATTATTTCAGTGGTATGCCTGTTGCAGATAGCTGTTAGATTTGATAGGAGTGTGATTTGTAAATTCTGATCCTGGTTTTGCTTCACAGTGGCAGAACTGTTGATGTAATGTGCCACTGTGTATATGCCTACTGTATTCTTAGCAGTGCTATTTTGCCTCCTACTTTGAACAAAGGTGTCTTGGTTTAATTTGATAATAAGATGCAAAAACATTGGCATTACCAAGGTTTATAATGGGAGCCATAGCGTTTCTTTTATAAAAGATTTCAAAAAAATTTTTATATTTGCTTGTAATTCTCCCAGACTTTATTTTTAGTCAATCTTAGTTTAGACATTGGATACAAATTAGCCATAGTTTGTTATTTAGGAGGACACTACCAAGAAATAGTTTTCTATGTCTGGCACAAAGCTGAAATGGTTTTGTTCAAATAACTGCAGTAGATATTGCAGCTTTAAAAAAACCAGCCAACTCCTACTAAAGCTTTCTAATAATAAATGGGTCTTTCTAGTGTCAAATCTGGAGTAATTTAAAAAAATAGCTTTTGCTATTATGCACTGGACATTATCAGATATCCACTGCTGGGTACGCTTTAATCTGGAACCGGTGCTGCCTTTTCCATTGGCAAAGGGTTCATTGGAGTGGAGCCGGTGACACAGATTTGTCACATCTTCAGCTCCCTGCGCATCGACACGCTGAAGTTCTGCCAGTGCACCGAGGTTCAGCGTGCCCTTTGGCCCACAGCTGGCTGTGCCAGGTCTGTGTCCCTGCTGGTGTCCCAGCTGGTGGCCTTACCCTGTGTGTTGCCACGGCAGGGCGTGAAGAGGAAAGCCGTGTCGGAGTACCAGGCGCACGATGACAGCTCCGAGAACTCCGAGTGCAGCTTTCCGTTCAAATACGCCTACGGGGTAAACGCCTGGAAGCACTGGGTCAGATCCCGCTGCTTAGACCAAGAGCTTCCAGAGTTAGAGGAGCTGAAATCAAGTAAGTATTTCCAAAAATCTGCCATCCACATTCGGACCTGCTAGGGAAAATTGCCATACTTGTGTGATTCTCGGCTGGAATTTTTGATCAAATTTTTCTCATGTCCTTAATGTTTCCAGCATGACTGACATTATTTTACCATAGAGTTGCCAAACTCTTTTTCTCCTAGCTTGTTTTTCTGTTTGGTTCAAAATGCTGGGTCTCACACTTCTCATGTAAGCTAGGACAGCACCTTCTTGGCTATTCTGATTTTCTGCGACCATTTTAATTTTTTTGTTTGCATCCTGTTTTTCCTCATATTCTAACTCACTTCAGGGTTCACACTGTTTCTGGGCTTCTGAATGGCAAGGGAGAGCCATCCTCCTGCTCTTTGTCCTGTAAGGAGATCTTCCTCTGAGGCTGGCATTACCTGGCTGTGGAGCTCTGGCACAAGGTGGCCTTTGATCCCCTGGAGCCGTGCTGCTCTTTCTGCAGCTCTCCTCTGTGTACACATTTGTACTGTGGGGGAAAAGGGGAATTGCTGCTAGTCCTGCAGTTCTTCAGCTCCGACATGCATCTCAGCACCCTTGTGTTGTGCTCTTGGGTCTTTGGAAACTGCTGTTTCCCCTGAAGGTGCCCTCTACACCACTGGCTTCACTTCAGCATCTTGGGCTGCCTCTGTGTCATCCTGAGCTGTGCATGACAGTACATTTGTTAGCAGGTGTTTCTGCATTTGGTTAACTAGACTTTACTGTGGGAACCTTGATTGTTTTAATACAGACCTAACATTTTAACTGCTTAGTACATTTTAGTCTCATTCATTGGCTAATGGAGAGGACATCAAGCCAGTTTCCAGTCAAAAAGTACCCCATCCCACCTTCACTGTGTGACAATTCTGTTGTATAATGTAGCATTTCTTCTCTATTTTACAGTAAAGTCTGTGAAATTAAAGGAAGATCTATTATCACATACTTCAGCTGAGTTAAACTATGGGTTGACACATTTTGTCAATGAAATTCGAAGGCCTAATGGAGAGAACTATGCACCTGACAGCATCTATTATCTGTGTCTTGGAATTCAGGAGGTTAGTAGAGGCTGTAGAGATGGGAAATGGAGCTGCTGATTTGACTGTAACCCATTTCAGTAGAAGAGTGGAGATAACATGGATTTACTGGCTAGGAGCTACCCTTAATACATGGCTGTGATCAGGTTGCTGTGTAATCATGTTGTAGAGAGCTGTCTGTGTAGGAAATGAGTTTGCAGACCCATCCTGAAAGCTCAAACACACATTGGTATATTGTAATAATTTTAAGCTTCTTGCTGGGTTAAAGCAAGTAATTAACCCAGACAAAAACTACCTAGTCTTCTCAAATGCTGTGCTTCATTTTGTTTGCTAAAGATGTCCAATGTAAAACCAGAATGAAACAAGGCATGATGTCTAAGCCTTTGACCAATTCAGTTCCTTAGCTTATAGAGGAAACAACCTAAATTAAGTGGTTTTTGGGGAGGGTCTGATTTACTGAGTGTTGCAGACTGTGACCAGGCAGGATAGACTGCAGGAATGTTGACTGCTATGTTGACTGTCTTACACACAGCAAGATGGGAAGGAGTCAGGTTGGATGTAGTCAGTAACCTATTGCTAGGTAATTAGAGAAGCTGTTCCACAGCTGATCTTTAAGCAGAGAGGGCTGTCTTAATTTTTGCTACATAAGGCAAAACACAGGCAAAATAAGCAGTGTTCAGAGCTGAGAGCACAGAAAATTTCATTCAAGTTAAAAGGCAGTAGAAGATGTGTATGATGTGGAAAGCAAGCTGCTCTCAGGGTTTGCAGTTCTACTTAAACTGTTCCATACTTGAGGCAGAGGACTTAAATCAAGTAACAGTTTTTAAAATTGAAATATTTTAAAAATAAGTAGTGAAATAGTAATTTTCCTGTGTTGCATGCATGCAAAAATAAAGAGTTAGTTGCTACCTTTGCCTCATTGTTGAAACTTGAAAAGCAAACATTGATTTTATTCAATGGCTTTTTAGTCAATATTGCTACAAGGTGTGTTTCAAATTCAGCTAGCTTTCTGCTTCTGCACTTGCATGATACACTGTCTCTCTGTACCTTTCTTTAGAATTGAAAATACTCATCTTATGCAGACAAACAGTACACAGAGGGAAGTATGTGTTTAAAAATGGAACTCAAATAATATTTTTTCAATCTTTCTCTTTGTACCTTTGACATTGTCTATTTTGTCAGTCATGAAAGCTAGTTGTGTATAAAATATCTTTTTTTCAGCTCTTCAGAACCATAGTTTGTGTGGCAGCCACAATTATCATGAGGCCTAATACACATGCACAATGCTGGAACATTAGTGGAGCAACATGTGGTCATTTTACTGTTATTTTACTGCTTATACTTTGTATCCAGTATTTCATTCAGGCACTGTGAACAGCCCTGATTTGTTGGCCAGACCAGCAGGAAGATGAGCTGTGTTCTGATGAGTTTGCATGTCACAAAGGCAGACAGCAAATGAGGGACAGAAACATGAGCTGTGAAGGGCTGCAGCCATCATCTGTGTGCAAATATTTGGGGGTAAATATTACCACCCTTCTGAAGAAACATGTTTAAGCAAGCTAGTGGTACACTAAATGCAATGCAGTTGTCACAATGCACAATGAAACTCCATTGCCTTCTAGAATTTGCTTAGTCCTTTCCACCTGCCAGCCCCCACCCTAAAAAGAGAATCAGTTGTCTACTACTGCATAAAAGGTATTGGCTTTGTTGAACTTGGAAGAGGCTCAGAGGAGATGAAATGATGCCATTTAAGGATACAGTTGGGCCAATGATCATTAATATTTTGCTATCTTTGAGTAAATATCTCTTCAAAGGAAGAGGATGTGGGAACCATAGGCCAGTAAAAATGTACATTCCCCTTCCACCAGCATTACTGCACTCATTGTGGCTAAATACTCAGCTTGGAGCTTTTCCTCATGGATAGAATAAGGAGTCTTCAAGTCTTAAGTTGGTTGTTTTCTTTTTTAAGTTTGTAAATGCTTTTTCCTAAAGGAAGCCCTGTAAAATTTGTTCCAGGAAACCAGTCCCTGAGTCAGATGGTGCAGTTTCTCAGTTCAGGTTAATTTGTAGCTGAAATTGTTCTGCTTTCAGACAGAAGTGGTTCAGTAATGGTTCTGGTAACTCTAGTGATCCTGAAGGCAGTCACACTGAGAAATAAAGGCTGCTGCATGGTCAGGCAGGCATCTAGTGGAGAGGGTTCATCTAGAGGAAGGCGTTAGCCTGCAGTGCTCCTTTGTTGCATCGTGGCCTTCATTTTTTGTCCCTAATTGGGATTACTGGGATTTGGTTTGGGGTTTCTTTCTTGTTTTTTGTATGTCTGGTAATGGGGTTGTTTGGGCAGGCTGATAGAGTCCGGCAGATGTTTGTCTGAAGGTCAGACAAACAAAATTGCTGTGGACAGTGATTCAGGCTGTTGTCCTCCACTGTGGGATTCAGAGACATATCCAGTTCCTTCCCATGCACTGCAGTTACAGCAGAGCTCATCTCAGGTGGGAATGGCTTGTGCTCATGCTGCCCCTGTAGGGTTTGTAGAGCAGCAGGGCACGGTGGTTTGGGAATGAGGGTTTGCAGATGGGGTGGTAGGTTGGAGTCTGTCCTGCACAACGTCATCCTTCTATAGTGCTCAGGGGAGCTTCAGACTTCTGCTGGGGATGCCAGGGTTTAGTCAGCACTCACTCTGAACCAGGAAGAAGTATTTTTAGTTGAGTTCTCACAGGCTTGTGTGTGGATTGGTTTTGAAACAGTTTTCAGTCTTCATTTTCACTGCCAGCGTTCAGTGTGAATGTTTAATGCAAACCAGAGAGAAATACGTGGTGGAAAAATGTGCCAGGGAATGGAAGGGGGAATGCCATGAAGCTTACAGAGAGCTGTATTACCTGGCTTAGAATTGCTTTATGAAATCAAAACTGGTGTATGTAGAAACAAGCACATGTGAGGGAATATTGTGCTTTGAGGAGTTACTTAAACTTATCGTATAAAATAATTATCTAAATGAAAATGTTGTTGAAAACCTCTAGGAAGTGTATTCATTCATTTGCCCTGATTATAAAATTAAGTGCAAAGGAAGCTAGGATGTACTGAACCATGATCACCTCTTATATAAATAAGTGCTGTGGTTAATGTGATTTCAAGCATGGGTACAGAACTAGGTGTCATTTCCAGAAGCAAATGTGGTTTTTGTCTGTCACTTTTATTGTATTCACTAACAGGCAAATTCTTGCAAAGATAACGCTGGAGTGAAAATTTAAGAAGCCAATCCTCCTTTTCTTAGAAATGTCTCAGAGATGATAATGTCAAATAGTAGTCCTCAATCATTAATTCTTGGTAAACGTTCACAAGAATTTTTGTCTGTAAGGTCAAGAGGGATAAGATAATTAGATTGCAGAACAGGCCAGTGCCCTGCACCATCCTATCATCTTTCTTGTTTTGCTGTATATTATTACCACAAATATATGGGTGGGTTTTATTCTCCCACTTATGTATTGAAGATGGTTTTGTCACTGTCTGGAGTTCACATTTAAAAGGGCAGACTCCTGCTAAATGTGGGTTGGTTTTGGCTTTTTTTGGAAGGCCTAGGTGTAGGAAAAGATAAATTAGTTGTTTGTGGTTAGGGGTTTTTTAAATGACTCCCCATTCACTGATACAATGTTGTGCACAGGAAATAGAGAAAAATATTAGTTGCAATTAAATTATTATTCATATCCAGGTAGAAATTTACAACATACAGTTATATTGGAAGTAACTGTTACCTGTTAGATATTGGAAAAGTGGCATAGCTTTATTTTTAGATACTGCTTTTTGGTACAACACTTGCACAGTTATGAAAAAAAGAGCCCTGTAGCACAGGAGTTGTTCTAATCTGGAATTGTAAATACCCTGTCTCTCTCTTTTCTGTAGTTTTTATATCGGAGTAATCGGAAAGACAACATATTTATTGATCCAATCTACCAGACGTTTGAACAGGAATTAAATAAAATCCTTCGAAGCTGGCAACCAAGCATACTTCCAGATGGTAATTTTCTTTTTGGTCATGTATGGTTTTCATCTCTTAAAAGTTATGTATTCTTAAGCATGCATATATATATATATATATGTTATGCATTGCAATAGCAGTTGATGAAAAGTTACAGACATGTCTTCTAAGATTTAATTTAAAACTGTACCTGTTTTTATTTGTCTTGTTTCTGGGTAATCCATGCTACAAGAGTTGTTTTTGCCACTCACTTAAAAATTACTACCCATCTTAAGGAGAGAAAGTTAAAAAAAGCTCTTTGACCTATAGTTTTTACCTCAGCTGAACTTATTTTTTTGCCCATTTTTTCCCCCAGATGGAAGCAGGCAGGCTGCACTATATGTAGGTAGGGCTAACAAGTGATGTATTTTGGAATTTCTCACCTGGATTAGGAGGCCTCTTTCCTGGGAGTCTTCTGCTCAGAAGGATCATTTTTGTTCATGGAGAAAGCAGATTTTTCCCAGCAGACCAATATTGGTGCTGAACTGCAGAAGCAGCTGTTCTTCCATCTATTTCACAATCCTCCCTTGAGTGAAGGCTTGTCCTTGCCAGACCCTTTCCTTTCTTTTCTCACTATTGGCTTCTCTCAGTACAGCCCAGAGAGCCTCTGTGTTGGGCCCTTCCTACATTCTGTGATGGTCCAGGAATGCTTTCCAAGTGAGATATCTATTAGTAATAAGAAAGAAGAAGGCACAATGTTTGGAGGCCTTAACCTGAGCAGAATAAAATGAACTTTAAAATATGCCTTTTATGACAGAGTTAAGGTTACTCCATTGAACATTAATTTCTATGAAATAGCGTGAGAGAGCTGCATGTCGGAAATGCTGTTGTAACTAAACAGAAATGTGTTCTCTCTGAAATTGCCTGTACTGAGATTTCCCCTTGACTGTCTCAGTGAGTGTCTTTAATAGGTGGGTTTGGGCAGTGTGGACATGAAAATAAATAACTTTATCAGCAGCTTCTGTCTTGGTCATTTTGTTGCAATTCACAGTAAAAAAAAAAAATTTTTTTTTTTTTTTTGCACCTTGACAGTTCATGGGCTAATCCATTGTATTTTCTCTACTATTCTTTTTTTCCAAGGATCAATATTCTCTCGAGTTGAAGAAGATTACCTTTGGAGGATTAAACAGCTAGGATCCCATTCACCTGTTGCTCTTTTGAATACTCTGTTCTACTTTAACACTAAATATTTTGGCCTGAAAACAGTGGAGCAGCATTTAAGACTTTCTTTTGGCACTGTTTTTAGACAGTGGAAGAAAAATCCTCTAACAATGGAAAGCAAAGCTTGTCTTCGATATCAAGTGTCTTCCCTGTGCAGAGCTGATAATGAAGGTACTAAGGCAGTTCAGAATTGGTATTGCAGGAGCATCCACATGGCACTGATGAGGGACATGTGGGCACCTGGCCAGGAGCCAGAGCTCTGCATTTGCATACAAATCTAGCAGCTCTCAGCTCCCAGAACTCGTAATTGGAGTGTGTGGTCCACGGGGGCTGCAGGGTCTCTGAGTTAATTTGAGCCCACTGGTCTCCATGTGAAATGCTGTGACTTTGCTGTGGCTGTGGGTGGCAATTCCAGTTTGCAGATTTGCACAGTTGTCGCGAGCCACCTTGTGGTACTTGGTGGGCTGCTTATGGGGAATTTTACTGAAAAATGTAAAATAACTTCAAGCTATAGCTTAGATGTTGTTGATTTTCTTCTTAAAGATAAAATTGCTACTGGAAAAAGGAAACATGAAGATGATGTGCCAGTATTTGAACAAATTGAAAACACATCTGATCCAGCTAGATGCCCTGTGAAAATGTTTGAGTGCTATCTGTCTAAAAGGTAAGTGTGACACAGAGTAATACAGACAGGGTCTAGAGTAAAACAGGTCCAGAAAGAAACTGTTTTGATGCAACATGAAATGTGCTCAAGCAAAGGGAACGGATTGAAAATCTTCTGAAAAAATACCTAAATGAAATCTCTAGGTCTGTATCTAGACGTTGAGTGTAGGAGCAGTGGAGTACTTCAGTGTTAATTGTCAAGGGCTCCATCTGGGAATAACAATACAATTCAATTTTCTTACCTAGGAATACCAAGTATCTCTGCAGAGAATTCTGCAGCAAGGATTCTGGTGGGTTTTGCTACTGAGGGTTTTGTTTGTGGGGTCCCCACCTCTTCTCTAGGAATTGGGTTAAGACAACGGATTTGCTTCATTAGGAGCTATCAGGACTCTGAAATGTAGATGATTTTGAGGTAGCCAGTGTGGAAGCATATTTAAAATATTTTGTAGTAGGAAAATGACTGCTGGCAGTAACCCAGTATGTAGAATTAGCTTGTTTCCATCCAATCTCCACAATTAAATTGTACAGGAAGGAAGGAAGCAGAATTTATTACATTTTAAAAAATGCTTAGGCAACTCTTAAAAAAATTAATTTACTAGCTAAGTGTTTTGGAAGCTTGAAAACAAGATTTCTTGGAAAGTACTTTTCCTTCACTGTAATACCTATTCAAGTGACTGATTTTAATGTTTTGTGTAACTCTAAGGGAAATGAGGGCAAGTGATAGCAAAGAAAGAAAATCACCCGATGTATACAAGACAGTAAATTAAGTATGAGGGTCAGTGTGTGTTAGGAAATGGCATCGTGGTCTGAAAAGTGAAGAAGGAGCTCACACACAGCATCAGCAGAAGTACAAGCATGTGATGTTATAGAGAGAAACAAGTAAAGAGGAGCTTGTGGTCAGTTAATGCAACCACCTGGTTTTCAAAAACTCAGTTGATCCTGGTTGTTACAGGGGCATTTTGCCTTCACTTTCTCTGCTTTCATGATTTGGAGAGGATTTGTCATTAAAAAGTCAAAGTTGGATTTTTGGACTAAGTTACACAGTCACTAGGGGAGAGACCACATAAATTTTTTTTTCTTTAGGAGGAACATCTCAACTTTTGGGGAAAAGAATGCTCTTAAACCCATTTGGAGCATCAGTCATGATGTGGTTTCAAGCCATGCTGTCTTGCAGATGTTGGTCACCATTTTTAACTAAAGCGGCAAAACTGCTTCTCCTGGTTCTGCTTCTTAATTTTGTTGAAATAATTTTAATGGAATACTTAACGCTGTAAAAACTATTGTAAAATTTTAGGTAATGCCAGCTGTTTGAAATATACTTGGCAACCTGTGGACAGCTGTAGCTGAAATTTCAGGATGCTTTCATTCACAGCTATGAAAGACTGTATTATTGTCTCAAACTGGTGGGGGGGAGGGTTAGGTTGGACATTAGGGAGGAATTTCTCCACAGAAAGGGTAATTAGACATGGAAATGGACTGCCCAAGGAGATGCTGGAGTCACCATCCCTGGAGGTGTTTAAGGAAAGTGCCATGGTCTGGTTGGCGTTCGGCCACAGATTAGACTCAATGATCCCAGAGGTCTTTTCCAACCTAATTGATTATGTGATTGCTTGTTCCTATAAAATACTGTTGTTTCAAGCAAGTAGGGAGCAGGTTAAAACATTTAAATTAGTAGACTATTTTAAAGAACCATATTTTACTTCTTATCTGACCCTTAATCTGATTTACATGAGAGCAAAACAATCTGACAATCACCTCAGCAGGTGAAGAGCAACACCTGAAATCTCATCACCAATTTGGGAAGGTGAGCTGGTGAAAATCCTTATTTTTACTGAAGAAACATGAAATATAGTTGACTCCTGAAGTCTGCAGTGTTTGTGAAGGAGGGAGCTTGAGTGATCACTTGCTCATCCAGAGTTGAAAATTCTTTTCTGAGACTTGCCTAAATGAATGAACTGCTAGGATTTCCTGAAAGAAGTCTTCTCTAGTGTCTTAAAGGATGTGTCTGAGCTGCATGTAATTGCATAATATAGCAGCTAAGGAATTAAGGGATTAAGATTTATAACAACCAACCTTTTAAATAAAACAGGAGGAGGAGGGATTTTAACTGCTTACACTTCTGTGCATCTCGGAGCTACTATCCTTGGCTTTTCAAGGGAACCCCAGGCTTTACATTCAGAGGTAGCCACGTCAGCCAACAATTGTGTGAGCAATTATTGATGTAACTGGTGAAGATAGTGTTGGGCCTCTTTGCAAATCATAGAAAGTACTTTCTGGTTTAGCAAGACATGGATGTGCAGGTTTTTGAAGAGTCTGTGATCTCTTGCATGCTTGCTCTGTGGGTGTGGGACTGGCTGGGTTTGGGCCAGAGCAGGCATGGCTCCTTCTATCAACAAGCCCACATTTCTCATTATTCTTTTTGTTCTGGTCGGTTTGGGGTTTTTTTGGTAACTTGCCTAGGTGCAGTTAGAATTTTGTTTGTGCAAGATTTTGGAGCTGCTAAGGTACTGTTTTGTCCTGTGAGGCTGTGCTTCTAACCCCCTGTGCTTCCCTCCTGGTAGCCCACAGAATCTGAACCAGAGGACAGACATGTTCTATCTGCAGCCAGAGTGCTCCGTGTCGGCAGAGAGCCCCATCTGGTACACTGCCACTTCCCTGGACCGCAACACTTTGGAAAATATGCTCGTACGGGTTCTTTTAGTAAAAGATATTTATGATAAAGACAATTATGAACTGGATGAAGACATAGATTAAAACAAACTTCCAAAAACTGTCAAGACAACAAACAGCATTAGATATAGTCATGCTGCTAGACCTTTACTATGGAAAACATTTCAAGTTTACCCTTTGTTTTATGAGTTTTGTAGCAGTGTGTACCCTCACCCGGGTATTACCATGTAAATAGTTTGTGAGTGAAAGTCTCCATTATTCTAAGTAGTGGTTTTAGGATACATAACAAACACATTTCAGATTCTTTTTTTTATTATTTATTTGATTAGGTATGTTTGTAACTTTTTACATTGCAAAATATGAATGAGAATGTGCCATGTGTAATTTTTTTTCCCCTCGTAGTAAGATACATCCATGTTGCACAACTCTGCTGTTGGAAGCTCCCTTGGAGGAGGCTCTTTTAATGGCTTCTTAAACCAGATGGTTGTGTATGGGTAGCACTACTAAAGTTTAGAACTTGCTGTGTCTTTCAGAATTTTTAAATGAATTGTAAACTAATAGGTTTTTTACTTTTTAGTTACTGAAGCCTTATAAGGTTATGTAGAGAGATTCCATCTTATGTACCAAAAATAGACAAAAGAGAATGCTGTCAATATTGGTGTACTGTAATGTGAATCTATTCTGGTGAAAACACTTTTTTCTTGCCCTTATTAAAACCTTAGTGTCCTTTCGTTATTTGTGACTCTCTCTCAATTGCCCCTACAAATAAAATATATATGTGAAAATAAGTGAATATAAGCTTAGAGCATGTGGTCATCAAGACACATATTTTGTAAAATGGAAAACTAAAATCAAAAACCCCTCAAAAAAAAGAAAAAAGAAAAAAAAAGAGATGTCTGATGACAATGCTGTATAATCCTTTTTTCATCTTTACTTTTCCAATCATAAATGCCAGTACCTCATATTAATGTAAATTTGTCCTTTGTAGCCTTATAGAAAGGGGTTCTGTGCCATATTACATGAAGTAATATGGTATGCAAAATTTTTAACTTGTTTGTCCTTGCATTGCTGTACTTAAATACAGTCAATACTTGACTGTGGGTGGAAAGATCCTTTTAACTAATGCCTCCATTCAAAAGCCATATGAGATGTGAAGTTGCAACAAGTCAAAACATAATTTTTCTTGAAGAAAAATCCTTTGATTTGCTCTATATCATTTCCTTGTGCTTACTTTACTTAAGTAGTCTGATTTCCAGATACATGTTTAACTGCTTAAGTTCTGTTACTTGCTCTTATTTAACTAATACAAACAATATGGTGGTTCAAGCAATGGTTTTGCTGTTGTACTGAAAAAAATGCAGTAGAGTATTCTACTATAAAGAACTCATAAGCTTAAGTCTCTCCTAAGTGGCATTCATTATCTGTTGAGAGGAATCATCTACTAAAGGAGAAACTTTCTATGTATATATGTTACCACCTGAGGATTTATTTCTTGCAAGGGCTGCATGGCTTTTTCATTTTCCTTAGCTTAAAAGAATGCACATAAGGATGCATCTTTCTATATAGATAAATAAAGCTTCAGTTGCTTTGTTTTGTTAAACAAGTTCATTTAAATTTCTGCTATTCTGGTGTGTCTCTGAGTATGTATTAATTTTAGATATACCACTATTTCAAATGGAGATGGAAATGTACATGTTTAATTTTTCATTTCTTTCTGGTGGCATTACCCTTCATGTGAAATCAAGAAACACAACACAGCACCAGTGAGTAGATCACCAACAGCTTCAATGCACATTTCCCTCTGTGAGTGAATACTTAAGAACTTTGTTCATTAACACCTGTTTTTTTCAAACAGCAGCCATAGAATATGCCTATGATACATAAAAGGGATGAAATCAGGAACTGGAGTGATTGTTTTGTTCTGGTCTCTTCTGCTTTTTCAACACCTGACTTGACCATAAGTTAAATTTACATAGGGGATCATTACTAATTATCTGTGTTAAATGAAATTTGAAATATTTTATTTAAACATAACTTTTAAGTGTTTGATAAACAGCAGTAAGGGTCACTTGCAGCCCCTTCTCTATAGTTCAGACTTTGGGGACTTCAGCAGAGGTTTCAATTGCTCCCTGATTGTAACTGTGTTTAATGACAAACACACTTTTGCAGAACTGCAAACCTTTAATGTGAAGCTGAAAGTTAATGATATGTGTTGAGTGTTTTGTCTTCAGCAAGAGTTTTAAATTCTTGTTCTCATAATCAGATTACAGCTATTTCTTAAATAGTAAGGTCAGTCTTTAGTATGGCATGTTGAACAATCTAGGCATTTTTAGCACCAGGAGGATATAATTAATACTTCTTAAATTTTCTCAGAAACCACATTATTGTTGTAAAATTCCTTCCATTTTTTACCCAAGATTCATCTGCCATCAGTAAAAAATATCCAAGTTGGGCTTTGAAATAATTTGAAATAAACATTTTTACACAGATCCATGTTGGAAATGTAAAGATGGTTGTTAAGAAAATAACTTTTATTCCAGAAGATGGAGCTATTCCATCATCAGCAATAATGTTTTTTGAGTGGTTCATGTGTTCAGATTGAACGTTGTAAACTGCAGAGATATTGCAGTCAAGCCTGCATCATGGTTCGATGTATGCATTTTATTCCTAAATTTGAATGGTGATGCAAAATGCAATAAAATACCTTAGTTCTGGAAAAATAAAGATATACAATTTTATAGTAATTAGGAGTTCAGGGCAAATCCTTTTTTTTTTTTTTTTTTTTTTTTTTTTTTTTTTTTTTTTTTTCCTTTGGGAAAACTGTCAGCAGCTGGGGTAGAATAAGGTTGATGTCAAGGAATTATATGCTGTGCAGGACAAAATATGATGCTCTGTTCTACACAGGTGCACAGCTTTCAGGTAGTGATGTGTCTAAGAAACCTGCCCTCACTTTCCTCCTTAAGAGGGTTTGAAGTGTCACCCTGGCTGTTGAGGGCATCCCTGCGAGCTCTGGCAGAGAATACCTGAGAAATGCAGTGTGGGGACTACACCCCTCTTTCCACACACAGCCCTGCACTCCTGTCCTGGCAGGGTTTTCTTAACTTCTCCAATGGTGCCAACATGTGCTCTGCATCTCCTTGCTGTCAGATCAAACTTTGAACAATTCCAGGTGAAGTAGTGGCCATAAGACACTAAGAAAGTTAGACAGCAGCAGTAAGAAAATCACGTAGAAAATATAGTTCAGTGTGAGAAACAGTAAAAAATTCATGCAATTTTCAGAAAATGAATTTATTTTGATAGTCATCTTTTTTATCTATGACTGTGTTCAGTCAGTGAGAATCATGCAGCTTTTTGTAATTAGGGGACTAAGCATAAATTGCAACAATTGATTTTTATTGAACAAAAGGTTGTGGTTGTGAAATATTTACAATATTAATTACCTTGAAAGTACTCACAGTGGGACTCTACAGTGCAGCAAAATCTGTTTTATTAGTATCTGTGACTGTCCTATGAGAGGCTATGTAAATAGGTGGGGAACACAGGAGAGGTGGTCCATAAATCTTGCAGTCCCACAAGGAAGGTGGTGTGTGAGATGGAAGAGAAAAAGGCATGAGTAGTGGTAGGAAAACTCACCCCATACCCATTTTTGCTGACCTGTTTTATTATGTAGGAGGGAGTTTTTCTGTTCCACCTTCCCATTTTGTCTGTTACGGTTAGGAATGGCAGTTAAATATTTTAATTTCCTTTTTTTTTTTTTAAACATCCACTCTTCAGTTAATTGCACTCATGTTGTGCATTATATAATACACATTATGTGCAGGACTGAGAATGTGGCAAAGGAAGTGGAGTGGGAGTTTGAGTTACTGAGATGTAAGTGGGTGTTTGGCCATCACAGGTGAAATGAGTCTCTGGATTATAATGCCAAAGGTCAGTTATGTTTTGGAAGCATTGAATTTGGAGTGCTGAAACCCAAAAGCCTCAGCACATGAGCTACAGCACTTGGGGCCAGCATGTGATGGGGCCTGTGCTTTGAAACTCAGGCTGGTGTTTTATGTCTGTGACACGGGGAAACAGGACAGAAAAGGGTGACTGTGTCCACTTTGAACAACTACCAGAGTTTAAAAGTTGCAGGTTTAAGATGTACTTTGTGATGAGGCCTTCTGAGCTTCTGACACCTGTTACAACTTCCTGCATAGCCTGGCTCAAAGCTTTTCAGCCATTGCTGCACACATGGTGGATGTGGAAAAGAGGGAGGTAGGTATGTATGTAAAAGGGTTTAGTCTGGCAAGTTTTATTTTCAGGAAATTGCTGTGTATTTATAATACATATATCTAGAAAATTGTTTCCTCACCCAAGAACTGGTTATCTTTATGGAATAAGGCTACTGATGCAGCAGTCATGCATTATACATTTGCAAGTGCATAATTTGAGTAGGGAAGGATGCAGTTAACTCTGTATTGTGTCCCAGGTACTGGTGAGGAATTGCAGCACTTCTAATTATTTCATGACATGTTTTTCTATCTCCAGTGTGCTTCCTCCCCCTCACCTCCCCTTTCTTTATTTGTGCTTGGTTTGGTTTTGTTTTGTTTTGCTTGATGTGTGAAATGAAAGAAGAAAATCTCTGAAGATAACAGAGTTCTTGGAACAATCCTTCAAGGACACCATCAGCCATTTCCTCTGTTGCTGGCCGGAGGATGTGAGAGGTGGCTACTGGCAAGGAGCCATAGAGTAGCCCTCTTGTTTGTCATAGCTAGGAAGAGCTATGAATGCCCAGACTCTGCTGATCCCCTCATGAAGCATGGTTTTACCCAGCCAAACCAATGTCAGTGCCAGTCCTGGAAACACTTCTGAGCAGAACAACTTCTGCAGGTGTTCACAAAAACCAAATAGAGAAAGAAAATGAGAAGATCACTCTCAAATTTGATTTCTTACTCAACTATGTTTTCAAATCCCAGTGATGTGAGTGAAGTGTGAACATGATCTGAGTTCTGCTTACTCTGAGATGTGGCATTTCCTGGAGAGGTGGCATGTGGCACTTGGTGAGGGCCATTTCTGGCTGCCACCCTGCCTTGGGGCAGGGGACAATGTCAAGGCAGCAGCAAAGCTGCTGTTCACCTTCCTGACATGAGAGCTGAAAGCTTCCTAGAATTGTTCCCCAGGTTTAAATCTTTACTTGGCCCAAATTACTGAGAGTTCCACAGAAGTACAGAAACTGAAATTGTGTGTCCCTGTGTCACTGGGTGCCTACAGCTGTGCAGGAGGTGAAAGCCTTGGAAGGCAAAGCTCATGGAGGCCAAGCAGGAGCGGCAATAGGTTGGACTTGAAAGGTCTGGAAAGAGCAAAATGTAACATTAAACCAGCTCCTTCTTTGAGTTATGCCTTATGAGTTATCCTGGTTTCAGTTTGGAAATAAATTTGTTCTGGTGGCTAGGTCTTTGCCCAGGCAGGAGCAGGCTGCTTTGGCTTCTCTCAGAAGAACTCAAGGTCGGATCTTCTGCCCACTACAAGGAGAGCTGGGGTTATTAGCATCTTCTTCCTATCTTTATGTATTTGTTGATTTATTTATTGAAATAATTGTTCCTGGTTCACAGTCACAGAAAAGAGAAGTGTTCAAAGTATTAGTGGGTTGGTACTTTTAAGTGCCTACTCTGTTTTGTTTTTATACTAAAATTCTGGTTCATAAAACATGAAACCTTTGTTTCCTTTTAGGCACAGGAATAGGAACATCCTTGTCATCTGTAATTTAAACTGCTGACATTTCATTTGTGCCAAAACACTGGAAATGCTTTGCCGGTTTAAAATATAAACAATTATTTTATTTCTTGGTATGTTAGCTGAATAAGTCATGGAGATTGCTTCCAGTCATGAAGGTTATTTCTGCTTTCAGCACACATTATCCAAGGCAATATGTGTAGTATTTGCATTTCTAGTCTTTAATTAACGTTTTTTAAAATACCCTACTTGGAAGTGAAGAGAGCTTTTCAGCTCAGGATAAATCTGTGTCACTAAGACAAAGGAGGGGGCTCACCATCATTGCAAAATCATCAGCCTTGGCACCTCTGGAAAAAAAAAAAAAAACCCAAAAGTCTTCCCTCCTCATTATATCTTAAAATATCTTCTGTTTGTCTTTTCTCCAGCCCCATATGTGACATCCACATTAGTATGCAATAATTCTATTGTGGTAATAAAAAGAATTAACTACAGGAAGATTTATAATCTGATTTCTGTTAACTAAAGAAATAAAGCTTTTTTGTTCCTTTTTTTTTCCCCTCTGATGAATTCTGGCTGTGTATCAGTGACCAACAGGGATTAAAGGTGAAAGCTGTAAAACATAGTAAATAAGGAAAGACAAGTTTGAAAGAGGACAGGAGGAAGAGCAGTCTTTGTCCCTAAAGTCAGCTGACAGAACTGAAAAGGCCTTTGAGTTCCCTACCAGTGTGTCCATTCAGTTCAGGTTGGAGGATAGGAGCCCAGGCACCTCTAGCAGTGGACAGACTTGTTCATATGCATGTTCCTGTATCTTGGACAGCTCCTGCTGAAGCAGTCATCTCTGAGGACCTTCAGGCAGAAAGTATTTCTTATAACAAAATTCTACCTCATCCCCAGAGGGGCCATCCAACATGCATTTTGGAGTATTTTGAAAAAAATGTCCTCACCCTCAAGGGAGAACACTCTCATCTTTATCCTTGGTGTCTTGTCAAGATACAATGTGGTTTCTTCTCCAGCTTCAAGTGGAGAATCCCCCAGAGTGAGGGAGGAGGAGATTCAAAGTAACTCCTCACATCAACTGAATCTCTGGAGCCACAGGCCAGTGGTGAGATAAGTCTCAGGATGTTGCCAGAACAAGAGAGAATTGTCTGCAATAGCAGGGATGGTGCTAATAATGCTGAGGTCATGTGTTTGATCTTTGTATGGGCCATTCACTTAAGAGCTGGGCTCCATGATCCTTGTGGGTCCCTTCCAACTCAGAATGTTCTGTGATTCTGACATTGCTTGGTGGCTCTGCAGTCACTTTAACAAGGGGCCAGATTTAGTTCTGCAGCTGTTGAACTTACTAAGGACCTGAGCACAGCAAAGGTGTGAAAAGGATTTTCTGGAGCAGGGCTGAACAATTTGGACTGCTTGAGCTCAGTAGGGAGGGAGTGAATAGCAAGGGATGTTAGAACAAGCTGTTGAGCAAAAGAAATAAAAATCAACAAGAAGAGCAATGCCTTCTTCACAGTATTTTGTTACTGTGCAGAAATCCACTGGGATGGGATCTCAGAGAGGAAGAACACAAGTAAGTCTCCTATGTAAGGGTGGATGTATTTTTGCATCAGAATTTGTACCATCACAGAAATATTGTATAGATTCTTTTTATTTTAAAATGAAAGAAAGTGACATTTTGTGTGTGTTTGTTTGTTTGTTTGTTTGTTTGTTTGTTTGTTTGTTTGTTTGTAGCAAGTATTCTGCCTCCTTCTACTCCTTCAGCAGCATCTTGGGACAGATTTCTGCAGGGCAGGGAGAAGCAGGTGAGCAAAAAGAGCCTCAGGGAAGCAAGACTGTCTATGAGTTATTCTGTGCTCTGCCTTCCCAAAGGCACAATTGTTACCAGCACAGGGAAGGAGGTTCCCGAGTTAAGGGGGAGTTGTGTCTTGCTGCTGAGATGAAAATTACCAGGAGGAAGGAGATTTTTCAGCACTATTGTCATCCTCCACATACCAGAGAGGCACTAGTGGGGGCTGCATTTGGCCTGGTGGAGGAGGCTGGGGGCTGAGGTGCTGCTGCTGATGCCAGATGTGCCTGTCCTAGGAAACACCAGCCCAGTTTAGTGTTTGTTCTGGTGTTTGGCTGCTCCTTCTCACTAACAGAGTAATTCCCACGTCCTGCTGGAAATGTCCCAGTTCCAGGGGGTGAAGCAGTGGCAGCTGCACCAGTCATGCCTGAGAACTCCTGATCTTCATGCCTCTGGCAGAACCCTGCCAGCTCCCCTAACTGTGGTGTTCCTGGCACATCCCAGGAGTGCATGGGAGGGACAGGGAATTTGGCATAAGCTGGCTCATTTGAATGCACCTCTGGAAACTGCTGGAAGCTGGTTTTGTGTGATTCTCAACTTCCCAGGGGGAATCAGCATTCAGCTTCCCAAATTGTATCTTTTGGGAAATGGAGCTACGAGAGAGAGTCCTAGGAAACCTTTAAGGGCTGGGGTTGCTTTTTCTTTGAAAAGGTTTTGAAGATGAACATTTATAGCCCATAATTTCTGGTTCATGCCAGTCGCTGCTGAACTGTTGCTAGAGGAATCAATAGATCCAAACTTCCTCTTTCAGGCAGGTAACCAACACAGGAGTGAAGCCCGTTGAAACAGCTTTTCTGGCTCTGGAAATTGAGAGCATGACTGTAGCAAGTCATGGTTTGGACTCTGTAAAAGGTCCTGTTGTTTCTCTGTCTGGGGTTAAGAAAGGTGAAGAACTGCCAGGGTCAAAGGGAGGACTTAACCCAGGACTTAACCCAAGATGCCCAGCAAGGTACCTGGTAATTGGGTCCAATTCAAGAAAACCCAAAGTTTTCATCAGGACAATATTTCAACTTCTGAGAAAAACCTTATTTAGGTACAGCAGGGAGATCAGGCACAGAAAACCAATCTTTTCATGCATCGTTTTCAGCCCATGAGCATCTGGGTTTGTATCCATCTCTGGGGTTCTCAGCACAGGAAAGGCATGGACCTGTTGAAGCAAATCCAGAGGAGAACTACAAAGATGCTCAGGGCTGGACCACTTCTCCTTTGAGGAAAGACTGAGAGAGCTGAGGTTGCTCAGCCTGGAGAAGAGAAGGTTCTTAAGGAGAGTGTAAGGAGCCTTATCAGAAAGATGGGAACAAATTTTTTTAGCAGGGCCTGTAGTGATAGGACAAGGAGAATGTTTTTAATTTAAGAGAGTAGATTCAGACTAGATGTAAGGAAGACATTTTTTTATGATGAGGGTGGTGAAACACAGGAACAGGTCACCCAGAGAGGTGGTTGGTAGCTCATTGCTGAAAAGATTCACAGTCAGGTTAGGTGGGGCTCTGAGCAACCAAACTATGCCATGATTCTGTGATTCTAAGCAGTTTCTCCCACTGGGATCACAATTGTCAGTGAATTCTGAGCACGTAAAACACACCTGGGACAAATCAGCTTTTTTCTTTTAACAAAAAATAGTATTTTCAAATTAAGCATTTTGTGTAATAATGACATTTCCCCCCAATGCCAAACGGTATTTCCTAAACACAAAAATGCTGCATGTCTCCTAGCCTTTTTAAGCTGGATCACCTGCTGCTGAGAGGTCCTGAGCCAGAGGTGGCTGCAGGAGAGGAGAGCAGTGACAATGGCCTCCATGAGCTTTGTACATAGATCTGCAGGCATAGGAGAGTGATTCTATTTCTCAGTTACAGTATGAATTAAATCAGCTTTTTTCCCTGTAACAGGGAACATTAACACTGCTTGACTGCTGTAGTCACCACCAGGTTTGACTTCCCTATGTCTTGAGTTAGAAGTTTGTCTGTCATCTTCACAGAAGAAACAATATATGTCAGCAGGCAGGTGGCTTATATAATGCTGCTCCATAATTTGTAATGCTTTTCATCATAATTTTCAGTTGTTCAGTGTTCCAAGTGCTGCAAAAGCATCTCACTGGCAGTGCCAGCTGAATTAACTGGTGGTGCATGAGGCAAGGCAGAGCACAGTGCAGCCTTTGCTGTTTCTCACTGAGGCAAAAGAGCATTAAAAGACAAATGATATATCAGAGCTTTTAGTAAAGCATATGCTCTTCCAACAGAAGACAATTGTTTGAAGTTTTTTTGACAGGGCTGGTGTTGCTGACAAGACGAGAGCCTTTTTATGCCATTGTGTGAGGTGTCTGGGAGGGTCACGTGGGCGCGCGCACGGCCGGCGCCCGACAAAGCCTGCAGAGCATCCCTGACACCCCTCACAATGAAAGCTTGGTGTAACCACATTTTTGTGAGCTCTCTGAAAACTCAGGAACATGGATAATGCAGCTCCCAGAGTTTCATCTTAAAGGGAAATGAGATGTAATAATTGTGTACTACTGTTAACAAGCAAAAGAATTCAAGAAAAAGATTAATTTCATTTAAGAATGATAGGGACAATGGTTATCTAATTTCAACTCTGTTACTTTCCTGAACTTTCTTTTCAGTGCTGCTGGTTTCCAGGCAGATCAATGTGCTATGATAAAGCAGGGCAAGGCAAAGCCAGTGTAACCAGATCAATTCAAACAAAAATATATGATTAAAAAGCAGTCGGAGGGTGGTGGGAATTTTACAGTGCACGTTTTTCTTTCTAATTTGACAGGCAAGAGAGAAATGAAATGAGGCAGCAGAGCACTGCAGGAGGCCTGCAGCCACCCACACCCACCAAGCAGCAGTGATTTCATCACTGAATCCCTCAGCATGGAAGGAGAGGTGTTGGGAGACCAAGTCCGCTTGGAGATCATTGGGTGCATGGGGATCACTCCACCTCACGTGCACACCCAGCAGCCCAATGGAGCAGGTTACAGTCATGAAACCAGCACATATTCTCTACATTTCTCTTACATATTCATTACATCTCCTGAATACATCCATATATGCTAATTATATCCATGGAGTTATTTGCATACAAGTAGGGGTCTCTTGAGGGTCTTTGGTGGTTGTTTGGGAACATCCCATTCCCTAAATTTCCTTTTCATGGTTCCAGATCTTCTAATGAATCTTTTCTTCTTAAGAGTATCTCAAATATGTGGTCAGGTCATGATGTACTTTTCTTATCATTTTTTGCTTTGGCACACTATCTTTGTTTTCCAAACTAAGTCCTCTGCCAGTACATACTAATCACTGATATAGGGAAATAAGGAAGCTGTAACTGGCACAGGACTTACTAGTCACAGATGTAGGGAGTTAATACAAAGCCACATCAATCTCTGGCATTTGTACTAAGCACTATATGGTACAAAAATAAGCATTAACCACAGATATAGGGATCAAACACTATTGTGCTAAAGTTAGAAGAGTTTTCCAACATCTTCCCCCACTGCTGCAGAGACTCCTTTTTAAAGAAATACAACTTGTTTGGTACCACTGTCATGGAGGGTAGTTAGAGGATTAATTCTGTGTAGATGGCCATATCTCATCTGGTTGTTCACACAGCCCATGTGAGCTTGAGTTTCCTCAGCTGGCCACACTGTGGTTTTTCTGTATGGCTGTGAGCAAACAAAATCAAAACCAGAAAATCAAAGTAACAAAATTCTCCTTGGTCACCTGGCTGCTACAGAGGATGAGGAGGTTGGATAGTAAATACCTCCCTGTAAGTGCTGGAAATGATCATTTAACTCTTTAACTATTACTTCTGCTGAATAAATGCTCATTCAGTCGTAACATAGCACCAGTGAGGGATGGATTCTGGAAGAAACAGCAGATCTCTGTGGTAGCCAGCAAAAGGATGTGGGTTTGGTGGGCAGGTTCCTTTCTCATGGGAACGGAACCTCTGCCAGCAGCAGGAATGGTCATGCTGATTCCCACAGCAGACCCTATTCCCGTGTTACCCTACGTGTGCTCCATGGCCCAGGTGGGAGCAAAGTGGGGCAGCACTGGCTGCCCAAAGGGACTGGATCCAGGCAGGAGGAGAGCTGAGATGAAAGAGAACTGTGAAAGCTGTGCGAGGGCAGCATAGCATCAGCCACGCTGGAAGATTAAAAGAGATCCACCATAAGGCAGTCCTGAAAAATGAACTTGAGGAGATATAATGAAAAATATGTGAAAAACAATGGGGAAAAAAGTCCCTGGCAGGATAACCAGTCTCAGCAAAAATGAGCAGAGAAGACTTTGTTTAAATTTGAAAATCTGAGCAACGACCCCCATGGGAGATGTAAAATACTTTGGACTGTGGGATGTCTCGTGTGGTTTTTCTGTGTACAAAGGGAGTTTGTACACAACATTTTTTGAGGGCTATGAGAGATTTGGGGAAAGTATAAACCTACCTTGCTTTTGCCAAGTGAAGAAGAGGCCACTAGGACAGACTATCTCTTCATTTCAGAAGAAAACAGGAGCAATTGAGAGAGGAGCAGTAAGCTGTCGAGTGAAGTTCTGTGATTCAGATTGATTGGGATTATTTTTCCCTCAGGAAGGGGAACTGCCATTTGGTGGATACTGGCCATCACTGAGCCCCTGAATTTCAGCAAAGCTGGAGAAGATTTGGTTCAGCAGAGGAGTTAAACTGGCTGAGCCAGAGGTGTGGCTCAGAAAGGTGCAGATGGATGCCCAGAAGCAGGGTGCAAGGGCAGGGGGATGTTTGCTGCCTCAGCACTGTGCCACACCAGGTACTCAGCCTACAGCTTTCATTCAGACCTGCTGCTGTAAGGCTATTCTAAACATGCTAAATAAAAAAAAAAATCGAGACAAAATCCCCAGCCCTGAGGCACCAGGAAAACAGTGCCCACAGTGCCCCAAGCCAGCCCCATCTCAAGCAGGCTTGCCATGAAGAGGTGGGTAGCAGAGCCCAAAGCAAAGCAGTGTGGATATGAAAAATAATGATAACTAAGTGAAAGTAGCAGAGAAGCAGAAATGTCCAAGCTAAACCTCAGGCTGGGGTCTCTTTTGAGCTTGGGCTTCCTCACCATATTTCCATTTGTGAGCTCTTGGTGCAACACAAGAAAAATAGGCTGTGGCACCAATCCTGTGGGCTGGAGGTGAAATCCTTCCCAGTCCCACAGCAGGGAGTGCTGCCTGCCCTCCAGCAGCAGCAGCAGCAGCAGCCTCCCTGCCCCCTGCCCTCCCCAGGAGCCCTCAGCACACACCTGCCCACGGTTCAGCTCGGCTAAACTGTTTTCTCAGCTTCAGACAGCACCTCCCTACCTTTCATTTTCACATTGGTTAGATATGTAGATCTCTTGAAAGACACCAAAAAGAAAGAGCTAAACCAAGAAAGGTTTGGTTTGGTTGTTCATATCACTCAATAAAGACATGAGAACTATTTTCATGTTGTTATCATCATACCATCTGTAACAAAATTGACCCATGAGGGTGCATTTTTGCTTCATTATATCTTGATTTGTTTCCTCAGCTGTACATCAATGCTGCATCACCTATTGCAAACCTAGACAGAAAGATCTAATGAATAACCTTCAACCTTTTGATATTTATCCTCATCATACTTTACTGGTGTGCCAAGAAAACAAATAAACACTATTAAACAGTGATAGTGCATAAAGTATGAAGCTGACACTGTATTAAATCAGACTGTCTTCAGTGGTGTCCTGTAGTTCTGTGAAAGAAAGTTCTTGCTCACTGGTTTAGCTGGTCACTTTATTTTAAACACATCAGGACTTTTTTTTTTGGAAGATGGAGATTTCTATCGAGCGGCGTTGGCCAGACTCCAGATTTCTTCTATTCATCGAGAGCTATAACAGCACTGAACACATAGCTGGGAGTGTGAAAGCAATGGTCACCCCTGCATTTTTGCTTCTGTTCAGCCCTCTTGTCCTTTTAGACAGCATAATAGAAGTGCTGCAGTAAGCAGGGTCAAGTAGGATATGCCAGTGAGAAATGTTAAAATGAGACTATAGGCTGCGATTATGGGCTCTAATGTGCCATGAATCCTTTTTAATCACATGATATGAACTAATGTCACCATTTATTATAAAACAACAAAGTGTTCAGCTACAGGAGGAATAGAATGGATGACAACTGCATTTTTCAGTGTTTTGTTTAAGCAAGTACAGTGTGATCTTTTTAGATAACTAGGAAAAACTGAAGTTAAAATAAGTGCAAGTATTTCCAGATGGTTTTGGTTAAAACAAGTGTCTTTTCAGGACATGAAGATTTATTCCCTGTAAAGGGGAATATGCCCTCAGTATCCACCTGCTTCTCTGAGCTCAAGTGAAAACTAAACTTGGTTATTATGCTAAAAAAATTTTAAAAGTTAATCCAAGATGTGTTTTAAAAAATATAAGTACAAAAATTAACTTCGGTTCTGTTCTAAAATGATTTCTAATGGTTATTTAAACATACTGTTTTTAAGCTATAGACTTTGTTTCATGCCAAAATGTCAGAGGAAAAGTCTGAAAATACTGCCAATTTTGACACATCTTCAATTGTCCATCCCATAGTCTAGGTGCATATGTTACAAAATATTTCTGGTGTTCAAGACAGCCAAAAAGAATTGTACCTGAAGAGAACATGGTGAGGCATTCCAGGGCCTTGTCATCACTCAGAGATCATGGTTACATAGTTACCAAAGTGGAGGCCAGTTTGCTCAGCCACCTCAGATCTTTTGCTCCAGATCACAGGGCTGGTTTGCTGAATGTATCCTGCTTTGCACGACTAATTCAGTTCATTTCTTCCCTAGTTTAATTCATAGGACTAGGAAAGGTCAGTAGCTCCTGGCAGGGGGTAGTGGAACTATCAGTGGGAAGCACTTAACTCAAATACCCAGCAGCCAGGTAAACATCTTTGGTAATACAACTGAGGGCAGCATCTCTCTGGATGGCCTTTCAAACTGTTGGGAAGTCCTGACTGGAAACACAAAAGCATTGCTATGATTTCCTCTGCCTTCTGCCACCCTAAACCATGCTGTCATGCCTCCCCTCTGCACGGCACAGCCCTGATTCCTCAGCTCCCTGGAGCAGGAATCTGCACTGCTCACCTCCTCACCCTGCTCCCTAATAATCAGGATTTAACTGAATGTTGCCATAAAGCTACTGATTGTCCCCAGGACTGGCCTCCCATGACCCTGTGTATCACTGGAACCTCAGCACCAGGACTTTATTGGTTTCACAGGTTTAAAGGGCATTGATTAAGACAAAAAGCGGCAAAAAAATCTTTGTGACTTGTACTGTAAAATGGTTTTGTAAAAAGTGGTTTAGAAGTATATGAACCAGGAGATTTAAATTCAGAAGAGGTGTACCATGGTGCAGTGTCTTGTGGGGAACAACACTGCAGTGACAAAGTGCAAGAGTTTCTTCCATTTCCAGAGCTTCAGGTTCATAAATAAGAACATGTCACCATTCCTGCACTAACCTTTCTTGCATGTGACCACATTCTTGGCTTGTGAAAGAAAGCTCTGCCTGTTGTCTGGCTTTGCTGTTACAAGATCCTTGCTGATAGATGATATAAGCATTGTCAGAGATTTGTTCTGTTACACAGCCTTTCACAGGGTCACAGAAAGGTTTGAAGTGACCTCCAGAGACCTCCTGGTTCAACCCCCTCCTCCAGCAGGGCCACTTAGGGATGCTTGCCCAAAACCACGCCTAGATGACTGTTGAGAATCTCCACATGATGGAAACCTCAAAACCCTTCTCAGCAGCCTGTGTCAGTGCTCCATCACCCTCACAGTAAAAAAAAGTGTTTCCTAATGTTCAGAGAAAACGTCCTGTGTTTCAATTTGTGCCTGTTGCCTCTTTTGTTCCTGGGAAGAATCTGGCTCCATCTGCTTTGTACTTTCCCTTTTGGTATTCATATATGTTGATAAAATCCCTTAGAGCCTTCTCCAGGCAGAGCAGTCCCAGCTCTCTCAGCCTTCCCTCCCTCTCAGGAGAGATGCTTCCATCCCTTCACCATCTTTGTGGCCCCTCGTTGGACTCTCTCCAGTACCTCCATGTCTCTCTTCTACTGGGGTGCCCAGCACTGGGCTCAGCACTCCAGGGGTGAGTGTAGGGAAAGGATCCCCTCCTGTGACCTGCTGGCAGTGCAGCCCAGGATCACATCAGGTTTCCTTGCTGCTCCACTGCTGGCTCCTGTTCAACCTGCTGTCTACCAGCATCCCCAGGTCTTTTTCTCCCAAACTGCATTCCAGCTCTCTGGTCCCCAGTGAATGCTGGTACCTGGGCTTGTCCCTACCCAGGTCCAGTACTTGGCACTTCTTCTTGTTGAACTTCATGAGGTTCTTGCTGGCCTGTTTCTCCAGCCTGTCAAAGTTCCTCTGGATGGCAAAAAGACCAGAGGTTTATCAGCCACTTCTCCCAGTTTGGTGTAATCTGCAAACCTGAGAGTGCAGTCTGCTCCACCATGCAGATCGCTAATGAAGTGTTAAGAAGGTGCACCCTGCTGTAGTTCTCTGGGTCACACCACTGTTATTTCCCTCCAGCTAGATTTTCTCCCACTTGTCACCACCCTCTGGGTCCAGCCAGAGCAGTTCAGGCAATTTTCAATCCACCTCACTGTCTGCAGATCCAGACAGTGTTGGAAACCCTACTGAAGTCTAGATAGGCAACATCCACTGCTCTGTGCCCCTCCTAACAAGCCATTCATCTCATCACAGAAGTTTGTCAAGTGGTCAAACACGACTTCCCCTTGAAGCTATGATCTTTTGGTTGCAGCAGGCAAGGTGGACAGACATCCTCAGAAAGTTTTCTTTCTTCTTTCTCACATGCATCTGCTAACTCTTGCTATTCCAAACCTGTTGAAGAGCTATAAATAAACCAAATTATACCAGAGCATAACTGGGTGTTCTGCAGCACTGTCTTTCTTGTCAAGTGAAGCATAAGACTGACAAGGTCAGTCTCAATTATGAGTAATGCTGCTGCACCTCAGCATCCTCAAACATTCAAGCTTTACAAACACACATTAAGAGAATTATAAAGTTCAGGCTTTTCTAATAGGAGAAATCAGGACAAAATGGGAGAGTGAAAAGGAAAGAAAAAAGCAGTAATTCTGCAGTGAAAGGCAGTGAATTGCTCAGCTCTGGTTGGACAGGGAGCCAGCAGCAAAGCTGGAGCTTAAACCCATGTCTGAGCCTTTCTATAGTTCTGCAACAATAAAATCATTCTTTTGTTGATTAAATATGGGAAATTTCCATTAAGTTCTTGATGTCTTTTATGCTGACTACAATCAAATACTTTTAAGAACACTTATCATATACTTTTAAGAGTATATTTACAAAGTTTGCAACTAATTAACATTCATGTGTGCCAGAATTCACAGAGGAAATCATTATGTCAAGTTAGCATATGAAATCTCTGAAATCCAAGAGAACTACAGTCTTACCTGGAGACAGGAAAGTGCAGGCAGGATTTCTGTGGTGAAACAGGAATCACAAAGAAGATGGACAGAGATCTGGCTGCACATCAGAAAATCTGCAGCTCTGCAGCCAGGAAATATGATTCACATGTCAGCTATGTATCATTTGTCTTTTTCATATGGGCTTTTTCTTGATGGAGACCCCTTTCTACCATTATTTCATCAATACCTGGCAAGAGCATGGTGCAAGATTGTGTGCTTGAGGGACAAGCCTGCAAAAAGCACTGATGGAATGAAGAATGTGGCTGCAGATTGCTGTGCCCACAGTACTTTCTCTGCTTCATTGATTTCTGCCTCCTTCATAGTGATGACACCAACAGGAGTTCAAAAGGTGGCTTCAGATCAGAAACATTTACACAACTCTGCTACAAGGAAAGGGAAATTAAGGTCAACAAGAAAGGAATACTACTCTGTGTTCCCAGAAATCACGTCCACAGTTTCCCATATCCTGGAGTTACATGATTTACTGCTGAACTAAAGACAATACTGCTAGAACATTGCAATACAGTGTCCCATCTAAATGGTCAACATGGAAATTTTTTTGTGTTTGAAAACACAGATTTGGAAAGGCCTAAAGAAGTTAAAGGGAAGATCAGTCAGGGACAAAAAATAAATTCCCTGAACAACTCAAAGTTAGAGCAGAAGAACAGATTGTTCTTCATTGGGTAATCAGCGTGCAACATTTTATTCCTGCAAAGTTCCCCGGGGAATTAATGTCCAAGGCAAGGTGTTGCCCTCTGAAGCTGGAGGATGGGAAATGTCAGAGGACACCTGGTGATTTATCCTCATTACCTCCTCAAGAGCAAGAATTTTGTTTTACACATGAGTAGAAGTTTACAAACCCAGATACTCCATGGGGAACTAAAAAAGGCTGTCTTGATCATTCAGCAGTTGGCACCTTTTTGCCTCAGCACAGGCTTCTCTGTCAGAGAAAAGCACTTACTGCCCTGTGGGTAGCTTCACATGATGTCCTTACAGTGACCATGGCCTTCACATCCAGCTGGCTTGCTCTTGGCAGCTCTATTCTGCTGATGTTGGGTGGGGGCACTGTGTGATATCAGTGTCTTTGAAACCTCTGACCTTTGCAAAACAGGGATTAACAAAAGCAGTGTGAACTGTTTAAGTGGCAGGAATGATGCCTGTAGAGCCTCATAACTAAGGCAAAGTGCTAAAACTGCAATCACTCTATAACAAGCAAACAAATGAGCCAGAAAAGTGAATTATTTATTCAATAAATATGGCCTTAGGAAAGGATTGCTCCTATTTCTCTTAAAGGATACCCTTTAAGAGAGCTGGGTGGGTTTCCTGCCCATGGCTCACCAACCCTGGGTAACCCCTGATACCTCTGCCCTAGGTTAGGAAAGCACTTGCCAGAGGAAAAGAGAGGAGAAATGAAGAGTTTGTGATGCCCTGGGGAATCAGAGGACTGAGGAGTAAATCACTGTATGGAAATCTCACTGTCTCCCATTGGCTGCTGGATGAGCCTGCTTGAATGGGATGGACCAGCTGAGTGCCAACCAGGGGGCAGCTTTGGCAAGCAGTGCTGGATGGGATGTGTTCCACCCTTCACACAGGAATTTGGGCTGTAGGAGTAAGACACGTGACCTGAGGACTAGACCCAGTCCAGTCATCCTCTGCATTTGATGAACTGCTCTGGGCTTTACTGCCAGCTATTCCTGGACTTCTGAATGAGCCCTTTGGGAGCCAGAGCAGATGTGATCAGCTCTCTGGGGAGGCAGGAGTAAAGCACACGGAATTTCCAGGAAAGGGGCTACTATTGTTCCTTGCCATTTTCTGAGAAAAGTGGCAGCCTAGAAGCCCATATGAGACCACAGACACACAAAACCTTAAATATCAGATAGATATGATGGTATTTCTGAGGTGTGAAAAGAAGAACAACACAGACTTATGCTTTGTGTACATGGAAAAGCCAGGTAGGACCAGAACTAGAGAGAATAATTACTTTTCCCAGCACAGGAAAGTTTGATCAGGTCTCCAGCAGGAAGGTTCTTCTGAAATTCAGAATAATTCTTTATTTTCTTGGCAATGTGAATACATACAAAGCATGAGAAACAACAGAAAAAATCAAGAGTGTGGACACATATCTTTTGACTGTATTTTAAAAGCAGCTTTACTCCTTTGGCATATAACTTTTCAGTGTGATCCCAGTTTTGCAGAAATGTGAGAAAGACTTTAAGACTTCTGGATCAATCTGGAAAGCTATTTTCCATCTTAAAGATAATTCACCAATGTCTGCTAACCCTGTTCCACACTTGCTACTGGGACAGTGTTCCATACATGCCTTCTTCATGCTTATATCCCATTTTGAAGCTTCCTATAAGGGAGCATCTGGGGGGGAGTGGGGTGTTATAATTTTAGAAAGACCTTGCAGATACCTGGATTTTCAAACACACAGGACATGCAGATAATTTGTGAAAAAAGAATCAGAAGCAGGGACTTTGCATCTCACAATTTTTGCCATGTTGAGTCATTTCACACTAAATTAATTCTTCCTGAAATTATCTGGCTTTGTGGGGCTTATACAAATAAAAATTCTTGCAAATTTAATTGAAGCTCAAATACTACTAGCAAATGAAGTTTTTCTCTTGTTTTTTTCTTTTGTTTTTTCTTTTTCTTTGCTTAAGCAAACCTAGTGGTATAGGTTTGCTTAATAATAAAATCTCTGAGAGAGTGGATCCCCCACAAAAGCTTAATAGATTATTAAATTTAAAAATTTGTTGATCATGGCAGGGCTGGAGACTCAGTTGCCTGCTTGCAATATTCTGACTCTCTTTTCTGACCCCAGGGTCATCTTTTTCTGAGTGGGGGTTGTTGAAGTGACTCTGACATGCCTCCACTTAGGCTGGGGCAGGATGGAGGCACAGAAACATTACAACAGCTCTGTGAGGCCTCGTGTGCTTTGTCAAGCAAAAATTGATTTAGGGACTTGTTTGGGGATTTTCATAGAGTGTATTAAAACAAAAAAAAAAAAAAAACCAGAAAAAAGCCAGCTGAGAAGTTGAAATATACTAACAGTTTAGAAAAAGGAGACCAGATTTATTTTCACTGAAAACACTTGTGGATTGTAGTTTTCTTTTATTTGTCACTTATTTTGTCTGAGACAGCCAGAACTTGTTCCATCTTAAAGTATCTTCCTGGCAGCAGATATCCTGTGTACAGACTATGAACAAAAAGATTGTGGTATTGATGTTTCAGTAAATCAGTCCAAATGTCCAAATGCCAGGACAGCAGTGCTAATTGCCCTAATTTGATGTTGTTTGCTTTGTCTCTAGCGGTGGTTTTCGACATTTATTTTGCAACCTGCCTGAGGTCAGCGTAGTAAACACAGTAGTGTTAAATGAGATCTAGGTATGAAAATGATAAAATGGTACAACATCCTACTTTTTATCTCATTTGAATAATTTTTTTATTTTCTCCAAAAGTGAAGCTGAAACAAACAGCTCCTTTTCTGGGCAGTAGCCACAACATAACTCCCAAACCTCATGTGCTGGGATCCAACTTGTCATCTGTTCTGTCTTTATATCTCTCATCATTGCATCTTTTCAGTGCCTTTGCATCTCTTGGTCTTTGCATTGTTCATCCTTGCATCCCTCAGCCTCTCTTGGTGCTCTAGTTTAACATCAGCCTGTAGCTGCAGCACGCCAGTCAGATCTGTGCAGGATCTACTGCTAATTTGTTCTGGGACAAATCATCTCCAATCCCCTCTGTGTGGCACAGCATCAAAGGAAACACATTTTGCCATCTGGATCCAATGCCAAAATAACTTCCCAACAAGATACTAAAACATTTCAGCTCTCTTTATATTAACCATTTTCCCTCTAGTGTTCTGTCAGCTGAAAGTTGCTGTCTGCTGGGAACAGCAATTTGATGGTGCTTAAGTCTTCTTCAACAGACCAGAGGCATCCTCTTCCACCCACACCAGCTCAGAGTACTTCCTCTCAAGTGCCAGCATACAAGAGGAGAGAGAGTGAAGGACTGAGTGTTGCTGCACTCTCAGTGCTTGACCTCATTGCTAATGCTGTCAACAAGTTGTCAACATCTGCTCAGGACTGGGGAGACGAACAGCTGGGCACCATTTCTGTTGCTGCAGGCTAGACAGAGCCACCTCCACAGCCCAGAGGTGCCAGTCCCCCAGTGCCATCCTGTCCAAGGTCTACTTCTTGTCCAAGACTACTCCAAAGCACTTGTTCTCCACTTTCTGAGATCCTCCAAAACCAGACGACCATCTGCAATTGCTTTCTGAAACTAACTGTAGGAAGATATTTCCCACTGAAAGATTCTGGGGCAGTGTTAATAGGATCTAAAAGACAGGCTAAGAATGCAGAATCAATTAAACATTATAAAAATAGTTGTCTTGATCTAGAAATACATTTTCAGCAGTAATCCCCTCAGACATGACCATAAGCTCCTTTTGCCTGCGTTAGCTGTCCCATTTTCATGAAGCCATTGTGCTGCATGAAATTTTGTGTTAGATATAGATAGGGATTCCTCAAAAATAAGGCCTCCCTTCTTGACAAATCCCAGTCTTTCAAAATTCAGTCTTTCAAAATGTGGGAAGTTTCTTGCTGTTTTCTGGTGCATGAAGTAACAGTTAAGACAGATAACCGGTAACGTGCTGAGTTTCCTTCTCAGGATGGACAAAAGGAGCCTGGAAAAGCATAAGTTTGCCTCTCAGCTCCTTTTGCCATGTGGCACCACCCCCCTCAGCCACATTTTGGTGCTTTCTTTGTTACGTTGAACATCCATTGCTCTTCAAATTCTTCCTCAGTTTGGGTCTTCTCTCTAAACAAACCCTGGCTTGTTTCTTAGGGACTTGTTGACACATAATTCATATGAAAAATGACTATGTTAATTGTCATGGAATGAGATGGCACACTTCAAGATGTCTTTAGCTAATTAGTGAAGCTAGAGACACATGGCAGACATTTTCAGAGCTGGAGTAAGGGATGAAGTGATATACAGAACCAGCAGTGTTATGATTAGGAATAAATATTTTTTCATAGGCTGTTTCCTGCAAGACTTGTATTTTGCCCACCATATTCAATTTGCTAAATCACATTTGCTTATTTGAAAGATTGTACATTTGCATATAAAAGAAAGCTTATATTAATTACCACGGTCCATTCTTAAAAGTTCAGCATCCTTTCCCATGACTGAAAGTATCTCTGTACAACATAAAACTTCTCATCTACAGAAGTGAAAGCACTTCTTAAAGCAGATGAATGCCTTGGGTCCCTTTTGCAGATGGGGTAAGGGACATACTGGGCAGTGACTGGATTCCCTCAAGGTTAGCATGAAGGCATTCCTAAGAGAAGTGAGGCTTTGTAGCTGCTGGATTAACACTGAGCACAATGCACTAAAATACTGGGGAATCATTTTGGAGGAAAGTCAGTCTAAAAGGTAAGGTACTACACTTACTTCATAAGAAGGGCAGTGAGCACCAAAGCTTGCCTGCAGTGTGAATCTAGTCTTGGCAGGAGATCATTTTTAGAAAAGGGCAATCCAGCCAGAGCAGTAACCTTCAGAAACTGAACAGTTTGTAATTCCTCACCATAGGACACAAACTCAGACATACAGAAAAATGTTCAGTCAAGTCAATAATCACTTGGATTTTTGATACTCAGAATGTGCTTTTCTGGCTTGGCATCCTGTACTTTGCAGTCTTTCTCTAAAGAGAGCAGCTGAACTTGCAGGAGAAAGGGACATGAAGCTGATTATGCTTCCTGGGCCCCCTTCGCTGTGTCACTCACGCCTGCCTTTGAGCAGCACAGTGATAACACAGCGCTCCACACAGAAGGGAAGATAGCTGCTCCATGACCACTCTACATTTTATATTTAACCCTTTAACTCTCCTCTTTGGGCTTATCCATGTTTGATGCAAACATAAGGACAACTGATAAATTGAACTTTGACACTAATAGACAGAATTTAATTTCTTACATGTAAAAATTAGGCATCTTAGCCTGGAAAGCAGAGCTTGAAAAATTCAGTTGACCACTAGTGGCCAAAAGACCATCCCACTAGCTAAATGCTGGATAGAGGGCTCTGTCTGCCTCACCAAAGAGGAATAAAATCCTGGTGAGGAGAGCAGCTGGAACTCCCTGTAGGAAAAAGTTTCCATTCTTTGCCAGTAGCTGAAAACCATTAAATATAAGCAAGTTCCCTGTGCATATCACAGACAGTAATTTGTTTTTTTTTTTCTAGTTTAAAATGTTTGCAAGCCAAGCATTGATGTATTCTGTAAGTCTGCCCCTTTTGGTCCACGGAGGCAGTAAGATACTGTTCCATCATCAGTGAGGGGGAAAATGCAGAAAGACCTACAGCTAGAAGAAAACCTGGCCAGAGACACTGTGGAACAGGGGCTCAGGGCAACGGGGCTCCTACTGCAGGCAGATAAGCATCCTGAAGTGAGCAGATTCCAGTATATGGAGATGTGTCAACACTGTTGGCTGCAGCAGAATGCTCAGAGAATTAAAAAAAATAACCTAAAGACAAGAACCAGAACAACAGTCAATTCAAGGACTCAGTGTTTAATAAAAGTTTTCATTCAGGGAAAAAAAAAATATTTCTGAGCCATGAAGAAGGGAAAATATGGTTTCAGTCTGCCATGTCTAGGTGATACTAGTGAATCTATCAGGAGAAAATATTTATTTTTACAGGCAAAGTGGTCTGTTTGTCCTTGGAATCTGTCCCAGAACCCAACAGCTTTCTATGTCTGGATCTCTTCATACGTGTGTTTATCTGTGAGATACTTAACATGCATGGCCCTGCTTCATTTTTCGTGACTGACCTCACAGAGTGCAACCCAAGCACCTTTCAAGTTTACACCTTTTAAGACAGTTATCTTTCAAAATATATTTTAAATGTGTCTCAAGAAAATGCCCATGAAATTCTGCTTAAATTATGCTAAGGGAAGGCTCACAGTAGCATTAAACTAAATCAATATGTAAGCACATTTACGTGAGGGCTTGTTCTAGAAAAAGGCTGAGTAGCACCTGCTTCTACATGAAACTGATCTCTCAGTTTCCTAAATAAGTCATATTTTCAAGTTGATAAGCAGATTTAAAGCAGGGATTTCAAGAAGCTGGAGATGTTTTAAAAGCAAAAATCAACCTTGACTTTTACCAGAAATGTGGAAGACTTACCAGCAATGTAAACAGAGGTTAACGCAAAAGCAAAAGAACTTCAGAAAGAAAGAAGACAACATTCCAAAGCCAGAATGGCTCCTGAGGGGCTGAAGAGTGTAAGCAGGAAGGAACAGTTTCAGAGTTTGGCCAGGAAGAGGGCATTAAAGGCAGCTTGATGCGTGTGGTGAGTTAGCAGTAGGGAAAGGAGACAGAGGAGAGGAAGGGAAGAGTGGGACAAAAAAAAAAAAAATTACAGGAACAAATTCTGAACTGCAGTGTTTGAACTTCAAAGTACAGGAAGGTGAGTGGCAGACATCAAAGTGGAGACCCAAAGGTTTTCTTTTTTTTAGAGGCTGGAATGTGCTAAAGCTTGTTGTGCATGGGAAAAGAGCTGGAGGATAGGCAAACAGCACAAGGGAATGGGCTGAGATGGAGCAAGGAAGAATAAGAAAATGGGCAGGAGAGGGCAGGAGATGACAGGAGACCATATGTGCAAATAGAGTTACTAGAAGGAGAGAGCAGAAGACAAACTACATTTTTGCTGGCTGTTCAGCAGAGGAAGAAGAAATACAAGCTTGATAATGGGGGAAGTTGTGGAGGTGTAAATTGGGGGAATAATTCTGCAGGGACTGGTAAGATCCTTCATGAGGAAAAATATCTGATGGAAGGATAGTCTGAGAAGTGAGCCAAAAGACTCGTGGAAAGGGGAGATATTTGTCTGGAGGAATGAGGATTTACCAAGGACAGCACAAGGGAGTGTTGCAGCCTACAGTGACATTTTTAGACATGAACTGGGTGCTGCAGAGACAGCAGAAGGTGAGGAAGAAATGGACATGTCACAAAATAGTGAGGGTGAGTGTCAGGCAGAAAGGACAGAAATAGGAATGGTTATGGTGCTTACCAGCATAAAGATGGGGATGTGGGACTAGCTCTGAGCTGTTAAGGTGAAGGTAGAAGAGCAGCAGGCAAGGGAAAAATTGTAAAGGGATGAGACTGCTGGGTATGTGTGGACAGGAAAGGGAGGAGAAAGCCACAGAGTTACAGCAGGAATCAAAAAGAATAGCCTAGATAAGGTTTCTAAAGAAGTCTGTCAGTGTGACATTTTCAGCTGTTCTTGTGAAGCCAGGAGGCAGTGACCTCTGCCTCTGGAGGGACTGAGCAGACTGGGAACATCCTTGGATGTGATGACGTGATCCTCTAAGGGCTCCTTTGCAGCTTCACACAGAATCTCAGTCCAGCCCCAGTACTGGTTGCTTCTCTTCAATGAGCCCTTCTTTAATCTCTTAACACATGACACAGTATCAAATTTTAGGAGAACCAAACCTGTAAAAGCCCTTCTGCACTGCATAAAGCAATCCTAAAATTAAAATGTTCCTTTGTAAATATAAAAAGGAGGATCAATTTTATAACATGTGGTTTGGTTAAATTTTAAATTGAAGAATTAAAGGCCAAGACTGAGAAATAAGTTCCCTTTTTCTGAACCTTACATTTAATAATGAATTCTTCAGCAATGATGTAGATCCCATAGCTATAACAGTGCTGCAGGGAGTGCCTACAAATTCCCTAAGTGGGGGTGAGGTACTTTGTACCAACAAAGCTGGACTCCAGTCCCTCTGGAAGTTGGTTCCAATCAATCTTTACATCTTCCCTCTCTTCCTTAGTAGGGTTTTACTTCCTGCTACTTAGCATGGTGGTTCAAGCATCACCTTTTCAGATTATCTCAGGCTTTTTACAGAGGCCAGATGCTGAGCAGAAAGTCACTGCAGACCAGCCTCCAGCACTGGCTCTCGGGGCACCTCCATTCTCATGGCATTGATGAAGCCAAGGCAGCACCAGACACAGCCCAGCAGTCTCTGCCCTTGCTGTGCAGAGCTCGTGTCCAGACTGTTCACTCCCTGCATGACAGCCTCCCTGCTTCTGCTGGCATTCACCTGAGCCCCAGCACGGGGACAGTGCCTGCCCCCAGCATGAGCCATCAGCAGTCCCTCAGCCACACTGCCCTCAATGGCTGCCTGAAATGGGGACAGGATTCTACACCTCACTCCAGGATGCCAAGGAGTAAAGGCACCAAGGAAAAAAGGTTTAGCAGTGCAAAAGCCACAGTGCTTTCCACCCTGGGATCTTTTGTCCTCTTATAGATCAAGGACACTGTGTTTGCCCAATGGCCTCAGTGACTCTGCCAGCACCCAGAACTAGCACCAAGGCTAAAGAGCCCACAAACCCAGTCATCAGAAGGCTCTGACATTTCATTAGGTGAACAACAAACTAACTCTGACCCCACAGCCAGGGGTATCAGAACTTCCCACAATCTCTGGACAGCCAGAGATCTCCTGGTTGTAATGGATTTTTTTTTTCCCTTAATGGATTTCTACATAATTAGCAACTGCAACCACTAAAAGCAGTCCCCCAAGCTTTATGGCATGTTGTCTCTGTCCTTGACAGACAGGACCTTTCCCTTTAAGAGAATATTCCCAAAGTATCTGCCCTCTTCAGTACACCCTGGTCATTTCCCAGCCAAGCTCTAAATAGGTGGGACAATATTGTTGAGAATTCCCAAGAATCATCAGTACTTTAATTCCTGCCTAAGCTCCAGCTTGTCACAGTAGCCATGCAGGAGAAAATCTGCCAAGCCAATGATGTGGCAGAGGCTGGAATGCAGCTCAGTCCAAACATGTCAGTGCAGTGAGTCCATTAACCTAACTGCAAGCAGGGTTGCAAATTGCAAGAAAAAATTGTCTGGCATTGCAAAGATGAGACTAAACCTTGAGCAAAATTGTCTCAGGGTGCTGAAAAGTTCATGGTATTAAAAAGTGTGAGCAGGTTGCTTGGAGAGATCTGCTGGGCCACAGACACTATGGTTGCAGCTCTAATCATACAAAAATCATCAGAAACTGCAACTTTTTAAACTCTGAGAAAGGCTAACTTCCTTTCTCTCTGCTATTGACAGCTGCCCTGAAATCCCTAGTTATTTATAAATCCTGCTGCTGTAGGAAACCCTATAAATATCCAGAGCGATAAGCATGCCCTTATTATTCTTAGAGTGGACAACTAAGTAAAAATGGAAATCACCCTTGGCCTACTGGAACTTCAGCAGCCACATCCTCTGTCCCCACCCCATCAAGCTAAAAGCAGCATTGCCAGCTCAGGACTTGACCTCACCATCACAGTCTACACCTCAGTCTTTGTATCTGACACGGTGACAGCTCATATCTGACCACCACACACAGTCAATGAACCCAAGAGGACATGCAGGACATTTGACAGACAATGCAGCAAAATGGACAATGCACAGCATAGAAGATTAGATTCTTCAAAGTGCCAAGATTATTGCTAGGAACAGCACAAATAGGTCCAAATCTGGCCCTAGCCATGACACAAAACATCTATAAAAACTCAGTTTTCCACAGGAGTATTTGTTGTGTACTTCTTCTAGTGTATACTTTGCAATGCTTTCACATCACAAAAAAAAAAAAAAAAAAAAAAAAGTTTACACTTTTCAGGGCTCACTAGTTTTTGACCTCCTCTTGCTGCTGAAGTTTTTTTTAAGGTCTATTTCAAATCTACCTGTGAATGAATGAGAAATCTAACCTTGTTCCAGTAGAGGGCTCACAGCATATCTCTCTGAGTTCTCACTGCTAGGCTGCAGCTGCCCTGGGAAATATCATCTCAACGAGGAAAATGAGGGCAAATTACATGATTTTAGGTGAGCACCAGCAAGGGCACACCTGGAGTGCTGTGTCCAGTTTCACAGCCCTCAGCTCAGGTGGAATGTGGAGAAACTGGAGAAGGTGCAGCAAGGGTCAGTAAAGAGGATCAGGGGCCTGAAGTCCCAAAGAGAGGTTGTAGGAGATGGGTTCAGTTTGGTGAAGGGAAGGCTGAGGGAGGATGTAACAGGAATTTAAAACTGGTTGTCAAGCTGTTACAAACACAATAAAGCCAAACTCTTCTTGGCCAGGGCAGATGATAGTGTAAAAAGTAGCAAAAACATGAAGAAGGAAAAGGCATTTATGCAACTGTGACGCATAGTGACTGCCTAAAACATTCAGCCCCTGTGTTCCTCTAGTAGAGCGTGAACAGACAATTCCACAAACACCGTGTGCACTGTTGGCTGGGGGAATTAGCAGCTGTAGCAATGTCTGGTATCATAACATTTGTAACTGAAAACTACACAAAATTCAAGCCTGAAACCAGAGAAAAATAATGTTACATTAACTTATTGAAAGTTGAGTTAATACTTTCTGGATCTGATTTGGTTTACTCTTCACACTCCTTGACTACTTCTATTATTTATGAGGTCTCTTCCATAAGGTGTTTCAATTCCTTTTGAATTAAAGGAATAACTCAAAGAATTAAACTGAAACATTTCAGAACTGGTGAAACTATTTCTTTCTCTCTATTTGTTCTAAGACTATTTCTAAGTGAACAAAAGAGTTAAGGCATAAAAATTGTGTCTGACAGCCATAATGTCACTTTGTAGCTAGAGGGAACATTCCTGCTGTCACTAAAATACCGCAGATGTAGCCAATTGAACAAAAATGGTACTGTCTAAACAAACTCAGCACACAATGGTTAGTTCCTAACTTCAGAGGTTCAGCAGACCAACTGTGCCCCAGACAATGCTGAGTTTGTTTAAAGTGCATTACATTTAGTTGTGCATGCTTATATATGAGTTATTGTAAAGTTGCTTCAGGCTAAATCCATTTCTGCTGCAACACCACTGAAATGAATGTACTTACAACAGAGATTAATTTGGCCCATTATGTACTAAACTTGCAGATCTTTCTTTCTTTAAAAAAAAAAAAGAGAACTATTCTTTTGGCAATTGATCTTATTCACTGCAGTCATTTAAACACAAAGAAAGTCTTATCTGTGCTACCCCGGTGTGGTGGAGTTATACTGGATTTACGTTGTTGCAACTGAGAGAATTCTTTCAGCAGAAAATAAAGACAGCTGCCCAAATTACATGCAGATCACTGCACTTCTCCTATACACCCAAAAACTTGAAATGCACATTTCAGTGTCATGCATGACTTGCTATAGCAGCTGTAGGGAAAAGGAATTCCTGATACACAAAACTTTGTTAGAAAGCTAGGTCATGGCTTTAGCTGTAAGAGATTTCAGCATCTAAGCAAATACTTTAAAGCTTTTCCATTATGCATGGACAGCAAGCAGTCCACACTCTCTCCAACTTATGGGGCAGCAATGGAATTATTTTGCCACCTGGATCATCTACAGAGATGGCACTTCAGCATTCTGGGTATGAAAATGGGGTTTGAACTCAAGGATGGAGGAATAATGTTTAAAATAACTAGGTGTCTAAAACAAAACCATAAATGAAATTACTGAGGCATTTTATATGGTCTCATCTTACACAGGAAGACAAGAATTTTTTCCTAGGCTTAAGGAAGTTCTGAACCTGAATTAAGCCCCACAGGTTGAATGAGTCAGGAGCAGCCTGTGCTGGCAGGCTGCTCAGAAGGACTGATGCTGCCTGCTGCAAGGAGAATGGCATGGAGGCAGCCCAAAGGCAGGCACTTGCAGCCTCACCGACAGCCACAGACATGCTGAAAAGAGGCTCCACTCTGGTAAACAGTAAAGAGCAGAGATTTTAAAATTACCTCCTGAAAGTTAGACACAGAATTCTCATGTAGGCCTCAGCAAGAGGCTGGTGCAGACTGCATCCTTCTCCATGTTACAAAAATCCCAAAACACTGCAGTCACTAGTACAGCCCCATTCACAGACAAATGTAAATGCAGGCATTATTTTGTAGACTTCTGGTCAAGAATTTTGCTCTCAAAGCACTGGGCTGTACCACTTTAATTGAATACAGATTTTAAAAGACTACAGGATGTAGAAATTCCAGAGAATCAGCCACGTGTGTTTCTGGAATCCCAGCCAGGCTGGCTTTGCTACAGGCTTTTCTCCCATAATGAAAATGATTCTTTCCCCTTGGAGTATCCAAAATCCAAACACAGTGAGTTTGCTTAGGCAAAACCTTCTTAGCTGCTTACTTCTGCATTTTGTGCAGAATTTATATAGCAAACCCCACTACGTAAGACATGCAAAGCAAACAGTAGGCTCCTCTTTGGGGCAGGATAGTTCAACAATAATTATCCCTTAGTCTCTGCTCAAAAGACCACAACATGCCTTAAAGCTGAAAAATAACTTTCTTTAGAAAGTTTAATCTTCTCAGACAGGGGAGTGAGATATATGATAGGTGATAACTGTTTACTCTTCCTTTTTAGTTTTCATTAAATTGAGTATAGACATAGAATCTATAGTCTCACATGGAAACTAAAGGTTTTATTTCACTTTATTCCACTTTATTTCACTTTATTCCACTTTATTTCACTTTATTTATTTCACTTTATTATTATTAATCCACTGAACTCTTTTGTTCACTTAGATCCACTTTGGTGGATCCTATGCAAACACAAGAAGAATGTCTCCCAACAAAAAATGTATTGTCTTTTTGAGAGTCTGAACTTGTGAAGCCCTTTCTATTTCAAAAAAATTCCCTAGAAACCATAGGAACTCTTAAAAAAAACATGTCTCATGCTACTTAGAAATGCAAAGGTTAATATTTTTATCATACATGTTAATATATTTTATCATATTTTAATGGGACAAATAAATGGTGAAGAACCGCAAGAATTTGATTTTTTTTCCTCAGGAGGCAATGTCTAAAATTACAGAGATCTGGCTGAAAAAAGGTTAGAGATGGCTACATTAGTGATGCAAACACAGTGAGCCTGGGCAGCTCTTAGTGACCTTGGTGTCAGTCTGCCACTGTCTATGGCACCAGGAACCTCAACTGCAACTGTAGCCACTGTCATAAGTGCTCCCTTAAAAATAAGGTAAAAATATGGCAAAAGCCCACACATTGAATACTGTTCTCTAGGGACTAAACAAAGTTCTGACAGGCACTGTACTACTGCTAGTGACTCAAAGATACACAGACCACATACTGCACAAAAAAGAAAAGGAGGTGACTACCCACGTAGGACAGTGTTTTGTTGCAATGTACCACTAATCTCTCTTTAAAAATGAAAACAAACCTTGCTCAGTGAAGAACAGCTGGTGCAATGCAACTGTCTTACTAATGCATCAACAGTAATTAATGACACCTGTAATTCTGGCATAACATCACATACCTGCACCTGCTAAGATGTGTACTTCCTCAAACACCCTGTGTTCCTGGACTACGGCACTCTAAGTAAAACAGTCTTTCCTAGATCATCTTTATGAGAAAGCTCTCTTCAGTTTTGTGTGTTTGGATAAGCATCTGCTCACTCTATTGTCTGCTGAAAATAGACTCAAAGACAATTAGACTTGATACATATCGAGTTGCCAAAAGTGATCAAAATGTCAGCGCTATCAAGATCTTGCTATCTGACATCTGTTTCCTTGAGAGGCACTATGTATTGCCTTCATTCCTATTCCAGCTACAGTGTGGGGAAACACTGATGGTGTTAGTTAAAGCCCATTCTTAGGGGAGCCACAGTGAAAATGTTTGCTAAAGCTCAGCTGATTGTTCCTGTGCCAAATCCCTGGGAACAGCAGCAGCAGTACAGAGGTGTGTGGAATGCTCCTCACTTGGCTTTCAGCACAACTGTTCAGACACTTACTGGAGCAGGTTAGAGAGTTTCCCCCAGCACATCTCTTTTCATTACTATCAGAATCTTCAGGGTGCCCTGACACAGCTGTGGATGAGGAGGGCACCCCTCTCACGCCTTCTCCAGAAGTTCACGTGAAGCTACCTCGCTCAATGTGGTAGCTTCACCTCAGCAAGAGGTACCCACACCATCACAAAGGATGGAGAGACAAGAGTAGCAACACTTGTATCTCCTACTCCAGCCAGAAATTCTTTAGAGACAGTGGATGGAAGGTGACAGCAGGGTGGCTTTGTCCCAAGGGAGGGAGAGTCCATGACCAAGCAGTGTCTGCACTGCTGATGCTCTCAGCTCCTTTGGGAGTATCTCTCTGTTCTTCAAGTGACAAAATGGTGAATATGCATCTAAATAGAAAGCTTGCCAGATATATTTGTAGCAAAAAGTGCTCTTGGTCATAGGCAAGTGAGTTATCAGCTACTATTACCATACCACTTAATGCACTTCCTCAGCTTATTACTGCTAAGCAATGTTAGTACTACTCATATTATACACCTGACAGTCTGCTTTACTGCCTGCCGGTCATCAGAGATAGTGAGCAGTCTGGTTTACCATATGGACACATCAGGTAAAGCAGAGACAGCACTGCCTGAGCACAAGGAGGCACCAAAAAAATATGCTTGACTGCTTGTTTCTCTCCCATGAGAGAAAAGCACTCAGTACTACAGGGCAGAAACTATCTTGACCTGCCAGGTCCATGTAAGTGCTGCAGATAAAATAATGTTTTACAAAGCCTTTATACTTAACGGTTCTGGAAGATACACTTACTCTTGCCTACATTGCTGCTTTCCACAAGCAAAACTTCTCAGAAGTCTGGCCTGGCCTCTTCACAGGACGAGACAATGTTTAGACAGACTTGCTTTTAGTACATTGTACATTTTCAGTGCAGAACTGAGTTATACTTGTGCGTGCTGAACTGTGAACGTTCCTAGAAGGTGCAAATCAGCGAATTTCAAATGCAGTGGACACTCCACATTATCCCCGGTAAGGACACACTTTCCCTGCACTAAAACCCTTTGTGCATTTATAGGTAACAACCTCATAGCACAGCAGCTAGATGGTTAAATCAAAGTTAGTGAGTCAGCACTGCGGGGAAAGGTGGGAGTCACTGCCAATGCCACACTGCACAGGGATGAACAGAGACTCCTGTCTCAAGGCGGGAGCCAGGAGTGAAACCTGGATTTGGCGGAAGGCAGAAGCAGACCTCCCACTGATGTCAAGGCAGTCAGCATTTCACCTTTGCACATGCTCAAGTGGGTCTTGTTCCCACGTGTCTTCTGGGCTGTGAACTTCCTCTGAAGCCACTGGGAGTTCTGCACGGAGACAGGTTTCAGCATCCAGTTTTCCAAGAGATGCAGTTCAGTGAGCACTTCACATGATGAAGGGAAGCAGCAGTGTAAGTGAATAAAGGGAGGGAGCTAACTCCTCTGTCACATTAGTATTTTAAAAGACCATCTACACAACCATGAAAATTTAATCTAGAAGAGACAATGCTGTGGTACAAAAAGTTTATTTAGTCACAATTTTGTAAACATATGAGGTAAATTAACATTTACATCAACTTGCTTCTTACAGAATTTAATATACAAGGCACTTCTCTGAAGACAGTACTGTTTGCTGGTTATATTGTTACTACAAGTTCCTGACTGCCCAGAAAACTTGCAATGTTTTTTGTCAGATTCTGTCATGTAAAAGACAAACATCTGGAAAGCAACAGGAAAGTTCTGAGTAAGCTTTCTCATGCTTTAGAACCCTTTAACTGTGAGAGACAGTGGCAATGCAAATAGCAATGTACTCTCCACCTTAAAATATGCTCACACATCTTGCATAACTTCAAGAACTGAAAACTCTAGAATTAGATTGGCATCTTACAGCAAACTTAAAATGCAAATCTACAATTTCTTTAATACATCAGTGTTTTTAGTTTATGCAAATAATCCCATTGCCTTTAATGGTCTTATTTGCAAAGTTAAAATAATTTGCATGAAATAGTATTTGCAGGCTCAGAACCATATTTTTGCCTAGAACGCAAAACACTTCATTTATTTTTTTGTAAAATCTTCTACAGTGTAACAGTGCAGTGTTTATTCACAAATACTTTGTTTGGAATTTTAAACCAGGCTGTAAATTTAGCTCATAAAGGACATATGTCACAGCTAATTTTTGTCATTGAAGTCCTAAACACACAGGAAGGCATATGAACAACAGTGAACCTTAGTTTATTTGGCAATAATTGAATTCATGATGAAAAATATTTTTTCCATGGTGTGCTCCCTATATAATCCAATGCCCATATTTCAATTACACAGAGAAAGCTGATACTATGCATCAGCGATCAGGTTAAATTTAATGGTACTGCCTTACGTCTGAAGAGTTCCTGTGTTATAGTAAGACATTTCTCTCATGTTTAACACATTGGCAGAGTCATTCTTTTATTTCTTATACAAATGTAAACTTAGAAAGCAGTTTATTTCATCCAAATGTGCAATCTGAAATCAAAAACTGAATGTAAACTTCAGAAAATCAAAACTACAAGAGCACACTTTTCAGAAGAAGAATCAAAGTAAAACATTTGGAATTTTAAAAAAAACCCAGCCTGTTCAAATCCATGGAGTTAGTATCTATATAAAACAAAAAGACCTGGGGGCTCAACACTCTGCTCCTGCAGACTGCTGTCACCCGCATGAACTCAGTGGAATACAACAGTTTGGAGCAGCTGAGGAGACGGTCCCATGACTAACCAAAAAAGGACCTAAATAGTGATCGGATTTTTAAAGCTTGCTTTTATTATTTTACTGATCCTACACTTATGTATCCATACCATAAAATAATCTTAAGAGCTGCGTAATGTCAGACATTTAATCAGCTCCAAGTGCCTTGCTGAACAACAAATATACTGCAAAAACAGTAGTACATCATACACCTGGCAACTTGTTCAAAGAGTATCTTTTTTCAGTTTTCTTTTCCATGGTTTACCTCAGCACATTTTTTAACTTCAATAAAGAGCGAGACCAAGTTTTCCCAAAATTATTCTACTCAAAGAGCAAAAATTAGTGGGCTTTTTTTTTCAGTCTGCTTAATATCAGGCATGATTCTCTTTTGACTTCTGCTTTTGTGGTAACTTACCTACTGGTTTTATATCTTAGCTGTGCACTTGAGGTCTTTCAGAATTGTGGTTTGAAGAGCCACATGACTGGGCTAAATCGGGGTATCAACTGCTTCCAGTTCCCACGAAACTTTGTAATTAATTGACAGGAAAGAGTCAACGACTTAGAAATTAGATTATTTTTGCCAATAGACTCTATTCTGCAAGTCAGTGGGTGTTTTCACATATTTTCTAGAATTGCAGAATTCTGCACAGAATTCGACACTTGACTCACAGGATGTTGAATTCAGTGATCATTCATGAGTAAAGATTAAAGTCCTCAAAATCGGCCGCACCAGTAAGATTTTTCTTTCAACAAATCTGAATCCAGATGTGATGCAAGCAACTACAAGCGGTTGTAAGCACTAAGGAGGATTTCTGCCAAAACAGTTACCTGGGCTTAAACGAAGAAACAGTTACTGGACTCCAAATGAAACTGCAGGCAATGAAGAGGCTTGACGCTGCATAGTAACGTGATGGAACTTAAGCTGATCTTAAAAGCGCAACCTGTGAGTTGTAGCTTTGCTTTCTCAGACCAGGACTGCCTGGATGCAGAGGCTGCTCTCTCAGACTTCTCTTAGGGGTTGCAATAGAGTTACATTTCTCCCCCCGAGCTTCACCTAACAGGAAAAATCATCTTTTAGCGCTTTCCAGTAGTTACTCTGGCTGAAAATACCATATATTCCACAAAAGCATCTGAACTTTCTGCAGGTCTAACCACACACATTAACTTGAAAAGGTCAGCCTAGGTCTCAGGTGACCCTAAGCTAAATCTATCTCTCTTACTATTTTTTATATACAATATGGATGCAATCCTGCAGGACACACTCTGTGAGGGTAGTACTAAAGTAAGGGCTGCAAGATGCAGAGCCCCATCAAACATCATCAGTTTTGCTCTCAGGAAATGATATAAAAAAGCACACATTCCAGGTGGGCTGGTTTACATAAATACACTCCAGAAAGACTTTGACTTCATTCTTCAGAAGCATAGAACAAAGGAAAACATAGCCCATAAACTTCAATGTGCTAAAACAGAGATGCATATACTGCATTATTTCAGCAATGTAGTTAACTGGCATTTATCAAAACTTACAAAACTGCTACCATAGACGCTAGTAAATCTAAAAATTTTGAATCTTAACCTCTGCCTTTCATCTAGGCAACTTCATCAACTTTAGTCTATGTTTTGCATAGTTGCATGGATTCAATAGAAAGCAGAACTTGGCTTTTAGTTTTCTTGCAGAAAGAGTTTTTATGGCTTATAACAGAAAATCCATGACAGCATGCCTGAAGCTGAATACTTAATAATAAATATCTTTATTGTACTACTACACATTGACTTTTAATGCAGTGGCTGCCCTTCAGATCCATGGCAGCAGAAGGACTTCTCCTCACCTGGTTCAACACAAGCAGGACAAGGAAATCATGAGACAACATGCCCGAAGGTTGCAGAACAGTGCTTCTGATTGTAAGAAGCTCATTGTGACTACTCAGAAAGCAGCAAAATGTTTAATCTTGAGTGGTGGGAATATACTTTGACTGTTGAATAAAATAAGCACGCTCAGAAAAACATTTAACAGCAGAAATAACTGGTAGTGTTAACTACTTGCTACAGGTTGCCCCTGCTTTGCCTGAGTAAGGACTGCACTGCCAGGCCAAACACTTGGAAGATGCAAAGGGTTATCCCAGTGTGTTTGATTGCTCTTTTCCAGTTACAGTACGTTCGATTTATAGCAGCAACAGGACTGACTCCAAGCTTTAGCTCTTTTGGATTTTGCTTAGAACAGAGCTGGGCTTAATTCTGTATTCCTTTTGTACTGAAACTCTCCTGAGCCTATTCAGGCATGCAGAATTCTAACATCTTGTTAGGAGGGAATAAAGGACAGAGCCTGTTGAAAGGAAAGATGCACCTTAGGAAAAAAACCCTAGTACTTTCTTTCACCCATTTTTTAAGGGACACACACATTTTTCAAAAGCAGGATTTCAATGTCTTTTCTAAGGCCCAAAATCTAAATTTCTTCTGGCTCCCAAAACTTCATGGGAATGTTAGTCTTGCTTGAATAAGGCCTACAAGATCCATTCCCAAGTCTTGCTCCTTGTTAAATTGAATGGAAATTCTGAAAGTGACTTCAGTTGGATCAGGACAGACCCTTCAGCCACCACCAATATTGCCCAGATATTTTAGCCACCTATTCTGCAATACAATATTATCTAAGTCTGTTTTCACTGACATAAAGACACTATAGATTGATGTTAAAGGGTACACAACAAGAAATAATGTTGCTTTGGGAATTTCACCATTAGTAAGTTTTTTCTTCTTACATTTTCTTGTAAGATCAAAGATCAAACTAAAATTATTAAGTACATAGTCAAGTAATTTTAAACCTACAGATTATTCTCAAAATATTCAAATACTTAAAAATAAGCACTCAAGTTCACTTCTAAAAAGCTTTTTTCCAACAAACTTATGCTGATATCTAGTAGTCTAAAATGCAGAGCTGTACTTTATCCTAATTGTTTGTCCACGGGCAATGTATGGAGCCACAGTGTATTGAAATCATAATCCTTGCTTTCTGAAGAGAAATTGTTCTGTAATAATTTCCGAGGTGTGGTTTGAACTCCTGTCCTCCTGTAAGCAATTTTAGAAGTCAGCTAAAATTATAGTCAAACATGCTCAAACATATTTGCAGGCTTATAAACATGGTGTGATCATGGTTGGCAAACACTGGATAGAAGGTCAAACTGAACACTTCCTAAGAGGTCAAGAGTAAAAAAAAAAAAAAAATTATGGAAAGAAGAACCTCAAAAATCTATTCCAGGGGTTCCTTAAACTTTGCCTGGCCGAGGACCACATCGGTGACTTGCCATGAACACAAAGGCTTCATAAGGCATGTTATATGGAAGAAACTGAGTTACCTTTAATATGGCAAGTTGGTCCATAGACACAACAGGTGCCAAGAGGCAATATACCACCCTGATGTTTGCCGTAGGGCTACGTCAGATTTAAGAGGAAGAAAGTAAGTCCTTGCATCTGCTCATGTAGAGCTTCTGGGAAAGAGCTGAAGTGAAGGCAAGGGCAAGAGGGAGATGACAGCCAGGTGCACGGGCACCAGGGATATTAACACTTTTCTCAGATGAAAGTCAGCCTCAGGGCCCACGACCAGCTACCATCGCCACCCATATAATCTGTGCAGGCCTCCCCTACGGCTGCCCTTGAGGGATCTGCTGTGAACATGACGGAAAGCGGGACTGGTCCCCCGGCCCACGGGCTGCGCTTCGGTCACCCCTGACCTATTAGAAAATGTTGATAATTTTCCCCACTACAACTCACAGAGTGCAAAAACAGCAAGCGTCTAAGTTTGAAGCCCAGGCCTCCTCACCCACGCCAGGCCTGGCCTCCCCAGGCAGCTCCCCTGCCCGCTCCGCCTTCCAGCCCCTGCTCCCCCGAGCAGGGCGACCGCCTTACACGGCCAGGTCGTCTGACCGGGCTCTGCAGCTGCTCGACTTACTGGCCCTGCTCAGGCGCCGCGTGTCTACCAGCAGCGGCGGCTCGTGCATCTCCACCGTGGTGCAGGCAGCCGAGACGGGCCGTGCCCCCGACAGCTCCACCTCGCCCTCCACATCCCACTTGCTGCCGCTCGCCCCGCTCAGGCTGGTGCTGCTGCCGCTGTTGGCTGCGGCGATGGGCAGCACAGCCGGGGGTGGGAGTAGCTGCTCCAGTGGCTCTTCCTGCTCAGGAAGGGGATGCCGGACGCTGCTGGGGGTAGAGGAGCCTGCTGAGCTGGAGGAAACCTTCCCCTGCTGCTCGGCTGCCATGTTGGCCCAGTTCTGCTCAGAGGTCAGGGCACGGCTGCTGCTGTTGAAGTAGTTGATGACGGCTGGCGTGGGCGTGGGGATGGGGGTCGGGATGGTGACGGGAGTGGAGATGGGCGTGGGAGTCACAGCACGGTGCCTCTCCTCAGGAACTTGTGGAGCAGCGGCGTAGCTTGCCATGGACGTCGTGTTGGAGGGGGGCCGCGGTCTCGGAGCAGCTGTAGCATAGTACGATGCCATGGTCACTGGGGCCAGCAGCGGTGTGACAGCACGGGTGTCAGGCAGAACAGGGGCCGGCGTGGCAGTCGTGACCACCACAGGTGGTGCCGGCGGCGGCAGGGAAACAGGTTTGGACTCCCCTGTTACCATAACCGGGGTCATTGTTGCGACAGGCATCTCTAGGATGTACTGACTCGTCATGCCCTGCTTAAGCTTCTTCCACCCCAAGTGATAGATCTCAAGCATGTTCAGCAGCAGGGAGACTGAGGCCACCACCAACATGAAGATGATGAAGATCGTCTTCTCAGTGGGCCTCGAGATGAAGCAGTCCACAGTGTGTGGACAAGGCGAGCGGCTGCACTGGTAGACCGGCTTTAGCTCGAAGCCATACAGGAAGTACTGGCCCACAATGAAGCCCACCTCGAACAGAGTCTTGAATATGATATTGAAGACATAGGTACGGAGCAAGGCACCGCCCATGCGGATTCTACCACGTTCATCACGGATTGGGAGCTTCTCCTTCCCCCTTTTGACAATAGGTTGATCTTTGACATTACTGCTGCCTCCTCCACCACCGCTGCCAGATGCTGCTGCTGCTACTGGGTAGTTGCCATCTTTGCTGCTTCCCTTCTTTTTCAGCTCCTCTTTCTCTTTCCTCTTCTCCTCCATGCGTACAATGTGCAGGACATGGCCCAGGTAGATGAGGGTTGGAGTGGAGACAAAAATGATCTGCAGCACCCAGAAGCGGATGTGAGAAATGGGGAAGGCTTTGTCATAGCAAACATTTTCACAACCAGGTTGCTGAGTGTTGCATGTAAAGTCCGACTGCTCGTCTCCCCAGACCTCCTCAGCAGCAGCCCCCAGCACCAGGATCCTGAAGATAAACAGTACCGTCAGCCAAACCTTGCCAATAACCGTGGAGTGCTCCTGCGCATTCTCTAACAGTCTCCCCAGAAAGCTCCAGTCACCCATTGTTTCAGATTTCTAACCTACAACAAGAACATCAGAGCAATTAGAGCAACGTTAAAACATCTTGGAGTCGCACAACGCTGGGGCAGAACAGATTGACCCTTGACAAATGACATTTCTTATCTTGCTTTGCAGAATACTGCACACGTACATTAAGAACTTGATAACCCTGGGACCACGCAACCACAGGCTTTGGTAAGCACAGAAGGGAAATGTTTAATGCTCTCACGGAGTACATGAAGGCTTAAGTGCCTATACACAACTGGCAAGAAGGATTCTTAAGTTAGAATTTCTACAAGATTTAAATATTTAAAATAACATTATCTCTGTTTCCTCTCTCTGAGATGGCTCTATCTGCTCCTGCTTTTATTTAGAAAAGAACAGGTAGAAACCAGATCAATTAAACAGAATAATGCTGCTATGAATGCAACTGCACTGGTATCCAGAGTGTGATGCAAAGTTTGCCCAACTCTAATAATTTTATTGTTATCAGAACTTATTTACTCCAGCAATCAGGAAGTTAGTAATGGGTTTCTGCTATTTTTAAACTGTACAAACACAGAAAAATAATTACTCAAAACCTATGGAATTTACAGTTGAATTTTGGAATTTGTACAACTCAACAGGCATGTTCTCAAAGCCTAATCATATTTGAATTTATTTATAAAAAAACCCAAACATTTTAATAACTTGAAATATTTGGAAGAATGAGAAATTCTGCAAGGAATGGTGAAAAGGTTTCTGTGCTATTTCCCCTATTGTCCTGGCAGTTTGTGTTACTGAACCATACCTACTGCCACATCAGTTATACAAAACAAAACAAAACAAAACAAAACCCAAAAAACCCAAACCAACAAACTCAAGGTCACTTCAGCAACTATGATACAGAGATTTTCTTGGAAAAAAACAGAATTACATCCTATGACCTTATTTCTGTGACAAACAACTGGCATATATTCTCAGCAGTTTCCACCAATTCATGCATGATGGGCCTCCCAAGTCCAATTCTAGGCAGAGACACAATTGCTGATTTGGAAAGGCCTAAAGTGTGAGATTTTTTTTAATATCAGATTCCTCACAAACTTCCTCCAATTGAGAAATAAGAGAAACCTCCTGGTATCACTTCTCTTATTCTTGGCCTGTTCCTAACTGGATTATATGTAAGAATATTGGAATATATATAAGTACAATTCATTCCCCCAATAAACTCACTTCTATATTTTATATGTCAACCTTCAACTAAAAACAAAATAAAAAAAATTGCTTTCAGCTAACTTCAATACCTTCAGAAATACTTGTATCATAATTGTAATTCAGATTTAACAATTTGCATACAGAAAAAACCACTATCAGAAAAGTAATTATCTTCTTGTTTAAAAATCTTAGAATATCTTTTCTATATAAGTTAATTACATATTACTATGCTATACATCTTATCCAAACACCTGAGTGTCTTACAACTCCTGAGAAAAAAAAGTTGTTCATGGCTACAGCTAGGAATTTACCACTGAAGTGTACTATTCTTATCATTATATGAATGTAATTTCCAGCAATTATGTCACTGGTTTTTCAAAATAAGAATTTCCAAAGTCTATCCTGAACTTCTTTCAGGCTTTTAGTTAGGCAATGAAAGAAATTAAATTTATTTAAGGTACATTTTATAACTTGATTTTACTGCGAGGCAACAAAATACCTGTAACTGCAAAGCAGAATGCTTTCACACAAAAAACAACAACACACCCATCAGTATTTTGCAGTTCTACAAATCCTGGTATACTAACTCATTTCTCATCACCCTAAGTTAATTTAATAAAAACTCCTCCTAAAAATACATCTTTGATATTCTTCAAAAATGCATTCCCTTTAATAGAAGTGAATAATTTTTCCAATATAACATGATAAACCGGAAACTATACTAACAACAAAATACTGATTTTGTGTATGTTCCCTGTCCTGAAACATTTTTTAAAATACATTCAGATTCTTTTCGAAGGGTGTATTTTTTCTCCTCTTAAAACAGTAGCCCAAAGTTGAATAAATTTTGTTATAGTATTTTCATAGTCTTAATTGAATATGTTTATATTACTTTAAAATTTAACCATCCATCTTAATGTTATAAGGTTTAAAATATTTCGGATGGTTAAGTAATTTTAATCTTGACAAATAATAATTTTTACGGCAGTAATGAATTAATTTTATACCTTTTTTTTTACTCAAAATCATTTGAAGATATACCCAGTTTAGTTCCAGCTTTGAACAGAACTAAACTGTTGTTCAAGCATGTTCTCATTATGAGTGGAAAAATGTAGGAAAAGCAAATGTGATATTTGATGGATTGAAGAAACTTAGCATAAACCCAAGTTCAATATTTCCTTTCTCTGCTATACTTTACATTATTCTGTGCCTCTCAGTTCAATACTCCCTGCCTCACTCTTTATTTTCCATCCAGATAAAACAATATAGGCAGCTCAGGTAATGAGCAGGCAATGATGTCTACAATGAAAACAGGATGTTTTGTGCTTTCCTGAGGATTTATCAAGTGATTAACAGAAAAACATGAACAATTTTAGAAGTTAAAATGACAAATAATAAATCCATCTAACTTAATCATTCTCCAGTCACTAACACTACTCAAGATTTTTTCTGCTTTTTACTACAGGTCAGCAATGCCCAAGCTGAGTTAATTCAGGACACCAAAGACATGACACAATGCACTTCTCAGAGGATACACATAATAAAGCTATTTTAGTGCTTACATTAGCTAAAATATTTATTTCTGTGTATAAGAGTGCAAATTCATCTTGCACACCAAGAGAAAGTGTTTAAGCCATGAGCAGATACTTCACAGCATCTCAGCGGCACAGAGGTGAAAAATCTCAGTGTACATCCTACTATGAATTGCAGCAACTGCTGCCTTCACCACAAATGTGTCTTGGTCATAGTACACAAATACTGGAAGGACATTTTTTCCAAAGGCAATGCAAAGTTACATATCTCCACTGGCTGGAGAGTTCCCAGAAATCCAGGTCCTGAGTCTTTTTTCACTGTAAATACATTCTTCAGTAAGCAATTCTTAAGGCCAATGTAACTCATCCAAAAATCACACCAACAACTGCAAAGGGGTGGCTTGATACAAAGCATTATTAAATCACATTAAATGAAAACAGAAAGTTCATAAAGCTCAGAGAATACTTGATTTTTCCCTAGTGAGTTCAAGAATACCTATGTCTAAATTTAAATGGCCACAACTCAATATTTTAGCTGAGAATATCCCAAGCTTGCTTTTGTAGTATTACATGAAATTCAACTGTATAGTATTACTTTTAGTGCTACAGAGACAGGCAACTCTTAAGACCTAATCTTCAATATGCATTGTGAAAGGAGACATTTTTTCTTTTTGTGCTTGGAAAAAAATGCAGATTACGAAATGAAACATCTTTATCTGCATTTCATTATGTCCATGAATACCCACAAGGGAATGACAAGAATCTGCCTCAGAAAACAATCTAATTCAACAGTATGAAAAGCAAGGACTTCATGAACCTTCATGTCATTTAATAAGAACCGGTAGTCTTGTATTATTTGGTGTATTTCGTTGTATTGTATTTCTTGTATTAGAAAATCATTCCTTTGAGACCACACTGAAAAATGGACACTCATAAAAATTGGCACGGCATTTAAGAATCAATGTTGTGTTGTTAATTACTAGTTTAGTACATGCACAAACACACTTTGCACATAACAAAGAGAACAAGCAAGCGAGAATAAATTTTAGAAGCTGCAATGTCATATCCATCCCTCTGCAGGAGAAGAATAATTATAATGTGACATTGACAAACTTCCCAGTTATTTTTATTTCTGATGATGTCACTGAAGGGGTTCAGCACTATGTGCACTAGGTGTGCAAAATTTTGTATTTATAAATTTACTCAAACATGCCCATGTTCATGTATTTGTATACACATATGAACACAAATAAGTACACAGCAGCTATACTGCATACATTACCAGATTATGACACTTGATATATTTATGATTTCATTATACTGGTATATCCAAAAGATGTCCCATAACAAATATTTAGAAACTAAACAGATATCCTTGTCAGAATACAATTTCTTAAATTCAGCCCACATTTCCTTCAATTTCTTGTGACAGTCTAAAAACTCGGGATTTAGATTTTTTCTTCGAAATTCAAAATCTATTTTATAAAGCAGTAAGAGCAAAAATAAAAAGCTGTTAAAACAACTTGCAATATTTACTTTGTTTTTACACCAAACAATCAGGAATCTCCACCACTACCAGTTTCTTAACTTTGCTAGCTTAAATGATACAAAAGCAGTCATCCTGCAAAAAGTCTACAGTGTGACCATGTAATTCCAGACAAACTGGCAAATGTGCAGGCACAGAATGAGCTACTATAATTTCCAGCGAAACTTAATGGCATTTGGCCATGTACATGTATATGAAACACAATGGTGAGTGTTTCATAAATCCCAATAGAGGTTTCACAGTTCATTTTATAAACTTGTTTAAACGAGGATTTGAAAAATACCTTCCTTCATGCTCCCAGTGTCACACTTTCAGATACATCTCTCATTGTATTTTAAACACTCATTAAAAATTAATTCCTTAACTGATCTTGTTATTACCTTGAACTTACTTTACTGCTATGGAGCCTCCTCCTTAAATTCCCAGGCAAAACTTCTTTAGACTTCTTGACTCCACTTGACCTCTGAGTGAAAGTTTGGCCTGAGCGAAGGAAAAGCGCGAGGAGTGCAGGGATGAGCCCAGAGGAGAGCTACAGCCCACCTGTTAAAACCCCCTCTTCCCTGCTGGAACCCCTGCCCTGGTTCATTACCTGCAGGAGAAAAACAGGAACAAAAAGCAACCCCTTTTCTCCCCCAGAATACTCCAATGCCATCTTAGAGCTCTAGGTGGGAAGCAAAAGACAGTGACTTACCAGTAAAGCTGAAAGGTGTGAAGGGTGTGCAGCTACCGGGGGACAGCGGAACAGCCGTGGAGCATGAGGGCAACAGTCCTACATCCCGAGCGAGTGAAGCATGAATGAGACAGAGCTGTCAGGTGCCCACATGCCATCAGCCACACAGATCTAAAAACTGAGCCGTGAGGAGTGTCCCGCCCCCCGCCCCAGATATACAAAGGAAAGATGAGCCTTTCTGGCATCCGAAGACTCAAGACCCTTTTTCACTTCAGAGAAGCAGGGACTCCAACATTTGAGTATCTGTCTGAAAGGACTTCAGGCAAGTTAAAGTAACTGCAAGGGAGACCCTGTTCAAACTCCTCAAAGTACACTTTTGTACTATAGAAACAAATTGTTTTCTAGTTTAATTCTAAAATCTTGAAGCAGGATTCTCTCATTTACCTTTAAATAAAAGAGGTAAATACCTCTAGTATCTCTGACTACTCAGTTCAATTTATTTTTCGTATCTATGTCAGTATTTTAAAGACCTAACACACTAAGGATTTCTAATAACATGCCAGGCTTATATGATTTCTTCAATGAGTCAGCAATGAACCCAAAAATTTTTTGCCTACAGGAAAAAAAACCCCACAAATGAAACAACTTCTTTGCTTATAACACTGGCAAATTTTTACTTCATCAAGCTTCATACCTTCCCAAGAATATTTATTCATCTCAATACTTTGCATCACTTGTGAGTCCTATGTGAACAAGTGAGTAACTGGAATGTTTTGGTAACTCTCGGACCAAAGACGTGAACAGAGTGAGGTAACAGTCTGGTCAATACAGGGAGGCCACCCGGCCGTTTTCCCCACTATCAGTAGAAAGTGTTCTTTCTACTGAAAGTAGATCAGTGTCAGTGGAACCGCGGAACCATCGCGGGTTATGCTCACGAACTCCATCATTCTGTGCAGCACCACTTACAACGTTGAAAGACATTCTGGCTCTGCTTTATGTTTAGGACTTTACTCCAAGTGCAAAACTGGCTTGAAATGCACATCAGTGTTAACATGCTAATGACAACTTTTAAGGAAGATATAACACGTGCCTACACAACCATCCTGGATATTAATACTTTTTACTTGGTCCTCCACTGCATCTTCTGAGGTCCTTGGTGAGGTTTGGACACTTCTCCCTGCCACACCAGGCTCAGTTACCCTCCCATCTGCGAGCGCCGCTGCCTGCAGACGGTTCCCTCGGTGCGACAGGAACAGCGGGACACTCACGCCAGGGTCCCTCAGGAAGGTACTCAGAACAGTAGGGGCCGCGACTGGCCCCTGCCACGACTCCTCCTCAGTAGGACGAGCAGGCTGGGCCCCGCCCTGCCCTTCCCTGGCGCCCATCCCACGGCCGGGGGACACGACGAGCGAGCAGAGGCCCCGGGCAAGCTCCCGCCCCTGGCGTGCCCGCGGCCGCGTCCCCTGTGCGTCCCTGCCCGGCGGCGAGCGGCGCAGCCCAGGCCCGCTCTACTTACGCTTGGCGGGAGGAAGGCTTTTTAAAGCAGCAAGGGCGCGACTCCTTCGGAAGAGTTCGGGAGGAGATGGCGCATAAGTCGTTTAAACGGGGGGAAGAGGCGCCCCCAAACTCGGCTGGGCTGTGGCCGAAGCGGCGGGGCGGGGCGGGCGGTGCCGGCAGCCCCTGCCCAGCGCCCTGCCTGCTGCTGCCCGCCCAGTTCCGTGCCCTGAGCCTTGCCCTGCGCCTTGCCTGCTGCTGCCCGCGCTCCGCGCCCGGCGCCGGCACCTCTGGCGGCCGCCCCGCAGCCACCGGGCACCCAGCCCTCCCTCTGCCCTCCCCTCCCCGCCTCCCGCCGGCTTCACACGGGACGGGCCGGCAACCCCTCTCCTCACCCGGGAGGCTCCGAGCGGATTGTCTCCCTGGATTTTAAAATGTCATTATGCAGATGACCCGTCCCACCTCCGCGGGATTTCCTGGGGAATTAAAAGAGTTTATTTCCCGCCGAGGATAGAGGCGTGAGAAAGCCCTCCCTGCGCCGCGGGAGCCGCTGCCCGCACCGCGCCCCGGCACCGCGCTCGGAGCGCGCCTCGCCCCGGCCGCCGAATGCGCCGCCCTCAGTCAGGTGTCAGAGATACCTGAGCAAAAGGGGGAAAAAAAACCCCACCAAAACAACCGAACGACTTCTTCACCAAAACGAGGGTTTTCTCTCTGAGAGCAGATAAACATTGCAGGTGGTGCCTGTGTGTCCTGCATGAAGAGGCCCCCAAAGGGTTGCCAACCCCTTTTTTCTTTCCCACAGACCCCTCCTCAGTCAAGATCAGCTATCAAACTGTTGTGCGCAGAAGGAAAAAGTAAAAAACAAAAACCCCTAAAAACAGAGAGCAGTTGTCACTGTTCTAAAAGTTATTATTTAAAAGTAGCTCTTGACATTTTCAGCATAAGTACTCAAAAATATTACTATCACCTATATTTTGCTTAGGCTTTTGTGTGTTCTGTAGTGTTGCCCCAGGGAAAGGAAAGCAGCCACACAGCCTGGGCAGCTTCCAAAGCGAGAGCGAGGTGGATCTCCTCAAAGCAGGAAGAGGGAGGTGATTCTCCCCTGCTGTTCTGATCTCATCAGACCCCACCTCGAGTGCCTCACCCAACTCAAGGGGTGAGGAGACCCCATCATGAGAAGGATGTGGATCTGTTGGAGTGAGTCCAGAGGAGGGCCATGAAGATGATGAGGTGGTTGGAGCACCTCTGCTTATGAAAACTGAGAGATTTGGGGCTGTTCAGCCTGAAGAAGAGGGTCTAAGGAGAGCATACAACAGCCTTCCACTTCCTAAGCGCACCTACAAGAAAGCCAGAGAGGGACTTGATACAAGGGCATGTAGTGACTGGACAAGGGGGAAACTGAAAAGGAGTAGATTTAGATTAGATTTTAGGAAGAAAGCCTTCAGTGTGAGGGTGGTGAGTCAATAGGAACAGGTTGCCCAGAGAAGTGGTAGATGCCCCATCCCCCGAAGTGTTCAAGCCCTGGTTGGATGGGGCCATGAGCAACATGGTCTAGTAGAAGGTGTCCCTGTCCTTGGCCAGGGGAGTTTTAACTAGATGATCTTTAGGGTTCTTTCCATCCCAAACCATCCTGTGGTTCTATGGAAGAGTGACCTAAAGTGATATGGTGACTCAACAACTCTTTAGCAGTAACATATGAGTTTCTCTTGATAGCTACTCTACAAAGAAGAGTAAACAGAACCACATCAGTCATTCTCAAGGCTTTACTTACTTAAAAAAAAAAAATCCAATAAAATTTTTGAGACACTCTGAGGAGCTGTGTGCAGCAGAGAACTGTTGAGAATCTGAATCTGACTATGCCCATGTTCTTGTATTCTTGTACTGCTTGATTGGTCCCTATAAATATTTCAGCTGAAAGCACTAGAGAGGAAGATCTATGTTGACCCTAAGCACTAGAGGTGGCACAAGGACAGATGACTGTTCAGAGATGTGTGATATATCTGAAGCACAGTGCTGCTGTGATTTTAAGTGTAACACAGGGCTGATCCTGAAGCACATTGCTGCCATGATTTTAAGTGTATCACAGGGCTGATCCTGAAGCACTGGGGCATGAGAGGCTGTGTTAGGGTACAGGATGGAATCCCAGCAGCTGCAGTAACTCCTAACACGAAAACTTTCCTCATGCAGTGAAGTCTCTCAGCTCATAAGTTTTAAGAGCATGAAGCACTGGCTGTTTCTCTGATGACTTTTTCACTCTGGAAGTTTCTAGTGGTATTTCCCACTCTCTGTACAAGCTGGCCTTGACACTTGTTTTATTTGAAGAAAAATATTCTTACTCAGGAGGGCAGTGAGATTCTAGAGTATCCTTTTAGTAGTGCCACAGAAGGTTTTTATGATAGAATCCTTCACATTTCAAACTAGGAGAAGCTGATGCAGTGCCTGCCTGCCATGGGACTACACCCATCAGCTAACAATTTCCGTTCCAAAAATTCCGTTCCAGGTGCATTCAGTAAGAGATTTGGTGTATCAGCAAAACCCTCTGCGCCATTTGTAGAAAGCAGGACAGGCAAGGATGCAAAATCCATGGGGAAAACTTGAAGGAAGCAGTTTTAAAAGTGAAGGGCCAATTAAGTACTGGTGAAAGCCCAAGCATAAACCAATTAAGCCCAAGCATGAACCAATTAAGTACAAAGCCCAAGCCTATGTCCTCAACCTGAAAGCATATTAAGGACATATGACTTGTTAGTCACATAGTAGGACAGGAGTATCTGTAGCCAAACAAGGGGTAGATAGAAAGAAGTAGGAAGGAAAAATATGAGCCTATTCATTTTCTTTCAGAAGGAAAATAGGCTCATATTTATTTAATGATGTTCAAAAGTGTCTCTTCATGTGTTTTTTTTTTTTGACAGAAGGATTTCCTTGGAAGAGCCAACCTGCTGGTTTCCTCATTTATCTTTAAAGAAGAACAGCATTGCTAGTTCTCATTATGTTTAAAGGTTTCCCTCCATTGGCATTAACACTACACAGCAACACACAACTTAAGGTATTAAGGTGACATTTAAATTTTTACATTAAAATGCACACTTACAAATTTTTCAGCCTTCCTTTGATTAACACAGAATCACAGAATGGTTAAGGTTGAAAGGGACCTCTGGAGGTCATCCAGTCCAACATCCTTGCCAAGGCAGAGTCACCTACAGCAGGTTACACAGGAACATATCCAGCTGGGTTTTGAATGCCTCCAGAGAGGGATTAATTGTCTTCTTTAGTACCATCTTTTGTCTTCCATCCAAGCCTCCCTCCACACTGGTGACTACCCCTGTTCCACATGTAGGCAGACATTTAGCAGTACATGATGTGGCTGGCACAGAAACTAAGTGAATTCAGGAAGTGGGGAAACAGAGCTGTCAGGCAGGTATTTTTAAGATTAGATGAGTCAGGTTTTCATTACAAGGTACATGGAAAGAAAATAAAAATAGACACCAAGCTTTATGAAATTATTGAAAAGATCTCATAAGTTAAGGAGGTATTTCTGGATTGGTCTTAGTCTGAGCCTGAGCTGCTGCTCAAAAAGACAAATAGACATTTTCAGATCAGTATTGATCTAAAACAATGTTTCACCCCTTGCTATTTCTAATGTAAACATTTATTTTGAAGTACAGAATAGGATCACTCTTATGTAACTGTGCATCCAAGCACAGTCTAGCGGGAAGACCCCTGAACTGTGGTACATGTCTTCAGTCATAAGCTGTGCCAAAGTGACACGTGGCTCAGCAGCGCTGACAGCAGTTTTATCCACACAGTCAGCCGAAAAAAAGAGCTACAAATGCCTTCAGTTCAGCTCATTGTGTCAGTAAAGAGAACGGTCCTTGACATGCCACTGCCCTACAGAAGATGGCACTAAAGATATTTAAATTCTGGGAAAGGGTACCGCTACCTCGGGAAGCACAGCTTGAAGCAAGGAGGATTAAAATCTCTAGTTGTTTTCTACATAGATGAATCGAAGGACTTTGGAATTAATTAAATAATAAATAACATGGCAATAAAAATATGGAAGTTGTAGTTTGATCTTATATTCCAAACTAATTTTTATTATTGTACCAGTCAGTGATTAGCATTCTGTTCTGTTTGACACCACTGCTAAGCACATCAGAGGAGGCAGCTCAAGGACTGGTGTCAGGAAGTATTATTATTTCTAGTTTTGAAGGGTGACACTGTGAGTTCTAATGGGTACTAATAGAGGCACAAGAAGACTAGATATCTTGTCCTAGGTTATGTGGCTCTGAGAATAGCCCTGAGACTTTAGGCTGGCCTTTCACCCACCAGAAGCAGCTTCCTCTGGTCCTTTCTGGCTTTTTGGAAAGGCGGGAAGTCTCCTAATACTACAAAAAGAACAGCAACAACATAAATCTGAATCTTCTGGGATATGGAACAGCAAGATGCTTTGCATTCATCTTCATGGAATCTAAAGCTCCACGTAAGATGTAGCAGAGGAAGAACTATAACTGTACAAGCCAGGCATCTGTTAGGAGGAAGAATCAAAAAGAGAGACAAAGGACATGCAGACTCCTAAGAGGAATTAGGCCTGCTATCATTCTGCCATGGTGTGATGCTATTTTTTTTCTCTGACACTACAGGCAGAAATATAAAATAAAAATATTGGTGTTTGAAACACATCGATTCCTGCCACAACCGGACATCTGGCAGAAATCTGAGCTGAAGAAAACAAATTTAGAATGCAGAGTTCAAATAGTTCTCTGCAGAGTTAGTGAGTTAAATCAACTCATACAGAAGTTGAGGAAAGATTGTGTTGGAGCAAGGAAGATGGCCAGTAGCTGAGAAGCAGGGCCAGCAGAGAGGAATAGGGAGCATGGAAAGGTACAGAAGCAAAGGGAGAATAGGCAGTTAAGGTTTTTGCCTTTCTAGTAGCAGTCACTCAGGAAAACACAGCCAGAGGCTGTGGTTTGAAATTGCAGCATGTGTAGCAGCAAATAAACTTCATGTTGCCATTCCCTCCACCCCTTCCACTCAGTACCTGAAGCTCTTCTTGCCCAACACCGTGGTGTACTGCCCCACAGTCTTGTCAGTGTCGAAGTTCATATGGCCTCCCTGTAATGAAGTTCAAGGAATTAATCCATCTGAAAAACAATCCAGCAAAGCAAAACATTTGTTTCTTCATCAGCTAAAACAGTGGGCCAGTCCAGTGCCAAGCACAGCTGTGCAAACAACTGTGCTGGCTCATTGCAGGTCCTGGAGTTGGAGGCACCATGTGGAATGGGGTGGGAGAGACATACAGACAGGATAAGAGTGAGCAGGAAGAAATTACATCAGTATGAATGCCCTAAACTAGTATTGCCAGTGGGCAGGTCATTGTGCCAAACCACAACCAAGGCTTCTAAACAAGGATGTTCTTTCTCATTGTGTAAGAGCAAATACAGTGTGTTTTACAGGAATATACCTGAGTGTCATGCAGGATGAACTTGTAAAGGCCTCAAATAATTACTGCCTTCCACAGAAAGGAACAGCAGTAGGCATCTTGCTTTGAAATAGAAAAAGCAGTATTATGTAAGGGAAAAATCCTCTACAAAATTCAAACTGCTGCACTATGTGATGGTCTGCCTTTGGAATTAAGGAAATAAATCAGTAGCACAAAATGGCATGCCATTGGTGGGTAAGAATCTCCTGACTGCAGACCAGGCTTCAGTGAACTCCACCAATGTTTGCACATATAGTAAAATGGGCAGCAAAACTGAAGAGTGATCAAAAGTGAAGAGTGATCTGGGTTTCTGTCTTTCTCCTGTTGGGACAAATGCCTGTTTTGCGAGACACACAACCAAGCATAAGGAGCTTTTTACAAACTGTGCTGAGAAGAAAAAAATATCCATCACCAATTTCACTTACACTAATTGGAATTTTAATTACTCATAATACCACCACATATACCTAGTTAAGTGGAACATACTATGGCACACCAGTGTCTTATTACAGTTGCCAAAAGCACAAAGTAACCGTGTTGACAGAGATGGTCCTGGACAAACGCTGCACTGCCAAACAGACTTTTGGGTGCTAACAAGACTGAAAGTGTAATTTCAAACATCCTGGTTTTGACAAACCTTGAATGCATACCAGTATGATGTTTTTTTCAAGTCAATCATGTTATTGTGTAATGTTCCACGGAGGATCTCCCACAAACTCCAGCTCTTCTTTACAAAACTGTTCTTTGCTACAGAACAGGTCTCCCATCCGAAAGTTTTGCAAGTGCTTCATGTTTCACAATAGAAGCACTTACACCTTCCTACCTTCTACAACTGCTATTGTTGAACCATTTCTCCCGGTGATAAAGATTTATTGAATCCTGAGTATCTTCCAGTGTACCTGCAGCTCCTCCCAGCTGCATTCAGTTTATCCCATTTGGTGGATCCTGATTCTCTGACAATGAGTCATTAATAACTATTTTACTGCAATACACAAAAGCTTCTATCACGGCATAGACAGAAATTATGCCTGACAAATCCATGTTGCAATGTCTCACTCAGTCTTCTTTCAGATAACAGTGAGGGAATGATGTAGTCAGTTTGGTGCTCTGAGTCTTTGTGCATGTGTGTGTAGAGGAATAGACTGGAGGTTTTTTTATCTATGCTGGACAAATTGTAGAAGCTGTTTAAACTGTATATTAAATACTCAGTCCTTGGAAAGGAGGCAATACCTCGGGCAGGGACATGACAAAATGTAAGCAGACATTACACTAATGATGCAACATAAAATAGGCTTGAAATCTTTACCACACAATAATTATATTTTTTCTGGCATGTGTTGCAATGATCTTAACAAACAGTGTTTGATTAAACTGTTCTGATCCCTGTGAACATGACGCAGTTGTCACCTTTACCTTTCAATTAGGAAAACTCAGGAACAATGAGAGTCAGGGTTGACTCTGTGTACCAGGACTGCCATTACACTTTCAAATCAAGTGAAAGAAGTCTTGTGATGAAGGAAATGTTGATCTTTGGATACTAAACAGGTAGCAAGTTTTCCAATCATCACAACAGAAGTGCAGCATTCCTCTTGCTAATGTGTGGATTGCTGAGAGATGTGGGAGGAGTTTTTATATGTTGTCATAAAGACTGAACCTCCACAGCTGCAGAACACTTTTAAACCCAATTTCAGTATCTCAATTTGCACAGTTTTAAGCCTGCTACTGTCTCTCCCAGATGATGTGTCTAAATTGCCACAATTGCCAAGACAACAAAAAATATACATCTTGCATAAGCAAGTAAACCTGCCCAGCACAGCTTGTCCACTGAAAAATGCCTTGTACTTCAGACCAGTGTGTCTGCACCACGCACTACAGTATTCCTTTTCCTGGGGACTGTGCCAGGCTATGACTGGAATGCTGGTTCTTAGCAGCACACAGAATATATGCTGCAGTTCAAAACATCCATCTACAACCTGCAGTCATTCATGGCTCAACTCTACAAGCCCTAAGTTCGCTGAAAACATACTTTCCTAAACTGTACATCATTCTGATACTGTATCACTCCTTTACCACAGAGACTTATGCAAGCATCTGTCGGCCTGGTGGTATTCTTGGAGAGGATGTTTTTAGTAGATGGCTAATGCAAATACAATGGATTTGGCTATTCAAATACATAGAGGTGAAATAACCTCTGAGTTAGTGGCAATGATTCAACTCTCCAAAAAGGGAGAAGGTAAGTGCAATGATGTGACCAATTCTGACATTTAAATCTACAGTAGGATGGGAGACCAACCATAGCAAGAGCAAGGAATGTTCTCAGAGATGGAGAGTCCAAGATGTGGCTTGTTTCCTCATCTGGGCCTTCCAAATTAAAATCAGTGCATTTCCAAGCCTAGGTTATAAAGACTTTCATTTGATGGCTAGGAAACTTTGTATAGAAAATAGCCGAGTCAAAGCTGAGCCACCTTTATAGAAGAGAAATATAATCCACAAGAGAAAACAACAGTGACAAGCTATGTTGGTCAGATGGGGGCAAAAGTGTAGGTGCCTTCTGAACTGTCTTGAAAGTCATTACCATTAGTCTTAGCTCATTAAGCTTCAAATAGTTACCATTACTCTTGCCACTGTCTGCAAACAAGTTCAAATGACTGTGTGGATAATAAGATGGTGAAAAATCAAATGACCCTGTAATACTCTGGGTAGTGGCTGTCCTGAATATCAGAACTGGTGAACAAAAATACAGTGCAATTATTTGAGTGTGATTTTCGGGGTAAACCTGAAAGTTTTGGGGTAAACACCATTAGCCTAATTTTGAGGTGAGGAAATTATAATTAGAGAAAAAAAAAAAAAACAACAGATTTATTTTCATCAGATTTAGTTTCTAGCAAAGTGCTCTTAGCTGTTCCTTATTGCTACAGTACACTTTTCACAAAATAAAGCAGCTTGTAACAGAGGTGCTATTTTGAATTGAACCTCCATAGTACAGGAGTGCATTACTTTGTATGGACCATATAATTTGTTTTTTGTGTTTGTCCTATCAGACATAAAATAACTTAGCACACTGGCTTATAATATCTGTAAACAACCATAGGATATTTTTATATTTGCCCTTGAGAACCTTTAACAAAGGTACTTCTATATCCAGAAGTCATAAATACAGAAGATCTATATTCTAGTTTCCTTTTAAATCACTCTTTCCCACAAGGTAGTTAGGATTTTTTTTCTGTCTGGGTCCATGAGTTACCAATGAAGTTTGCTTCCCCTCATCTCCTTACTCTTCTGACAAACATGTTTGTAGTTTTGGTTTCAAGGATTTGGATCAAAGTTTAACCTGATTGAGTCAATGGTGATTTTTCCTGGCAATTGCAGTCAAAGGGTAATTTCAGCCAGTGCCATTTCCACACTCCTCAGTTCTGATACCACTTTATTATTAGACACTTCATGGCCTGGTTATGCTGGACACTGAACAATGAGGAATCAGCTTCTTTTACAGTCATGACCTCAGATTTGCTGCTAAAGTTTTCAACATGCTTTGCAGTCTTTATTCTGAGGAAAGCCAAGGAATCAAGTACCAAATGCAGACACTACTAGTGCATTTCAGGAAAGAAAACAATTTCAACACAGAAATGTATTTTAATCTGCATGAAATCCATTTGTAGAAGGTCAGCTATGCAGTGTAGCACATGTAGAAATAGGTGCAATTCCCATATTCCTATAAAGTATCTGATTTGTTTCACAAAGCAGCTATTCAGTTAAATTAAACATACACAGATCTCAGAGCTGTCATGGCCTGATACTGCAGTTCTGGATAAAAGCCCTCTCTTGGCTACATCCAAACACTTTCCCCAGTTATATATTTTTTTGCTGTCTGATAACCTTGTTGCCAGACTGCTAGTTGAAGATAACTTCATAGTGTTAGTGGTAACAGTTTTAGTGTGTCTCATTCCAAGTTCCAGCTAAATTCAAAGGTAGGTGGCAAAAACAAACTTCCTATGGAGCTGGTTAAGTTCATCATTTTCCAGCTACAAGGCTGTCTTAAACAGCAGATCTGATTTCAAGTGGAGATTTCAGGGTAACAGGCAGCATAACCAATGGAAACACCAACCTGCAGCAGGCTAAAATCCATACACTAGCCCTTGGCTATTGAGTATAGTATTGGTGCAAACATTTTCCACTATGGCAAAAATATTTTTAATAGACATGTTAGGTAACACACAGCATGTATAAGTAATACAGAAAATACAGAGAACAGACACAACAAAAGTGCTTTAATTATAATTTCAGGAAAAATAACTTGTTAGAAAAGAAATGTAATAGTAGAGCACTGGGACTAGTTTGCTCTCTTTGTACATGTACATGGAATAATGCAGGAACTCTATCAGGCACAAACCTGGTATATGACAAACTGTGTTCTTTGGATTTGAATTAAGGATGTTTTCACAGTCCAAGTTTCCAGTCCAGCTCATTATGAATGACCTTCTTAACTTTTTTTTCATGGTTTTGAGGATGTTGCTTTTATGGTTTTCTTGCATTCCTCTTAGGTGACAGATTTCCCTCTGCAGTCAAGTTGCAACACTGGATGTAGCTCACAAGCAAGGTAATCCTATTTATGCTCTACTTTCAGTGCACAGTGAAGAGTCATGGGTCTTAATTCATGCAGCCTTGTTTACTCCAACAGTGACAAATTTAAATGTACAGTAAAAGATGAATACAAATAGAGAAGCTGAGCTGGAGCTCATTCATTTTGGAGAAAAACCAGTTATTAAAGCTAAGGAGGAGAAACAGACAGCTTTCTAGAAGTGGGTTCAATGGGCACTTGGGAGATCAACTGTATTGCCCTAAGTGCCATATGCTGCCCATTACAGGCATAAAACACCTTGAGACAAGACCAGACCGACTCATATAGTACTTCAAATTAGTAATATACAATTTACAGCACAGCAGGGTAAACTTTAAGCAAAATATCAAGTTCCTCCTCATTTCTGATTGGGTCCCTTTGCTATTTTAGCTCTCCAAGCTGTCTGTAATTCCTGCTAAGCCAACTTTAAGAAAAGGAATGGTGATTTAATCTCACTATATGGAATGTCAGAGAGACTGGGAGTGGTTTGCTCAACTCATTTGAAGGGCACCTCAGATAGGGAGAAGGTTTTATGAATAAGAGCTGTGCAGGCTAGATAGAAAAAAAAAAAAAAAAAAAAAGGCTTTTTTTCCTTGGTTGTTATTGGGAAAAAAAAAAGCTTTAAGAGTATACAGCTGAGTGAGGCACAGTCAGGTGGTAAAACATCTCTTTATAAGATGAAGTCTACTGTACCAAGATTCTTCACACCATATTGTGAGAGAACAAGAGAAGTTGTTGCAGTGCCTCCCTGCTCCCAGAGGTGACAACCCTTTTTTTCATCAGATCAAGAGAATGGAAAATGAACTTCATTCCTCCCACTGCTGTAGTCTTTGTGACTATGGGGAGGCAGCATTGACCTAATGGCATTCACAGGCAGTTGATAGTGGCCACCCCCAACCCTGAAGGAAATGCTTGTCAGTGCAGGCAAGAAGATGAGAAGAAAAAACCATGCTGATGCCCAGCAAAGCTGATAGCATGCATTGCCAGAGTATCTGTGCTCCTACATCATTTTCTTGCTCTCCAGATTACTTAGAGAGGACACCTAGTGTAAATACAATCACCTCCCTGTCTTCTTACTTCTCAAAAGCTGTGATGTGCACCAAGAAATCCTTTACCCCACTTTTCAAAGACCTTTGATACTGTTTTGCCTCTGAGCCAACACAATGTGTTGTAATTCCTGGATCTCCTCTGGGCCTTCCACTAGAGCCTTCTCTGGTCCTTTCCACTCCCCATGTTTGAAGAGTTAACTGTCCCAACAATAGGATCCCAGCAGCAGGCATACTTGGAGAAGCTGGTGCCAGAAGGCCACTCTCTCTAATTGTGGATGCAGGAATACTGAATTAGCTTATGATCTTTAAAACCTGCCTCAGCATCAGCTTCCCAAGGAGGCTATCAGTTTTAAAACACAAAAGAACATTCATTTTTTTATCCTTTTCCTGGAGTATGAAAATATTGTTTATTGTTTTCTTACACCTAAGAAAGTTGAAGGGAAATGGGGAGCCAGTAAATCCTGAAACCAGGGACTTATTTCAAAACTGCTGCTTTCCCAGATTCTTTCGTGCAAACTTTTATCACTAGGTAGCACAACTCAGCCAGATTCAACATCATGCAGATCCCAGATACAGCAAGCATGAAAATAGTAAATGTGGTTTTCTCAGTGGGCCGAGACACAAAACAATCCACAGTGTTGGGGCAGGGCCAAGCATCGCACTTCACCAGGCGGGGCATCTGGTAGCCGTCGTACATGTAGTAGAACACGTACATGAAGACTGCTTCAAAGACGACCCTGAAGAAGATGCTGCTGGTGTATGTCCACCACAAGGGGCCCCGAATGTGAATCCTTTGATTTTTTAGCTCTTCAAGATCAATTTTCTCACCGTTTCTGAACCGCCTTTTCTTCTCATGCCTGGTGTAAGCCACGTGCATGGCCACCAGCAGCGCAGGTGTGGAGACAAAGATCAGCTGCAGGGCCCAGAGTCTGATGTGAGAGATGGGGAAAAAGTGATCATAGCAAACATTTCTGCAGCCAGGCTGAAGCGTGTTGCAGACAAAATCTTGTTGTTCGTCTCCCCAGACTCTCTCTGCAGCCACAACCAGGATCATGATACGGAAGATGAAGAGGACTGTGAGCCATATCTTCCCAATACTGGTGGAGTGCTTATTTACACCTCCCAATACACCCTGCAGAGTTCCCCAGTCCATCTTCTCTTCTGTGTCCTTTTACCTGCAGGATGACAATACACAGAATGGTCACTTTTCAAATTGTGAAAAATCAACTCGAAACCTGTGAAAAAGAGAACTTCCTACCAGTCTCTCCAGAGCCATAGGCAATTGTGAGTCACTTTCATTTATGTCATCCATATGTTTATGGAGTCAACTTATTAAACTCTCTTTCCATCAGTTTATGATGGGCCAAGCACACCTCAGTGTATTACTCAACAAGGCTTTGGGCAGAAAATAAGTACATCTTCATACAGTTCCTCTGTACATCCTCTATGTTCTCCTGCCCTTTCTGTGGTGGACTCTGGTCAGCATTTTGCCTTTCAGTGTACTTCTCAAAGCAACAAAAATTACTATCACTGCATGAGTTAAGCCACATTTAGACAAACTTCACTCTTTTCTAGCATTTTTTACAAGCTTTCTTTACCAACACCATAGCCTTAGACGGCTGAAGTGCTTTCTTTGTCCCAGAGATAAGTACTAGCTGGCCTTTTTCAGCAGAAGTCCTTGCTCCACACAGACACATCCAGCAGGCCTCCCAGGCTTTCTGTTGCAGCTCAGATGAGGCCCAAATCTCAAAAGTACAACGTTTGAATTTGCCAACGCTGGTGAGAAGCCTCAAACCAGGTCTGTCAGGGCTGCATGCTTATATAGCACAAACCAGCAAAGGCAGATAGAGCAGAGCCTGCCCTTCCACATTCATTGCTATGTCATCCAAAAAAGGAGGCAAGCAGAGTCACAGAGTTGAGAAGAAAAAGCCCTCAGCTGAAGAATTTATGTTGATTTTCTAGATGCTATCGCACTCCAGCAGAATTCAGAAAGTCAAACATCAGAGAAGTTCCATTTCAGCTTTCCTCCTACTCTTAAACTAAAATCCACTCTTCGCTCCTTTTGAAAGTAAGTTTTGCTGAAGTTCAGACTTCAGTCTCAGGGCTCAGCTTTCAATGACTGCAGCCATTTGGAAACTATCACTGAATTGGACAAAACACTTTGAAACCCGACCTGGGAACCTGCATAGCTGGTCCATCATGTCTCAAGGCTAGACTGGGAGAGCCACACAGGCCATGGATAAGAGCTCCATCTCCTCTTGGTGCTATCTGTGTGCTGCGGGGAGAGTTGGTACCTTGCAACACAACACAGGCCAAAGCTTACCAAAATCCCTCATTCTCACACAGCAGAGAAGGGGGGGAAAAAAAAAAAGAACTTTTTACCCTGGTGCAGTTACATCCCAACCAAAGGACAAAACGTGCCCCAACACATACCCTTGGTACGAGGGCCTAGCTTGTACGGACAAGCCTGAGACAAGAGGGAGAGGTCAGATTTACTGTGATGCGGAAAGGTAAAACTGGGCAAGGCAAAAAAGAAAACAACTTTGAGAAGGTGACTGGAATTCCTAAGACTTCTCATGCTTTGTCTCTGCTGACACTGGCACCATTTTATACTGACCTAACCTGCAGGCTGTGATGAGATAGCTGCATCATCCTGGTAAGAATTCCCTCATATATGTTGCACAGTCAATAAAATTAAGTCAATTAAACCTTCACAGGAAGCTAATCAGAACTGAAGGAAAGTCTGGGTAGTGCATTATCGCTGAGCCGAACAGCCTGGGTTCCAAGTGCCATCTCACACTGCAGTTCTGAACCAAGGCTGCAAGTTTTGGGGACAGCAAAAAACTTCTCTCCCTTTCATCTGCGACTACCGAAACACTGCAATTGGCTGTTAGGGAGCCAATCTACCCAGACCCCCAACTTGCCAACCAAGACACCGTTACTGAAAACCACTCCAAATCCCCACTCTGGGTTAGTAGCTGGATGCCAGCCCCTCCCTCCCTCCCTCCGCGCCGATCTTTATCCCGCCGAGTTCCCGCGCGGCTGCGAGCCTTCAGCGGAGGGAAGCGGCAGGATTGCCGTCCGCTCCTGTCAGCGGGCACCCTTGGCAAACACCGCCTTTGGCTCGGAACTCCGACGGCTCCTCCCGGGACGGGCTGCGCGGTCCGAAGGTGCCGGCCAGCCGCAGTCACCGCCCCCGGCCCGCTGGTTTCGGGGCTGGGGGCTGACAGCGCCCGCCCAAGCACGGCTTGCCCGAGGTCGCGGCTGCGGTGTGGCTGCCCCAGACCCAGCGGGACGGCCCCGACCCGAGCCCCACTCTAGCACACGGATCGCCACCCGCTCGGAGGGGCGCACAGCCACCTTCCAGCCTCCGTCCCGATCCCACCGCTGCGGCATGCGGGAGCCGCTTCGCACCCTCACCTGGCACGGCTGGGCAGGACACAAGGAAACCGCTCCGAACCTTCACCTGGCACGGCTGGGCAGGACACACGGAACGCTGCTCCAAGGTCCGCTGGCGCCTGCGGAGCGGGCGGCCCCAGCCTCCCCGGCCCCGAGCTTTAAGGTCCCTCCCCGTTCACCTGCAGCCGCTTTTAACCCGCCCCCGCCCGCCCCCTCCCGCGCCCCGCTGCTCCGGCCGCCCGCGGAGGCGGCGGTGGGAGCCCGGGGCGGGGTCGGGCCGGGGCTGAGCCGCAGCCGGCGGCGCTGGGCTCTGCCGTGCCCGCGGGGCGGGAGCTGCTGCGAGCGGAGCGGGACTGGGGACGGTGCGCCCCGCGGGAGCGCCCTCGGGTTCGCCCGGGGCGTCCATGAGCACAGGGCGCGCATCGGGCGGAGCGGAGCCGGTACCCTGCAAATACGGCCCGGCGCCGGGATTGATTCCCAAGTGTTGGCAGAAAACACGTCCCGGAGGGAAATCAGCCCCGCGGGTCACTCCGAAACTGCCCTTGAACCGTGGCGGCCGGAGGAAATCGTCACCTTGAGAAAGCTGGGACAACGTTCAGATAAAACAGCCCCCATAGATTTTCTCTGGGGTGAGGCAGGGCTGCAGAGAGAAACCTCAAAGACCTTAAAAGGCCTGAGTTTGGAAGTCGAGGAGTAGGTAAACTAGCTAATGAATTGATAATTAAAAATTCTGGGTAGCCAGCTGTAGGGATAACAAGGGCATCAGACAGCTAAAGGCAGGATAGAAGATCTTGGTTTTTCTTTGAAAAAGAATTCCTCACTAGGGTGCACAGCTTGATTATACTGGTACTGCGCAGAGGGAGCGAGGATTAAAGTTGGTTTTGTGAGGGAAAGTAATCTAGCAGGAAGTATAATGAGTGACTCAAATCAGAGCTGCCATGTGAAGATCTGTCACTAGGTGTTATTTGCCTGGTGATTGAGCTCTGTTGATCACAATTTAAAAAAAAAAATTCTTCTTATTATAGTACTCTTTAAGCTCCATCTTTAAGGAAAGGTTTTGTGGACAAAGTCCAAGCCATCCAGGCGTGAATTACTTGCATCAGGATGAGAAGCACTTACCTTGAGCTTGGCTTGTAAGGGGTAAAGTATACCCAGTGTTGCTGTCAGGCTCAGGTTAGCCTCACACTAGTCTGCACTTCACCCAAAGCATCCAACCAAGCATGACTTCTATTAAATGATGCTTGATTACAACTTAGTGAAGAGTCTTGGCTTTTCAAAGCACCGACAAAAATTCCTACCAGAAATGAATGCTGTGTTAAAAAGGATATGTAGGAATAATAATAAAAAATAATAAAAATTTGTCTGAGTATAAAAAGTGTCGCTGAAAATGCTGTGTTTGTTACTGTATATTGAAGTAAAGCTCCGTATATTGCACCTAGTACTGAGCCTGATTTTGTGACATGTGTGTGGGAGTAGAAATGCTTAGGGACTTAATTAATATTAAATTTGATCTAGTAATTTGTATAGATAACTATACTTGTACTAGAAATTCAAATTGTGTATCTGCAAAATTACGAATTCATTTGGCTTTGCTCTCAGAGGTTTAGAGAGTTATGTTGGACTTCACAGGATATTCTGAGTTGGAAGGAACCCACAAGGATCATTGAGTCCAACTCCTGGCCCTGCACAGGACACCCCAAGAGTCACACCATGTGCTGGGGAGCATAGTCCAAACACTTCTTGAATTCTGTCAGGCTTAATGCTGTAACCACTTCTCTGGGGAACCTATTCCAGTATCCAACCACCCTCTGGGTGAAAAACCTTTTACTAATATCCAGCCTAAACCTCCTCTGGTACAACTCGAGGCCATTCCCTTGGGTCTTGTCACTGGTCATCAAAAGGGAGAGGCCAATGTCTGTCCCTCCTTCTGCCCTCATGAGGAAGCTGCAGACTGCAATGAGGTCTTTCCTCAGTCTCCTCCAGACTGAACACATCCAGTGACCTCAACCATTCCTCATGTGGTTTCCCCTCAAAGTCTTTCTCCACCTTGTTACCCTCCTTTGGACACTCTCCCATAGTTTCATGTCTTTTTATATGGTGGCACCCAGAACTGCCCCCAGCACTGGAGGTGAGGCTGCCCCAGTGCAGAGCAGAGCAGGACAATCCCCTCCCTTGCCCAGCTGGCCATGCTGTGCCTGATGCCCCCCAGGACAGGGTTGGCCCTCCTGGCTGCCAGGGCACTGCTGGCTCACGTTCAACTTGACACAGACCAGTACCCCCAGGTCCCTTTGTGTGGCACTGCTCTCCAGCATCTCATTTCCCAGTCTGCCCATACACCCAGGGCTGCCCCATCCCAGGTGCAGAATCCAGAACTTTCCTTCTTGAACATTATCTGGTTGGTGATTGCCCAGCCCTCTCATTTGTCCAGGTCACTCTGCATGCCTCCCTGCCCTCAGGCAAGTCAGTAGCTCCTCCCAATTTAGTATAATTGGTGAACTTAGTATATCTTTGAGTCCTGTGTCCAAGTCATTTATGAGGATGTTGAAGAGCACAGGGCCTGAGAGGGAGCCCTGTGGAACCCCAGTAGTGACAGGTCACCAGTCTGATGTCACCCCATTTCCCACAACCCCTTGTGCCCAACCCATGAGCCAGTTGCTCACCATGTTTGCTTGACATGTTTATCCAGCTGTGTGCTGGACATTTTGTTCAGAAAGGCGCTGTGAGAGAATTAAAAGCTTCACTGAAATCTAAGATCTTTAAATAATCTCAAAAGAAAGACCTCGAATAGTTAACTATTTTTTATGAAATGGTACCCAGGTTTGATAGATAGTAATTCTAAATGCTTGGAAGAAATTCACAGCTAGTGTTGCTCAGTACTGCCACAGTGTTTTTCATTTACAATCAAACAAATTCTCTGTTAAAGCTGAGTGCTACTTTGAGTTTCCTTGATTTTTGTTTGCTTGCACATGTATGCAATGCTTTATTTGGGAAGGAGAGGGAAATCCTAGCAAGGAATTTTGATGGAGCATAAATCCAGGGTTACAGGCTTGTTGCATACACTTTTCTTAACACCTGTCTCATTGGCAGGAGGTGCAAGAGACAAGTTTTAACAACTCTGGAATTTTTAAAGGTTCATCTGTAAGCAAGGGGTAGCATTGAAGCTGGTGAATGCTGTGAAGTGTTCATTAATATACAAAATGTTGTTTCTTCTGGGTCATAAAGTAATGCGGAAATAAAAGCTTCATAAAAATAGGAAAATAAATACTGTTGTAACTTCCTCAACCCAGAAACAGGTTTTAGCTGATCTCAGGATAACAGAAATCTTGGCATCATCTCCCAGTAATGCCCTATGGCTTTCTAAAGACACTGTCTTTATCTCTGCTTTCAACAGCCCCCAGGCACCTCCAGAGGCTCTGTCTGGATCTGTAATTTGAATATTCTTAATAGCACTTGTTTCACTATCTGGTTTGCCTAACTATGTTTTGATGTCACCTCTATATAGCTTAGATAAATATTTAATATTTTTACCATATATATATATATATATATATATATATATATATATATATATAAAAATCCACATGATCCTGGAGTAATTAACTCAGTAGCTTGATTATGTGTGGTGAAAGAGAAAAAACTTTCACTTCCTGAAAACTTGCTCTTATATAATTTCATGGGACATTCCTGAGTCCTCATCATTGGGAGTAATTGCTAATTATCTTTTCCTGTTCATCTCCTTTAAGAGTTCATAAACTTCTGTCATATCCTCTCTCCATCCTTTTTATTCTGTGCTGAAAGGCCTAATTTGTTGAAGCTCCATGCAGGAGCTGTTATATATCTTTATGATTCTCATCACACCTGGTGATGTGTGTCATTTTTACAAGAGCAGTCCAAGTGCCTGCACAGTTTATAAAATCACAGGGCAATTCTTCCTATGGCATTCACCATCATTTTCTGGCAATTCCTGATTACTTGTTTTCATTTTTCAGCCACATTATAGCAATGAGTTGATTTTTTCGTAGTCAGTCCAAGCTTCTTTCCCAAGCATTGTTATGAATTAGAACAGTACCTCCTGGTAATTTTATTATCCTGTTGCACTGAATAAGATCTGCTGCTCCTCATGGTCAGGTTTAGTTCTGACTACCACAAAGCACCACTTTTACAATTCACAAAGATTTTTATTTTTGCTGATTCATAAGTGTAGCAACCTCCTTATTCACCACTTTTGATTCAAATGGGGCTCTTTCAACACTTAGCACCTTACTCACTACTTGTCATGCACAACTGTCATTTTATCAACTGGAAATGCAGCCAGAGACTCAGACAACACTTTGGAAATAGCTTTGATTTCTTTGAGGCTGGATTAAACGTGTCAAACCTGGCATTTTTGCACTAACATCAGCAATAAAAACACCTTCCCAGTTCAACTCAGCATGTGTAACCAGTTTGCTCTGCTGTTCAAACACTCATTTTAGTCATTATTTGACCAAAAATACCGTACTTGCTCAGCCCTTGAGCAAATAATTTTGTCTCCTTCAATATCTTAACATGTATATTAGTGTCTGAAATACATACCCAGTCATTTTTATTACATGCACTTTAATTGCTCTCCCAGCCTTTTAAAAAATAAGCCTTTAATTTTATAGAAAAGTGCCTAAGTGCTGTTGGCAAGGTCTGGCTAATACAACTACACAGCTGTAGGAGCTCAAATCCATAAAGCCATAGCTTCCATGTCTATTACACAACATTAAATTCTTACAGCTTACACAGAGCCACCACGTTGGGTACAACTCTGCCTCCTGCCTCCCCACACAGAAGTAATGGGCTCGTGTGTCATTTTCAGGGAACATTTTATTTACAAGGAACAAACGTTCATTGTTTGACATAAATACTTTGTTACTTTGTCATCTTTCAGCTTTTTTTTTACAGTAAAATGTTAATGTGATAAAAATACTGCTGTGGTTTATGCAGTAGGAGGAGGATCAGGATTGAGAGGCTGCTCTGTGAGAGAAAACAGCACTCAGTGTGCTTTGTGAACTCTACTCGATGTAAGGGCTGCAAAGATGCTGGTTTATGTCTGTGTTGCCGCAGGTGACTCTCAGTTCTCTGGCCACGGCATCAGCCCCATGAATATTACAGTCTCCGAGGGCTTCTCCACCACACAAAGCTTGAGATCCCTGACAAAAGGCAGCACGGAAGACATCAGCCTTCTTTTATGTTCGGTGCTTGGTTCAAATAATTCAGGAGACTTCTGGAGAGGGACACAGCCCCTGGTTTACTTCTCCGAGTAAGACTTGTCTTCCAGAAGTTCCTCAAAATCATCTTATTTCATGAAGCAGCATGGGTTCTGCCTTTTCTCTTGGCTGGGCAGGACAACAAGGAAGTTAAACAGGTTTCATCATTTCGTCCAGCTGTAAAAAAAACACTTTAACACAACACTTAGGCGACACATTTTAAAGTGTCAATAGCTGCCCGATCCTTTGTTTCAACCCCCTGTGGCAACCAGAATTTTCTTTGTAGTAGCTCTTTGGCTTTCCTCCCTAATTAGAATAGATAAGTAAGCTTCCCTCAGCTTCCCAGCTCTTTTGTCCAAGCCCCGCAGCTCCGGAGGCACCTTCACAGGGCCACCGCCTGTCCCCTCAGGGGCGCACCTGGCTGGCCCAGCTCGCCTCGCAGCTCTCGGGGTCTGCAGTGCCCTCAGCTCCACAGCCTCTGGTCCGGCCCTGCTTGTGCACAAAGGCTCAAACCCCCTCACGGGTGAGACAGAGTCGGTGGGTAGGACCCCTATTTCCTACCTGTTAAAAAAAAAAAAAAAAAATCGTGATAGGGTGGGGACTTTCCTGTGAGAGAGTGATATCTTTTCACAGAGAGGGTCACAAAGATGCACCTTAAGGTCAGGAATGGGCCGAGCAGCGTTTATAAAGGAGCTTTGTGATTTTATTTGCATCCGGGGAGATGCTTTCCACTGTCTCTCCGAATTAACCTTCCCCCAAAGAAGAGTTAGGGGCAGGCCTTACGTTGGACCAATTCCCACCCTTTGCCGTGCATATTCCATGTCCGTAAATGCACCATTAGAGTTCAGGCAAACTTCTCAGGTTTGCCGGGAACACTTTTAATTTTTGATGCCTATTTGCGGAGGTTCTGGCCTTCTCTATCTCTAGGAGAACCTAGAGAATAGAAGAAAGCCCCATTCATTTACATATTCACAGATAAGGTGGAAAGAAGACAATGAGAGATATCAGTGGCAAATACTGGGGAGAGAAATTGTTAAAAGCTGGGATGATGGAGCTTTTATGGACACCCATAAAAGCTGCTAAATACAAAGCCAGTGAAGACTGAGGAGAGGCTGGATGCCAACAATCTGAAAAGATCTGATTCTGCACACCCCACAAAGAGAAGGGGAAGATGTGGGTGGGAAGCTTTGTGATTAAAATTTCTGGTGTGAATCGCTGGACTCAGTGACAGGAACTCAAAGGGGATGATGGGGAAGCAGGCAGTGTGTGAGAACGATTCTTCCATGGAAATTGGGCTGGATTCAGATCTTTTGCATTGTTCTAATTAATTTGGAATAAAGTACATTCTCTTGGGTTTTTTGTCAATATTCAAGTCATTGACTACGTGACTGATCCAGCAGTTTGCCAAGGTCTGAAATTCGTGTCCTGAATTAAAAACAAGAATAGGATGATTCAGTAATCTCCTGGTTGCACCTATGCATGCATCATATTAACCAAGTCATCTCTTGCATGCAAATATATAATGGGAAACATTTCCTCTTGCTAAACTATTTGGAGATAAAGGAGTTGCTCTGGGAGTTCAAAGGAGCTGGAAAAGAAGAGTCATGAGGAACTAAAGATCCCTTTAGTTGAAATCTCATGCTGTTAATAAAATTAAGAAAAGCAGTGACCATTAAAAAGAGCTTTCCAGGCAGAAGCTCTGTCAAGCCTACACCAACATGTTCCTCCAACAGATCTGTGCTGGGTTATAGCTGTGCCCTGTGCCCGTGTGACTCTGCTCTCAGTCAGTGACAATCCCGGGGCCCTTTGGGTGCTATCCCCATGCCCAGTGCTATTCCCTGGAGATGAGAACATGCTTGTGAACCTGTCTGGGATGTATCCAGGCTGTGCTCCAGGACGTATGGACAAGACAAATTCTCAAATGCCCACTCACTGTTTTTTCATTCCCTGGGTTTTGTTCATTCCCCACGTTAAAAGTTTTTTTCTTGGCAGGTAAACGACTTGAGAAACACCTGCTACACATCCCATCAGATGGCTCCTTCAAGTGGCATAGACAAGTGGCTCCCTCCTCCTTTGTGGGTGTCCAAGAGCGAGGGCTCCACTGAGTGCTGAAAAAAATTTAGTAGTGGCAAGGGAGTTATGCATATAACTGGGAGAATGCTCAAAACCTGCTGACTTTCAGCAGCCATCTATAATATTCAGTGCAGGAGATTAAAAAAGAACACAGGGTGACAGAGTAAAATTATTCTGCTGATGGGGCAAAATCTGCAGCACCTGAAGAGCTCTTGGGCACTGAAGCACGCAAAGCTGTGTGCAAAGCTGGTGCTGGTGCCCCTGGGCAGAGACAGCATGAGGAGAGCTCCTGTCCTGACAGGAACCAAGCAGGCAGCTGCATGCTCAAACTTGACTGCTGTTGGTCAATGGTCAACAATTTGGAGCTGTAAAGTTAACAGAAATTATGCAAGACTGTGAGGCTTTGCTTTGTGCAGGAAATAATAAAGGAAGCTGAAGTAGGCTTCAGGAAGATTTGTTTGGCCAAGGGCCACTAAGTATGTAATAAAAAAGGATATACATCCAGGCTATCCACCACCTTGTACCTAAGAGGGAAATGTTACCAGCAGAGTGGGGACAGGTCAGCTTGCTGGAATGATTCTGCTGACCTGAAACAACCAGACACAAAACCAAAGTACCCAAAATGCTGTTGAGCTGAGGGCAGTTTCCTTTGTCAGAGGAAAGCAGAACATGCTTCTCTGGGGTTTGGGGGATGTGGGGCTGGACTACAGCATAGCATTGATGCTCAGAAGGACTCTTCTAGACAAACTCCAGACTAGCTCCACATGTCTCAGATACTGTATTTGGTACATTAAACCTCAAAAATAAATGCGTGAGTTAAGCCAAGGAAAATGTTAGATGCCTTGCTAACATTAAAAAGCAAACAACCAACCACAAAAAATCCCAACAACTTTTTTACTAAAATAATTATCCTGCAGCTGAATAAAATGTTCATGGGCCAGTGTGACCCTTTTCTTGCCCAAGTGTTTCTGGTTTCTTATGTTCATTTCCTGCATTTTCTACAGGTGATAAACAAGTGTTAGGTATAAATAGAAGAACTTTTGATTTTTAAGGGCTTAGTAATGGTCAATGCTTGTAATTTATGACCCTTACTGATAAATTGGGATGACAGTTGAAGACAACAACTAGGGACTGAACCAGTATTTCATTAAATGAGTCAATAATGGATGACAGCATAAATTATTATGAATAGTTATGAGAAGGGTGAAGTGGTGGTTTTGTACTCATCCATTTCATAATTCTTGTCTGTAACAGGTTGGAAAGGAGTAAGGTTGTTGGCTCTTCCCCTTCTTTGTGCAATAAGAGGTGGAGAACACTTTGAACATGGCAGTATCCTTGGGGTACAAAGGCTGCTGGTGAAGAAATCCCTGGAACTCTTGCCCCAGTAGCCTAAATAATCTGTCTGCTATTTTAGGCTCTCCCTGACATCCTTCCAAACTTAACATGTGTTCTTCCCAGTTCTGACTTTTCTAATACCCCCTTTTCATCACCCTTTTCAACCCTGACACTCTCCCCAGTCTTTTTGCCAGCAGCTGCCACAGGGTGGAAAAACTGAGAACCCGTCTCACTTGTGTGTTTTTGTCGGGTACCAAGAAATCTCTGGTGAGCAGAATAGTCCCAGAGAGAAGAAAGGCTTTTCCCTGGGTCTGACTAGGTGGTGGAAGGTGACTTTCGAGCTCTTTGAGGAGACTTGTAGTGGCAGATCTGAAAAGAAGGTAAGCTGCAAACTGCCAGGATGTTCCCTGAAATATCTCAAGGATTTCTCTGCAGCTGCATTTTAGCTACACAGAACCAGGGAAAGGAGCTCAGGTGGTTATTAAGTCTACACATAGACTGAATCAGCTGGACTTGGAACAAACCAAAGGAACCAGATCATTTAGGACTGGATCAGCAATTATTGCTAAATGAATACGAGGAAGGAGTCCTTGATTTCTGTCTCCAAAGGGTGGTGGAACCCCAGGGAAGATAATGTTCCAGGTACCAGGGTCTCTTCTTCTTGCTTGTCATCATGCTGCTAGCCACAGGATTCCCAGAAGAGCCCACTGAAGGGACCTGTGGGAAGGGATCTTGTAGACATAGAAGAAACAGAGATATTATGCCAAGAAATTGCAAAGAGCCATGCAGCATCTCCTCAGAAAGGTCACTGAGCTGATTCCTAAGAAATGTAGGCATTCAGGATTGCAAAACCTCCAGATAAATACAAGAAATATCCCTTTCAACTGGCCCCCTAAAAGAAGGAAAATCAAATCCCTTTGGGTCAAGAATGTTTCCACCTCTGCTTTTCATTTTATTCAAGTACACCATAAAAGGGTTTGCTTCAGGCAGGGAAAGGTTGACATCCAATAAACCCACAGTCTTTTGCAATACTTTTATTATCCAGATACTCTCAGTACTTAAAATCTGGAACAAAGTCAAGGGCTCCAGCCGAACAGGTGCTTGGTGACTTTCTGGCATAATTTAATGGGTCACTAGATAATTTCTTTTGCTAATAAATAATTTTTTTCCAGGTTGCTGCTCCTTATTTGAGATTCTTTCTCAGCACCATCACATGCCTGATGCTGGGTGGTTCCTGTTTGAAATGACATTTTTATGAGTAAATGGTGGGTGGCAGAATAAACTGACCATGTGGGGAAAAAAAAAAAAAATCTGTTCCTTTGTTATTTGACTACATAAAAGCATAGCATTTTGAAAAAGAGGTTGGGATTGCTTGAGGCGTGCTCAAGGGGAAGTGCCCAAACCCCACACATTCAGGGCATGCTGAGATGTGTTAGCTGGGGATTCCTTACCAGAGCCCCTTATCTGTGCTAGGATAGCCCTCCAAGAGACCCCCAGTTATAACCCTCTTCTGTCCAACCTGTGTGTGCAGTCCCTTCTCAGTCTGGCCAGTGAAGGACTGGTATGTCTTTCCCAGTCAGGGCAGCACAGAGGAACTGGGTGTTGGGCTTTCTTGGCACATAGCTAAGTGTACAAATGCAAAAAAAGCAGGAAAAAATTGCTCCCCAGATATGTTGGGGTTTCAGCATATGATGGGAAGAGAGGCAAATTTCAGGTCTTGGTGACCACAGGCTGTGAGGTTCCAAACCAAAATGAGGCCAGGAGGCATTCACAGTGGGGCCAGTGTAGGGAAGGAACAGGGTACTCCTGCTGGCATTTGCCTGGTATGGGCTGGCTGCTGTCCTGAGTTGTGCAGGGGATGTTGTCTGGACACCAGAAAAATGAGATTAAAACAACCTTACAGCAACTCTGTACACGTCTAGTTTGTGCAAGAAGTGTAAAATAAATCAGGTCTAAACCACACCAGGTGTTATACTGCTAGATATTTTGTCATTGTGGGTAGAGCATCAGGCAAGTGTGCTCATAAATCACTTGCAGGAGTTTCTATTATTTCAAAAGAGATGGAATCTACTGGAATTTATTTGGATTGACAGCATTTATGTGAAGCCACAAGGAAATTCCATTCAAGATCAGAACATGCAGAGTTTTCAGTTCCTGCCAGGGATTGCAATTGCTATTGAAACACTTTATTTCCAAATTGCAGCCCACAGCCCCAGGTGAGGTCATTCTTCCTTGTGTCAAGACATGTTGCATTGTTGTACAGCCCATTGTATGTCCCAGGAACAGGTATTTTGCCTGTAAGTCAGCAAAATTCCATCATGTCTATAACTTCAGAGACATGAAATAAAAAACATAAGGGCATAAAAAAACATGATTGTTCATGCCCAGTTGGCCAAGTTGATTGTTTTTGCATCTCTTTTTCCTTTTCTGTGGTACTCAGTACACCTTCAGCACTACCCAGTAATGTAATAGCACTGCCTGCTGATGTGAAAATCACAGCATGATCTCTAAAAACAGCTAAATTAATTATTGTTTTTGGTTTTGCTTATTTGACACGTGCTATGACAGAGTTGTGGCCACAGTCCAGCTCCAGGAATAAAACAGCTTGTGCTCCCTTTGAAACCCCAGAGAGCAAAGGAAGAGATGGGGAAATTTGTCTAAATACTCTCCAATTAGGCCCAGAAGTTACTGGCCAGATTTCTGAAACCCACCACTTTCTGGAAAGGCTTACATTTCTATACCACAGCCCAGGACAGCTAGTGAGGGCTTGTGAGCTGTGCCGGTGGGGGAGGTACTCTCACCTCTTTCCCCTGAGGTTAGATGGAGATGTAGGTTTGAACCCTGCAGTCTAAAGGAATCACTTCAGCAACATGTTTCAGCTCCTCAGTGGTGTCTTCCACCCTCTGAAAATTGTAGTTCAACTCCAAAATAACAAATATTTGGGCTTTTGCTGTCAGTGTTGCTGGGGTTGGCTAGTGCTGAGAATTTGCCCAATGTACAAATTGGTTTCACAGCACTGACAGCTTACCAAAACAACCTAAAATAATGTACCCAGGCTTTAGGTTAATTGAAGTATATCTACCACAGGAATTTTCCAGGATTTTATCAAGATAAATTTAAAATTAATTTAGTTAATCAAAGCAGACTTTCTCATACAGGAAATGCTCAAGCAAGATCAGGTAGCCCTTATTCTTCAAGCATTCTTCAAGTCAAATACAACTGAAGTATGATCCAGGTGAATTTGATGCTGCTTCAGATTTGCAGATTGTGACATCTTATTTCTAATATTCTCCTTTTTTCATTCGTTAATAGCTGTGTAAAAAAGTAACATTTCTTCCCATCTTTCTAACAGATCCATCAAGAAACAATGCATTTTCTGCTGGCTTTTAATCACGTGTAATACCTGGCCATTCTTCAGTGGTCGATTGGATAATACCTCCCAGCTCTTTGGTGAATGACACTGCAAAATACCAGAACTGTTTAAAAAGAAAAGCAAACAAACAAAAAACCCCAAACAAACAAAACCAAACCAAAACAAAAAAAAAAAAAAAAAAAAAAAGAAGAAGAAGAAGAAAAGTGAGAGTTAGTTAGCTTGCTGAGGAGCTGATGATTTGTGTTTGAACCAGGTGATGTCACAAGACCATTCCTGCCGAGGACACACAGCTGTACAGGTAGGTCCTCCAGAGGCTGTGAAGTGTTCCCTTTGGTTGGTGATTAGCTGGTAGGATGTCTTTGACTGCCAAAACCTTTGACTGCTAATCAAGGTTTCCTACACAGTGATAAAGGGGTTAGATAGGTTTTGGGATGAGATCCAAGAGACTATTTAGGTACTTGATAGGATTTAAACAGATGTCAGACACCTACTCAGTTCAGAGCTGTAATAAAGGAAACCCCCATCCAGCTGCCACCCAGCCCTCCAGGCACTTCAATTCATTGGATGGCTTCCATTATCCCCTGTGGATATTGTTCATCCACAACTCCTCTCTCGGCTGTCCCTGGAGGGACCAGAGGGATGGACAAGGGGTTTCTCCATGTAACCCCATATAACTTCCGTATTAACCCCACCTCGGTGCTGGGAAGAACAGGAGGAATGCCAGAGGGACAAAGTGTGGGTGGCAGTTTGGCAAGTCAGGCTCTCCCTGCAGAGGAAGATCCAGCACGACTTAATTCTTTACAACAAGCAGTGGATAAACACAAAAAATAAGCTTGGAATCAAGGTTATCCCACTTGGCTGTGAGGAGGCAAAACTGAGTTACGCAGCATTCCCCTTTCGGCTCTAATTCCTGTTAAGTAATGCATAGTAAATGAAGTTCCACGTTTTCAGTTTCATGTGCCTGTGAACAAATGAAGAAGTTGTTTCATTGATGCTGCTCTTTTTCCTTACAGTGGCCAAGAAAAAGGAAGGTGATTCTGGTCATCAGTTCTCACCTCTGCTGGGTGTGGACACTTTCCAGCTCTGTACCAGAAATCATTTGTGTCTTTGAGAGCCCCCTTTAGGTCTCTGACCCCCAAGGATAGCTGAATCTGCCTCCCAGCCACCAGCACAATTGGGTGATATAATTATCTATTTCATTAGCAATTTTTTTCTTTACACATCTAAATATTTGGGGGGGGGGGGTTGTTTGTTTTGTTTTGTTTGCTTTTTATTTTTTTTTTTCCTCTTTTGCCTCAGGGCACAGAGCAGAGCTGACTGAAGTGCCTGCCTAGACAGTTCTTGTTCCTGAAGGTGTTCAAGCCACTGGAAATCAGGGAGTTGGATGAGGAGTTAAAATCTTTCCTTTAAATTAATTTTATTTTTCACCTATCTTAGTGATACTGGTAAAAAGATCTTTCTTCAATGTACCTTAATTATTTTCTGATCCAAACTTCCCTTTCATCATCTATTGATTTTATCTTCTATCAGTCTCTTCTGCTGAAAATATCCCTTTAAACATAAATAATTATAAGGGATGCCAAAACAAAACTTGAGTCCTTAACCCAGGTTTTAAAACATTTGCTGGAAATCTTACTTTTTGCTACACTTATTCTGTGCCAATACAAACTAATATTTTCCTTATTCCTTCCTTTAGAAGTGTGGGATCAGAGCTGGGTCCAGCCCCATTTGGACAGCTGTGGTGTGGGAGACACGTGTATTCTCGCTCACTGCACAAGCCTTATCTGCTCTGGGAAACTTTGCAGGGACTGGTGAGCTAGTTAAATTTTTACCCGATAAGAAGCCAAAAACTGAGTAAATAGCTGAGTGTGGCAATTTTTTCTGACAGCCTCTCTTGGATGCTTTCAAACGTTTTTTTATTACCCTCAACTGAGCACACTCTGTGCCTACCTGGGCAATATTTTAGTTAAACCCAAGCCATCATTCCTAATAACTAGATTAAATTCTCCCTCCTGTGTCATTCACATCTGGCTAAAAGCTGCAAGAGCCATTCCAGGTTCACTGTTGTGAACTTTAGCCCCAGGGACATACTGGGAGTTTTACGTGGACCATAGGGTTCACCAGTTGCTTTTCTTTCCAGGGTTTTCACATATCCTAGGTGGCATCAAAGGACTCTTTCTCGAGGCCACTGTCACGCTTTATATGGTGTCATTGTTTTTTAATACTTGCCAGATGTTGTTTAATAAATTTCCCAGATGTCCCAAAGGCATGGCTGAGATGGGTCACTGGCCTGAGAGGTGCATCATGTAAATTACAACAAGGAGATGGTGGTATAAAATACTGGGAAAAATTAGATCAGCCAGGACTCCACTGTGGTTTTGCTAATACAGAAAGGCTGCACCATGCTGCTCTGGATTGTTAGGAGCAGAACCAGCTCTGCCTCTGGGTCTGAAGGATGTCAGATAGCCTGACTGCCATGGACTAAGAGTTCTGTTGGGTTGGGAGCCAGCAGGGTGTAAAACCTCCCTGCTTTACTGATCTTGCTGTCCCAAACTTCTCTGATTCATGGGCTCGTACACAAATAAATGGCTACCCAACATCCAACACAGCAGGAGAAAAAGACTTTTGGATTTGTTAAGCCAGAACATTCTAGGGAGCTCTCCCCCTCTTCCTCTAAGTAATGAAGTTGTTTCTGCAGCCACCAGCAGAAACTGGAAGAGGCTGAAGTGGCTGTGAGAGCATGACCACACATCAGCGTAGGCTCTTCAGCCTGCCCAGCACCGGGGCACCATCACTGCTGGCAGTGGGTGGGCACGGCCTCAGCCGGGAGCTAGGAATCCAGTGTGGAGATCTGCTGCCAGCAGGTAATAGCTGCTGTGTGAAATGGGACTGATGTTGCAAAAGGGGAGTGCAGAAAATATCTGGGTGGTATTGCAGTGTTTTTAAGGAGTTACACCCTTCCTAAGGGCCCGGCCCAAGCCTGCTTGGAATCAACAGGGATTTGCTGAGTGACAGTGAGGAGCTTTGGATCTGAAATATCTGCAAGCTTGCAGAAAGGGCCAGCCTGATGTTCAGAGCACTGGCAGGGTGGGGAGGCTGAAGTGCAAATTCTGGCATTGATGGGTGTCCCAGCAGCTCAGGCAGGAGGTGGCCATGGTGACAAGGTGCAGGGAGTGGCACTCCTGTCCATACACCTCTTGCCAGGGATGAGACAGGGTGCTGACTGGGGCCCTTGCTGGGACTTGATTGCTGAGTCAGGGCTCTGCAAGAACCTCTCCCTGTCTTTTCCTCCCACGGACCCACCTGTCCAATTGCTTTGTGTGTCAATCACAGCGTTGGGTGCTGCTTTCTGGAGAAGTCCACCCGAGCCACCTGGCTCTGCGTGCCTGCAGCCGTACCCCAGAACAGTGTCAGGGGTGCAGGGACGAGCGGGTGGGAACCTGCAGAAATGTTATTTGCACCCCACCCCCTTCTTTTTTTGTGAAGCTGATTTTCAGCTTCTGTGGAAGTTGAAAAGGAGGCCATTCACCTTTACATGCCTAAACTGAGAATTACAAGCCTGACAATACAGGGCTCTTCAGGGAAACGGGCATACACACTGCCTCGGGCAGGGGAAAGGCTGCCACACCAGTCACGCTCTCACTGCAGCCCCATGCAATGTCCCTGTGAAGAAGTTTGCTGTGGTGGAGATGATCTCTGCCCATGGGCCCACCTGAGGGCACAGCAGTGGCCAGTGTGGGGTAGGATCTCATCCTGACAGTCCCTCTGGCTTCAGAAGCCATGCTCTGTGAGAGCACAGCTGTGCTAAGGCACATGGAGGACAGGGAGGTGATTTGAAACAGCCAGCACAGCTTCACCAAGGACAAGTCTTGAATGACCGACCCAGAGGCCTTCTGTGATGGGGTGACTATGGAAGGGCTACAGGTGTCATTTACCTGCATTTCTGTAGGGCCTTTGGCACAGTCCACTCACAACATCCTTCTCTCTGAAATGGAGAGGTAGATTTAATGGGAATGCTGTTCAGTAGATGAGGAATAGGTTGGGATGGTCATATCCAAAAAGGTGTGGTCAATGGTTGATTGTCCCAATAGAAATTGGTAAAAAGTGGTGTCAATCAGGGACCACCTCCATACTGGGACCAGACTGTTTAATATCCCCTTTCCTCTGCCATGGCAGGCAGTTTCAAACCACGTGACCTTTCATTTGAGCCACTGAGATTATCTCAGTTGGTTAGAGCATAGTGCTAGTAACACCAAGGTGGTCTGTTTGAATATGGGCCATTCCCTTAAGAGTTGGACTTCATGGTCCTTGTGGGTCTCTTCCAACTCAGAATATTTTGTAATATCTTCATCGGTGATATCAGAAATACACAGTGGGATCAAGTGCGCCTTCAACAAGTTTTTAAATTATACACCTGAGGGACCTGGACAAGCTCAGGAAGTGGGCCCATAGGAACCTCACAAAGTTCAACACAGCCAGCCTGGGTCAGGGCAACCCTAAGGATCCATAGGATGGAGGGATTGAGAGCAGCCCTGCAGAGGACTTGGTGGTGCTAGTGGGTGAGAGACTGGACATGAGCTGTCAGTGTGCTCTCACAGCCCAGAAGCCAAACGTGTCCATGGGCTGCATCCCATGGTGGGCAGCAGGGCCAAGGAGGGGATTCTGTCCCTCTGCTCTGCTCAGACCCCACCTGCAGTGCTAGATCCAGCTCTGAAGTCTTCAGAACAGCAATGGTGTGGACCTGTTGGAGTGGGTCCAGGGGAGGACCACAAAAATGATGAGAGGAATGGAAGGTCTCTCCTGTGAAGACAGGCTGAGAGAATTAAGGTTGTTCAGCCTGGAGAAGGGAAGGCTCCAAGGAGACCTTTTTGCAGCCTTTTAGTACTTAAAAGGAGCTTACAAGAAAGATTTTTTAGCAGGGCCTGTTACAATAGGACAAGGGTAATGGTTTTAAACTAAAGGAAGGGCAGATTCAGACTAGATAGATAAAAGGATGACATTTTTTACAATGAGGGTGGTGAAACACTGGAACGGGTTGCTCAGAGAGATGGTAGATGCCCCATCACTAGAAAGATTCAGGGTTATGTTGGATGGGACTCTGAGCAACCTGATCTAGATGAAGATACCGTTGCTCATTGCAATGGGGTTGTACTAGATGACCTCTCAAGGTCTCTTCCAACCCAAACTATTCTATAATTTTATGAAATAGATTTATTTCAGTAGGACTGTAATACAGCTTTGGCTTAGTGAAGAGAATACAGATAACAGTGACAATAGAAAAACATAGCAGGCAATTAGGAGCAGACATCTGCCTCATGTTGGCTGTGGCACTGCTTCCCAGCACGTTCTTGCAGGGCAAGGGTGGCTGAGGCACTGGGCTGACACAAAACACACCACAAAAGGGGCTGGGGAGCCAAAGTGACTCTAACCTGGCAGCAAAGAGCTCATGGCTGCAGGACCTGGCACAGGGGAGGCAGCCTGACTGTGCAAAAGGAGGAGAGCAGGTTCAGACCATCCCACAGCTGGTCTCGTTTGCTTTTAGAACTTTGGCATGCAGGGTTGCTGGGATGGGCCTAGGTCAATGGAAAACAGAGTCAAAGTTGCAATGGGGCTGGGCTGAGAGGGAGAAAGGATGGAGCAGGGTGCTGGAGTCAAGGGCCATGGTGCATAACAGGAATAGAGTCCAGCAGCCAGTGCTGCTGCACTTGTAGGCAGTCAGAGCTCCTGCCTATTGAAAGGACAGCAAGACAAGAAGGTGGGAGGGGATGTAGGAAATTGGCAAGAGAGCTTTTCCAGAGGCTCTGATTAATCCTTTGGCATCAAAACCAATTTAAGCAATCTCTGCCCCAGGCATAACAAAGGAGAAATCACAGGGTGGGGAACAGCAGCAGGGATGGGCAGAGACAGTTGAGCCAGCTGCCATCAGAGAAAACTGGTTGAACTACCATGGGAGGATGGTAGTGCCAGTACAGTATAACCCAGTCACCAGTAGGTGAGACCCTCTCCCAGAGGGATGGCTGCAGAGAAGGAGCAAGGGCAAGCACAGAGAATGTGTGGGGGCAGGTGTGCTTTGCAGTTCAGAACAGCCCTGGCCAGCCTCAGCCAGTAGGGAAAGGCACAGGAAGTTGGAAACCAAGAAAAGGAGCTCAGCTTTTCCCTGCAGAAAGGGTTAACTGTGACCCTACTAAACACAGTTCCCTGCTCTACTGAGGCCACAAAATGCAGCAGGCAGGGGGAAGCTGACTTGGAGAAACAAGTCACTAAATCTGTCATTTCATCATGGTGCCATCTACTAGGAATAATTTAAAGAAAGCACTGAAACTGTCAGGAACTTTACCTTGGCAGTAACAGAAATTAGGGATATTTCAGAGGAGAGTGTTCATAATGAGGGTTGTACGTAGAATGAGAAGAAATATTTCACCCAAACACATCAGTCACAACTGGTCTTGCCTGCTGAGATGATCAATAGTTTAGTGCTAGTGAAGCCTTGGATCAGCTCTGGGCTCTTTGATTTACAGCTGCCCTTGGTGCAGATTCAATGGGACTTACACATTTGCTCCCAACCCATCTGGCTGCCAGGACACCACAGCAACAGGGCAGTGTTGCCAGACTGCACCTTACCAGGTCCTGGCTACCACACAGGAAATGTCCAGCCAACCCAAATCCATTTACAGCATGGCCACACACAGACTTGTGCTGGCCTACAAAGGACTGCAGACAACCAATTTCTTCACTGAAACTTTGCCCACTTACCCAAGATGAAAAGACAAACAGTCATGGAAGAGACATTCTTGAAAAAACTAACTGCTAGAATAGAACTCAGTGTTTGAAAACTTGTGAGCAGGAAAAGAAAAACCACAGAGAGAGCTATCATCGTCTCTCCATCTGGGATTTTGCAGGCCTGTATTTTATCATAGACCAAGAAAAACTACCCCTCCCTCCATTTGAGGAAAACATATCTACCTCAAGGTGTTTCACAGGTTTATTGGAATTCAGCATAGGGCTATTTCAAATTGACCACTAAGGAGGTAAGACACAGTCAAGCATAATTATTAACTGATCTCCATTCATATTCACAATATGGTATGTGATCCACAGATGTCCCAGATGAAAGTCAAGTCTCAAGCTGTTCCATGAAACACGGTCCTGGAAGAGAAGTAGCTGTATCTTCAGACCCTGGAACCACCACTGTGCTTGTGCACCTGGGCAGCCTGGGGAGTGATCCAGCAAAATACAGCCTGAGCACCCCCTTTTCTGACCCTAAGGGATCAGCTTCCTTAAATCTGCAGAGAGAATAATACACACTAGTATACCATAGTTGTGTATATTTTTCCTTAAGCTTGCTGGTAGACACATTCAGAAGACTAGCAGCAATTTCTTCTCAGAACAGTGATCAAAAAAAGAAAATGTGCTGTGAAGGCAGGAAAGATCAGGAGTTTGCCAGTGGAAGAGAATAGATAAATGGCAGGGCTCAGCTCAGGCCCTCATGCAGGGACAGAGCTGACTCTAGGCATTTTCTCTCTCCTGTTGCTTGTGCCTGCTCCGTTAGGGTTTTACTAGTCACAAATAAAACCACCAACCCACTGAAGCCCTCTTAGAGCATGGACACACACACAGAGCTGTGCTAGCACCTGTAAGAAGTGTGATACAACAGCATGAGGAAAAGGGCACTCTGCAGTATAGGCTCCTAAGGATACCCGCTCTTTGTTCTGAGCCCTATACAAAAATTATACAAAATTAGTGAGGCCAATCCATTTGTAAAATGACAACAAACAAACAAACCCCCAAAACTTAGCTCTGCCGAGGTCAGTGTATCCATGGTGGTGAGAAGTGGCCCAAAACAGGAAACACAAGACAATATAGCTGTTTTGCATTGCACCCACCTCTGACTTTCAGGTTCCCTGGCTTTCACAAGCACACCCCTCCCACAGCCACATACTGCCATGCACTCAGAGGTCCCTGTGTATCTCCATTAGAGTATGGACAACAGAATTAGGGCATCAGTGCCCTGGATGGGAATGAGGGGTGCCAAGAGGTTATGTGCACTTTGGATGTAGAGTCTCTACTTGAAAAAGTTTTTTGTAAGTTCCTACTTAAAATCTTGCCTAGCATTCACATATAGACTCTCACTTCACTAAGAAAGGTTAAAGTGTTTGCCTTTTATTCAGAAGACTTGCTCCATTTCCAGGAATACTTTTCCATGTCCATGAAACCAGACAGACTCTAGTCTCATAACAGCACCATCAGTCTACTACAAAAAAAGCAAACAAATCAAAAGTTCCATGATGTGATACAGTATAAAGAAACAGCTAAAACATTAAAGAAATAAACATCTACATAAACTTAAGTTGCTATAAAACTGGCAGTAAGCAATTAAGAGATCGGTGAGATTACCAGGTCTGCTAGCTGTTTAAACAAGTCTACATAGGCTGTAACTATGTTCTTGTGCTGTTTTTAGGCAGGAGTTTGCACTCAGAATCTAGGTACCTCAAATGTCCACACTGGTAGGCTTTCATACAATTCCCCTACAGCCAGCAGCGTGTATGCAAGCATCTCAAGCAGCACTTGCAAAACTGTGAAGATGTATGTAGCCTATTGCTCTCTCCTCCCTATGAATATGGTATTACAGGGTTCATCTGCATATGCCTGGTTAAGAAATAAAACACAGTCAGTTGTGTACTATAACACCTTAAGTAACATGGAATCTTAGATTTTAGAAAAATATTTTAATCATCAGTTCACAAGTAAAAACTATCACTATTACAAAACATCTTGTAATACTAGAATACCTAGCTTGGAAAGAGTTTTGTTCTTATTGCTGTTGCATTTAGTTTTCAGGAGCTGTGTCAGCATGAAGGTAGCAGTGGGCTTCCCACTTGTCATAGTCAGCTTGTAAGGGTACTCATAGGAAAGTGTATCTTCCTATTTAATCCTCACGCAATTTTCACATGTTTAGGCTGCCCTGACTTTTCCCAGACGCGTACCTACTTGACATCTGACACTATGCATCAAAACCTCACCCAACCTTGTTCATACAACAAATTTCATTTGCAGCCTTTAAATAAAACATTCACTCCAAAAAGAGTGAACATCAGCACTGGCACCACCTTAGCTACTTGTAAACCCTATAACTGTGTTCTGGCAGCTATCAGATATTAACTCATTCATTTCATTTTGTTTGGTTTCTTCCTTATTCTCATGGTTGGGTTGCTGTTTTGAATTTCCAGCATTTTTAGACCTTCTGAGGAAAAACTTTGCCAGTAAGTAACATAATTCAGCCACATTTAAAAGAATGCAAATGCTGGACACAGCAATCATGAAAATAGTGAACACGGTCTTTTCAGTAGGTCGGGAAACAAAGCAGTCTACAGTGTTGGGACAGGGCCAGGCATTACACTTCATTAAGCGAGGCATTCGGAACCCATCGTACATGAAATAAAACGCGTACATGAAGACTGCTTCAAAGACCAGTCTGAAAAAGATGCTGCTGGTGTATGTCCACCACAAGGAGCCCTCAATACGAAACCTCTGTTTCCTAATTTCTTCGATGTCCTTGAATTCACATTTCTGGTCTCCTTTTCTGAACTGCCTTTTCTTCTCATGTCTCCTGTAAGCCACGTGCATGGCCACCAGCAGCGCAGGTGTGGAGACAAAGATCAGCTGCAGGGCCCAGAGTCTGATGTGAGAGATGGGGAAAAAGTGATCATAGCAAACATTTCTGCAGCCAGGCTGAAGCGTGTTGCAGACAAAATCATCTTGTTCATCTCCCCAGACTCTCTCTGCAGCCACAACCAGGATCATGATACGGAAGATGAAGAGGACTGTGAGCCATATCTTCCCAATACTGGTGGAGTGCTTATTTACACCTCCCAAAATGGTATGCAGAGCTCCCCAATCCATGGTCTTGTTTCAATCCTCTGACCTAAGACAAGACAAATAAATAAAACTAAGATTAATCAAGACAGGAAACAAATACCAGCAAGCATGTGGTTTAAAACAAAGGCAATATCATAATTGCAGCACATCCACTGGCTGTGGTAACGTTTTGTTGACGCAGCGGGCTTACCTGCAACTAGTCATACATGCTAACCTAATCACATATCAGCAGGTAGTATTTCATACTGGATTACACACATGGCACCACATTCATTTGACTCCAAGGTGTATTTGCCAATGCCACATTAAGTAAGAAAGACAGATGGGAAAATTATGAACACAGCCTTAAATTAAAAGAGACAACTTCTAGTAGCTTGATAACAGTAACAAAATTATAGAAGATATCAGTCAAAAGTAAGGCAGATGTTATGTTAAAAATAACATGTTAGAATTCCTATAATAAATCAAAGCCAATGGGTTTATCCTTATCTTTAGAGTGTAAATAATGATTTGAGTACATTCCTGCAATAAAGACAGGCCTTGAGCAACTACTGCTGATGCTCTGCACCTTCCATGAGAAGGTCTGGATAACCTACATTCACCAGTTTAAAAAGTGTGACTGCATTCTTAGTCAAAGCAAACTCCACACTAGCTTGAAGCAATGAAAGTAAAATCCTGGTCATTATCCATCTCCAGTTGGATGTTTAAAATCAATGCTTAAGATTCATACCAAAATTGCTTTTCTTTTCACTAACTACAAAAAGGGCAAGTGGATAAGGGTATAAGGCAGGGGTAAGTGGATAAGGACTCCTCCACTGTGAACGCATGTCAGGTTGGAGTCTTCTTCTCATAACACAGACTTTATTAGTCCTAGATTAGGGGAGATATTTCAGAGGCTGGGAGAGTGCTATAGTCATCATTTGAAGAGTTCAGACAGGCCAGCAGTAGCTCAGAGACTTTTTCAACAGAACAATATAGTTTCCAGCAGGTATGTTTCAAATTAATTACTATGACTGTACTGTAAGGAATTAAGGATTTCACCTTTCAGTCTCCTCAGGAACACCAAAATTGTCTAAGTTTTTGCAGCTTCCACAAACAGCTTTTCACAGAGAGCATTCAGAGGCATTCCAGCCCATCTTCCCACACCCCTCCACTTCAGATGGATTTACAGAAAATTAGTTTGCAAACTACTCTGTATTCAAGAAACTGGCACTTCTTTTGCCTATCAGCCAGGACCCTCTAGGAGGGCTCACAGATCTCTTGATTCTGAAATTGTTCACGCAGGTTTTTATTTCACAACTTTGTTAATGTGTTTCTATCTCAGAGCACATATTTCTTGGCATTTACAGCACATGGCACCAATAAGCAAAATCATCTTTTCAAAGTTGCTTTAAAGAGCAGCTACTAGCAAAAAGGTCATCATATCAATCACAAGATTTTCCTGACTGAGCTGGATCACACCACATGAGGAAGAAAATGATGACAGTATTTTGTAGTTGTCTTTCACGTCACACTCCCATTCTGAGTAATGTCAAAAACCTTCCTGGTTTACAGTGAGATACATATAATCAGTAGGCCACATGCTTTGACTGAGTATCAGTCAAAGTACACAACAGCTCAGAGAAAATGAGGACACTTAACTGTTACCCAACACAATGGTATCTTTTCCTTGAGTTACTGGGATTTAAATGTAATCTCCCCTCACTAGTCCATAAACTACATTTTCCTCAGATCCTGCTGGTTGACTGTGTGGGGTTATACTCCAGGAGGTGAAAACCAAGGGGGAGATCCAAGATCTCCTCCAGACTGGAGAGATCTTTTCCTGACCCTCCTTCAGGATGCACAATCCGTATGGGCTATTTCCTCTGTATGTGACTGAAGCCACACAGAAACAGATTTACCTTGCTATTCTACTAGGTCATTTTTTCCAAGAAGAAACATTCTTTGTTCATTAGCACACAGTTACAGAGAGTCTCTAGGGTTAACAACCTATGAGAACACAGGAAAGACCCTTAATACCAGAGAACCTTACTGAACATATCAGCTGGATTTTTAACTGTTTCCACTCCTTTTCTATCATCTGATTGATGAAAATTCTTTCAGAATTTTCATTTGCAATTATTGCATTGTTAAACAGAGGGACAGTTACAACTTTTTAGTCTGCTCTGTTACTATTACACACATATGGCAATTACAGTACTTTTAAAATGACACTTCAACTAAGTACTATGATGAGAAATACTTACGAACATTTGAAAATAAGTCCTGTAGAAGACAGGCACCAGGCAAACAGTGGTACTACACACATTATCCACCTATCCTGTAACTCCTCCAGAGTCCTTACTTTCTTCTCAGTCATTCCATCTTCTCCCTGCCTGTCAACCATCTTCTTAGAGTGAAAAGGCTATGAAGTGAAACCTATGTATGTGCTCCTCATAAGCCTTGTCTCTTAGCTTCACATCTCACTGCACACCAGTAGTGCTGCCATTCTGTTATAACTTCACATGGATTTGTTTCCTCTTCCCTGTGCAGAAGGAGATTCAAAACACAAGTTCCACAGTGTATAGCTAGCTCAAGAAGCTCCCCTAGTTCTGTTTTCTGCTAAGGTCATACTACAGCTCATGTCCTGTGCCTTTGTGGAGCTGCATTATAAAGCAGGCAACTTGTCCATAAATTCTTCCCAGGACTAGTATGTTTTGGTTGGTTTGGTTTTTTTAAACTTAATCCATTTCATCAATCTGCTTAACAGTACAGACCCACAGATCATCTGAAAAGTTCAGCTACATTAAAAAAAAAACACACCAAAACAAACAAACCCCCAAAACCCAAAAAAACCCACCAACAACAAAAACCCCAGGCTACAAGTTGCAAAGCATGGGTAAGAATGAGCAGTCAGCATGAAAGAGGCATTGGCAACACTCCTCTTCATCCGACTTGCTCCATATTCTCCGAGAGTATATTGTGCTTGTTAAGCCAAAAATCTGTGCTTCAATTCTAGCAAAGACACATCTGTATCTGGACCAAGAAAGAAGAAAAAAGCCACCACACTTTGAAGAGGCAGTCTTTTGTCCAGAGTCTCCTGGTTACATCTCCTCTCCTTTCCAAAAAAGCCTTTGTCTTTCCTATTTGCCCAAACACTCCTCCCTTCACCCTTCCCACACACCTTACCAAATCTTCCAGCTATCTCTTCAGCTCCTCCTGCCACCATCCACTGTTCTTCCCACTGCTTGCTGAGCAAGCCACCAACCTTTGCCCCTTCTTGCTCACAGCCTCTCAGGCTTGTTTTGACACTGGTGGAGAGTCATATGACTTCTGGACTACTCCAGAATGCTACAGGCACTGAGCAGACACCAGTGAAGTCTCACTATCTTCTTCTTGAAAGATTGTAGTGCCATATCCAGGCAGCCTGAATGCCATCCAAATACTTTGGCCACTGTGTTTCCTACTAGCTGGCTTCAAACAGTTCCCCTCAATGCAGCTTAAGGGATCCAGTAAAGGCAATTCAGACACTGCCAAATGTCCTCCCCTCTCCAACAAACAGACACAGTGATCCAAGCAGAATTTAATTTAGCCAAGTATGACCCTTCACACTACTAAAGCCACCAGTGCAGATCACTTCAACTAAACACCCCATAAGGGCTACCTGTACTGATGTGATGGCTCATTTACTCTTTACTCACTCAAAAGCTAGAACCTTGATCATAGGTTATCTGTCTTCCAAATACTTGTTTTCCTTTTCACTAGCAAGTAAAATATTAACTGTCTTGCAGACCAATGGAGAAGAAAGCAGGAAAATGACATCCCATGAGTGGGTTGGTAAATCCTATTTTAATAGGGCCAGTCAAGATATTATTTCTATGTGAGCAAATCCTGCCAAATGCTTACAGAAATAATAGTATTTAGACAGCCAAGGACTTACCTAGTTTGCTGGCACAGAACTCTACAAGAGCACATTAAAGACATGAAAGCTTAGGTGAATTTTGGGGAAAAACTATAACGTAGGAATGAGGATAGGGATTGGTTATAAAGGAAGAAACTGGATTTAGAATAATTTCTATGAGGGGAGGGCATTAAATGTTAAATTCTACTTCACAAAAATTGCAACCGGGCATGAAAATAAGCTTTTCCAAGTCTCCACATAGATATCTGTTCTACTACCAGCAGCACCTTCTGTTTCATTCAACAATTAGAGGACCACAGTGGGATATGGTTGTTACAGTTAACAGCTAAAAACAATCATAAAATATCACCTGCATGACTGAAAAGTTAAGTTACAAGGGAAACAGTTCTGTATGATGACACAACATAGCCACATAAACAGGTGTTTCATTTGGGATTTGGTTTCTTTTTTGTTGTTGATTTGTGGGGTTTTTCTCCTCCTCACCCCCCCCCCCCCCCCCAGTAAGCTAGATAGCAGCAAGAGAAGAACTACAGCTTAACTCCTGTGGTTCTACAGCTTATGGGCAGTATTTTGAGCTCTGTGCTGCCATGGCTAGACTGCCTTCTACTTTAAAGCTAGCTCCTGTAAGCCTACATTAAACTGCAATCACAGCATGGTGCACACACCCAGTGAAAATCCCTGCAAATCATCACTGAGCTCCCCTGTTTATGAGTCCAGCTGGCTTGTTAACAGACACCATTTTCCTTTGTTGAAGACTGTTATACTGGAAATTCATCACTCATTGGCTAAATCCACAGCTGGAATAAATACAGTGAAGGTGTAAAAGCAACAGAAGATGTGTTTCTATCACATACATACATGGTTCTTGTGCTATAGGATATTAACGAGCAAGAAAAAAAAGTAGTCAAAAGCAAGGATGACAGTATCTGTTTATACTACAGGAACATACTAGGAGTCTCATTCAAGAAGAGGTCCACAGACCCCTAATTTATGCACAAATTCAGACTATGATTATACCCTTCTTGCCTTCAGTTTGGATACCAAATTATTTACTGTACTGGATTTACACAGAAATTTAGAGGGTATTCACAATGACTCCACCTCCATCAGAATTTCAGTGTTACTGTGTACCAGGAGTTATCAGTCTGGGGTGACTTTCCACCACTTTCTGTAGTGCCTCTGGATACTGATAAAAGATCAGCAGACTGCCAAGAAAAAAGTCACTTTATTCCATGTGGGAATGTGTTAATCAAGATAATCTTTAAGCCAAAAAGCACTGGTCTCAAATGTCCCTGCTTCCCTCCCCCAGCTGGGGACAAAGGCAACTCACATACCCAAGAGAAGCAGTTTAATGCAGAACTGTTGCAACAGAAAAGCTTCAGAACATCTAAACTAACAGATGTAAAATCATTGCCAAAATTATTTTATGACCCAACTTCACACAAGAAGTACTGCTGCTTGTTGAGGTCCAACATGCATTCAAACATGCTGCTGAGACAACCTTCCCTTCAGGTGTTGATCTCAACAGCTGCACTGGAGCAGGAGCTCACAGAGGGAGGTGATAACCAGCACCGAGGTGTCCTAGAGCTGCATAATGCTGTGTCATTACTCAGATTTGAAGAACACCCTAGTCTGTGTTTCAGCAGTTTTGCATCAGCATGCCTCCACCCTGCCAACCTGGCATCTAGTTTACAGCAATCACTTAACTGCCAGCGTGTAGATTTCATTATTCCTGCTGCTGAGCTAGTTTTGGGGCTGTACTACAAGAACAGCAGCACTGTCAAGGCTGAAGCAAGAAAGCTTCTAATAAATACAGATTAACATCTTCCGAAAGACAGCATCCCTTCATTTCACCAAGAAAGGTGGGCACACAGGCTACAGCAATCACTTGCTAACTTGCTCAGACTTCCTACCTAATTTGTCAGTCTGCCTCATGCCTCAGTTTCCCAGACATTAAACTAGAGATAAAAATCTCACCATCTCACAGGGCTGCTCTCCTGAAATGCTCCACTACATTACAAGCTTCACAGGCTCAATGGACGAAGACAGATAAGTAACAGTTCAAAGCTGGAAGCACCAAGCTTGAAATCATCCATCCAGGATATTTCTGACACCTGTAAAAGAATGCAGCTCCCTACATTGCTATAGCTTTAATGCAGAGTTCAAAATGCAAGAAGACAAAGCTTTGAACTTAGACCTTGACAACTAAAATCCTTTAATAGGTAGCTTCCAGCTATTTTATTTTTACAGCAGTATATTAAAAACTTCAATGAGTATGCAGCTGGAAGACTCTAGACTATCAACAACTCTACTTGTTTCCTAAAAAGCTGAAAAAGATCAAAGGAGCAGCCTAACAATCACAAAAGCCTGTGCAATTCTCTCTAGTAGTTCTTAAACTTTGTTCTGAACACCTATCTCCAGATCAGAGTGGAAACTGGAGAGGAGAAGAGCCACAACAGAAGGATTACAGTCTATCTGATTTGACACAAGAACAGGCAAAGACTAATCAGGAACAGGAAACCTCTGATAGTTGCAGGTCTGAACACTGCAAGCATTGTTCTTTTCTTCTACTCAAGTTTAGGAAAATAGGAGGCATTCTTTGCTCTAATTAAACCCAGCATGAAATCCAGAGAAACCCAACAGATTAGGACCCAATTTGTATGTAGTTAAACGTTATTAAAAAATTATGCTACTTAAATATCAAGAGCATTTAAGGGTTCAGTTTCTGCCCACAATGACACCCTTATGACTGTCCCATATTCATGTCCTCACATAAGTTTTAAGTCATTTTCCAAGGATGCTTGGAAGCATTCATACCTGTTTCACCAGCCTGCAAGTGTAACTGGAGATTCCTATCCTCCAGAACATCTCTGCACAAAATTAATTCTACTTGCACAAAACAGGAAATCAGAGGTCACATTTGAAGGCATAACAAGACAGCACAAGTCCTATTGGAGTTTAGCCTGTCTCAGCCATCTTCCCCTGTAAGCCTTTCCTTCAAAGTACGCTTAAAGCTTCTTACTTTGGAAGAAAGCTGAATTCCCGAGGACTAGGTCTCCACTGATACAAGTGTCCTATTTCCCATAAATCTTAAAGAAAGTTTTAGAGATACTGTGCCCTGCTTCTGGTCATCAAAATAGTTTTTTAGTTATGACTTTTTAATGTTACTTTTTCTTTTAAGCCTGTTACCTAATGCCTATTTCCATCCCCCTACACCTAGGCAGATGTCTACATTCCCTCTACAAGTCTCTCCTTTCCTCTAAAATTAACAAGCCTCTGTCTTCTCTTTCCAACCCTTTTGGAAACATTGATTAAACTCATAAACACTAACATTTTACATGCTCGAGGAAAGCTACAGTGCACTGTATTTTGTTATTTCATTCATCAAGAGTAAAGTCTTTCCTTTTTAAAACTCTATTACAGGAAGAAATGCAGGTGTACGATAAGGAATAGAATTAGTTTCAACATTCTTATCAAGTAACAGGAGTCGTGCTTCTCTTTTTCTATATTCCTGCTGTTTTGACAGCACTTTATCTCACCTCATATATCATCACTTCAAGCTTTTCCTTACACAAACTGGTATTTAGCCAGGTAAGAGTCACAGTTTTCCTTCCAGATACCTCATCAGTCATCATTAAGTAACAATTAAAATCAGCAAGGAACAGAACAAGGGAAAACATCAAAAGAAAAAACCAGCTTCAACCCATGCTCCTCTTTCACACAGTGTCTGGGACCTCTGATTTAACTGCAAGTGTTCACAATAATCCATTTGTAAAAGCATCTTCTTTACTCACAAGTACCCACAGAGGTTATGCAGTGACTGTGACAAACTTGCACATGTAACTCAAAGTGCTGTTATTTTTCCAGTTACTAAGATAGCCTGCTATATATTTTTCATGTACAATTACTTTTTTTGCACAAAATAAATAAGGCTGCCAAAATAATCTACCTGGGTTGCGCATCAAAGGATGTAAAACAGCAACACTGTCACAGGCCTAGCTTCAGCAAATTGAGAGAACTGGCCCTGTCAGAACAGAATCAATTTCTCCAGAGAAGTATGATAATTCATGGGGTTTTACAGTCCCATTTTTAAGTTCTGAGATACGTAATCCTACCAGTTATGAGACTGACAGTTCTGGGGACCAGCTGGAAGTCGCCTAGAAACACTGACATGCAGTACAGATGTAACCTCATGGCTCTGGAAATGTGCTGAAAAGCCGGCCGGGAAATTTACATTGCAATGCCTAGTTGACACGTGGAGATACCACCTTCTTCCAGGCTGAGGCTCGTTCCACATTGCTCTCTAAGGCAGATCTAACCCAATCACACATACATCCTCCTGCCTATTCTCTTTTCTCTGGGGCTCCTCAAAGGATGTATCTGGCAAGCAGGGTTTCCAGGCTAAGCAGTGGAGGCCAAGAAACGTTAAAAATTACATAACTCCTTTAAGAAAATTAAGGATGAAAATACATTTTATTCTGCATTTGACTCAGTGTACACACATACGCTGTGGTGATCCCAAACCAATCTGGACCCAAACCCTCAGTATTTCATATAGGACACAGCCATTAATTATCAAAGTTATAAAACCTAGGTTTAAAAGAGCATTCTTAAGAAAAAAAGGCCACTTCCTTCTTGCAACCCTCTGTCTGTTGTCTCAAAAGTATTTTCAGGCCACATGGTGAAAACTAATGGGATACACGACAAGGAAATAATCTCCCGTGTTGAGAACAGGGGAGAGATTCTTCAGCATGAGAGACTGTGAAAGTAACACCCAACCTAGGAAAGCCTGATGACGGAAAAGCCAGTCATGCCCAAAACATGCCCAGCGCCTAGCTAGTGCAAGGCACTAAGCAAGCACTCCTGCCCCTACTCCAGCAGGGCCTTCATGTTTTATTTAAAACTGTAAGTACTCATTCTTTGCGCCAGCCCCGATACTCAGAAATTCATTTATTTCTGACTCACACCTCATTTCCTACTCCCCCTGTAATTCTAAGGAATGTTTCCAGCGTGTGATCAGACACTCACAGGACCTGTCAGTTTTACTGATGCAAGCTGTTTACCTTCCCGCAGCTCTCTTAACATCTGTAGGCGTGTCGCAAATTACCTGTAATTGCAGGAACCTTGATTTTGCCTGGTGTCGTGGCTGGTCGTACGTACTTCACATAACGCGCTCACAGAGAGCTGCCGGGAGGGGAATAAAGATTTCGCCGTAAGTTAAACGCGTAACCAACAGAGACACGAGCATTCCCAACCAAAACTGCTCCCGGGCTTCGAGCGCTCCCCGTGACGCTCAAGCGGAGGACGGGAAGCGGAGAGCGCCCATGCCGAGCAGGGTAAATCCGGCCCGGGCAGGGTAAATCCTGCCGGGGCAGGCTGGGCAGCGCACACGGCGGCTCCGCGCCCGGCCCCGCTCTCTCTCCGGCGGGCTGCGCCACCAGAGCTCCCGGCGGCACCGCCGCAGCCCCGGCCCCGCAACAAGTGCGGCCTCAGCTGCCCCGCCGCCCCCCTTCCCTCCTTCCCTTCCCGCCGCGCCCCTCACCTGCCTCAGCGGGGCCCGCTGCTAAGGGGCGCTCACCCCGCCGGGAGCTCCCGGCGCCGCAGCCGGGCTGCGCCGATCAACGTGGCTCCGCCGGTGGCTGCGGAGCGGGCGGCCCCGGCCTCGCCGCCCCGGAGCTTTAAGGTCCCTCCCCGTTCACCTGCAGCCGCTTTTAACCCGCCCCTCGCCCGGCCCTGCCCGCGCCCCGCTCCTCCGGCCGCCCGCGGAGGCGGCGGTGGGAAGCCGGGGCGGGGCTGGGGCCCGTCCCTGCCGCTCTGCCCCGATGAGGGGGCTGCGCCCAGCGGGGCTTCGAAGGTGAGGGGCTAAGAGCCAAATTAAGGGGTGGGCAGGGCTTGTGTCTGCCCTAGGGCCGCTTCCTGCCGCGAAGGGGCTGGTCTGGGGTTGCGGGGAGGACCCTGAGGGGAAGGGTGATCAAGGTGACAGTAGATACATGGGGTTTTTTTCAAGGGAAACGCATATCTGTTTAAGATAACAGGGAATAGATAGTTTGATAGTGTTTCCATCTTGAGGAATCCAGGTAGTCAGAAGGGCCTTGGGACAGAAAAAAGCCAGGTCTTTTCTCCTGGAAATCATTAAAAGAGCTACTGGCCAAACACAGAGGGAAGAGCCAGTAGTTTCTGGCTTCTTGAGGTTTTGTTTTCCAACTGCGATTGAAATGCTAGAGCAGTGCCCTGCAGACTCTCAGGCTTTCACGGAGATGTGCATATTTGCCAGGGCAAAGACCTATTTTGGAGAGTTTTCTGTTTCCAAGGAATACAGTTGCTGAGGAAACAATTCACTTTAGGTTCAAAAATCCCTGCCCAAAACTGTGTGCCCTGTCTTGCACACAGGCCCATCAAATTAAGTAAATGGTTTGTAAACCTCTTAACTAAATTTCCAAAGAAAACGTACACCACAACTGGACAAACAGGACATTTGCTCAGACTTCAGGTGAAAACTCTTGCATTTGTGCGTGTTTGGAGTATAAGGACTCAATTGATAAATTATTTCCAACTAAGTTCTACTGCCTTGTCTTTCCACCTTCTAGAATACGAGTAATCCCTGGGGAAATCTTTAGCAAAAATCAGTTACTTAATTTTGATTTCACTTTCAGGAAGAGGTAGGAATTTCTAGCACAAACAGAATACTTGAAAGATAAGAAATTGTCACCAGCTGTACTTTAAACATTAGCCTCTGTCTCTTTGCTTCTCATCTTTTCTCCCACCCTTTCTCACCCATGCAGTTAGAGCCATAGAACCTGTGCATTAGGACCCTAGGAAAATTCATGTTGGAAGAGATCTGAGGAGGCTTGTAATCCATCTTATTGGGCAAAGCTGGATCAGCTCTGGGACCGTTCATTAGTTATACCCCACCCAGGGGGAAGCCAGGGAAATTGGTTCACTGCAGCCACTGTAGGACCAGGCCCAAGGTATATGTATGACGTGATGCTGAACTAGACATGCAATAAATATCTGAGGGCTGAGTTTACCTGTGCTCACTGACTTCTGTGGGAGTTGTGCGTTCAGATGACGTTCAAGGTCCATGTGTATAGCGTGTGTGAGGAAGGGAGGTGGCTCTGGGCCTGGTCATGCATCTGCACTTTGCAAAAGGGAAAGCCCATCTCTTAGTGGAAGAAAAGCTGTAGAAGAGACATCTGGAACTCATGTGTTGTTCTCTCTCCAGTCACCTTCCAGCTTGATTCAGTGACCTTGAAAAAGTGAAATGTGTCCTTTTAAGGTGCGACATACTTTAAACATTGGCTATGTTTAGCTGCAGCAGAGAATTTTAAGTTTTGTGCTGTCCTTGCTAGGCTGTGTTTGCCACCAAAAAGAAGTTTAGTGGTTTGGGTTTTTTTTCAGTAAGAGAAATATTGTGAAAATAGAAATCAAAAATGTAAGTCTTATGAGGAGTAGCTTGAGGGAGATGGGCGTGTTTAGCCTGTAGAACAGGAGGCTCCCAGGAGACCTTTTTGCTCTGTACAACTGCCTTAAGGGAGGTTGTTGTAAGGTGGGGCATCTTCTCCCAGACACCCAATGACAGGAGAAGAGGACACAGCCTCAAGCTGCACCAGGAGATAGTGAGGTTGGGCATCCGGAAGAATTTATTCACTGAAGAGTTTGCCAGACATTGGAAGAGGCTGCCCAGAGTGGTGGTGGAGTCACCGCCCCTGGAAATGTTCAAGAAACTACTGGACATGGAACTTAGTGATATGGTTCAGTTGACATGGTGTTGGTCAAAGGTTGAACTCAATGATCTTGAAGGTCTTTTCCATGAAAAGCTAGTGAAAACAAGGCCCCCTGGGTCTCACAGTTGCCTAAAGGCAGATAAGCCTAAAGGAGGTATGCCATGGGCAGTGTGGAGCTCTTGGAGCTGCCTTATATCAAGTCTTCACTGCACTGCCTTCGGGAGTGTCACAGTTGGAGGCCAGCACCTGGTATTGCTCCCAAGGCAGAAGCACCCAGTTTTGACAGCAAAGAAAAGTCTTAAATGATATTCTGTGTTTCCAGTATTAGATAGTATCAAACTATCTATTCCCTAGACAGTGGGGAGCACCAGGTGAATGAGTGACAGGGAGAAATAGACCAGGTTCTCCTCTACCGGGTAATTCTTTCATCTCTTGTTTGTTGAATGATATTTCTCTTACCCAGTAGCATCAGCACCCTCTTTGATTATGAATGATGACTCAAGGGACACTAGAAAAAAAAAAAGGAATGGGACATGTGTAAGTGCTGGAAATTTAAGGACTGGAAGTCCTAGTCTTAATCACAGTGTTTCATCTTTATTTATGAGGGTAAAAGGGCATATATTTAGTAATATATGCCACTTAGTAAACAGAGTTAAATTGTACTTATTCCTTTACAGATGAGGAATCTTTTATTTAGCTAGCATATAAAAATATAGTGAATTATTTTGCTAGCATATAAAAATTACTGTTTGATAAAACTGTGAAATAAATACATGTGAATTGATTACTTTGAATTCTGACAGCCCCTTCTCCTGCAGTGCACTATACCGGTTTTCTTTATTGACATGACTTTAAAGTAAAAAGTGAGAAGAAGGGAATGGATAAACATAAACCCCATCCATTACTGACAAATAAACAACGAGAAACATAAAGTTACAGGGTTCGGAAATTTTGTGTCACTAGATGCCTCACAAGGTAATGCAGTTTGAAAATACTTTTTTTTTTTTAAAAAATAGAGTTGTCACACATCCTATTGACCAAAAGTAGCTTTAGGTATAAAGCCCAAATTTAGGATAAGGTCAGCCTCTTTGATAGTGCATGTTATCATCTAGAAGGTCATCATCCCAGTCAAGGTCATAATCACAATCACTGGCTGTCCTGTAGAGCATTTAAATTATGCTTTTTGAAATGTTGGCATGGATCAAGTTTTTATTCTGAGCACTAATAAAACTGCTAGAACTGTTGACTGAAATCTTAAACTGATTTTTATGTACTTCATTAGACTGAAGATTTGTATAAGAACAAGTCCAACTGCTCAGTCTTAATATTATTCAGAAGGGATAAAAGAGGAGGAAAAAAACCAAACCCCTAGGAAGTTTCTTTTCCATTTTTCCATGGCAGACGGCTGCTCAAACACTGTGGTGCAGACTGGAAGCAGGAGGTTTTTCCTCTTGAAAATTTCTGTTTCCTTTCCAAACCTTCACATCTCTAATTAGACTCTTTTTGCCTTCTGACTATTTAGCAGTTCAGAGCAGGGAATAGAAAATTATGTCCAGTCCTTCAGTGTGAAACTGTTGTGCCACTGTGTTTCAAAGTTCACGCTGTCCTGTGGCACGTTTATTAGGACACAACAGGGATACATATAGTACTGGTAATATATACTAAGTCTTGGACCAAGCCCATCTTTGTTTTATGCTGCTCAGAAAGCTATTCTTCTTCAGCTTTTCAGTTTAATTTGCTGATCAGCGTTCTACAGGGCTTGTGTTAGCCCTGATTTACGCACTCTGGGCAAATCCCAGGACCTCATCTAGCCAGAAAAAAACATCTGAAGAGTCATTTCCTTTTCAATATAATTACTTTAATGATAATGTGTAGTATGATAAAGGTTGCCCATGCAATAACCCTGTTCATTAACTATTGCAGCACATCAAGCATTTGTACTGCCTTGAAAAGTAGTAGGTTTTTTTCACCTGCAAGGGCCTTGCAGGTGCTTGAGAGAATGATTATGATTGCACTTCTCTTAAATAATGGGCAGATGGCTGTCTCCCTCATCTTTTTGACCTCAGGTTGTCCTTATCAATGACACCTTCCCTTTTTTATTTTCAGCTCACTGATATGCATGAAAAGTCCCAAGAGAAACATACCAGCTACTTTCCTGCTAAGGGAACTTGGCGATCTTAGGGATGTCCCCTACTTGTGGAGAGAGAGGAAGGAACGGGAGAGAACAAAAAAAAAAACAAACCCCAAAAACCCTTTAATCCCAAATGATATAGGGAAGCAACAAAAGGGGATGAAAATGTTCTTAACATTGCCAGTACATGACCAGCCTGATTCACACCAGTCCATATAATTTACACTTTTTAATGTCAAAATGGGAATGGGTAGGTGTTTTAGTACATAGCCATGTTCTTCCAGGATGCCCTTGGAAAATGTACCTCTCCTGTGTACCAGTTAGGATAGACTAACCCATTGTCAGGCACCCATCAAAGCCTCTCCATTTCTTAAGCTGACAGCTCCGGATATCCAGCATCAGCCTGATTTGAAAGGCAGAGCTTTCTTCATCCTGAGGCAGCCCAGTAATTTCTGCAACACTATTGCTAATTTGGAAGCTGACAGTTTCCATCTCCCCACCCCTTTGGTTTATTACAAGCATTTCATCAGACTGGCTGTAGACTGCCGTGTCCTTCTGCGCTCTGGGCAGGGGGGGACAAGCAAGGCTGTCAGCAGCAATGCTCAGTTGCTGTGGTGATGTTCCTCCTGGAGCAGGCAGCTGCAGCAAGTCCCCCACCCTGGTGGCACCTAGCCCAGGCTCTGGATGGACCTGTGGAGGCTTCCAGCTGATTTAATTGGTTCATTGTTCCCTGGTTTGATGTAATAAATTCATTGTTCCCCAGTTCAACTTAATTGAGTCATTGTTACCCGATTTAACTGACTGATTGCTGCCTGACTTGATTTAATTAATTACTGCCTGACTTGCTGAATAAGCAAGCTCCTGCTGCCAGCTGCCAGAACGGCTCATGGCTCCTAATCTGTGCTGTCTACCTCAGCCTCTGGTCCTATACCAACCTGCACTTCTCCTGGGACCTGCTGTCTGTTCTGCTCCAGCCACATCCTCTGTTACCTTCCCTTTTCTGTTCCCATAGCTTGTCCCCTACCCAAGGAGCTCCTCTAACTCACCCTCTAATTCTCCTTTCCATTCTCCTCTGATTTTTCCTGTCTTCAGCCCTGGGACTACCTCCACTTTTCCTCCTGGTGTTCTCACCACTGTGTCTCACAGCAGCTGTCCCTGCTTTGATTCCTCTAAAGCTGCTCTTGAGTTCCCCTGAAGCCTTTGTGTTTCACTTGTTTCATGCATGACAGATTGCCCTTCCTATAGCAGGATTTTTTTGTATCCTATTCTGCCCAGGAATCCTACAAAGGCATCAGCACTTGTCCAGTGCTCTCTTTCCTTCATTTCCACTACTTGCCTGTACCCATTTTTTTCTTCCTTTAAGGTATCATCCAGAAGCCCCTCCCTCCTCTTGTTGCATGTTATCTAGCATCCTCTAGGCTTTAGGCTCTTTTTAATTCGTTCCCTCCCCCAGATCCATTCACTTGCTTTGAGATTTCTGTGTTCACTGTAAGGGTATCTTCCCCGATTGCTCCTTCTCTTTAGCCTGTTGTTTTCACTTAAGATGTTCTGATGGTAGTTCAGGTTTCTTGCTGACTCTCTACTTTCTGGCCCTTACTTCATTCCCCAATCTCCCCAGATCTCTTTAATTTATCTTTCTGTGTTTCACTGTCTCTGTTCAGCAGAAACATGAGATACAGCTAAATCTTGTCCTCTTTTCTCTGCTGTTCTGCTCCACATTCCATCTGATATCAATCTGGGAGCAGGCACACACTTGTTCAAGCAGAGAATTACTGTTCTCCAAAGTAATTGTGTCAAGGTGTAAGTCTGAATTTATATTAATGCTCAGCATGAGCCCATACCTCTCCATGACCACTTCGGTTCAGTGCACAGAGATGAGGTCAGCTTTGCCCGTGCTGTCAGTCCAGTATGCACAACATCTTGTGTGAGCAGATATCCCTTCTGGCTTTGCATTGTCCAGGCCTTGTTGGCCATGACATACTTCCTGTTCATCTGCACTCTCTTTATTTATCCATTTTTCATTCTTATGTATTGGAAGAAGGCTCAGGAACGAGTGCTTGTCTCTCCAGTGTAAGCACCATCATTCAGTTGCCTGCTGGCATCTGGCTTCTGTATTCTGGTAACAGATACAGGGTGTTTCCTCTCCTTCCTCTGGCTCTCACTTTTTCACTGGTTTGTTGTTTTCTTGAAGAGAGAGTCTCACTGTCCACAAAGACACCTCTTTCCCCCTCAAGTCTTTAAGGAACCTTCACTCATAGAATCACAGAATCGTTTAGGTTGGAAAAGACCTCCAAGATCATCGAGTCCAACCTTTGACTGAGCACCGCTTTGTCAACTAAACCATAGCACGATGTGCCATGTCCGGTTGTTTCTCGAGAGCTTCCAGGGAGGGTGACTCCACCACCTCCTTGGGCAGCCTGTTCCAGTGCCTGACCACCCTTTCAGTGCAGAAACTTACACTGCATGGCTGAGGGTCTTCCATGTCACTTGCAGTGAGTTAATCTCTCTCTGCTTTTTTTTTTTTCATGCATGTAAAAGCCACTGTATTCCTAGGGCATTTTTGTTCAAACCCTTCTGGGTTTCATATGGCGGATTCCATTGATTTCAAATACCTAAAAACCTTGGAAGGTTTTCAGGAGCTCAGGAGAGCTCAGTCTTTGAGTTTTGGGGCTTGTTTTTTTGTTGGTGTCTTATGGATTCTTTGGTGGGATTTTTTTCTTTAAACTCAGTCACATTTCAGTTTATTTCTTTTTTTTACAGTCTCCTAAAACTGAGTGCAGTTCTCTTAAGTTTCTCCCAGCATGTTAGGGAGAATAATCAGCTTTTTTGTACCCTAGTTAATGCAACTCAGCCTTATTTCTGCTGCTCTAACATCCATTCTTTCCTCTCTATAGGCAATTCCCTTTGAATTCATCTTTGCAGTTCCTCTCCTGCTGTTAGCTTCTGCACATTTGTTAATTTACAGAGGCCATCAGACTTTGCAGATGATACAGATACTGGCAATCCCTCTCACATTACTGGGATATGAAGGTATGAGACCCAGTCCTGTTCCCATGAAAGCTGGTGCCAAACCTCCCATAAAATGTTATGAGAACAGGACTGGGCCTCAGAATCTTCATTCCATTCTCCGTGATGGCAATTAAAATAACATTAAAATTAGAAACAGAATTAGCAGGTGCCAGACTCTTCTTGTTATCTTCTATCTTCTGTGTTTGGTAAGACGTTTTTCTGATAGTGGTTGCATTCACTGAGTGCGTATATACAAAATATGAATGCTTCAGGCTTTTCATAGTGTGGAGCACATGTTAAGAAAAATTGAGGACTCTCTTCAATGTACAGTCTGCCTTTCCATTAGTAATTGCAAAGCACTCCCATGGCAAAACCAGTGCTGCATAGATGGCTAAACACTATTTGTGTCCTTTTACCTTTATTTGGTGTGAAGCATATAATCTTTTTCTAAAATGTTAATGACTGACTGAAGTTATTCCCTTTTTCAGCCCCACCCTGCACTTCAGCTAATTCTGCCCTTTGGGAAAACACTGATATGAAGCACACTTCCTTCAGAATTGAAGTTGGATCTGTGTAAGTAATCTAATCAGAATTTTCAATTGGTATAATTACAGTGATATAATTATCGTGTGTTAGTACTAATAAATACAAGAAATAAAATCCCAAAAGTTTTACAAGATTGTTTATGCAAGTAGTTTTATCTCAAACTGAGAAACAAACACAAAATCAGATGTGGAGACATTCTGATCCACTTGCATGCAGGAAAGAATTGCAGTGCATTGTGAGATGCTTGTCGCGATGCAGTCTTGAAAGGCAGAACTGGCTATGCACTGGGAGGTAGCTGAGGTCTCTTTTCTCCACATTTGGAAATCTGAAGAATTTTCTGTCTTCCTCTGTCTTAATCCAGTAGGTTTCCTTCTTCTGCATTTCAAATTACAGAGCTGTGGTGAAGGACACAGGACAACTTCTAACATGCCAACACATAGTTAACATGAGTACAGGGCGCTGAAAAGTCGGTATCCTACCCACATAACCTTAGAGATACATGTTAACAAAAAGACCTCTCCCTCCCATGCATGCTAAGAATACCGTCAGCAAATGTCACCACAGTACATTCAGGAGGTGAAAATTCTCCAGGTAAATAATGTTGGTAATTATGTTCTGTGTCTCTGGGCAGGGGTGGTTGAATAGCCCTAATTTGGAAAGTATTTGTTAGACTCTTCTGAAAGAAGGTCAAGAAGCAAGAGGGGCCTCATGAGGGGCATCTTGTAGAGGCCACATTTCAAAGGCTAGGTCAGGATGATGTTGGTGTGTTATGGGTTCTATGCTTTCTGTGGGTTCTGTGTTATGGGTTCTGCATAGATCTTAGAAAATTAATGAACATAGATAACAGCAGAATTTGGACAAAGGAGTTTAACTATTTGTATCTGCTTCTACTTTACAGCCAGTAAGAGACATGAATTTGGGAAAGAATATATAAATACAAAGCTATATAAGCATGCAAGTTGTCCATTTGCCTTACTGGCTCAGTCAGGCAGAGTAAATTATATAACCCTCTAGTTCAGCTGCTTCACTGTCACTGGATCCAGACTCACCACTAAAAAAAATGGTCTTCCTCTAAGATTTGCCTTTTATTTTCTACTCCAACTTTTTTTTTTCTGAAAAGCATTTACAATGTTTTATGCAGCTGTGCGAAGAACAGTGAACCATGTTCTATGGGACAGAGGCTCTGTAAATTAACCCTTAAATGTGAGCTGATAAAGGCCTACAGGATTTAGCCTTAGAAACACAGTGAGGGTGGAAACCTAAGAAATGCAGTGCAAGAGTCAAAATTTATTAGCTACTAAGTTCTCAAATGACTTGTCCCCTTTGAATGTTATTTTCTCTATGATTGTTTATAACCTGCATAATTCCATAGTGTCACTGCTTTCATATGTTCTTTATGCTTTTTTGTACACTTCAGCTGTGGAAGGCCATGGTTTCTATGGGCAAAAAGGATGATTGTGGTTAAAGTGTATTTATGGGCCTTTGACTGCCCCATCCCTTGGTAACTGCAGTTGCATATTCACTTTCAGAGGTATAATTAGTCATGAGAAAATAGTTAGAAGTATTATTGGTTACACTGACGTTTTCACTTTGTAAATGATCATGTCTGAGAAATGCTGTCATTTACCTTCCTATTGGAAGTGTCACAACTAATGTCAATCTTCAGAGCTCCAGGTGTACATTTTCCTTAATGCCTCTGGGGCACTGAGGGTCTGACATGGATGTTTCCATAAATCCTCAAAATCATTCACAGGGACCATTGAATAAGCGGGTAACCTATCTACATGTTTGCAGAAACAAGCCTTAATGAGTAAATGACATCAATCTCAAGCCAATGTGATAGAAATGCACAAGTATCAATGCTGTCCTCGTGTGCCAAATATTCCTTAATATCTTTGGCCAGGTTGGAAAAATGGAAAAATGGCTTCCTGCTGGTACAAAATGGAAACCTCAGCAGTAATTAATATTTTTCGTCATGTCTTAAAGGACGCATTCTCCATTAATTTGCTGCCTACTCCCAGACTTCCAAGTTGAAAAAGGAGCAGGCTCTCCCAGAACTTCCCATGTCTCCCCAGGCAGCTGGGCCAAGGATCCTATGTTGTCTCTATCTTAAAAGATGCTGAGCTTCCAAAACATGGCAAGGGCTTTTCATTTACTGGCTGTTTAAAATAACTAATTCACATTACCTTCCTCCTCACGTCCCTTGCATCGTAGCAATGAAATGAGAGGGCAGGTAAAAGCTTGCCTTGAAAACATTATGTTTAACTGTGATGAGGCCCATGGAACTCCAGGGGGGGTCTCATGGCTCATATCCTTCCAAGTCCTCTTTCTCTGCTCCCACATATCATGCTGCTTCTCACTTGGGGTGTGTCACTGGTCTTTGCACCTTCTAGGCCAAGAAGGTGTTTTTCCCTGTTCTCACAAGCATTTTGATTATCTAGGCAGTTCAACAAGCAGTGGCAAAATAATAATGAGTTTCCATGAGTTACTCCAAATGGATTGTGACTTTGATTTAATGATTTGCAACAATGGAGTGCAAGATTTTGCTATGTCAGCTACTGGATTAGAGCAGGAGTCATTCCCAGCACATGCCCACAGGAGCATCTCCAATGTGAAATGCTTTAATCATTCCTCAGTTTACAAACTGAGTAAATGTGACTCAGCAACATGAGCAGAAAGCTAGCAGCATTTTCCTGCTCAAGCACCATTGTCCCCAGACCCACCACTTGCCTAACTTTTGAAAAAATTAAGTTATGGAGATGAGTTAAGGTCTTGACAAACCTCCCCTCTTCCTTTCAGGAGAGAATCACTAAGTTAGGCTGCCAGTTGCTGCAGAAAGAGAAAGGAGGAAGGGATTTTTCCAGCTTTCATCCCTCCTGCGTTAACTCTCTGTTCTCATCAATTGAAGACACTGAGATAATCTTTCCTCTAGTGCCGGAATCCCCAGATGGGTAGGTCAAGGTAGTCAAGCCAGTTTTGTCAGAATAGTCCCAGTTCAAATCACAGCCTTTCTTTAATTTGGTCAGGTACAACTCATACCTCATGGTCTGTATGAGATCCTACCTGAAGAAGTAAGAAATATACTCTTTGCCCCACAGGACATAATTACAGTAATCCCATGGGGTGTCCCTCTATCCCCTGGGCTGCTGTGAGAGACATGGTGCTGAGATCAGCCAGCGACTCTTAGCACCCTGCTGAGCCCATTAGTATTATCTAAGAGTTTTCATTCAGCCAACACTATTGACTTTCAGTGGCCAGTGAGTGCCTCTCATCTAACTCCTGCTCAGCAGAATGGGATGGTCTCTGCTTAGCCAGTGTCTCCCATCAGACACTCCAGTTAGGATTACACCTAGGGACAGCCTATCCCATCAAAAACCACCTCAGGCCACAGCTGTTCCTAGGTAACCATGGGCTAACATGCCAACCTGCTCCCCCTGTCCAGATGCCCATCCAGCCTTCTCCTCTCTTCTTCACCAGTGTGGCCAGAGAGACGTCAACTCAGTAGGCAGAGTTTGAGCAATGCAGGACAGTCATACCCTCTGCTTTGCCTGGTTTGGCATGATGACATTATTTTCTGGGGCAGCAGGAAGATCTAGGGAGCACCTGTGGTTCATGACGGAAGCAATCGCCAATTTTTTCTGCTGCTTTGGGTGCATGTCTGTGTAGTAATCTGCAGTGTGGGGATTACCAAACTGACTCAGGTCATGGGAAGCCTTGTCCCATGACACAAAGGTCCCCACTGAGTCTGTGCTAGACACGTTTAGGTTACAGGAGAACCTCTTTCTTCACCATCCAGCAAACCAGTTTTTCTCCTAAGGAAGGACTCATCCCATTTATCCCAGCCTTCTGCCAAACGATGAATGGACTCCTGCTTACCTTGTCCTGACAGTCATCCCCTTTGTTTTGTGCACTGGCTAACATCTCTGAAATTCTGGCGCTCAGCAGTTTGGATGTTTTGGATTGGTTTTAGTGGATGAGATAACACAGCCTGACTATGACCTCCTATGGCTGCAAACCTCCAGCCTCATGGGTGTCCTCTCACTATGGAATCTTCCTGCCTTGCTGTGTAGAGCAAAGAAGGAAGGTCACCCTTTGGAAACTGCCTTCTGTTCTTCCTTCCCTCACTGCAAGCAGCAATATTGTTGTCCTTCCACCATGGTCAAGGTGTGCTGTGGCTGCAGGGGAGGAAAGATTTGCCTCTTAGCTGTGAAACCAGATTTGCTTTGGTTGTAGATTATTCTCCACCTAGTGAAAACAGTCAGGAAATGTGTTTTGGGCTATGGAGTTCAGCTTCTCTGTACAAGATTTTCAGCCACTCATCTTGGCTGGGATTGGAGAGATAGGAGAGAGGGGAGAGACCATCAACTGAATGGAATCACCAAATTGCTCCTGACATAAAACATGTGAAAAAATCCATATGAAAGCCAAGTGAAAGGCAGACACAAAGAAATGTTATGCTGTGCTCTGTTTATCTGTGTGGTCTTCTGCCACAGGATAGGAAGACTAGAAAAAAGGGACAGGCAAGTATGAAATTAGATTGGCAGCCATCAATGGCCATTAAGTGTCCATTAAAATGGACACTTAATAATGTGTAGAAGAACTGACTCAGATTTTGATGCTGTCTTTTAATTTAGGATCGATGCCTGTGTAGATTACGTGGCACATTTGCCAGATGAGTTCTCATAGAATATAGATGTTAATAGAGCGGATAATTATTTGTATTTTGTGCCAAGCCAAAAGCCATGTTATGGAAAGGTTTTAAATGCAAGTTTAACAAAATTATTCAAATGCAGAAATGAGAACAGGAAGATTTATCAATGTGTAAAAGATGATTCACATCTAACTCAAGATTGCTTCCTTTTTTATGTGAGTTGCTTTAAATTTAACAAAGAAAATCCTCTAACAGTAGTTTTCAACCTGGGCAGGCGAAGGCTTCAGCTATTGAAAAAACAGAAAGAATATGCAAATAGTCCCCAGTGGGAGTTTTGGAGGGTAAGATCTGCTGACACTTAGCCACATCCCTGTTCTGGTGTTTCCTCGTCTCCCTGCAGAAGATGGGGCTTCTGAAAGCAAGCTCTTTTCTGGGCTGTTTCCCTGTGCTGCAGGGCTGATGCATTGCTCTGAGGTGCTCAGGGTATGAGGGGGAAGCAGGGTGCCTATGAAGCCTTTTAGCTCTTCACAAGCATAAACGTTTCTGTTTAACTTCCAGAATCCCTCTTCCCTCAGGGGAAACTGCTGCTTGTTTCTCTTTTTCCAGTGGATGTGAGAGCAGGCCTGTAATTACTGGCACTCCCTTTCAGTGGAGGCATTTTTCTTGGTTTAAGAGATTCTGAATTTTTAAAAAGGAAACATGAGACTGTTTCGTTAAACTTTCTGTATGTTATGTGAGCAGAGGAATTTTCTGCACACATTTTATATCATCAGAGCCTTGAACATGAGTGATTTCTTCTTTACCCAGTACTTCATGTACAACTTTGCTCTTTCTTCAGCCATGAAATAGCCATACCAATGAGAAAACAAAAGTCATTGCCTACCTATAAAACTAATAGTAAATTTGCAAAATCAGAGTACAAAGCAGAGCTAAATAGCTGCTCTTTCCCTCTTTTTATGAGAGATGAGTCTTGCACATAAAATCCACATCCCAACTGTAAGCAGGGAGGAGAGCTGCAATGCACAAACATCCAGAGGACTGGGGTTGTCAGGTGCCTCTGTGATGTTTCCCAGCATGGCCCATACCCTACGAGGACAATCCTTATCCAGCAGCCCAAGACCCAGCTGCTGCAAGCACTTGAGAGTCTCACCTCCAGGAGGGACTCTGCCTTCTTCTGGGGTGCAGAGCCATGGCTGACACAGGCAGCTGCTGGGTCAGCAAAAGGACTGAAATTCGTGCCTCCAAAACCTGTGCCATGGACCATGCCACAAGCTACACAGGAGTAGAAACTATTTTCTCGTCTTGATGGTTTGCTACCTAGAGTCACATTCTGTCAAATAGTGCCAAGACCTATCTTTCCACTTCCGCTCTTCCCTCAAGGAGCCTATTTTATTTTCCCTTTCTTCCATTAAAAAAAGAAAAATTGTCCTGAAAACAGCCTTACTGAAGTGGATACAATCCAACTAAAGCCCAACCTCTGAAACATCAGATTTCCCCCCCATCTTTGAGGGCATTCAGGTCCTCCCTATGCTAAGCACTGGGGCTCTGAGTCCATCTCATCAGCATGTAGTGGAGTTCAGAGAGGGAATTGGACCGGCTTTTGTTTCATATGCCTCTGTGGCTTTGTGGTGACACAGATCACCTCCCATGTATTGGCAATGCAGAGGCCTTCCATACCCTGTTGGGAAATCACACATCCGCTTGGTTTCCCTGCTCAGTTTCCCAGCCTAACCCCAGAGAACAGGTGTTCCCTGGGACTTTTCCTTGGGGGACCCTGTGGCATGAGGCAGGAAGGAGTTTTGAGAAAGAAAACTTTACATGAGCTACTTATGTATGACATTGATGCCCTTTCCAAAGTCAGGGTGGTACTTAAACCTTGGCATTGGCTGGCTGGGGGCTGGTGGTGCCACTCAGCTTGTACCTACAGGCTTCCAGACTGCTCTGGAGCACTCCAAGTTCTCATCCACAGCTCTTGTCCTGCAGGTCACAATCTCCCAAGGTAAAACCTTGGCGCAGAGCACCCTGATCCCTGTGGGCCTGGTGGAAAGTTTGCACTAATTGAAAGAATAATGGCACATATCAGACCCATAGTGAGGAGGGACCAAAGGAACTTACTGAAGAAAGTAAATCCTAACAAGTATGGGATACTAATTTTAAGCAGTAATTCACACATTACTTAGTGCTTAAGGGCAAAATTCATGCCACCCAAGATACTTTCCTAAGTTTGCAATGCACGGCATTTGCAACAGAGTATATAAGTACATTTTAACACTTTTAATGTCCACAAAGATGTCCCTGTAACCCATACCACATCAGACATTGGCAAGGCAACAGCATGATGTGGGAATACATATTAGTGTTGTAAAGAAGATTCCAGAGGAGACCCATTCCCTCCCAGAGGGGTCCAGGCTGCCATTACAACCACATTGAGCAAGAAGTAGGCGGAGATGTCCATTAACCCCTTAATTAAGTGCTGAGATGGCAGTCACAAGTCAGGGTGTGTCCAGATGAACTGTAAGGAGCAGGAATCCCATTTGAACCCCGCTGGGCTGTGGACAGTACCTGTGGTAACCAGCACCGAGTTTAGATGCAGCTTTCCATTTCTGGAACTTAAAGAAGCTGATGGTGATTAAGCAGCCAAATCTGCCATCAGGAGGCAGAAATTTCTGTTTTGGAGCATGGAGGAGTCAATCTGAGTGCCCTAACATCAAGCAGCTGTCAGCACAGGACAAGGAGACAGACTTAAAGGCACCTTTGCCACAAGACCGCTCTGGTTTTATCACAAATCCTTTTCTTTGTTGCCCAGTTACAAGCAAAATGTAACTATAAATTCTGCCGCTGTCTGTCCTGCCAGAGCTGTGTGCTGCAGGAGACCACAGGAAATCAGATGGGGTTTATCCCACCTGCCAATGCAGAGATGGCAATAGATGGTGATGGTCGACAAAGCTGGTTTTTTTAGCATCTTCTCCATAGCCTCCCATTTCCTGGCCGTTTGACCCAACAGGGGGACAAATGACATTGCCAGCCATCCCCAAAGAGTTTGGTAGAAGAACACAAGGTGACTGAGCTGCTCTGCCCAGTCATGGCCACAGGAGTAGTCAAGGTTGTTCTCTCATACAAGGACTGAAGTGTCCCAAGGCAGGGGTGTTCCTTGGCCCAATGGGTTGCTTTGGCAGGTGAATGGTACTTGGCTGGCAGGTGCTGCAACACCTCAGGTCAGCAATCTGTACCCAGATCTCAGCCATCCCCTGCTGATCGTAGCCAAGACAGCATCCCATAAGAAGAAACTCTGGGAAAAAGTTAATGGATGTACAGAAGAAGAGTAGAAATGTAGAAACATTATCTAGAACTGGACTGTCAACATCCCTGGCTCATCACAATCCAAGTTTTCTTGAGACCCTCACCAACAACCTCTCTCAGCATTAGCAGGAGCTAAATATGTGGGAAAGAAAAAAATAAAGTATCTCAAGAATCAAATTGCCATCCCAGCTAGAAGGCAAAGAATATATGTCATGAGATAAATCTATTTGTATAGAACAATGTGCAAAAGTGAAACCATTTTCTAACAAACATCAGTGCAAATTTCAAACACTGAGTTTTCATCTTTAGTTCTTTTCTCCTCCCTTTGTTCTTTCTTCTCCATTTTCCCATCTTAATTTCATTTTGGTAAATATTTCTCCCTGTTGCTCAGATAACCGTATCTGATTGCAGAGACTTGAAGCGTAACCGATGATGAAAGACGACCTGAGGGATATCGGAGTGCACACACCACAGGGGTGTGGACACAAATCCCTGAAATATGCTAGCAGTATGACCAGAGTCGTTCTACCTGTAGGTTAAGTCAAGATAAGAACTTGCCTGTTGGTTGCACACACAGGATTAGACAAAACCAATTCTTCATGCTTGTTAAAAATCCACCTGGACTGTTGGCTTGAGATGGAGCTGATGCTGAGGTTGGGGGTGAAGGGGAGCCTCATGTGTCTTTTGACACAAAATTTGACCCTCTATCCCAATGGTGCCCTCCCAGCTGTGAGAGTGGGAACAAAGGGTTAGCCCTACCAGCCAAGACCAGGGGTTTTGCCCCAAGTGGGCTTTTCAGTTCAGGGCTGGTACTGTTGCAGCAGGTTCTCCTGCACCGGGCTCATAGGTACTTCTGCCTCTTCATGGCAGGCTTCAGTGTCACCTGCAGCTCAAGGTCACTGCTGGGTGCTGGTGGCAGTGAGGGAGGTGGCTGCCCTAATCAGCAGCCAGCGCTCTAGGGGGTTACATGAAGACAGTGGAACACATCTGCTCCAGGCACCGGCAGTGAGGCATGCGGGGAGTGGATGACTAATACCCCCGCAATGGCCTACTTAGAGCCGGGGTGGCTTCATCACCTGCTGCTCTGGTGGGTCCCCACAGCACCAATGGGCAGGGGAGAAGGACGACCTCTTCCTGGAGTGGAGGGTAGGTGAAAAAGCCTCCCCTCGCTCAAAGATGCTGAGCAGGGTTTGCCTGTTCATACATGAGGAGGGCTTAGATTTCACAAGAAAGAGATAATCAGAAAATAATGCTGCAGCATGCAATCTAGCACTTCTTGCACTTCTTCCTCAACACTTTCATACAGAACCTTCTTAGAAATTATTTACAAATACCAAGCAAAGTCGAAGGCACAGCCATGCAATGCTGATCATCGGTTTGCAGGATTTTATGAGTGATAAATGATGATAGATACCCTCTTTGTAAAGTCAAGGCTGCTTGTGTCACCTGGTGAGTACGAAGATCTCTGCAAACAGCACAGGCAAGCAGAAGAGGTCAAATCAAAACCAGCTCCCACAGTGCATTATTAATCCTGCAGATTGTGCACAGTGGAAATAAAGTCATCTTAATGTAGCCAAATGCTCTAATATAAAGAACTAATTAAAAAACCCTCCCAAACTATTATAACAAATAGAAAGTGTTCTTGACAATGAAAGCTTGCATGGTTTTACCCCAGACCTCTGACTTTCAGATGCTGGCAGTACTGGAGCAGTGCCAGGTGTGTGTACCCCTTTGCCATCACATGGCTCCTCCAGTCTAGTCCAGGCAGGGTGTGTCCTGCCCCTCCACAGCTGGAGTGTGGACAGGCCCTGATGAAGAGCATCTCTGCCTGGGTATCTTGTGAGTTTGAGAGGCTCAGGTGTCAAAGGGAAGTCTCAGTGGAAAGCTATGGCCATAGACATGCTATTTTTAACAGTTTAAAGCTATTTAATATTTAACCACTCAGTTCACCTCTCCCTTCAGGTCTGTACCACTAGCATTAATGCAGCGATTGTTCAAGTATTTAAACTTTCCTTGTTAACAATCAGCTCAGGAACTGAAAACACATTGTGGATCCATAATATCTCACTCTCCATCAGGTGTTAAGATGTCATGGGACAACTGCTGGGGTTTTGCAGACTTTTTGGACCCATTTTTATGCTGAAATTCCTTATGGTGAGGCCATTGATTGGGCTGTGCAGCAGGTATCTGCTGCCAGCAGTGACACAGCGGAGTGCAGGGCTCATCCATCAGAGCAAAGGGAAGGAAGCCCTCCTCTAAATGAGGCCATGTTTGTGCCACAGCAACAGATATGCACAGGCAGGGAAGATTTTTTTTCTGTACATGCATGGGGCCAGGGCCTTGGCCATAGCTTGCAGCTGGCAGGGAACAAGCAGCTCCTGGCTTAGGAGGAAAGCAGGGAATGGAGGATGACTCACAGCCCAGCCCAGCCCAGTCCAGTCCACCCTCCCTGCCAGCCACAGGTGCTGGGCAGCAGATTTCAGAGAGGAAGAAAAGGACAAAGCGACTCATCATCCACTCCTGCTTCTCCACTGATTCACTCTTTGCTCATCTAAACAGGGCTGAAAATAACAGCATGCAAAAGGAAGGGCAAGAGGTGCAAGCAGCCCAGGTGGGAGGTCTGAACGTAACAGAGTTTGGCTGGGACCACCACTGAGCATGGTGTAGACCGCTCTGGCATGGCAGAAAATCAGTCTGAGGACTGGGAAAAGACACACATTATCTTCACTCCTCTTAAAACAGAAGTGAGCATTGATATGATGTGATTTAATAGAGGCTAAAGATGTTAGCCTTAATTAACTGGAGTGTGAGGTCCTGGTCTGGACATAGTACATGCAGACCTGGACTAAGTGAGAAGCATTCAAGGAGCACAAGAATCAAGAGAATTATACACCAAGGGATTCAAAATTAAAAACATGGCTCATTTAGTCCAAGGAAAGAATATTTCCAGAACAGAGATGGAAACAATCCTCAAACACATACAGCCTTCTTGAGAAAATGATTGTTTCATATTATCTGTAGACAAAGACATGAAGAAATCAATTTTCCTTCTGCAACAAAGAGTCCTTTGACAACCCACTAGGGAACATTTCCAAGATGTACAAGGCGTGGAGTGTGGGGAGAGGCTGGAGAATCCCTTTCCAGAGAGATTTTCTAGGAGTCCTTAGACAAACCTGGGTATGATGTTTTGCTGCACTGAGTGGCTGTGGTGGGGGCCCAGTAGGGCTCCCTGGCCTCAGGGTGTCTCAGTATAGAGAGGGAACCCAGCAATCCTGCCAGGTCTCCCCCTGGCTAACATTTCGTCGCCTCAAACATGGCATTAAGTATTCTTGGCAAGAGTTGTTACTTGGCTTGAACAAGCATTTGATAAGATCCATAAAGCTAAACACAGATTACTGCTCTATAAGAAAGTGTTGAACAGCAAATATGCCCCACTTTCTATGATCTAAACCATGTTAATTCTCTAAACACAATTCATAACACATCTGGACCCAACTATTTCCATCTACTTATAGACAGTGTTAAGTGAGCTACTGTTTTAATTTTGCTGAGCCAGACAGAGATAATACCCCCAGGAAACAATTTAAGTCTGTAAAAAGGATAATGTAGGTTGCTAAGTGATAATGATTTGCAAAACATAAATACTTACACAAAGGAAGTGATTAATTCAGGACATTCTTTATATATCACTACTGTAATCTTTTCAGCTGCAGCCCATTATGTACCCTTATCTCACAGCATATTCACTTTGTTTTACAACCAATCCTTTTAATCTGCCAGGTTTTTTCAAATTCACATCTTTTATTTACCCAGCCTTTTGCCTGCTGTAGCCATCCTCACGTGGAATGACACCCATGGACCCATCACACACAGGATTGGAGACGTTTGCACTTGGACACCAAAGAGAGGTTCAAACAATGTTTCCAGTACCAGTGTACTGTCCAACACGGGTAGCTGAGCAAATCTCTATTTGTCATCATCCATGGAGGAGCTGGTGGTGCAGAGTCCATCTGCAAACATAGCACCTATCTGTTACTTATTAATTCCTGCACAGCAACATTCTGCCCTTTGCCTTAGATGAAGACACTGGAGATGAGAGGCTGTAAATCTAAGGTGAAAGGACTGACACTTGCAGGAAGTGGAGAGTGTTGTCACCAATTTAAATATGTCTGCTATTTATACTGTCTTACATGCAGTGACCAGGGAACAGCATTCAGATCTTCCATGGGAATATTGTTCCCAGCCCCTAAATGCCAAATTGCTGCTCATGGAAATGAGAAGCACAGGAGCTCCACAACTCCTTGGCCCCATTAGTACTTACCTCAGACAATGGCCTGAAGGTTTGCTAATTCTTGAAAAACTGCAATCTTGTTGAAACCTTCATTTTGTTTTATGACAGTCTTGTCATTTTAGTCTGCATGACATTGTTTACCCTGTAAAATGCTGCCCCCTGAAGCAGATGCCTCCTGCAAGGAATGAGCATGACCAGCCCATGGCATCCCCAGCTCCCTGCCCAACTGTTGGGGTTGACTGGCTCCTACTTGCTCTCTGCTGCCTTTAAAGTGATGTGAATCCACTGACAGCAACTTTCACCAAGGCTCCTTCCAATACTGTCTCTCCCATCATCTCTCTAAGGAAGCATTGAGATGACCTTCCATAAAATCGGGGAAAGGCAGTAAAACCTGCTATTTACACTCTCCTGGTTTTGCATATTTTTTCTGATGTTCCAGCAGTCTCCCCACTAGTTTTACATCCATTTCCTGTTTCCCTCTTCAGTTCTCTCATCTGTCATAGCCTCAGTGTTGACAGTGATTCGGCCTTCCCTGGTTATTTCAACATGCCTCTGTCTTGACTTTATTTCCTATTTCCTTCACAGCTTCCCCTTTGTAAAAGTTATGAGTATCTGCTCTTGTGATTTCTTTATTAGTTTGTGCAATGGAGATGTCCCGGCAGCCCTGGGTTGCTCATACCCTTCTGGAAACTGTCGTATTATGTATTGTTTGTGTAGCTTAACCATGCTTCCAAAATGCCCACCACCACTCTATATTGGATTGCTTCCTTGAATATTTTTCTTGTTTACAGTAAGTTTGGGGTTGGGGTTTTTTTGTGGGGTTTTTTTTGGGTTTTTTTGGTGTTTTTTTGTTTTGTTTTGTTTTCTTTGTACAATGACCTAAAATGCTCCCTTTGGAAACCACCTTCTCAGAGCTAGACTTTATTTACTATGATCAATGTCACTCCACCTTTTTCTTCATTTTCCTCTTGGTCTCTTTAGATAAACTAATTTGTGGCTGCATGAGCATGGGGTGTATCCTTATATTAAGCATTAGGCATGTTGTATATTTTAATTGTTTCTAATTTGCATGTTTATAGGGATCAAGGATCTCTGATTTGTACTAATGGTATCTGTGTAATCTCCAAGAGGCGTGTATCAATCCTTTCCTAAAAGAACTCAAAGACCTCTGCAACTGCTCTAAATAACTTGTTCAGTTGCTTAACTTACACTTGGGAAGACTTTTTAAAAAAATCTAAGCTGTGGATCAAACTTGTATTTGCAGCTTGATACTTGTATTTGCAGCTACGGCAAGCTTCCTACAATCTTGTAAAAGTTTGAAAAATATTATTTAATCTATTTCATAAGCAATGAGCCCAAGAGTGTAGGTAAGTATGTGAAGATGGTCTCCATGCCCACAAAAAGGAACAAAGCTCAAGATCAAGCAAACAGTTAAAATAACTGTCAGCCAAAATCATGAGCATCAGAAGGAGATGTGGGAGGCTGAGCAGCAGGTGATAAATCTGCTGGTCTTGGGCTGACCCGGGATTGGATCCCAATCAAGATTTCTTAACTTTCCATGCTCAGGGCTGAGGCCATGGCTTGAGTAAGTGACCTCTGCTAAGGTGCCACCCTCAGATCAGACTCCTGTGCTGGTCTTGCAGCCATTTCCTCTGCCATCTCCAATCCTCTTCCCCTGCGGGGGCGGTGCATGACCCAGAGCACTGCCAGCTTCCACCAAGGGAAAAATGGGAATGCAAAGATGCAGTTGAGCATTAAGTAGGCAACTGGAAAATGAAGGAGAGTGTAAAGGACAAACAGGCATGGATTAACAAAATTACAAGTATGGGGTAGTAGGGCAGGAACTGTATAAAGGTACAAATGCAAGCTAGGAGAAGGCACAAAGCAAGAAGAAACTGAGTAGGCCAGGACCATTGCCTGTCCTCCTGGGCAGTGAAGGCAGATGCTGACACAGATCTGAGGACTCCCCAGTGCAGCCTCCCTCAGTCTGGGCTGTGCTCAGGGTGTTGTTCAGCCCTGTGCTGTCTGTGGTGTCATATATGAAATTGCCAGAGGTGAAAATATACTGTCATAAAATTCTCCCCTAATAAATTTCCCTTCATTAAGTCAGCTTGCATTTTAATTGTGGAGACTATACTTTCTCCACCCAGTTACTGTGGTTTTCCCAGGTATGTAAATTGGGGATTTTAGCCAAGGGTGGAATTGTGTTTGGTTCCATTCCAAACCTTCACAAAAGTAGAAGCATGTATTCGGCATTTCATAATTTCCTCACAAAAGGAATAAAAAAAGAGGAAGAGCTGTCACAGATTTGCCATAAGAGCTTTCTCCAGGTAAAATTGTTGGATATACCACTAAAAAAACACCTGAAAATAATAGTTCAAGCAACAAAAATAAAAACTCTCCTTGAGAAAACCATGACTTGAAGGACAGTATTTGCCAAACAGGCCTGGAAACAGGCAAAAATGTATCCCATTGCTGGGTGGTAGAAAGAAAGAATATGAAGTGAGAGCTGGAGGGAACAAGGGCTCAGAAAAGCTACATCAGTGAGCACTGGTACATCCAACACACATCACCTGTGTGAGGTCTCTGCTTCTCAGGGAGGATGCAAGGAGTTGAAAAGGCAACAGGCAGGAGCTGAAAAGGAGTTGAAAAGGCAACTGGGAGACCTGCCCTGTGAGGGTAAAAAAAGCAATATAATCTCCCACATTACAGGGACTCTGCTGACCACAAGGGTCCTGCTTCTACTGCCCCATGCCTTCCAGACCCAAACATAAAATCCCTGGGGTCTAAAAAGGCCTTCTGCCAATAACTTTGCTTTAAGGCTCACAGAGCAGCTGATCACCAATGATCTCAGCAAGTACCAAGTTGACAGGTAAATACTGAGTCAGACATAAAATAGGGAGCAGCTTCATCTTGGAACCTACCATGAGATTAAATTGGAGAATTCAAACATTGCTGTCAACAGGGAGGATTAGGAAAAGGCTGCGTTTGCACTCCTGCACCTGCAGCACACAGCACTGTCCTGGGAGGAATGTGAGTCAGAGAAGTTTCTGCCAATGGGCTGCTGGGCTGTGCCTGGGGAACTGCAATGGGAATGACCAAAACACACCCTTGAGACACCAGCCATGATGAAACACGGTCCAGATGGCCAGATTCTGAGTTTAGATCCAATCTACTGAGTGGAAATAATCAGTATTCATCACAAAGAGTTTGCTTGTAGAGGCTGGAGTGGGAGGTTGGTACAGCATTTAATCCCCATGTGTAGCTTTGAAATGAAAGATGATCCTCTCAGCAGCTGAGAAGCATCAGTAATGGAGGGTCACTACAAGAAACTAATGTGGGAAGAGAGGTGGATGGTGAATGGACAATTCAAAGGCAAGCTTAAAAAATGGAAAAAGAAGAAATACAACAAAGTATAGAATATGGCTCATGAGCTCATATGGCTACATGAGCTTGGAAGTCATGCAAAGGATCATAAATTTTTAGAAAAGGGTGGCTAAGGTTTTGCTTCCCTCAGAGAAACTTCTTGAGGAAATGCACACTAAAAGGATGAGAAGCAACCAGAATAACACTGTTTCAGTGCCACTATTGAAGACAAGCTCTCTGAGTGTTGCCAAAAGTAAGAGACAGCTGTGGACAAACCAGTCTTCCCATGGTAGCTGGGTTTTATTCAGTTCTGGTCTTTGTGCTTTCCTGCTATAAACAAGGTGATTGTGTGTTGTTCTAGAAGTGTCTCAACATTGCTTTAATTAGGCAGCTTACAAATTATGTGGCTTTTAAATTACTCATAAATCATGAGCATGGTCATGTTAAAGCCCTCCTTGTAGGCTCTAACATCCAGTGATGATCACCTCTACATTTTAACAAAAATTTCAGAACCTTTGACACGACCACCAGAGGAAAGTCCTGCAACCATACACATCCTGGCAAAAGAGCCCCCATGCTGCTGAGGGATGAATATTTACATCATGGAAAGTTCTCCAGCTTTCCTCAGACTGAAGTCATGCCATCAAGTAGATGGCAGCTGGCAGTAACCCACATCAGCGAAAATCAGAAAAGCTGCAGCAGGGATCACAGAAAAGAGCTTGGACCAGCACAGCACCAGGGCAGATGGATATCAGCTATTACAGGTAAACTATCTTGGAAGGAAAAAATTGATTTTATAGGTGAATAGTCCAAGTTTGTTAGCCTGAAAAATGGGTAAATGAGGATGAGCTGTTAACATCCATTGCCAGCTCTGCAACAGGCTGTGGCTGGCTTCCCAGGAGCTGGGCAGACTGGCCTATACAGGCAGTACAGCCAAAAGCCCTTTGCTACAGAAACAGGGCAGCAAGCCATGCTGGAGGCCAGCACAGACTGAGCTGGCCTAACAAACAGAACAAATCCCAGGGCTGTGAGCAAGGCTGCCCACATCGCCTGTTTACTGACCTGCACCAGCACGGCCAGCAGCAGTGTGCCAGAGCAAAGTCCTTCTGGCAACAGGCAAGAAACTCACCTGCAGCTCACAGGAGAGGTGGCAGCTGGGAGTTACATTTTGTTTTGCTCTTCACAGGCATGGGGACAGGACTGCCAACAGGGTGGACATGGCAGTAACTACCCGAGGCTAGTCAGTGGCCACTGTCTGGCCAGTTGTTTCAGAGCGTTTTATGGCAGCACGCTCCAGAGGAGTCTGGACTGTAGTTTTTAAGAGACTTGAAACCAAAAGCTATATTGAGATGCAGTAAGCACTGTTTACATAGTGCAACAAACATGCACCTACCTCCTTTTTACTGATGATTAAATATGTTTGCATTAATACCTACCTACTGGTTTTCCCTTATAATAAACTATTAGGACACTAAGATCAGATTAAATCTGATTTTGTTTGTCATAACATAAATAATACCTGCATCTTCCTAAGAAAAATTGTATTTATTTTTTCTCTGCTGTCATATCCTCATTTTTAATAGTTTTTGTTTTGTAAACAACACACTGGAGTAGTATGAGATGTCTCAGCAACTGAAGCTGTATTCAGACTTCTGTAATCACCTTTTACTGTGCACTGATACAGATACTGATAGAGGGGAGATTATGTTTGTAGTTAACTTTTCTTTCTAAAGAAGGAAAATCAAAAGCAATATTCCAATAATATTTCTGGTTTGTAGAAGTACAAAATGTGACTTCATGCTACTCCATAAAATTCAGTACCACATGGACAACAGGCATACTCATTTCATGAAATCACTTGGCTATGCAATTTGCTGTCTCCAGTAGCCCGTGTGTTTGAAATGGCACAATTACATCTTTCCATTACTGCATGGCTTTGAGCAATATCAGAAAATCTGGTTCTGTGGTTGCAAGATGCTCTGGAATGTGGAAAACTACACACTTCTGTGACTGCTGCCTTTGTGCCTGGCAATTCCAGAGATATGTTTTTAACTGCACAGAAATACTTTCTATATTACTACTAAGGACTTAGTATGCAGATTTCACCCCATGAAGTAGGATTTATATAAAAAACAACAACATGCTCCACATCAACCACAGCTTGCAGTAAAGCTGACTCATAAACAACCTCATTTTTTCAGTAATATCAGAGTCACAGTGAGGATTTTTCCAGCCTCATCACTTTCTTCTTGGGCTGCCCAAAAATGCCCCCATTGTATTCCTTAGGAGCATTACCTGTTTAAGCAGAACAAGAACAAGCAACCATGGCTTGATGTGGAAAGTAGGTACTGTTATGGTATTGGAAAAATTAGTGCAAGACTTGATGTTGAAGTTTAAACACATTGCAAATGGAAAGAAGGGTTTTCATAGTCCTTTAAATTACCAAGCCTTTTTAATGTTTTCCATTGGAAAACCTTTCCATTGGGATGACACAGAGGTGTTGGACCCTTGTGGAGGCCTTGAGCAGTCTGTTAAAACTACAACAGTATTATCATCTAGGCTTAAGCTAAACAGATCAAACATTCAATTTAGGGCAAATTTACAGCTCTTATTGTATAGAATCTTCTAAAAAAATTAAGTTCAGCATAAAGCTTTCCTATATCCACATGAAATTAAGTTAACTTTTAAGTTAACTTTTCCATGTTAGACTATATTCTAAACATAGATAAGTACCCATAGATAAAAGGAAACAGGTTTCTGAATGATTCTGATCTGAAACATCTCTGCTTCTTGTGAAAACAGGTGTGAAATGCAGGTAGCTGGAAGGAGTGTACCAAGACACGTGTTAAAATCTCCATTTCACACCCACATTCAAGAAGAAATCTCATGCACACTGAGTACTCTTTTATTCCAAGCATCTCTCTATTTACATGTCTGGTGAAGGACAATCCATCCTTGCAAGCCCATGGAGCATTTCTTTGAATATGTTAAGGAAATAAGTTGTACTGCTCTATAGAAAACTAGAACACTGCCAGTTTCTTATGATCTCCCGTTTATAATAGAACCAAGAGGTTTGTGTAGCCTTTCTAGAGAAGGTTCTACCTAAAAAAATTAACTATAAGAGATACTAGTCCATAGGTAACTTCCTCTAAGTGATGTGCTCTAAGCTGCACCCCTGCTTAGCTCTGAATAACATGCTGAAGGAAGGAACTCCTTTCTCTTTTTGAAATCACAGAAAGGTACAGAAAGAAATCCTTGGCTGTTGGCTTGGTACATACCAATCCTTACCAAATTGAATGTGAATTTTCCCCTGGGGTCAGTTTTTGTCTTTCCACTCTGCAACAGCACCCACATGTGCATGCACACACATATTCTCACTGAAGCTTGAGGGAACAGAGCAGATGAGCAGGCAGCTACAGCAAACATATTCATTTACACTTGTTTGCTCTAACTAGATCCAAATTAATTTGTGAAACACTCCCTTCGGGCCTGGTAGGCTGCTGACAGCAGAAGAGCATTTGGTTTTCCTCCTGATACTTCAAGTAATTGTAAGGTTCACATCTGCTGGGCTCTTCTTCCTACTGAGAGCTCCCATCCTCCACATCTCCACCCCTGCAATGGCACCACAGTTACAGATTCTCAAACCCCTTTTTGTAAATCCATTCCATGGCAATGCAATCCTGACATGGAACTATACAGGCACTGGCAGCACAGATCTCATCTTTTGAGAAATTGAGACTGACAATTCCATCACTTTGTCTCAAAATGATTTTTTTCTGTTTTTATACAAGCACCACAAGCACTTCTCCTGCTTCCCTAATGAAGCACAGTTCACTCTTTGCCTAAAAGATGGTAATAGATAGGATAACACAGTTTAATACCATTCCAATTAGATAATAGTGCAATCAGAAAAATACTCACATTTTAACTTTCAAACTTACCATGACTTAACAGAAGAATAGGGAAATGACTACAGAACAGGGAAAGTAAATTAATATAGCTGCTTTGCAAGCTGCAAGCTACTCCACTACACTCAGAGATTTAGGAAACAGAGGTATTGGAGAATTCCCTTAGAGAAGCAACTGAGTATTTCCGTGCATCTGTCCTTTCTTCATAGATGGTTACTTTTTAATTAAATGAAAGGCTTTGGTATGAACATATTGGACACTGCTTCCAATATGCAGCAGTAACTTACAGGAAAATACATGCAATAAGGAAAACAATAAATATAAAATTGGTGAAACAGAGAAAAATACAGTGTAACAAAGGCCTTAGAAAATTCTGTAGGTGTAACCTGCATAAAATATACAGGAATTTAAAATATGCAATTGTGTAAAAAAGAAATCACAAGGTAAATTATTCCAAAATATCTCATAGTTTACCATAAAATAGTTACTTGATCATTTAACTACTGCTCATTCTGTTGACAATCAAACAAAATAAATATTTGACTGGAGCAAGATTTCTGATGCATCAAATCAAATCAAATCAAATCAAACTTGAAATCAGGAAATGCAAACCAGGAGGAAGCTTAGAAGGTCTCTACTATAACCTCCTGCTCACAGCAAGTCAGTTTTGAGGTCAGACATGGCTGTTCAGGGCTTCATCCAGTCCGGACTTGAAAACCTCCAGGTTGGAAGACTGTACCACCTCTGTGGACACCCTGTGCCTCTGTCTGACTAATCCTCATGGGGCAAAAATACCTCCTGGAGGCTGGAACTCCTATGCAAATGTCAGTTAAAATACACTTTTTGTCAGCACCTTCCCCCTCCTCCCCTTATAGCTGTAAGCCTGTGTGGGAGCTGATGTGCCAAAGTGAGATCTGCTGTAAACCTGTGGAGCAGTTGCTCACTCTACAGAAGTGCTCTGTCTCTCAAGCATCAATCACACTGGAGCACACGAGTTAATGTTTTCCTCATTAAAATATTTTATTAATAAGCAAATAATAAAGACAGCAGCAAATATTTCATGACATGATCAAGTTTTAAAAAATCTTAGAGTAAACAGAAGCACTGAAAGCTAATTAGTTATGACAATGTCATATGCCCACAAGAAAAACAGGTCAAATCTTGAAAGTAATCAGAACCTTCTTCAGCCTTGTTTGAAATGCAAGACCATACACAAAATGAGGAAATCAACCTCATAATTAATTTACTATTGCCTAGTAAGGCCTCAGGAGTGAGGACTGACTTCTCAGGTATCTAAATACAGGTTGAGCCAGTCACTGTGGCAATAAAAAACATGAGAAGAAACATGAACATTTTAAGTCCCTATTGAGATTAAGTAATAATTTGAGATTACAAATTTTCTGTTCACTCCACTGATTATAAAGAAGCACAGGACAACCTCTGCACTATGCCTCCCATCATATGTTTTACATCCAGAGATGTGTTCTTGGCCCACCACTTGTGTCGAGCGATACAAATTATCTTATGTCTCTTTTACTGTGTCCTAAGCACAAATAAGTGGGTTTGGTATGCTCATACAGACATTTCTGCTAAGCTCAAAATGGTAACTAGTAAAGTTGCAGCTTTAATAAACAACAGATTGTTTGTGTACTGCATCCTCTACAAAAAACACATCAGAATTAGCAGAATGACAACTTAAAACTTCTGCATCTGTACTGTGAAGTTACACGATGAGCTAGCACAAATTCAGAATTGCATAACTCAAGCAGGGTGGGTGCAATGCACTGTTTCAAGTTATTCCTACTATCTGCATTAACAGTAATGCCCCAAGGTTCCAGCTAAGATCAAAGTCCAACTATATTACAGAGTACAGATGTTCATAATAACACTTTGCAGTGGACCAAAACATGCCACTGCAGCACCTCAGGTTGATCCTACTTCCAGGTGTATCCTGTGTTTTTCTATGTGGAGATGTTATCTCCTGAGGGAAGGGCAGCACTAAAGCATAAATGCTACATCTAAGCCACTGGATCTTTCCCTCTGTAGGGGACAAGAAGAGCAGATCACAGAATCATCAAATGTCTTGCGTTGGAAGGGACCTCAAAGATCATCTAGTTCCAACTCAGATATCTGAGTTCCTTCAGCTACAGCTTAGTCTTAAAGAAGCAGATCTTGCTTTGACCAATGTATAAAACAGATGTGGCAGCAGAAAGGTGTACTGGTTTCCAAAGATCATTTGGAAAGTCATGGAGAAAGCCCAGACAGATGCACTACACCACACTGTCTCCCAAACCAGCCACTAAATCCAGATCTCTTATTTTTCACAGACAAGTTGTAAAATTGGGCACATATTTATGCAGCAGTGCCAACAGCCAGCATCAAACATCAGTGAGCAAAGCCATGGGCTCTCAAGTGCATGGTCTTGAAGACCAAGTAGGTCTCTGGTAAGTCTTGCAGAACCAGGGGGAGGGGATGGAAGGGGGAATTCTGCTGTATTTACTCACATTTAGATCACCATACAGGTACAGAAGTGCCAAGGGGAGGGAAAGGAGGAGCAGTTCTTTCCCCTGCATTGTGAAACAGTAACAGACATGAACTGAAGTGACCCTTAACTGCTGCTGAGGTCTCAGCTCACCATCCAGGGAATCCACTTTGCTCAATACAACCTACACTATCTGCAGGCACTGCTTTACAAATTACCTCACTGTCACAGTGACTGGCAGGGGAGGGCTTATTTTCTCCAGTGACAAACAGCTGATGTTTGCCTGTTTCAGATCCCTGTGTTAGCAAATATTGTTCAAGTGCTGAATTCCTAAGCAAGGTGAAAAATGCATTATTTAAAATGTGATTATGTTCCTGCATTGCACAATATTAATGTTGCTAAAGCTACTTAACGCTTACACAGCTAAAGCATTTATATAGCAATTTGATACATTTTAACTGAACTTTTTAATAACTGTTTCTACTCATTAATGAATTTGGCAAATTTGGACCAAATGTTTCATTGGTTTCCATGTGCATATATCATTGGTTGCCCATTCAGCCTCTTCTTCTGCATGACTAAAAATTTCTGCTTTTTATGAAGATCTGCTCTTCATTTGGTTTCTCCTGTTAGACAAGGTGCATCTCAGTCAGATTTCATTTGTGTTTTCAGTTTGGCAAGACTAGTGAGACATTCATCTCTCCATTTTCTCCTGGCATCCAGGACTTTTGGAACAACTGGGATTTTTTCAGACAGTGCCTGGAAGAGAAAATTTAAGATAACTAAATTTCACATTCTGAGTGAAAAGGTTTCACCAGCATTTTTTTCCTGCTTTCCCTGTGTCAGACCAAGTCACCATCCACACAAATTATCATTTAGGCTAACACAAGAAATAGGTCACTAATTCTTTCGATAAGTGACTGGAAAGGAACCAACCTGTATGGGAATAAAAATGCTCCCACTTGGATAAGGTTATCCTAAATGTGGCAATGTAGATGACTACAGAAACAAGAAAGCATTAGCCTCTTCCCTCATTTTGCTCCACACAGTCACTGTCACTCTTTGATGATAATCTTTTATTAAGTAGAAAGAAGACACCCTGGCCATTTATGTTGCTGAAAATGTGTTCTGAACCAGATTCTTGTATGTGGCTCCCCATAAATGCAGTGAGGGATATCATGTTTATAAAAATATTTTGTCTTAAGAATACCAGTTATTATAAAAATGACAGGGGAAGACAGGGAAAAAAGCATTTCTGAGTGCATAGTCAAAGTTGTCTTAGAAGTGACAAGGAAAAAAAAGTTGTTTTTAGAATGCAGATAGAGACCACAAGGTCATCTTTGCCAAAATAGGACCTGAAGTCTTAGGCTTAAAAGGCAAGTGTTGAGAAACTGGGTAAAATGTGGACCTGCTACCAATGACTGGCAAGCTGCAGTCACTCCAGAAAAAAATCAGAGGGAGGGACAGAGGAGTAAGGTAAGAAATGCTTAATGATTTACTCTAACAGAGGATCCCTGCAAGCTCATCTTTGGCACTGAAGACTGAAGATAATAAAGACACAGAAGCAGATGTTGAAGTAGAATCCAGCTGTCTATAAGGAAAGCCATACTGTTTCATACCATTTAAAAGCTTCTGATTGTGAATGATGCCAAAATTATTATTGATTGTAATTATAAGCAGGCTATGTTATTTAAGCATAAAATAATGTCTTTCCTCAAAATGCATTAACATAAATAGGAACACAAAATGTTATCTTCCAGACAGGCTGCCTCCATATTTGGAATTAATCTCTGACAGCTGATCAGAAATTATTCAACCCCTACGCATATTCTTAGTGAATCATTTAAAAAGGCACCTTTTGAAAAGGCAGAGTTAGGAAATGACAATACTTCAGCTGATTCCTGTGGTCATTCAAAATGACTATGTAGTGACTATAAACAAACTGTGGGCTTAGAAATGTTAATACATAAACTAGATCCCAATCCAGAACAGCACTTAAACACATTTTATCTTTAAACATGCAAGTAACCTTACCAGACTGCTCACATATGCTCAAATACATGTTCTCTTAAACATGTATTTGCACACATGACAAACTGGAACTCTGGTTTGTATAGTATAAAAAGAACACCTAGAAGAAAAAAAGCTACAGGTTCATGCAGAAAGATGGAGTAGGGGGAAGACACAGGATGAATATTCCTGTAGGAAAGGAGGCTGAGAATAGTACAATAAGAGGAGGGAAGTGGTAAGAAATAGCATGGAGATTTAAATGCCAATAACCCACAGCTGTTAGCAGCTGACTCCGCTGTCTGGTAATAATGCTACTGGTAATAATGTGACTGCTAGGTCACTTTCCCAGGATGTATTGTCCAAGTGCTTTCAAAAGGAACTCACATGCATGCTGTACTGATCTCTTCCCTTAAAGTACACATTTACACAATAAATACAAACTACAGATACCTCCAGCAGTAAACTGAAATAGCACAAATGTTGAAATAAAAACTAAGGTTTTTTGTTCTGAATGTCACTGTTTTTATCAACTCCATATTTACCTGATTGACTTTCTGCACAGTTTCACCTGAAAATTCTGGAACTGGCCCAAAGGTGTTCAGAACAAGTTTCATTCCTTCAGCATATCTTTCACAATAACTTGAAACACCTGAAAGTAAGAGTGAAAAGTTACATTTCAACAGAAATTCCTAGTTAAAGTCAGTTAGGCTGCCTGTGCGTAAGCAGGCAGTGACCCAAAAATCAGAAACTCAAAAAATGGTCTGCTCTTATGATTAAGACACCTAATTGTCATCAAGGAAAAATGGATTCTATCCACTCCATTTTCATTAAGGTTCACAGAAAAATTATTTAGGATACGGCTGCATTGCAAAACAAATGAATGTCACACACCAGCAGAAAATGGTGTGTGAGGGTGTAGTGCACGGCCATGAATATACCTGTGCTTTGTTACTTGTGACCAGAAAGCTTCCCTGACCAGGGAGCATGAGGAGAGTGCTCTCACCTCTCCTCCCAGTCAGTGCGTGTCGTATCTTGAAGCATTCCTGTCATGACTTCCATTTATTAACCCAGAGTGTATCAAGGACAACATGGCTCAGGGGGAAAGTGTCAAAGGCACTGGAGACACAGGTGGCCTCCAGTGAAGGAAAAAGGCTAAAGGAGGAACAGATGGATCTTGCAGATCAGTATCTTGCAACCCCTAACTGGGGTTAGAGATGGGGATTTGGCTTTTTTAACCCTCTCTGATGGTTGAGCACTTCTAGGGGGAGACAGGATTCACCTGACAAAGTGGAGAAAAGGCATCTTTGCCAAAACCCTGGCCCATCTAGTGAGAAAAACCTTATATCAGGGGCAACTGAGGTGTGTGGGGATGACTCACACAACAGGAGAGATACAGGCCACAGGAAAGACAAGGAAGGGGTGTGCTATGTCTGTAATGGGGCAGCTCAGATCTGTGGAGCTATTCCATGGGAAGGGCGACTGGCTGAGTGAAAGCCTGTGGACAGGCCAGTAAAGCACAGCATCCTCCAAGAGCAGGCACAGTCCATCTTCATATTCAGGAAGACAAGTACATGTATCAAGAGATTTGCTTGGATGAGCTCCAGTACAAAAAGCTGACATACAGCAGGTGGAAGCAGGGACAGGCTGTAAAGAAGAAGCTGAAAAACACCACCTAGGCATGTAGGAATGGTGTCAGGAAAGCCAAACATCAGCTCCAATTGAAACTTGCAAGGATGTAAGGGGCAACAAGATGGACTTCTACTGTTAGTAACAGCCCTTATTGTTACTAGCATGCCTTTGCAAGTCTGCTTTCTACCGTACTTTAAACATTAAGTCAGTCAATGCACCAATATCATCACAAGATCTTCTTATGACTGAAGGCAAATATTGCACCCATCTTCAAAAAAGGTGGAAAAAAAAAAATCACAGGCCAATCAATCTCTCTTCTGTCCCTAAGAAAATCAAGGTGCAAGACCTCTTGAAAGAAATTCGTGGACACAAGAATGACAGTGTGATTGTGACAATCAGCACGTAGTCTCCAACAGTATAAATCATGTCTAACTGACCTTGTTGCCTTCTGTGATTAAAAAACTGCTTGTGAAAAATAGGAAAGTAGTGGATATCATTTATCTCAACTTTAGAAAGGCATATGCCATGGTCTTTCATGATATTCTTGTATCAAAGTTAGGACATTAGGGTCTGTCTGGACAACTAGATGGACAAAAAATGGGTTGAACATGTAGGCTCAGAGGTGGTGGTTAATGGATTGCACTCCACCTGGAGGCCAGCAAAAATGGAGTATTGCAGGAAACTGTCCTGAGACCCATACTGCTTAAAAAAACATGCTCATAAGGTTTGTGAATAGTACCAAACTGGGTAGGAGTGAGAGCTAGAGGGGTATGGACTAGCTGATACATTGAAGGACAGGACTGCCCTTAGAAAGGTTGGAGGAATGAGCCAATATAAAATTTTAACAAGGACATATGCAAGTTCCTGCACCTCAGAAGGAAGAGCTCCTTGCAACAACACAGGCTTGTGAACTCCAAGAACTCCTGGTAGAGGCAGGCAGCAAGCTGCACAGGAGCCAACAGTGTGCCCTGGCAGCAAAGAGGGCCAGCAGCCTAGGCTGTGTTAACAGATTGAAGTTAATTAACCGTAGACTGAAGGAAGCGATTAACACCCTTTACTCAGCACTCATTAGACTGCATCTAGAATACTGCATTCACTTTGAGACTCCCCAGTACAAAAAAACACTGACAAAACAGAGCAACTTCAGCAGAAGCCACCAAAATGGTGGGGGCTAGAGCACTTGTCCTGTGAGGAGAGGCTGGGGGATCTGGGTTTGTTCAGCCTGCAGGAGAGATGGCTGTGGGGGAACCTGCCAGCAGCTCACAGTGCTGCAGCAGAGCCTGTGGGTAGGTCAGTGAGCACACAGAGCCAGGCTCTTTACATTTGTGGGACAGCAGAAAGACAAGGGACAACAGGCACAATTTGATATGAGGGGTTCAGACTGGACTCTCAAGCACTGGCACATGTTGCCCACAGAGGTTGTGCAGTCTCCACCTCTGGGGTTTTTCAAGACTGTATGAAACCCTGAGAGCTTGCTCTGACCTCAGGACCTCCACACAGGATCTGTGAAGCTCTTAAAACACATGGTCAGAGAACTTGAGAACCAGCTAACAGGCAATGATGGGTAAATGGCAGCCAAGCAGACCTTGGCTGAATTCCAGAAAGACCCAAGTTCCATCAGCTGCAGTAGAAATCTCTAAACAATTATTGTTGAGGCACTAGAGAGTATGAAATCAGGCATGCACCAAAAAGAGAAATCAGTCACTTAGCCAGACATATATATCTAGTAGACTTTTTAGTGTCATTAACTACCACATAATCAAGAAAGGATAAGGATAAGCCTTTCCCAATCAGGACGTCAGGAACTGCATCACAACAGTAAATGAGCACTGCTTGTCTGGCAGTAAACACGCTGACACTGATAAAATCACAGAATCAACTAGGTTGAAAGAGACTTTGAGATCATTGAGTCCAACCTATCACATCTATGTGGATTATCCTGATGATCACCCCAGATCTGAGAAGTATTGGACATCCACTAAAGGCTTCTGAGAACCACAGACTGAAGAATTTGCATACTTAATTCTATTTTTATTAGCTAGTTATCAAAGCAAAGAGGAGAAACATGCAAAAGACAGAGGCAAGCAGTTACAGTTACTAACTCTTCCATGAAGACTCAGGATATCATACAGACTGAGAAGCACGAACCAAAACTTCCCATGGTCTTATCAAACCACAAAATACAGGAAATATTAGTGGGTAGGCCTGACTATCACACAAAAGAATGCAAATCAGGTCAAGAGTCATAAAGTGATCTCTTTCCTCAACAGTTCCCTGGAATGCACTATGGTATGATATCAATACCTTAAAAGTCACACCTGTCTAACCCTAAAATGGCTGAGGTTGGGATGAATGAATAGAAACCTCTGACTACTGCCAACTTTGTATCATAAATCACAGGCTGCTAAACATGCCTGAAATCGCTGAAGTGCAGAGTTTCTGAAAGGCCTCTGTTTCTGGGCCAAAGAAGAACTTTCAAAGGACAAAGCCTCAAGGAAGTACTAAATTTCCTTCAGCACTCTGAACTCATGATGACCATCAGCTAAACAACTGAAAGGACAGAACAGCAGAAAATGTCCATTGCATAAGAGCAACATAGAGAGATCTGAAAGTAATCCACTCTTTTAAAAATGGACTAGAAACCTTCTCCAGTATCTGAAGGAAGGAGGAGGCTCTGAGAAAAACCGCAGTCTTGTTAAATAGCTTGGACCTATATTTGGTGGCAAGAGTGTGACAACCAGCATTCAGTTAGTCTGTTTCCTTGTGTTATCTACCCATGGAGCCAAGAGTGTGACAACCAGCATTCAGTTAGTCTGTTTCCTTGTGTTATCTACCCATGGAGCCTATGCATTCCTAGAATACAATCTGGCACGTTCCAGCTTTTCCCAGCACAAGAAAGAATGCCAGCTAGTCAGACAGATATATTGGTTTTCTAATTATACAGAAAATTTGTATTTTGATCAATTTTCTTGATTGACACACAGCCAGAAACCTCCAGATTGCCTAGTGGGTTTCAAAAGATCCCTGGCAGGAAATGAGGTTCAGGAAGAGAAGAATTACTGTGGGATGTGGAACAGGCTGTGATATCAACCTATCTCTTCATTGGGGGAAGAAGCAGAGACCACCATCCACTTCCATAATAACTCTGGAAAGGACCACTGGTTATCAGGGTTTTCTGACCATACCCTGCCATTAGCATAAGTGTTTGTCTATTACATTTTAACAGCTGGGCTCACAGACTTCAGCACCTGAAACCAACCCAGACTGACCTATCAGGGGTATGCTATCCACATGAGCAATCCTGGGAACCCAAGACAATGCTTTACAAGACTCATGCACCAGCCACAAGACAAAGATAGTTACATGCAACTTACTCATGTGAGCTTTGTCTTCTAACAGTGAGAAGTCTGAGCAAAAATGTTCCCACATGCAGAAGTAGAAATGACTGAGGAAGAAGACTGCAGATTTATTCTGCCAGCAGCTGTTGCCAGCTGGACAATGACAAAATGAACAAAGACTACTCAGTTGAATATAGCAATTCAAGCAAATCCCCATGAGCAACAGGCAACAGAAGGAATGGTAAACTGAGCAGTGTCAGTTACCAATTATTCTGGTATTTACCCAGCTCACACAGGTCTATGACACTTAGACCGAATAGTTTAGATTTGGTACTTTTCCAAAAGTCAATGGCAACCTTTCAAACATCTGGTAAGCTTGTGCAATAATACCACAGATCTGAGTAGTTTTGATTGTGGTAGTAATGAGAAGGTAGACTAGAAGAGAGTGCACCAGAAATCTTTCTCACAAGCCTCAAGCACATTAGTATCTTGGGAAAGCTGAATGCTTTGACATGGCTGAACCATTTATCTGCTGAGTATGAACTCCTGAGCTGGACATGGCCTTTAAAGCTCACTCAGCCAGCTAGACTTGGAAATCAAGCTCCTCCTGGCAGTTCACCTACTGCTCGAATGAATCAGAACAATTTCTGGGTGGGTGTAGCTCATCGATGCAGCAGAGACGTGCCAAATGCAGGCTGGGTAGCACAATTCACCCACTGCGTGTAATGTACTAATGAAAAGAAGCCTTACACAACGTCAGCAAAAGAGGAAAAAGTGAGAAAAAACGTAGGGGTCTAGAGAAGAGCAGCAGCATTAGCACAGCTGATATCAACATTGTGGCTGACATGGTAACGTGCAGGTACATATGCTACATGCCAAGCAGGGGGTAAGCACTGCAAAATCTTTCAAGTCTCAAGAGAAGTCAGTAGACCAAAAGTTCAAATACACCCACAATCTCATTCAAGGATTAAAAAAATCAGTAGTTCAAATTAATAACTCAAGACAGTTCTCCCAGTGTGAAATGCAATTTTAATTTGATTCCAGTAATTGGTATCAACTGATTGAATGCCTTCTTGAAGCTGGCACTTGAGCAATGGGGAATATTGCTGAAAAAAATCACTTTGCTTTTCAACTGCAAACTCATAGCAAATATTTGACTCCAGGCCTTTAGACTTAGAAGTCCTTTGGTTCAAGGGTCAGGGCTATTGCAAAGGTGGATAAGAAGAGCCCTTGGCTGGACCATAGGGACAAGAAGGCAAACAAATATGACAGAATCTCTTTAATCCTTGTTGATACTACCCAGGGAGCAGCTTAAGCTGGAAGAATTAGCATTGGCAAACAGTGTGAAACAGACAGGAGCACCTGGGAGATGGAAAAATAGCAAGATGGTAAATGGGGTTGATAAAAACAACATCTCTCTGTGCAGGCCACTGCTGTGCCCACGCTGCGCCTCACTATCTCCAGCTGGAGAAGAAGAATGACACAAGATGCATCTGGGACAGAGAAAGAGGATGATAGCTTCCTCTTGTCTGTGTGGTTTGCTGGCTCCCTGTCTAAACCTTCCCCTTTCTTGCACACGCTCACCTAGTCAATGTTGGAGGAAAGAGGCCATGGGAGGAGGCAAATGTTGCAGCAGGCAACTGAGAACTATGAATAAAAAACAGAAACACTTCCAGGAAAGGTAGGAGTTTCCTGAATCTTCCTTCCACCACTTAGTCACAGCTATGGCAGGGGGTGAAAGAAGAAGAATGAGTTACAAAAAGTTCTAAGGGAGCAGTATATGCAGGATTATAGAGATGAAAAGAGGAATACTCTATCTTTCTTGAAAATCCCAAACTCTCTCAGCATTTCTGACTTCTACAGTCTAGTTACAAGAACGTATTACCACAAGGTAGACAAAGACATTGATTCAAGGCTCTTCAGCTGCCCATATGTATCTAGGACACACAAGGCTCCAATAATGGAATAAGCTGCTGATAATTCAGTTTCGATGAGAGCCCAGGCAGTTTCCAAAACGGCTAATGAACTGTCCCACAAGAATTTGTTTTAATAACCACACTTAAGGTTTGCAGATCCTTACCTGAGAACTTGCACTGGTGTGGTGCAAACATGGTTACTGCTGCAATGCCTCTAGTTGCATGAACCAAGATGAACACAGTATTGATGAAGGAAAAGGAACTCAGGACAGATATTTAGCTTAGAAACATGCATTAAATGCTTCACTGCTCTGAGAGAAGACACAAGTGAAGCTCATAAGGAGGACAATGACTGTAGCAGTAGGAAAAGAGAAGTGAAAACACAACAGTATAAAACATAGTATATTCATGCATTATAGTTTGTAAGCACTTTAAACTATCAGCTTCTTGTATGGTGTCTCATCCCTTTCTCTTCATAAGAAAGGCAACAGGCATGAGGGCTGAAGGATATGAGCAAGCAAACTCAGTAAACCAGCCTAGCAAGCACGGAGACACTTGTGAGAGAGAATGAGAGTCAGGAACAAGTGTCACCGGCATGGACAGGGAACATGCCAAAGAGAGGGTGCTCCACCATAATGAGTATTAACTTGATGACTTTCAACCTGATGAGCAGCATATTAAGATACTGTAATGACTCAAAGAGAAGGAGGCATGATGGTCAAGCCACTGATGCAATAGCATCCACAATTTGAAAAGACTGGGGTGGGGTTGACTTTAGCACATAAAATCTAAGAAGAGGCTGCAATGAAAGATGAGCATGGATGATAACAGAAAAAAAATAAGGCATATTTTAACAGAAAAAAGGGAATATCGCGGAGGAATCTGACATGGTTATATTATGTTCAAAGAAAGAGAAGTCCCAAACTTTTTTAATGATAGAGGGATTACATTTCTAGACTATACACCTCCAAGGGCAACTTTCTAAATGTAATCCTATCTTCATCAAGGGTGTGTCTACAGATGCATGCTCTGAGCTAGGGTGTGAATTCACAGGACGTTTTGTACACTACATTAATTGCTATATGAGTTCACTTACGGCTCTAGTCACACAAATACTTGGAACTACACTGAAAAAGTGGTAACACCAAAGAAAGTTTTATTCTCGTTCTGCCAGTGTTAACATCTCAACAGCAATGCACAAGTATTTCTTCAGGCCTGCTGTGAGCTAGATCAAGGAATTACACTGAGTAATTATGAACTGCTTATTTTCTTAGATCAAACTTGGGATGAATTCCTCAGTCTGAACCACTTGGTGATCATTTCACACTCTTTCATTAATGCATCAAGACACATTATTTGGGAACCATCTATAAGGACTTGAGGAATAAAGCACAAAGAATTCCTGTGCAAAGCCATGTGTTCCTTTCAGAAAACTTTACACCTAAGAGCCCATAGAAGGAAACTGGTGCACAGCAGCCAGTATCCTGAAAAATTCACACCTAGACTTACTGCATATCAACTCTTTCATACAGAAAAGCCTGGCAGCTCCACAGAGGCAAACAGCAGTTCTAGAAGGGCTATAAACTGCTTTCTTCAGCCTATTGGGAAGGGAACTGAATGCATGTAAACACATATGAAATATATGGTGAGTTTATGAACATTAAAAGGGTTTGTATGATTATATACCACTGTGATACTCCATCTCAGAGCATCCTTTTACAAGTATCCTGAACTGGGTTGAGATATTTTATTATCCTAAAATGTAACACATAGACTGGACAGAAAAGAAGGCAGTCTTCCTTTTCTTAGATGTTACTACCTTAGACATTCTCACATCTGCTGCCCAGCTTGCAGTACAAAAGCTCCTGAACTGGGTTAAAGCTTGGTTTGCTCCCTGTACATCAGCATTGAAGTAGTGGCCATAGCAATGGAAATAATCTCTGCTCTTGAACCAGTCAGCATATCTGTTTAGAGTAATTCTTAGAAACCACACTTGGCTATATCTTGCCCAACAAAACAAGTAACATTTCTTCTCTCTGAACTATGACTTATGATTCTCCACTCTTTCCTTCTCATATTTTGTGTTTTTCAATCATTCTGCCCCTATCATCCAAAACCAATTCACCTGGCAGGTGCTTCTAGGATGAGCAAGTATTCCCACTTTCTGTAAGAGAAACACAATTTTGGTCATGAAGACTCACTTCTAGCTTAGTGGATATTTGTACTTTCTTTATGGGGACCATACATCAGACCAAATTTCCACATAACTCCTATAGACACCTGTATGACCTGTATGAATACCTCAGTGAGTGACAGGTAGAATATAATCCTGGAGTGGTGTTTATATAAATGCAGGAGAGAAAACAGTAACAAAGATCCTTCAACCTCCCCCCATCCAGCTCTTCTGCTAGTATTGGCAGTTTAGATCAAGTTCCAAGTATAGCTCCCTAAATAACCTACTAAGAAAATAACTTGATCTAAGCCAATTGTGAAATACATATAAAGAACTTTTGCTGCAAACCTGTAAAGCACAGGATATTATAGTCTAGCCTTTGCTTCTACAGATGATTACTTGCAAGGGCTTAAAAAAAAAAAAAAAAAAAAAAAAAGAAACCAGATTTTTCAGGAAACAAGCAATTAGGAGATACAATCTCACTGAGGCTGGACCATCTTCACTATATTCACAGATTGCCCAGTACATGTACAGGTGGGATGTTGTGTCTGCTAACATAATCCCACAACAGTAAACAGGCAAACTGACTGTAGTGAAGTCTACTGATCTTCTTTGTAAAAGACTTAACAGCACTTGTTATGCTGGCATCTGAAATCATAAGAGGACAAACTCAAAATCTGAAACAGATATCAACAATATCAACATTAATTTTATTTGATGAAATCAACAATCAACTTTATATTATTATGCAGTATGCTTTTTTTCCTCCCCAAAGCACTTTCCTTCCTGTCTGTTGCAATTCAGTCCTCAAACTGTTTTTGCTGTCTCTGCTCCTTTTAATGACTTGATGCTGTCATTTTATTCCATGTTCAAGGCTGTTGGCTCACTGCCAAATAGTCAGCATTCCTAATATTCATGCATTGATTAAATGGTAATCTGAAGTGGCCTAGATAATAGGTTTGATAGAACATTTATGAATATGGAGGAAAGAATGCAAGAACTAACAGGCAAAAAGTAACATTAGCCCATAGCAAGTTCAGGGGAGGATCTTGATGTACGCATCCCACAGGGAAAGAAGAAACACTGATCTCAGAAAAAATAATTGGAATAAATTTATTCAAATCCAAACAATGTCACATCACCATAGCAAAACAAAACAAAAAAAGGGACTCTCCCTCTACAAATAACACTATTTTCTCTCACAAGCTTCCTTCATCCTTCCTCACTGATTAACAAAGAGTTTAAGACTGTGGGCAGCTAATATCTTATAGCTGTAAAAAGGCAGGTGCTGTGAAGCTGGCGAAGCTGACAGGCTAATGAAAAGGATAGAGGCAGTTTCTTGCATCTACCTCCACTTCCTTCCGCTAATGAAAAAAAGACAGTATAAGTACAAAGCATCAGAGAAGGCTTTCATAGAATCATGAAGTCATTTAGGTTGGAAAAGACTTCTAAGATCAAGTCCAACTGTTAACCCAGCACTGCCAAGTTCACCAGCAACCACTGTCCCTGACTGCCCCATCTACATGTCTCTTAGGGATGTCACACAGGGATAGTGACACAACCACTTCCCTGGGCAGCCTGTTCCAATGCTTAACAACCCCTACCATGAAGCATTCTCCCCTAATATCCAATATCAACCTTCCCTGGTGCAACTTTAGGCCATTTCCTCTTGCCCTATCACTTGTTACCTAGAAGAACAGACTGATCTCCACTTGGCTACATCCTTCTGTCAGGGAGCTGCAGAGAGTGATGAGGTCCCCCCTGAGCCTCCTTTTCTCCAGGCTGAACACCCCCAGCTCCCTCAGCTGCTCCTCACAGGACTTGTGCTCCAGACCCTTCCCCAGCTCCGTTGCCCTTCCCTGGACACGCTCCAGCCCCTCAATGTCTCTCTTGCAGTGAGGGGCCCAGAACTGAGCACAGGATTGGAGCTGTGGCCTCAGCAGTGCTGAGCACAGGGGGACGGTCACTGCCTGCTCCTGCTGGCCACACCCTGGCTGATCCAGGCCAGGATGCCATCGGCCTTCTGGGCCACCTGGGCACACTCTGGATCATGTTCAGCTGCTGCTGACCAGCACCCCCAGGTCCTTTTCCACCAGGTAACTTCCCAGCCACTGCCCCCAGCCTGCAGCACTGCCCGGGGTTGTTGTGACCCCAATGCAGGACCTGGCACTTGGCCTTGTTGAGCCTCATACAATTGGTCTTGACATCCAGCATGTCCAGATCACTCAGCAGGGCCTTCCTGCCATCCAGCAAATCAACACTCCCACCCAACTTGGTGTCATCTGCAAATTTACTAAGGGCATACTAAGGGCGCACTTGATCCTTTCATCCAGATCATCAGTGAAGATATTAAACAGGACTGGGCCCAGCACTGAACCCTGGGGAACACCACCTTGTGACCAGCCCCCAGCTGAATGTAATTCCAGTCCCCACCACTCTCTAGGCCCAGCCATCCAGACAATCTTTTACCCAGTGAGCAGCCAGTTTCTCCAGAAGAATGCTGTGGAAAATGGTGTCAAAGGCTTTACTAAAATCCAGGTAGACAATATCTTTTTCCTCATCCACTAAGCAGATCATCTTGCTTTAGAGGGAGATCAGGTTAGTCAAGCAAATCCTTGGCAATGAAGAGGAGGTCCATATTATTCCACATTATGTGAAGCAATACTGGGCAACCAAAGAGAAGTTGGCACTGGCACAGAACTATGAACATAAGCCATCACATGTCCTGACATCAGCAATTTTGATTTAAACCAATTGATGAGAGCAAGAGCCTGAGTCCCTCTGTGAGCACATAAACAGGAGCAGCTCTAGACTCAGAGACAATGTATCTGCAAGTGCAGGAGTGAAGCAACACTTCTCATAACCCAAGTTACTGAGCCAGCTGACAAGGTGCTGTTGTGGAAATGGTTCAGTGCACAAGGGTACTGCAGCATTGCCTAGAAGATCCAGCAGCAGAGCAGAGCCTACCATATCAGGGATCATACAAAAGCAAAATAAAGACACAGCCTATAATATAAAGAGCTACTATTTAGGTGATCTTAACTTTTGGTGGTTTTTTAAAGTCTTTGCTCAAACCTTTGTGACGCTGATCCATAATTTTTATTTCATTTTATGTAATTCACTTTTTATTTACCTGGGATTCACATATACTATCTAAAAGTATTAATTACACAAGACAGATATCAAACTGCTCCTTGACTGTTTTGTCAAGTCAGCTTTGTATGCACAGGATTTTGCTGACAAAAGCAATTTTATTTCACTCAGGATTTAAGCTTAAAGCACAGCAGCTCCAGGGATATTTACAAATTCAGCTTTGCTACAAATTCAGCAGTAGGGGGGTATTCATCTATAGAAAGTAATTTTCTGTTGACATTGGATTATCAGCTAAACTTTTTCAATAGTTATTTTTACCTGACACTCAGATGGTTCAGAACTATGGCTACAGCAATGTTATCAAAGTATGATGGCATGAATCTCAGAAAAAATTTATTACACAGCTAGTGTTTTAATAGGTTATCATCTTTCATCTGATCATTTGTAACAGGATAATCAATATCCATTTCCTTTCACTGACCTCGCACTTGAAAGAAGTTTTCCTTACCATTACATTAAAAAAAAGAGACAAGTCCCAGTTGCAGCAATCCTAACCTGGTTTGTTACATAACATTTCTAGTGTCTTGTGCAAAGCAAGCCTTCCCTTCATATTCTTAACATTTTACACTACCTACCTTCTGCATTAAGATGCATGGTTTCCAGAGGTCCAATAAATGCGTATCGCATTCCCAATCCATCAGACATCACAAGGTCTAGATCAGTAGGAGATATTACTCCTTCCTAAGTAGCAAAAGTACAACAGGAAGGAAGACTGGTGAATGTTTGCTTTTAATGCAAAATTTCCCATTTTTTGTATATAATTTAAAAATTAGGAAGTAATAAAAACTAAGGGTAGAAATAGCAGTTAAGGTTGCAAAGAGAAAAACCCAACCATGTGCCAGAAATATCCATCTACTATGCAAGCCTTCCTACGGTTCATCATAAGCATTCATTCATATCTTTAGGACTGTACTTCTTAGTCCCAGAAACTGAGAATCGGAGAAGAAAGCAAGCATGACACTCTAAATAGCACACGGCCTAAAGAGTTTATATCAAATCCAAGTACTATACCAATCCTTTTAAATACAGGAATTTTGGCTAAATGTTACACCTTTCTTCATATTCTCTTAGTTCTGGATTTTTGGGCAGAGTCCCAATTAGTAGAATGGTGGTGCACCAGAGGGTACTGCTCCTGAGGCCACCAAAAAAGGCTGGGTCCAAACATGCAGGCATTGCAGTTGCCACTCCCACAAAATTCGACCAACATTCAACCTACTCAGCCTCAACCTGCCCAGGGTTCTCGAGTTCATGGACAGCCTCACATCTCAAGAGCTGGCAGGATAGGGAGCAAGCAAAATGAAGCACTTCCATGTTGAAAGTTGAGCATTGCTATTCCACCCACGTGCAGCACTTACAAGAAAGCCAATGCCTCCATCAGGTTGGGGCAAGCACAGAAAAGCTTGTCAAAAGTGATTTACAGTTCTTTACCTGAACAGATTTACTTGAGAAGAATACTATTTATTACATGAGGTTGTTTTCCACCTACTAGAAAGATATGAATTAATGAAGACTTGTTCTAACCACTTTCATCATGTTCTGAGAACTTGTCCTCTTTATTCCCAGAGACGTGAAAACATTTCCTTCTGAGAAGAAAGGCGGAAGAGATGCTGAACTGCTTCTAATTTATCTTTTCTCCCTACTCTGAGGTGCTCAGCCTACTCAGTGCCTCTTCCTTAACAAGCCCCTTTAAACTTCAGAATACTCATATTTATTTATTCATCTGCTTGGATAAAACCACATCATTTTCTGTTAAGTTTCTCTCTTGCAAGGCCCTGTCTGAATGCCCCTTTGTATCATGCAGTCATGGGCTAGAGTTACAGGCACAGCTCTTCTGATCTGTAGTAGACATTGACATCTAAGCTAGCCATCTAGACTCTCTTTATAATCGCCAGGGGAAAAAGGAAATCAGCATCCTAAAGCAGGCATCTAGAGTACGTAAGAAGAGTTGTGTCCTAAAAGGGCCTAATTCTCCTCACCAATTGAAATATGAGTAAGAAGCTTAGATATCACTGTCTACATTTTAAAGATCCCATCTTAAATGAGTTGAATCTCACCCACAGTTCCTGTGTCCATGATTTACATAATCTACTGCTACTTTAAAAGAAACTTAAAAGCCACAAATCAACATAACTTCTACAGATGGCCACAGACATCAAGTTTCATCATCTCAGGCTTAAACTGAGACTTCTGTAAGACAACCTCAAGACTCAACCTGTTAGTAGGCTTTATTCCTACCAACCAAGCTGGTCTGAATCCCTGTTGCAGAACTCTACTTTGAAAAGGAATCACAGACATAATTATTAAGATCTATGGACCATAAATGGAACACACAGTTCTCCTAACAATTAGCCATAAAATGGCAGGGATAAGAAAGCCTTATTTTCTACAAATTAAAGGTAAAGCATAGACATGGTAAGGTAACTCATCTAGAGGCATATAGAAAAGTCTGCATAAAGACAAGACTAAACAAAAACCTCAGAGAGAATTCAGATTACAGACCAGCATCAGGATAACTAACACAGGCACCAAACATTCTGTGAAAGCTTTTTCCCCTGACATGGCAACGCAACTTCTCTGAACAACATCAGCAAAGTCAACAAAAGTGTTCTTCTGTTGGGAATGCTTCATCCAAACAATGAGTTGTGCTGCTAAAGCTGCGCTTGATGAGTGGTTCCCCCCTGCCCCCCCTGGCTGACATGGATTTGTGGACAAAAGACTAAACACAAATTCCAGACAAGCATTTGAACCACAGCAGCAGTTAAAAACTGTAAACATAATGTTAAAAGAGTTAACAGGCTCTTGAAGCACTTCAGAGTCATTGCAAATTAATTTCCAAATTAATAACTTACTTTCTTTGGATACCACAGTCCTCATATATTTGAAGACCAGATACCCTCAGAATCATGAGTGTTTTGCTCTTGGCCTTTTGACTATAGCTGCAATTTGATGTTTGCAGCTGCTAAAAGGCAAAAAATTGTTGCTACCAGAATGAAACCATGACAGATCCCTTCAGTTGAGGGATACAGTGTTCTATACAAATGAGTTCAGCTTCTTCTTGTCAAAAAGACCCTTCTAAAGAAAAGGTTTTTTACTTCTCTTCATAAATTAGAACACATAAATGATAAGCAAGTTAGACCTTCCTACCCTAGGCAATAACCCTACTCCCATTTATGGTAAGGAGATCATCAGTTGGTGGAATGATTCACCAGGCTGCAAGGTCAGCAACGTGTCTTCCACAAGGATTGATGTTTATGCTAAGAACTGAACAAGAAAGAGTTCCTATCCAGTTTCACGAAGTGTAGGTGTGAATTAATCTTCCCAAGGGGATTTTTTATCCTGGATTAGCCTTCTGGTAAGCCTCTGCCTCCAGTACTTGTCAGAGGGAAGAGGAAGTATGGTAGGTCTTTACTAAAAGCTCTTACAGCTACAGAATTAAGATTTAAAATAAATTCCTAAATCTTCAGTAATCCCAATGGCCAGTCAAATTTCAAAATCCAGACTGTCTCAGAATCCTCCACACTTCTCATGACAACATTCATATACCGCAATCTCATTTTCCTAGAGATTACAACCTCCAGTGATACCACAGGATTATCCTAATGAACCTTTGGTACTTTATTAGGGCTTCTCCCTATGCAGGGACCCTTTTCACTTTTCCAGAAACCTGTGGTGGTTCTGCAGTCTACAGCATTAGGCTCTGACCCAACCTGCTTGGTTTTAATCAGCAGTCTTTCTTTTCATCTCTGAGTCACACCTACATCACAACTTCTGTCATGGACTTGGTTTGTAATCATACCAAATGTAATGACCAAAAAACATCACAATCCTACTTTTTGCTGATTCTACCAATTCATCATGTTCTCCTACTCACTCCAGCCTGTTAAAGAGTTATTTTAGTCTAAAATAACTCTTTATGTATGTAGTCTCCTGGACCACATACTTTCTGTTTCCAAATCTGCCATTTCATTCTCTCTCTTTCCCAAATTCAGTATTCTTTTTTTTTTTCCTCTGATTGCCACTAAACATGCATTCTGTCTCAGCAGTACTTGTTACACCCTCCTCTTCACTATCACTTCCATCAAGTCCCTTCCATCCACACCCTGATGCGATCTTTTCCCAGTCCTGTCATTTTGAGCAGATAACTTTTCTCCTATATCCCTCTACATCTTTCCATTTCGTAACGTTTAAGAAACTTGTTGTCCTACACACTTCACACCTCCTTGCTTTGCTGGCCTTTATCTTCCTTCTTCCATGGCACCCTCATTCACCTCACCCTGTAAGAAACACTTAGTATCAACACTATTTCTCTTCCTGCCCCTTTAAACTTCCTTTTTATGATATTTCCCCTTCTATGAGGCACTGTAACTAAATGTTTAATCCTATACCTTATCTTCAATCTTTTGGAAAAAGTGTCTGAATAACACTGTAGTATAATTAATAGCAAGGAATTTGGACTTTAAAAGTCTTGCCAGCATTTAAAGTCTGCTAAGCTAGTCACTTGAGAAAAGAGAGGTACATAAATTAATGATTGAAGCCAATGCACCTGATTGCCACAAAAACAAACCAAAATGGACACATAGCCAAACCATTACTTTATTTTCCAAAAGATTAACAAAAATTGAAAAGCTGCCTGTTCTTTCATGTTTTACAATGACTATAACATAAAAGAAAATCCACTTTAAAGAAAAAAAAACCACATTAAGACAGTATTAAAATCTTATGCAAAGATAAGTAAAGTATGTACACAATTCATCCTGTAGCAGTTTTAATGTGTTCCTAAAACTGAAACACCTGAAACTCCTAAATTATATCAAGGTTAAAAACTGTCATGCTCCACCTGCTATCTCTGCTGCTGTATTTTATGACCTCATTGCAAATTCCAGGTGATGCTTGGGAAAATATTTCAAAAAGGTAAGATTTCACTCAGTGATCCATAGTTAAATGACAATCATATCTACTCAGAGTAAGGCTTAAGACTCCTAAAGTGTTTGGTTGTTATTTTCTGGATTATGTTAACAAAAATTTTACCTTCAGAACAAGATGAAGTCAAGGTATTTCATTAATACCCCTTGCAACATAATCCTAAATTACTCTAAAATGTACTGGTACTGGCAAAAGTACAAACATAATGATGTCTACAGTGCACAGTGTGATTCCCAGGCAAATAAACGCAGTAAGCTTCTGCTCCAAGAGTTATGAACAAAATCAGACACACCAGTGACCACTGTCAATGGAGATGTGAGAAAGCAAATAAATGGTAACAGAGAATAACAGAGAAAGCAGTTTGAGGCCTTTTCCTGTTACTGGCTAAAGGTTATTCTAATGGTTCCAAACTGGTAATATAAAAATTTAGGGTTGATAAGAGAGGAATAAGGATCTTCAACCTCAATATCTCATAGAACTTGCTTTACTCTCATCTTTATCAGCTTTGCAACATTTCTACCAGAGCCCTAACAATTGAATACATAAATAAGAAACCTACATGAATGCCAGTCTCAGATAAGCTATGAGGTCCTACAAAAAGTTCTCAGACACATGACCTTAAAGAGAGAGAAGGGAGTGCTCTCACTATCTGCTTTAGCATGGAATAAATGTGGAGCATGAGGAGACAGAGATAACTGATACAAAAATTTCCTGCCACAAACACCTGCACTGCCCAAATGCTTGTGACTTGCAAGTCAAAGCAATCTTTGAAAAGACATCTTGTCACTAAAAGACTAACTCAGACCCAAAATATCTTTTTGTAGCACTCTTGCTTCAAAGAGAAGCACTTGCTCAAATTACCTCTTTTAGACCCATAAAACAATCGATGGTCTTTGCTTCTAAGTTCTTGTAAACTTCTGCATTCTGTAATCTACATTCCTAATTATCCCACATAAACAAAGTTCTCAGCATTCAATGGTACATCTCCAAACAAGTTTTCTTTCTCCTACTTTCCAACAAACTGGATCTCAACTTTCAAGCCTAATAATTTTTTACTACTTTACCACCACACTTCCCACATTCAGACCAGTCCTGCATTCAAAGCACTTGTTTTGTGCCCTGCTGTAAAATGCCAGCCTCCCTGTGTGTGCAGCTGGGAACCCCAGCACCTTCAGCAAAGACAAACTGTATCCCAACACTCAGGTTTCTCATTGCTACTTTAATCTCTTTGCCCTGAGTTATGCTCTTCTCTGTGCTCCGGCATCCATGCCACATCCAACTTGAGCACCATGTGGAGTCTTGAGCCTGCACCCAGATTTCTGTGCTGGCAGAGCCTTACCTCAGATTTCTGGCTGTGTTAAAAGTGTGCCCTACTCTTGTACCCACAAGGCAGAAGTCAGTGAGCCCCACACAACATTCAGCAAGCAGATATCTGTACCACATTTCCTTCCACTCAGCCACATCTTTACTGTCATGCTCTATATCAGAGCCTTTCTCTCATAACATGATTCCTTGCCCATGTCTCATCCATCCCAACAGAGCACTGCTAAAGAAAAGAGAAAGACTGGCAGGTTGTCAGTTGCCCAGACAGATATAGGAACTAAGACATATTCTGCAAGCTAATCAGCCTATTTATTATAACATTTTCAAGATAAATGTTGAAGTACAGCTGTACTGCATGTCTGTCCTACCACCAATGACTTTAACAGGACATTAGTTGTTTTACTGGAGAAACTTCTAGTAGATTCTTTAATGAAATAAGCTCAACTGACTGAAAAAACCCCAGAAAATACCCCAACCAATCAACCAACCAACAAAAAACTCCAGCAAAGCAACACAACAATCCCCCAGAGCTTCTCAGAGTAATGAAAACATTCATTCAAGATGTAACCAACATGAGTAAAACTTGATTTTCAGGAGTCTCTCAAAGACAGAGTTGGGGAGATTGATGTTTCCAACAGTAAGAACTGGAAAGTGACTTCACAATCAGAAGCAATAATTATATTTCCCCATTTGGAAGGTGGAATACACCAAAAGAACATGACTTGCAATAAAAATTACTAAGTTGGCAGCAGAACAGTAGAAACACCAAACTGGCCCAGGCCTGCAGTTCTCACCTATCTGCAGTGATTCTCCTCTCATCAAAGGCCCTTGCAGCCTGAAGTCACACAGCTGAAACTATACACCTTTGACAGCTGCTATTGTTCAGGCTTCTGGAATGGAAATACGGCCACCAAAGTTGTTACTGCTTAAATGTGTATTTGGCTGAAACGCAATAAAATTATACAGGAACAGAACAACTTGGAAACTTTGATTTACAACAAAAGCAACTTTCTATGTCTGTCAGCCCTTCAAGCACTATTTTATTACTATTCGCATAACCACCACTGCCACAAAAGCATCCATACAACAGGTTCATACTAAAGGTTTGCCTCAACTCAGTATTTCCTTTCCAACAGCAGCCCACGAAGTGTTCTTAAATGCCTTCCACAGCAAGACCAAACAGAGAATGAAACTTTCAGGGATATCTACTGTACTGCCTCAGCTCCCAGCAGTCCAGTCTTTGAGACTTTGAAGCTGGAGGTTGCTTCTGCACAGTCCAATGTGTCTAAATGATCCCTGGATGCATTCAAAGTTTTTCAAACCTGCCTAGGCTACTATGGCAGTGGCTTCCACCATTGAGTTTATCCTCTCAGAGATCTGAAAGAATCCTGTTAGATTTTTGAGGCTTTACCTGAATGCCTGTGCTGACCATGGGTGACTGGTCCACAGGGGACAACAGGCACAAACTAAAAACTCAGAAAGTTGCATCTGAATAGGAAAAATCTTTACTTTGAGGGTGACAGAGAACTGGAGCAGGCTGCCCAATGAAAATAAATGTTTTCTTCTGAAGTTATTCAAAACCCACCTAGACATGATCCTGTGCACCCTGCTGTAGTAAGGGAGTGGGACCAGATGATCTCCAGAGGCCCCTTCCAACCCAAACTATTCTGTGATTGTTTCTTACTGTCTTTTCTATTCTATGATTTCCAACCTGACTACAGCTTTCTGAAGGTGTTTTTCTTATCATAAACTTGGGACTTTGTATTAAAAGTTTAACAACAGAAGCCATTTATGAAATTTAAGTAAACATCTCCAGTAGCAGATCGGTTCTTTCCTCACAACACTGTTTTACTTATTATTATTCACCATCTCCTGTACATTCTTGTATTATGTTGCTAGTGAAAGCTAGCTACAGGTAAGCAAAATCAATTCAGCAACTATGTTTAAACGCTTCTTTGGAAAAAGAGTTGCTTTGTTTACAGAAATATTACTTTAGTTTTAAGATCTTTACGAGTATTTGTGTGCATGGTTGTTTTAAACAGCTTGAAAAATCAAAACACTCCACAACAAGAAAGTAAGTCCTATTAAAGCTCAGTTGAAACTCTTCTCAGGAGAATAGCAACAGACTCATAACTCAGCTCCTGCTGAAAGATGAGACTTCAGCACAGAGCAGCTAACTGTGGGAAAAGCTGAAGGCACACAAACAAATGATCCTCAGCTAGAAGTCTGAATGGGCAGGAGGAGGAGAAATCTGTCTTTCCCTATAAGTATCAAGTAACAGTTAAACCTATGAGTGCAGTTCCTGAAAGGCCAAAGAGAAAACCATTTAAAAATATTTTCATGACCACTGTACAGTAGGCCAACAACACTAGAAAAAACCAAACAAAACTATGAGAAGCCTACAAAAAGAAAAATTGCTATTTTGATTCCTGTGCTTTTAAAATAATTATTTGGATTGCCCTGAAAATAACAGTATTCTGAAAAAAGAAAGCAGGATAAAGAATAATTTTTACCATTGCATATCATCTCATTTTTGTCAGTCTTTGCTTTTTATAACTGACATCACTTCTTACTGGGCTTACTTTACATTTGTTTACATTTAAATATACATTTTATGTTCATAAGGGACAGCTGAACAAAGATGACAAATTTAAAGGGTGTTTACATATAAAATCTCACTAATCACATCTACAGAACTGACAAAGTACTGAAAAAAAAAAAAAGATATACATACACCCACAAGTCTCCAAGCTTCACTGATCACTGCATACTGTAGTCGATTCAGAACAAACCCCTCAATTTCTCTGTTTAGTTTGACAGGAGACTGACCAATCTTCTTCATCAGGGCATATGTTCTCTCTGTCGTAGAAGGATCTGTTTCTGGATGAGGAACAATTTCAACCAACGGCACAAAGTAAGGTGGATTCACCTCAAGAAGAAAGACAAAAGAAGAACATCAGCTACCAACAGAACAAGTTAATATAAAGCATCTTTATAAATGGCACTAGCTTGGATAATTTCCAGTGAACACAGCAAGCCTGATATTCAGACCTTGAAAGACTTCACTAATCCAATAAAAGCTGGTGCATTAACTCGAATTAAAAGAAAAAATTAAACTTTCACTAAATCATACTCTGTTTAACCCCAGCAAAATTCATGGAGTTACACCAAAGATGACAGCACTCAAACAGTACTAGAAGACTTTATTCTGACTTGAGGAACTGTTTGCTCAATATTCAGGCTATTTGTTGTTGTGAGACATATGGTCAGCACCTGACTTTCCAAATTAAGCAAGGCATTTCCTTTTAGACAGTCAGGAACTTTATAACAAAAGTATTGCTAAACACCACCTGTAAGATGCAACACTTAACAGATAAGCAGCTACTGGCTCAAGTCTGTAAATATATGCTAAATACAGTAACAGATATCACATAAAACACACTTTGAAAATGTTGCAGAACAGGTTACCTTCAAACACTGTACTTAGAAAAAAATAAATTGCCTCTCCCTGACTCTTCCCAATGTAATTTCTCATCAAGTCAAGACCTTTGTGTTATGTATTTTTGAAGTAAAAAACAAAAAATCCTAGAGAACATCCTAGAAACAGCTCAAAGTTCTTCAGGTCATAGTGTTACCGACAGTTAAGCTGCATGCATTCTCTTTCCAAAGTAGCAGTCCTTCAGCTGTACTCTTAAAGGTGTTAAATTCAGCTCCCCATCTAACTCCAGGCAATAGAAGGGGCTAACATATAATAAATTACTACCAGGAACAACACTGACATTTGAAGGATGGTAATTAACTACTGATTCTTTCATCATGCTCCCTTATAGTCAGCTACTCTCAACCATGCTCCTGTAAATGCAAGGACAGGATTTAGTCACAGGAATATGCAAGCAGCCTTTCCTCCCTGCATGTTCTTTCTTTTCAGTATTTACATGGTTCCCTTTCCTGCAGGGTCTGACATGTGCTCTAACTGATGTAACACACTTCACTCCTTTTAGAGGGGCTTGTGTCCCAACATAGCCTCTCTCACATCAGTATTTTTGGCAGTGCCGTCAGCAACGCTGAGAACGGTGTGGTGGACGGACACCATCCAGTGGTGCCAGGCAATTGAGCAAGACCCAAAGCACTGCAAGCATCAAGATATTCTCTAAGGCTTAAGTATATCACAGGTTCCAGTCAGAAAGAGGACAAGTTAATTGTTGAGAGAGACTAAGGCTATTAAAAATTTCTTGGAAGATTACTGTTGACAGTGATCTTATTGAAGTATTCCATTTCATGAACTTGGCACAGGGAGCATACAGGTGTGTTCATGAGCACACTGAGGATATACAGGAAGACAATTTTTCAGGAGTGAGATAATAGATATTGGTAAAAACTCAAAGTAGTAGATCATAGATGAAGTAGGGAATGGGGGAAAGTTTCTAAAAATGAGAAGTATTTCAGGGAACAGAAGGTCACCTTAGTGTAACAAAGACACAGCTAAGAAAGGAGACGACAAAGAAAATGCTGAAAAGAATTAAATTACAGAAAAGCTGTCAACAAACATAAATATTAATTTTAATGGATCAGTAATAAGTTTGGAGCAAAAATTAGAAGACACAAACAATTTCTAACAGGAGTAGTGGAGTTAAAAAAATAATCGGAGAGAGTTTAATGCAGTTTTAAAGTTATTTGATTGCAGGGTTTCCTGTACAACAGGGGACTTCACTCAGTGGCACAGTCTCCTCTAGCCCCATATTTCTAGTTGAGTCATCTAGCAGGCCTATACAGTACATGAGAAGAGAACCACCCTGCAGCAGACCTCTATTGATCCACTGCCTGAAACTGCTTTCAGAGAATAGCTGTACCTGTTTTGTACTGTATTTGTACTGTAACGTAAGTATTGTGTGCTTTTGTATCATACAGCTGTGCTGTGAGATTTTTTTTTTCCTAGTTACTGAACCATGTTAAGCAAAGGGATGAGCTGCTCCTGCCCTTTGGGCACTTCCTTTCATTTTATCTCTACACCCTCACTCATGCCAGAGGCTGTACAACTTCAGCTTTTAATTCTTCTGGTATATCAAATTCCACACTTGTTTTCACTGTCTTGCAGAGTTGCTTGCTTCCTGCAGCCACCAAATCCTACTATTGTGTTCAAGATCTTAGTAAAAACTAAAACAAAACAAAAAAACTCACCCAAAGCCAACAACTACTACAAAGCAAGCACATTTCCTGATGCAGATGCAGAAGGGCCCCTGGAAGAGTACACTGGTTTACAGCTTCTTTGGTACACTCAGTACAGCTGAGTGAAGCTACAAAAACAGTCTCATTTGGACTGCAAAGCCATTTGGGAACAATCAGACATTTTAAGGTACTCCAGAGCATTCGTTTTGACAAAATACATATCCTTACAACAGAAATGTAGAAAATGTTTATGCAGAGACCACCTTTCCAGATCTGATAAAACCTGGTTTCTGGAGTGGCTCCTACGAAGACTGTAGCTCAGACTAAACAAAGTCAACTGGTACAGACCAGCTTGGGAAAACAGTAAGAAAGAGTACAGTAAAATCAAAGACACACAGTCACACAGCCAGGAACTGGTTAAATAAAAAAGAAATGGTATAGTTACTTAATATAGAAGTGTTAAAGAGACATTATCACGTCTCTTGCACTAGAGAAAACTGTAACCCTGGAAAATAAGAGATAAGAAACGATTGAATTTTAGACTCGAGAAAGGCTAGATTTAGGCACAGATACATATTTCGAAATTTGACCTTTTTTATAATTAAAAGGGATTGAAAACTTGTTATACAGAAAAAAAACAAACCAAGCCCTTTGTTCCCCTTGCTATGCAGGCACCCCAAGGCACAGTGGTGGTAGAGGGGTATCAGAAAGGCACTAACCAAATGCTTTAGCACTACAGCAGGCCACAGGTAGCTGTAGAAACACTACAGTGAAGCAGTGCTGTATTTTTGTACTCTTGTGCATGCCCAGGGAATTGACATTTACACTCAGAGGGATGCCCTGGAGAGACATCCTGTAGTTGCCAAACTGCAGAGACCAGGACAGCACCTCTCTTCAGGACAGCAGTCCTCTTTAACTGATCAGCTGACCGCCCAACTAACACTGGGTTAACAAATTCATTAGCTTCTTGAATAGTGGAAAACAGAAGCAGTAAGAATCCCAGTGATGATCAAGATAAAATGCTCTTCCATGCTGAGGAGAGATGTGATAAACTGCTGTCTGGCAGTTCCTAACAGACCTCTACAGAAGCCCACAAGTGCCTTTGACCATTTTGAGGTTCTGCTGCAACCTCTAGTGATTCCATTTTTGCATCACTGCCCTGTTGGTCATGAAGCATGCAAATTCAGCTCCAAGTCCAATTTGTTCCATTTCATCATTCCTTAATTCCTCTTTCAGAAATTAAGGAATATTGCTTCTGCATCACAAGTCTGAAGAAACTGCAGTCTAGATTTCCCATCTTTCATCAATATAGCCTGACCAGCACATGAAGCTCAGTGTTTGGATTCTTACTGTTACCCCATGGAAGCTAAGAAAGGATACTAGAAAAGACTAACAATGACACAAGAATAAAGTAGCAATGTTATGAGCTTGTACCCACAACATAGAATTCCTACAGTTTGAAAGCCAGTAGTTTAAGAAACACACAACAATATGAGCACAACGACTCACAGAACATATCTTGATCCAACAGCATGCAACATGCTACATCCTCTCAATTTTGTAGATTAGTGCTGCTGCTTGCAGAATAATCAAACTACAGCTTTTCTGAAAAATTGGCCCTGCACACTAACAATGACACACAAGAGCCCCATATAGCCTTCTGAGTCTTTCAGACTGCAAGAAGGAGTTTGGGATGCAGTTTACACAAAAAGGAAACATGCCATCGTACTTACAGGATGTGACACGATGCACTGCTTAACATGTTTAAGGCCAGTAAACAATTTGCTGGGTAAGAGACAAGAGGTCGAGCTGCTCAAGATAACACTGTCACCCACGATAAGATCCAACTGACCAAAAATCTTCTTTTTTAGTTCCAGATTCTCTGGAGTACATTCCTGAAATAAAACCAAAAAACAGTATTAGAAGTCGTGTAGTTCAATAGTATCTATCTATACATCTCAGACTTCACTGATCCTATCCTAGACTGACACCTAGGAATTCAGCACAAACCATTTTTTAATCAGCCTAGATATACCAATGAGCCAGTACACAAAAATATCTTCCCACAGTTAAAGAAATGGAAAGCCCAAGAGTTTATGTACAGCAGAAGATGGACCACCACACCCTACAGGAGATTTAACGCAAAATAAAATATTCTGCTTTGTCTAAAATACAGACTTTAACTCACACAGGGAGATAATACAATACAGAGGAATAAGACCTGGTCTCCACTTTTTAAAGAGTATCTCACATGATAGAAGTCAGTATTCTCTCTAAGACAAGATGGAAATGAATAGGTGTATCTCAAAAGAAGACAAACTTACAAACTCCAGAACTATGGCAGGAGATTCCAAGGTACATCTCTGCAACCTGTGCTTAAACAACTCCTAGGGTTGAAATTAATGAAGATACTTATGCATTTTAAGTGTGAGGGTCACTGAGAAAGACTTCTGAAGACCATCTGAAGTAAAATGAATGCTATCAAAGCTACTGACCACATTCAGCTCTACATTACTGTGAAACTTCTCACACATGTGAAATTTTACACGTGTGAGCCAAGAGCCACAACCTACAATCACTAGATTTCCAAAGTCATCTCCAGGAGATGCCCGAGGGAGAGCATGCAAAGATCCACTAGTCTGGGAGGAGAAGGACATGGGATAATAACTACAGTGGATCCCCACAAGCAGCAGAAAAGTCTTCAGCCTATGAGAAGAAAATGCAGGAAGAAGGCCAGCCTGTTTTCAAAGGGTTTTGGAAGAGTTTTAAAAAATCCAAACAGGATCCCAAAGTTGCAAAACCTCAGCCTTCCTTTTAAAACACACAGAAAATACCTGCTCTTTTCCATCTCTAACCATCTCCCACCTGCCAGTACTTCTTTCTGTCCTTTCTGTTATGTTGAACTATATACAGCAAGATTAGGGGAAAAGGCTACACATAAAATTTACATTTAACATCTGCTGCTTCAGACAGACTCTGTGGCAAGAATGCCCAGGACCAGAGTTTTTAAACCAAAAAATGGGTTAAAAGTAATCTGAAGTCTTAAAAAATAAGTTGCATGGAACAGTACTAAAGGTTCCATGATGCAAAAGAGATAAACAGGGTCATTTAAGAACTCCAGATAGAGCCCAAGGTATTAGCCTTATCAAAACAAAATGATACTCTGCTCATAGTTCCAGAATCCCTGCTTGTTGGTTAAGTTTAAATAGTCTCTTTTAGTGGAGCCAACGATGATGAGAACTCTGCAGATACTGTTCAAGCTAATAAAAGAACTGCTTTGAATAGGTTTGTGAACTTGAAACTCTAAGCCCGCTCACACATCAGATGATAATCAAAAAGGCAAACTCAAATCTGCTGGAAACTCAAACCTGCCATGGTTACGTAAGGTTTCTGAATGGCCCATTTGCTTGGAGTATTTTGTATAGTGTCACAATTGTATTCAGGTTGTTGGACCACTGCAATAAAGCTTCTGTTCTCAAGCATGCAATTATTTTCTCAGAGACACCAATTCCCTGAAGAACAGGGGGAAAATTAAAGCTCTAAACAATCCATTAAACAGGAACCTCACTTGTGGTCAGTTATGGAGCCTGGAGAGGTCTGAAGCTGTTCTGTTTACCATGAGAAAGGGAGTATCAAACAGAGAGCAGGTAAGATATGGGTTTAAAGCTACCACAGTTTCTCTCAAAGAATCAGTGCAAAAAGGTTAGCATGCACCACTCTGCATTTTAAGTGACACTGTATATTTCTGTGCCCTTTTCTTAGGGAGGATCATACTTCTCACTTGCAGAGAACAGTAAACCTTTATTCCAATGCCTGGTCACCTAAACAAGGTTGCTACAAATCTGGCTTCTAATTTAAACTTTATTAGACATCTCTTAAGAGCCTGATCAGAACATGACAGCTGTTAATTTTTAAAACCATCTCCTGGAAGTGTTGTATTGAATTAAAGGCTTAGATGTAATAGGAATTACACTATTCAAATACATGTTCAGAGAACACACAGCAGCTACTTGAACCAGTAAAGAGCTACACGAAAGATAAACACATGCTAGACTCCCTCCCTAGCTAACTGATACACCACATGGTGATTGAGGTCTAGGTGTCCCTAAATAAGAAACTGCACTCACATGACACAACCCCTGTACATGGAAAGCCAGTGAGTTTTATCTGTTTAAATCCAGTGTCTCTGGTTTTGTATAGGCCTTTCTCACCATGCCACCCACCATCTGTGCTTCCACATTCATCCACACTCATCTAAATGCACAACTTCACTTTCCTATATTTACACGCTGGCATCTCCCCAGGTTCTTCCCATCCATTCTCAAATAAGCCAAGGTAGCAACTCCTCTGTAACTCCTAGAAAAACACTCCCCAAAACATTATCTTCCAAAATGACTTTTCCTTAAACTATCAATGAGAATTGCTGCCAAGCAATGTATTACCACTGGGAGAAAAGAAACAAAATATGGCCTGAAGCAAAGCCCAGCAACACAGTAGTATGGTCTAAAATAAGTAGACATCCTACACAAGCAGTATAAGATGAAAGCCAGGTATTTAAACTAGGATGCAGAAGGTCAAAGATTAGCAGCCACTCAGCAACAAGCAAGGCACTTTCTCTAAGATCATCTGGAGATGCTGTGACAGGGAGCAGCATCAAGCCTGCCCAATAACAAGTCTGATGGTAGCCACCACCATTAGGAATCACTGAATAAAGAAGTCTGAAAGCTACAGCTGCATAACAATGAATTCCTACCTCCTGACTAGATGCTGTCTGGTGCAAATTCAAAACATAAACAACAAAGTCTTTCTTCCCTGGCAATCTTAATGTGAAGGTTTATGATAATATATACATCCCTGCAAGTGAAGATAGATCTGCCTTGAGCTCTCCTAGACCCACCTTCATCACAGGAGTCTATCCCATACCATGGGACTCTTCCAAGTAGATTTTGGCCCAACAGGCCAACATTGTCCCTCCTGAAGTCTAGGGCTGTAATCCCAGTTTTTGTCTTGTTCTCCTCTCAAGGATCCTCAACTTCACCATCTCATGGTCACTATAGTCAAGACTTCCCCATGACCCTCACATGTCCAACCAGTTCTTCATTGTTTGTGAGGTCCAGCACAACATGTCCTCCCTTCTACTCCTCAACCACCTGTGTTAAAGTTACCATGAATGCATTCCACAATCCTTCTGAATTCTTTGTGCTCTCCTGTGCTGTCCCTCCAGCAGATACTGATGGGGCTGGAAACCCACCATGAAGAAGACATGGGTCTGTGAGGCTTCTGAAGAAGGCCTTTACTTCCTGATCAAGTGGTCCATAGCAGACGTCTACCACAAAGTCTCCCATATTGGTGGTCCTGCTAACATTGACCCAAAAGATCTCAACTGGCTCCTCAATCAACCCAAGGGAGAGCAAGAAACACCCAATTCCCCTCCCACAGCTATCTCCCTCCTACAGCTATTCCCCTTTGTCTTGTACCACCTAACCCCCAAGAGTACCATTTCACTGCCACGCCACAGCTGCTATAGCAAGAGCACCCTGTGCCCTTGCCAGCTGAGGTAGAAAATTCTTTTCTAGAGCTCTGCAACTTCCCCTTTCCCAGTAAATTCAGTAAGGTTTTAAGCAGCAGGTTAATTGTTTAGAAGCCATAACCACTTTGACTGCAACAAGAATCCTCCTCATCTTCGGCAGTTAAGTGAGGATCTCCAAACGTGCCACAAGCCCCTGCCCTGTTTACACACATACAAAACTTATACCATTTTAGGAAGCCTCACTTGTCAGTGCTGTGATTTTGCTGACATTTTTAAGGCACTCCTGTAGAACAGTTCCCAGAGTCAAGCGACAGCAATCCTCTCCTCTCAGAATGAGACCATAGCAGCAGCTTTCAAAGCACCAAACTATCCCACAAGCTGGACCCAGACTGTCAGCACTTCTGCAACAGGAACCAAATAATGTCCAGCTTTTTCTGGGAACATAAAGGACTTCACAGGATTAGGAGACAAAGAGTTCTGCATGTCAGAAAAGGAGCTTTTCTGAAAGCTTGGTGCCTAATACATTTCTACAAATACTTCCATTATCTTCTATAGTTATAATCCACTAGAAAAAGAAATTCACAGAAAAGACAGGCATGATTGTTTTACTTTCAATCTTCAATTTTATTTCTAAAACAAAGCCTAATTAATATAAACCTACAAAAAGCTTTGGCCTGTGGTTTTTCTATACACATAACCTGAATGCTGTTTAAGACAGACATTAAAAACACCTGAAAAGGAGACCTGCAAATTTAATTAAATTAAATAGAGATTTCAAATTACTATCTATAGCAACTGTACAGTCAAATACAATTATTCCCTATAATTTTACCATACCTAAATAATATAATAAAGGATTCTTGTAAAAGCCTCTTTGTAAAAAGAACATATGCTAAAATAAGCTCTCTGCAAATTAAACCCTGCCATTTGACAACCAGTTCTGTTTCCTCCAATATCACTGGCAAAGTCGACGTTACTGAAGTTACCAAAGCAAAATTCCATCTATTTGTTCTATCTTACATATAGACTGCTGTGTTTCAGTCATCATTTTATTGAATCCACATAAAATTATATTTTAAGCAAAAGAGTGTTTAAAACGTTCACTACTATCATTAGTATTTCAGTTGAAATTATTATAATTTCTATTTAGGCTTTTGTGTTGATATGCTGGTTTGTTCTGTTCCTGCAGGGTTTAGGTGTGTATCTCCATTCTGGAAGAGTGAAGATGCACCTTCTATTAAGGAAATTCGAGTACTTTTTTTATTGTATTCCATGTCATACACTAAAGTGCACTCCAGCCAGTAAACAATAGTCACACACACGAGCCTGGGGAACTACACCACCTGCAATTAAAAAATGTCACATTTTGACTGCAGGGGCTGGGAGTTCAGCTAGTGAAACAAGCAGAGACAGAAAACTGTATTTTTAATATCAGAACAAATTATTAAACAGAAGTATCAATTTTGCTTCTGATATTACTGTTAGCCAATAGAACTTAGCTCAAATATCTATATATATTTAATACATTGAATAGGTTTGGTAATTTTACAAAATTAAAAATCATTACATATTTCAAATGCAAATACTTGACTTCAAGTATTTTGGATTTTTCCATCACACTCCCCTCAAAAATACTTTTAGATGCATATTTTGAGGCACTTTAGAGATGGATAGTATGTGCATCTAACAGTATACCAAGACATTATTAAGACAAGGTGACTAACAAAAATTCATTACTTCAAAGATGGTAATGGGAAAACATATTTACTTCAGTCTCCTTTTGTAAACTGTGGCTACCCTCCTTGAGGATAAAGGCAGGGCTAGCAGCTGGGTAGGAGGCACACACACTTTTGCATGGCTTTGGGATGAGACACACACAGAGCTGTTGTTGAAGGAGGCCCAAGGCTGTTGCACACCTTTCAGTGCAGTGTCAGGATTTTGATCAGTTAAAATGAGGTCGAAGGAGGGGGAAAAAAAACCAAAACAAACCACCACAAAAACCCTGAAACACTTGAGGCAGAAACCCAACCCAGTGGGATACACACAGGGGAACAGGAGGTCATCAGCCTGTCAGTCCCCTTCCCACAGCAGATACTCATTCCACTAAGTGGGTACACAACTTCCTCCAAGATGGTTTCAAGCTCATGAACAAAAACCAAATCATTAACAAAATCATCTTTTGCAACAAAAGCCTCCTTAGGCGTAAACCAACTCTAGTTACTCCAAACCACGCCACAAAACCTTGGCAACCAAGACTTTTATTTTGAACCTGAACTATCTTACTGACTACTGCTATTCTGTAATCCAAGAGTACAAAGGCATCAAAAGAGCAGCAACCCCTTTAACTGAAGAGCAGACTTGCTGTTTGTTAGGCATGGGAGGGCCACATTATCACCATGTGACACAATTATAAAAAATATGAATAAAGTACAGGCATGTGAGTTTCACATCCCAGAGCTTCAGTTATTGACTTTCGATGGGTTATGTATGCACTGGAGCAAACATGCTAAACATGGGAGGAGAAGGAATCACACCACAAGAGAATTTTAAGAACAGGTTAACACACTTTTGACAGACAGTTGTCTAGGTATGACTGATCCTGCCTGCCTTTGGTCTCATCACTAGATAAAGAAACTTATTGTAGAAGCAGTCCTAAAAGATCAGGTAAAGGTACCAGCACTTTCAGGCTAAACTAATTTAAAAAACTAATTAAGGGCTATAAATCACTTTAGATCTGGAGTGATAACTTCTTATTTGTTTTGAACATATGAGCTCATACAAGTACGAAATCTGATGCTTCATGAATCACTACCTCTTGAGTGACATAAAAGACTGTCGACTGCAAGATACTGTGCAAGTAAACACTGAGGTGAAATCCAGCACTTGGATGGAAACATTTTGTACTTTCCTACATTTCATAAACATAGTCTGTTAAAGAATCTGACCAATAAAAATATCAAGTTACTGACATTTGATACTGTTCAGAATAAATTACTGAATTACAAGTGTCCTTTTAACCTTTAGCAGAAAAAACCAGGATTTGTGGAGGTACTAGTTTTCAGAACTACATTTTCTAAAATCAGACAAATTTGGGAGGGTTTGAGGCATTTCTTTGAGAGGCTTTTTGGCTGTTTTTCTGTTTAAAGCAAATACAGCAAATGAAGACAAGTTTGCTCCTTCTCCTGTTAGTATAATGCCATGAAAAGATCAATCATTTTCCACGATGTTCACATGTCCAACAAAACTTTCAAAAGACAGGCTGCAACAGTTGAAGATCCTTTTTGTTCCCTCAGGAAAGGGCAATAAGATCTCAAACTAGTTGACTGACATCCTCCTCCCTACATCTTCTCTCAAAGTACTAGATTTTCTGTTTTTCTCTACCCTGATCTCATCCACCCTGAAAAATAGGGGAAGTGATTAGGAAAGGCAAGGGAAACATAACACCACCCCAGAAAAGGGACCAGGGAGCAATGGAAGAGAACCTGAATAGCAAGATTAGTTGTCAGGCAGGATGACAGTTTTGGCAAGGACAACCTCCTGAAACAAGGACTGAAACCATATTCAAGACTGTAATGGTAGATGACACCAGCTGCTATATGCACAGAATAGATGGGAAATAAATGTTAGAAAACTTGGAAGGGCCTAAGTCCATTCAGGAGCGGCACCACTACAGTGACACTGGCAAGCTGTTTACCTCAACATCATCTTTCAGTTCAACTCAGACACTGACCTCATAAAATGTTTTACAGCAAGTCTTTAAGATCTGATCATTTTCAACATTTAAAATTAGAAATAATTTTCTCAAAACTTCTACAAAGACAGCAAGTCAAGTCCCCCACCTAAAACGTGTTCCCTCAGAAGCCAAAACACAACCTCTAGTGCCTCAGGCCAGTGTTTAAGCTCTGTAGGGTAAAACCCGGCCTAAGGTTATATTTGCCTAGCTGAGAGCAAACAGACCCATGTTTGTCTGTCCAGGGCTCCGTTCAGAAGATGCCATCTTACTGCAATGCTTGCACTCTCTGCCTGCCAGCAGTTTTGTTTTCACAGAGGTCTCTGACTAACAGAGCCTCCAAAACAGTGTGTTCTTTCAGCCTATGAGCTCAGGGCAGCTGAAGATATCTTCACCCATTGTCTGCAGACATTCCCTCATCTGCACAAGTAGAAGGGTTCTTGAAAGAAGTCAGCAAAGCCAAACAAAAGTTACAAGCAGAAACTGGTAACAGACAGTCAAAAACTAACTTCTATGACCAGAGACACAAGACACCTGTTGTCAAAGCTCCAAAGTCAATGCTGATTTTGCACCCTGAAGTCATCGCCAGACTTTCTGAAAGCTGTTAACGCTGTTTTTTTTTTTTAAATATGTCTAACTGGAAAAGATGAAAGAGCCAGTTCTGGAAGATCTGAAAGATACCAGGTTGAAAATCTGTTAGTGTTGTTATCACCAGCTCAACAGCCTGTGCAGGTGTAATGGGGAGGAAGAAGAGAGGGGGCAGACCACCCTCTCTTTTTAAAGGGGTGGGCAGGAAATGAAGATACTGTTCCAAGGCTTTTAGGCAGAGTTCTTTTAAAAATAAAAAGGATAAATACTTCAAGAACACAAGGTGTAAGTTAAAAGCTTAACTTCACCCCCTTGCCCAGTCTGTTCTGTTCAATGCCACAGCACAGACAGACAGGTTCAGAGATCACCTCTCAGTGACCTTTTGCATCCATCTTCAACCAGCCAAGCCAGTCCTCACAAGTCACCAAAATACACAGCAGCTCAGGTGTCAAGAGTAACATCTTAGCAATGGTTAGCCATCTAATCTTCCTCTGACAGCTAGCAAACTTCATTGTTCAGTTAGTAAATTGCTCAACTTAAAACCTTTGGTTTTGTTTTACTAGTATTGTGGTAAGAGATAATACAAGTGCTGCGCTTCTTTCAGTTTATCTTATTTATGAACTAGACACATATCCACTAAAATCTGGTTTTAATACTTTAAAGGAGAACTAAGATGTTCAGTACCCAACAGTCGCATACAGACAGAAAACAAAAGTAATCATACAATATTATAGTACAAACATATCCATTAATTTACCTCCATGGAGTTTTCAGCTAATGGAAAAGTTATTTCAGAATTAAAACTTTTAAGTGATATAAAAACTTGCAGCGTACATTCACCTACATGCTATAGGCATGCATGCACTTATTCCAAGTAGCATAGGAAAGTTCTGAGAAGTGAACTTGTGTGAATACTCAGGTTGAGAGCAAAACACAGACTGATTTCCTTCTGAAGTTGATGTAAAGCACACTAAGCAAGACAAGTTACTTCAAGAAAATGCTCAGGAGAGAGACTATATAACCTTTTAAAATGTTCAAGACATCACTGTTATAAATTTTCTTCTCAGTCCTTCTAATTATCTCTTGCATCTTTTTCCCGTTTGTATCTTCACTGATATAACCTAGGAAGTTCCATTTTTTACTATTTTATCCCTTCTGTTTTAAGTTATGTCCTATGAAAACTACATAGAAGGCAACTGTCTGAAGAATTTACTCACGGAGGGCAAACATCAAGAAGTTTTTTAAAGCTTTAAGTGGACTTATTCTACAAAGGCCAGATTTGAAAAGAAGTTAAGATTTAACCAACTGAAATCCAGGGTAAAGAAATGGAGTTCTCATGAAAATTTTGAAATATGCTAATCAGTAGGTTATATCATTAAGCATGAAAATTGAGTCCTCTATATTCGACTAAGATTAATGCAACCAATATTTATTTTTTAAGTAACTAAAAGTCAGAACACTTGAGCTTATAAATTACAATTAGTACATTTTTTCCTTCCGCATTCAAAGCTGCACTAAGCAGCATTTCTTAAATTTAACATGGGTCAGTCACAAAGTAGTCTGCTCACTGCTGAAATAAGGTTGTGAGCCTAGATTGTTTCTTTCTATTCCACCACCCTCCTTTAAGAGTAAATTAAAGTCTATTTCAAATAAGTTGCCCACTTCCATTGTGCATTTGTTAAGTCTTTGAATAAAACTAAACTCTATGCTATAGTTTGGAGGGCTGATACAAATAGTGCCAACCCTGTTTCACACATATGACTTGTTATCCATGGGCATACTGCAGCTATTTTGTTTATTTTTATTGATATACTAAATAACTACATGTTTAGAGACATCAAGAGGGCTAAGGGAACATAAAATAGTGCCAGAAAGCTGCAGCTGCCCCAGGTAGACTGTTGCTGTTTGGAGACTACCAACACAACACCGCTGTCTTCAGCTACCTGAAAGGAACACACAGGTTCTCTGAGGTGCAGGCTGGTAGGACAGCAGGCAAGAGACTGAAGTTGAAAGCAGAGACTTCCAATTAGATATTAGGAGAAAGTTGCAGTGACAATAATCAAACATTGTAACATGTTACCCAGAGAGACCAGAATTGCTTACCCAAAACTCAACTGCACAAATTCTGCGCAAGTTGATGCAAGTTGGTCCTGCAATGGGTTGGGCCAAATGAGTTCCATAGGTTCCTTCTAACAGAAAATTACTTTGATTTTGCAACATTTGCCCAATGCCCATTTTGTAAATGAAGTGGTAGTGGCAGGACCTTGATTTAATCTGACACTGCATGCAAGACCTTGTTCAAAAATCTTAAGATTTTGTCAAAGACCCTCTCTCATGAGACCAATAGCATACCAAAACTCAACATCCCTGCCAGAGCAACAAGACCCAAGAACTCCATCACAGCTAGGTTCAGCATCAAAAGAAGATGGTAAAATAGAGGTCAGAATGCTAAAGAGATACAAAGTTGACACTAAGAAGGATCAGATCCTTACAGGTAGCATACAGGAGAAAGTAAGGACACTATATGGATATACCAGGTAGTAAGAAATGCTTGAAACAGCCAAAAAAACAAGAAGAAATATGAGAATACTGGAAACAAGAAGACAGCCTTCACAAGCAGAAGGTAGGAAGAATTCACTGGAAAAGGCTGGCCAGTGCTGTTTCACAGATAGCTGTGCCCTTTGTTACATCCATTCATAAATTACCTGAAAGTTAGCTCACGAAATTTAAGTTGGCCATCATTATTACAACCACAAACATTTGCAGAGGGACTTTACAAGTCTGAGTGATTAGACAATAAATTTGCAAATTAAACTCAGGAGAAGTACGCAATATGTGCATGAAGACAATACTACGAACTAGCAAGTTCCGAGCTCATCAGTGATGAAAGATACTCTTAAGAGTAAGGGGTGAATACATAGTTTCATGCTATGAAGAAAAGGAGTGAACACAAAACAGTGTACTACTACAAAAAGCTAGAGTACATTCACACCTTGACTTCTGCATGAGGCTTCGCCCTGCCTCCCATTCTGTCCTCCTCACTTCACCAAATTGGGAGGAATAAAAGGTCTGGAAGTCTGTGCTCTTTTCAGTTCAATTTGTTATTAGGGTGTGTTGCAGTTGATCAGACTGGGAATTTAAAGCCTGAAATGGTGTAAATTGTAAATGAGAGTGCAGCACAAATACATGTAGAGACTGCTAAGGGTACAACACTGGAATAATACTGGGGAGCCATAGGGTAAAAGATGCCAATCCTAACAAAAACAGATTCATACTTTATCCCAGAAATGATCCTAGATTAGCCTGTTCTCTGCACTGTGTCCAACCCAGTGAGAATATTAATAATTAAGCAGCCACAAACTATCAGTCCTAGCAGTTCAGCTTGTTCCCTATTCCAATTTTACTTAGCAGGACAGATTTCAAACCTATGTATCAACCCTGGTTTTAATAGTCTAGCATTCTGGGATAGCTGTGTTTGGCTACAGCACTCCCTCACAGTCAGAACAGTCATACCATATGTCATACTCCCTGCCTTCACTACATACCTGGAGAGGAAAAAACACATTTTAGACCCAGTTCTAGAATGTGTGGCATTCTCTAGGTGATAATCTGTCCCCCAAAAATCTCCTGCCAACCTTCACCTTACATTCATCTTTCTGACAGGTACAGTCATTATTATACGTGGAGGTCAGCAATTCCCTCTCAGCTTAGCTGTCAGCCTCTCCCCCCATAACTCAGAATAAACTTGCAAGGACTCTAGAGTAAGAAACTCTGCAATGATCTCCCTCGTCAGGATACCAGGCTAGAAAGAATTTTAACAAGCATGACTATATCCTTATGGGGTCATGATGCTGAAATCTCCAGTGCCCACCTACTGCGTAGCACAGCTTTTAATCATCTTTCTGAGCCGTTTGCTATGAGCTGGCAAATCTTTGCTTACCTGAATGAAAGTAGCACCCTCTACTGCTGCCTTCAGGTCTGTACAAACGCTAATGAGAGCCAACTGCTGCTCCGCACTCAAAGCTCCTTTCAGGACTCCCGACTTCTCCATCTCTTTCATTTGTTTGCTGACAGAAACAACATAGACACATTTAAACGCATTATATATTGTTCAGCCACCATCAATTTTTTAAAAAACCTTCTTAACAAACGATGTAGTACACTATTTGTCATGTCACTGCACATATCTCTGTTCAAAAATATAAAGGCTCATTTCAGTAATTTCTCCTTCCTCCCCATCTTATCAAAGGTTTTTCTTCTCTTCAAGCACAGACAGCTCCAAGATCTACACCTAGATGTCAGATGGTCACCACTTCAAATTTGTTTTAACTGGTGCACAATCAGCAAGAGGTTTTTTTGGCTCATATTTAATAGGAAGCAAGGTCCCTTTAATAAACTTCATCTAGTTTTACAAACAGCTCTTTTGCTAAAAGCCTCACTGTGGGAACACCTCTTTACTAGTATAGAAATAAATTAATATATTCGATGCAGGCAAGAGTCCTTCATAAAAACCATGCCACTACATTTGGAGGTTTTTTAATGACTACAGAACAAGTGTCAAAAATTTTCAATAGTTACTAAACTTGAAATGAATGCTCAGGTACACACCCTGGCTGGGACTAGACATGCCACTTCTTCAGAAAAGGTCTCTATAGTTTGAAGCCCTCAAACATCCAGAACAAGTTAAGCCATTCTTCAAAACCATTATAAGCTGCTTATAGGAACAATAGCCACAGAAATGAGGTGGGATTAATCTGTCTGATCACAATCAACCTAAAGCTCCTTGATGTAGTCTTTATCATGGTTAAATCAGTTCAGTTTTCATCAGTTTCATTGAGACAGAACTCCTCTGAGCCTTTGGTTATTATTCAGCAAAAACTGCTCATCCTCATGAAGACATGAGGAAATGGACCTAATGAACAGCAGCAGGAAAAAAAAAATCCTTTATTCTTTCTACCAACTTAACTTAGGACATGGCAAATGGATGGCTGAAAAGCACAGACTTCAACTTAAGCAATTTATGGCAAATAATAGGAAACAAGGATCTTCAGCTCCCTTTCCCAAGGTCACAGGGAATATACAGCATGCTAGACAGAAACTTCATCCAACACCTAAAGTTTCTAGCACTAAAGGTGCCAGTGCTTCATCTGGAAAGAAACAGGTGCCCTAAGCTACAGAATCCAAACTTCTGACTCCCTCACACCTTGTGAGGCAAGATGAATAATTCAAAAAGTCTTTCGTATCCATTCATTAGAAGTTCATTTCCCAGGTGCTTTTGCCCAAATCCAGCATACGCTTCCTCACATGCTTAAAAAACCTCAAACCAAACAAAAACACACACAAAACAAAAGTTACATTTGAAGAGATCATATCAGAATTACTTTCTTCTTTGAAGAAGAGAGTGAAGTTCTTGTTCACTCTCATTGCAATTCTACATTTGTCTCATCCTCCCAGGTTCTTCAAAATTACAGTACATAAGTGGTGACTGAGGGATTCAAAAAAAGCTACAGTCATAGACTAAGTGATCCAGCTTCTATTTCTTTTTCCCCCAGCTTGCAGCACCCATCTCCCATTTCATAACTTTCCTTCTGTGCCAGTGATAACCATTCTGCATTTCTGCTTTTCTAGCATAAACCACTAACAATACACTCTGCACTCAGAATACCATTTCTCAGTTAACCTTCAAAACTACCATCTTCATCTTTGGAATTTGAGGCTGGACTGATTTTTTTTTTACTCCTAAACAAAAAGCATTCTTTTTAACATAACCAATCTTCATGTTAGCCATGTATTTAAGTCAGTTAAAACAAGGAGTAGGAAATACGTGCATTACTTCAATTTTGGCTTTCCCTCCTGGGAAATTTTAATTTTTTGCAACCTTTGCCCATCTACTTATAGCCATTCTGGTTGTTTTGTTCCACAAACAAATTTTAATCATTCAAACACTAAACCATCTTTATATTACCATGGGTTATTAGATTGCTGCGGTACTGGGGGAAACCAGTGTTCCCTGATACTTACCATACATTAAGACACAAAGGTTTGTACATAGAGCAGCGCACCACTGACCTCTACTGGATGACTTCCTAATGAAGACAGCCTAAATTTTTAGGGGCTCATCCCTAGGATTACCCCGGACTGCAATCATTGCAGCCATATCCACAGCTTCACTCTGCATCTGTATTGTACGTGCAGCTCAGAGAGTTTCACTCAATACCTGTAAGGTCTTTCAAGAATGAGGAATTCACATCGATAAGAAAATGCTTCTTCCTTTTTGAGCTTATGCTTCATCTACCTCCAATGTTTTACTGTTGTACCTGTCTGCCCACATCAGCACTATTCTGGGAACTGGGCTAGTATTTGCTTCAGGATAAGGCATCCAACCTACAGGAACACTCCCAATCACATAAAATGCTTCTGGTTACAAATCCTACTCTAAAAGTCTTTCGAGAAGGACCCCGAAAACAATGCTAACACTTATCTTATTCACACCCCATTTGCCTCACCTTTCTCCACAGCCACTACCGGGCAGTTGTATTCAGCACATATGGCTGCAACCAGCAAATACTTACTAGAATTAATCACAACCACACTGCCCACACTAACAAGAAGGGAAGGAAGAGAAGAAAATATCAGCCCTGTTCTTCACAAGTTCAGCCAGCTGCTGTTGCCCAGAGACTAGAACTATCCATCAGTCAAAGCACTTCCATCTAGTGCTGTCTGATAAATGAGAGGGTAGTTGGCATGGTGAGAACAAACCAAAACATCACTCATCTTTAGCCCGAGACAGAACAGACCAAGTAGGTTTTGTGTAGCCAAGCTTGAAAGCTTTCAGGAAAGGAGATTTCACTGACTCCTTGGACAACCTGTTACTCTGCATACCAGGCAAATGTGAGCACCATAATTGTTCTCAAAACACAACTTCAGTCATTACACAAATCACCCTTACTGAAATCATTTGTTCCAGCTGCCATGGGCACTGGCTACCACACAGGAATGAGGTGAAAAAACAACATTTCCTTTTGGAGGTATTTTCAACTCAGTCAACAGAACAGTCAGAACCTTTGTAAAGAAGGACTCTATCCCCTTCCAAAACCTATCAATACGTTCTCTAGTTAGTTCTGCAAGTGAAGCAGTTTTGCTTAGCTAGTTAATTTCACTTTTGGGCCTGGTGGGGGGGCAGAGATAAAATCAAAAGCTAGAATCAAGCCTATGATTTAGCATAAGCTTGATGTGCCAGCATCAGGCACTCTATATTAAACTGTGTTCTGAAAATAATCATCTGTTTAGAAGTTCTGCCCTCAAAGGAGCTAGATAAAACTATCAAAGAAGACCTAAGCCAAGCTGCATTTTGCCCTTGATATATACAGTACCAACACAACAAAGCAATACATAAGACAGACTGGAAGACTAAGCCAGTAAGCCTGGTAATTAATCAGCCTTTATCAGAAGAATAATTATGTTTAAAACAATATAAACTAATTAGAAAAGTTTATGTATTACAGGAATCATAAATTTATTTTTGGCAGAGGGGCATGCACTAAAGCACTTCTGCATCCTATGTTTTAGGACTACTTTCAGGAATAGGATACTACTCGTTTTTCTAATTCTCATTATTTCAAAATTTAGCAACCTTGCATTCAAACCAGAATCACACCGATGCAGGAAAAAAACATGCTGGATATAAAAAATTACATTTCCCAAGGCAGGCTACTAGAGCATGCATTCAGTAGGTCCAGTGTGATATAAGGGTGTTCATTAGTTTGTTTCTTCATCAGAACAAAAGCTGGTTCCATTACAGCAGACCCTGAGATGTTCTGAATTTATATAAAAGGCGATGACTTCTAGGTCAACAGACTAAAAGGCAACAACATAAAATAATTAAGTATCACTTCTGCCATCAAAGAAGTATCATCTCCGTTTAGAAGTAAAGTGAGTGTTGCTTACTACTCAAACCCCATTTTATTTGGAAAAGGGAAACTACAAATAGTCACCTGTACACTTCAGTTTCTCCCCAGTAAGTCGTACCTCCATACACTAGAAGTTTGTGGACTGCAGACTCGAGTGGAATAAATATGTTCCAATACTAAAACAAAATAAACGACAAAACCCCTAAGCCTAAAAGCTTCTCTAAAAGTATTTCCTATTTGGAAGGAAAAGGGAAAGCAAATTGCATCAAGTTCAGAGAACCAGTCACCAGCTGGCTCTATCAGACAGACATTCCCTTGCTGCTCTCCTGTGAGCACATATTACCTGCTCAAGCTCCAGCTCTTAAAGAAGTATCACACCAGTAAATCACTGTGATTTACTGCAGGTTGTGTGCTATGAAATGAGTGCAAACAAGTTTGACCGTATCTTGATAGAGACAATCATTAAAATAGTAGTTGAAGAAACTGTGTAGCTTTGTATTCTTGTCACAAAATCTATGTTTTCCTGAAACTAGACTTTTTAACTGGAGCGTTACAATAGCCAAAATACGCAAGTTAATAATAAGTTAAGATCATCTTATGTAAAAGGCAAAACCTGCCTTGAACTCAACTGAACTTGCCTTGAACCTATCAATGACTTGGATGAAGGGGCAGGTGCCTCCTCATCAAGTTCACCGATGATACTGAACTGGGAGGAGTGGCCAACACCTCAGAGGTCTGTGCAGTCCTTCAGAAGGACTTTGACAGGTTGGAGAGATGGGCAGAGAGGAACTGTCTGGAATTCAGCAAAGGCAAATGCAGGGTCCTGAACCTGGGGAGGAATAACCCCAGGCACCAGCACAGGCTGGGGGTGACCTGCTGGAAAGCAGCTCTGCAGAGAAGGACCTGGGGGGCCTGGTGGACAACAAGCTGTCCCTGAGCCAGCAGTGTCCCTGTGGCCCAGAAGGCCAGTGGGATCATGGGGTGCGTTGGGAAGAGCAGTGCCAGCAGGTTGAAGGAGGAGATCCTGCTCCTCTACTCTGCCCTGGGGAGGCACATCTGGAGTGCTGTGTCCAGGGCTGGGCTCCCCAGTACAAGAGAGACACAGAGCTCCCAGAGGGGGTCCAGCAGAGGGTTACAAGGATGATTATGGTGCCAGAGCATCTATCCTACAAGGAAAGGCTGATGGATTTGGGCCTGTTCAGCCTTGAGAAGAGACAACACAGGGGACCTCCACAATGTCTATAAGCATCTGAAAGGAGGGTGTCAAGAAATGGATCCAGGCTCTTCTCAGTGGTGCCAAGCAATATGACAAGAGACAACAGACAGAAACTGGAATACAGGAAGTTCCACCTAAACAAGAGGAAGAGCTTCTTTACTCTGAGGGTAACTAAACACTGGAACAGCTTGCCCAAAAAGATTGTAGGGTCTCTTTTCTGGAGCTATTCAAAAGCTATCGGATACAAGGAGCTTTAGAAAACCTGGCTTGAGCAAGGACTGAAGGACTAGATGACCTTCAGTACTCCGTTCCAACATGACCCATTCTATGATTCTGTGAACTCCTACAGGAGAACACATGCAGGCACACAACAGTACAGACCCACTTAAATAGCACTTTATCCTATTACACTATGCTTCGTGTTTCCAAGCTGAAAACCTTGGAAGGCTAACATCCTCATGATGCTATTAGAAAAAGAAAAAATATGAGGCAAGTACTGGCTTTAATAATGAACACCACAAAGCTGCCACCTAATAATCCAGAATCTCATTGTGGCTACTACTATGACAGCAACTCTGAAAAAACCCAAAAGTTTGTGTCATCTGTGTGAGGCAAAAGAGATGTTTTGGTCTAACATCTACCTGAAAAGAAAAAAAAGAGGAGATGGATTTTCCCACGCTTCTGTTATCGAGCCTTTTTTAGCAGATCTCACTAGACATCACATACTGTTTACTTTCTGAACTCTAACAACTGAACTGATCTACAAGGGGTTCCTGAAGTCACTCCTGTTTGCTTTAAGGCTTGTTACAGAAAGCAATTAGGATGCAACACACCACAACCTTTTTTCAGGTGCACCTTCCACCCCATACAGCCGACACACAAGCTGACATCATGTCACTCCAAGGCATCCTGAAGGGAGAGCTGATGCATTTAGGTTGATGCTAATTGTGAAGTCATCTGAAGTCCAGCATTAAATGCCGATACAGCAACATAAGGCTGTGCACAGAGCCACTTTTATAAATGTACTTTCACCCTTACAGGCAGATAAAAGCTGTATTTTCAGGCCCAGCAAGAAGAGGGTGCATAGGACCAAGCAGACATGTTCCTTCTAACACAAGAACTAGGGATGGATCAAAGTAAGTTAGTAGCCAGGTTCAAAACAAACACAAGGGAACGGCTCCTCACACAGCGAGCAGTAAATCTGCAGAACACAAAGTCCTTTGGTAAGGAGGCCACAGAAGGATTTATATCAGTTCAAGGAAAGGCTAGAGAAATACTTGGAAGAAATCCAGTTAAGAGTGACTGAATCGATAATTAACTTGTTGGCATTGAAGGCTGGGGGGAGGGGAGCAGACAGGCAAGACTTGTACTTGTAGCTCTTGTAGTACCAAAAGCACGAGGCGTTAGCCACAGTGCCATGGGCAACAGAAGAGGGCTGGAGGCTTCATGGACTCACCTGGTGGGAGTGCCATCATGTTCACATCCTCAAACTGGCACTCCTTCTAAAGATGCTCCCTACTTCAACTACAACTGACCAATGACACTAGCAACTTGTTCTTCTAGGACTCAAAAACACCAGCTTAAGAGTTTAAAAACCAGTTATGAAATGCTAATAATTGTAGCAGGGCTTCTCAACAATCCAACTTAACCAACCTCCACTTTGAAAGGGTCTTTTTTGTCTTTCTGTGGAAAAACTCTTACATTCATATATTTTAAACCTAGCCTATAAATAACCAAATGGTGGTAGGCATTATTTTAAAAAATTGAATTTAAACATAAGATCTTGAATAACTTAAAAATTAAACTTCCCTTCAGAAGTGTCAGTGACACTTGGAAGCACAGATCTGATCTTAACCTGTACTTCTAAGTTAAAGCTTTCTTCAAAGCCTAAAATCTATGCTCTCTGAAATAACAAGATATGGCTATTCATTCATAATTACAAAAATCCCACAGTTTCATTCCAACCCCAGTTATTTCAAGTCAGGTTACCTACCGAATATTTTCCAGTGCAGTTGTTAGCTGCTCTTGTGCAATATCATAAAGTTTCACTCTGAAGCCTGAAGCAGCAAACACCATGGCCCAGCTGCGACCAATGAGTCCACTGAAAAAAAATAAATCAGCCAATTAATAAACCAGCATTTAATGGGGGAAGGAGATCTTGAAACCATTGCAAAAACCAAACCAGATCTTGGACTCTTTGATATTTGATAAAAAGATCAGTTACATACTGATGAGAAACAAATCTCTCAAACAGAGAAATACCCTTTGCTGGCTGTGTATAGCAGCCTCTCCGAAAACTGGAACAAAAATAATGGGGAAGAAAAAAAATCAAAAACAAAACAGAAAAAGGAGAGCAGAATTCAAATAGAAGGAACCACTACTTTGGGATACTGGACACAATCACCAACAGTTTTGTCAGCCACAATCTTAACCTGGACTTGGTTAATGCATTTACATTGAAGAGATTAAAAGTAACTAACTATCTAACTAAATAACTAACTAAATAAATCTGTTTGGCTCATAAACTGAAGACAGGCAGCAGTCCACTGATCCCAGAGTGCAGGATCCTGCTTCAGAGGTGACCAGAAAACCCAAGGCCCAGCTACTAAAGTCACAGGTCTTTAGCAATTCAGAAAGTATTCCAAGCACATGAAGAGGGAAAAAAAAAATCTTAACTGAGCATGGGTTTGATACTATTTTTCCACCTAGCCACTTCTAGCACTACCTTTATTTTTAGATTAAGCACTTTATCACACTGGATACACATAGGAACAGTCTGCCTACATCTTTTGGTGAATCACATTACTGAGCAATACACGGAGGAAATCTGTAGTAACTAAAAATTTTAATATCTCTCTTAAAGAGATGCAGGTTCTAACTTCATTAGATGTGTAGCAGGCAGCAGTCTTTTCAAATGGAAGCACAGTGTCACAAGCTTAAGTAACCTGAAATCACAAAAAATTAGGAAAAAAAATCCATAACAGAGACAGTATCAGAACTCAAGATCCATGATTGATACAGTGGGGGTTTTGATAATTTCGTGCATTTCCTCTCACTTCCAAGATCATTGTATTTGCAGCATTAAACTTTAGTGATGTCTGGCAACTGAAAAATTCAAGGCCATTAGGGCGTCAATAAAAGATTAAAAGGGGAGCAAAAGTCAGAGATAAAGTAATAGAGCAGATGAGAAAAGAAGGAAGAAAAAACAGGAACATGCTCAGTCTTTGGTTTAACTATATCTTTTTTAAAAGGATCAAAATAGGAAGTTTCAGGAAATAGCAGGAATCAGTAGAAATAACTGGGACATAAGAAAAGTGAAGTTTTGCATTTAGTGCTGTTAAGCAGACAGTAAGATTTCACTCAAAACCTATCATTTAAAAGTAAAAATAAAGAACTTCTCTGTAGCAAGCCCAGAGTTCATCAATTCTGGGGCAAGCAACAGAACAAACTTATGGAATAGGCATGGTCAAGGTTTGTCAGCTACTGCAGCCTCCTGGCTTATGGGTATTAATAAAATAAAAGCATTTGAATCACTTCAACTTGACATAAGCATCTCTGAGCTACCAGTATCTTTACAAAGTAGCATAACATCTCTAAATTGCACTTTAAAATTAAATTTCATTAAAACACCAAAAAAAAAAAATTCTGTAATACAGGCTTTTTTAGGATTGTGGGGTTTTTCTTTTGAACCATAGAGCACACAAAGTAAGTTGATGGTAGGTATCAGGCCTGCACCATTACTGCATTGTACATGACAGCATCATCACAACCTAATGTTAGCATACTTCACCCCAAGGCGCTTTCTGACACTTTAAGGGCTGTCATTTTGGGCTCAGTGAAAGATAAAGTACTAACAACAAAATCTGCTCACACAACTTCCACAGGTACTACCAAAACTTGCAGTAGTGCCACAGGAGCCACAGCAGGCAAGAGCCCAACTCTCCTGACCCTTTGGACACACCTACAGTGAACAAAATTTCCCTGAGTACCAGCAGCCAGTTTGGTCAGTGTCACACAGTAGCACCCAAACTCCCATCCTGAGGCTTCAAGTGGTCTTGGTAATAAAGCTGGCTCCAGCCCACACTTGTAGCACCAAGGCACAGTGGTGCACAGGGGACTGTTACTATCCGGCATCTGTTTCCTCTCCCCTCCTGACTCTTGTTCAAGTAAAGAACTTTAGATTCAGCTCAATGAGAGGATAAAACAATGCATTCTCACACAAGCCAGAAATACTGCTGACTCTTGTGGCAAGTCAATATTACTTCAGGAGTGTCTAAGACCAACTTAGGAGATTCCCGACACAGCTAACAAACAGGACGTTAAGCTGTGCTTGGATTTCTCCACTCCTCTTGCACTTACACACACACAAGGCATTGCAATGAAAAGGGACAGCAGTCTTTCACACGTAAAGGGTGACTTACTTCGGTACAGATGTTTGTTTGCTGTTTGTTTTACGGTAGCACAAAGCTGTCAGGGGCTTAAAGAAAGACACTTAAGTAGAGGCAAGCAGGTGCATCCCCCCCACTTCCCGAGATCCAGCAGCAGGGCGCCCCCGCGGCTGGGCAAAACGCACCGCCTGCCCCGAGCCAGCACCTCGCTGACACACCCGGCAGCTGCAGCAGTGGGGACAGCTGCGGCAGGGCCGTACCCGACCCTGAGCCCCTAAACCCCGTCCCCGCAGGCCGGACCGAGCCGGGAGAGGCGCCCAAGCCCCTTCGCACGCCGCGGGCATCCATCCTACAGGCGCCGCGCCGGAACCTCCTCCCGCGGGCGACGAGAGCCTTTACCTGCCGATAATGGTAACCTGCGAGGGCTCCATGCCTGCGGCCGCCGCGACCGGGAGATGCGGGATGGGCAGCGGGATGAGCCACCTCTGCCCCGTGCGGGCCCGCCCCGCCCGCGGCTCCCGCCATGTCACGGCCGCCCATTGGCTCCGCGGCCGCCCCCTCCCCGGGGCCGAGCCTGCCCGGGGCGGGGCCGGGGCGGGGCCGGGGCGGGGCCGGGGCGGGGCCGGGGCGGGCCCGGGATGGGGCCGAGCCTGCCCGGGATGGGGCCGAGCCTGCCCGGGATGGGGCCGAGCCTGCCCGGGGCCGGGACCCGGGCGGGTCGGGGGCGGCTCCCACGGCCGCAGCCCCCCGGTCCCGCCCCCCCCCACTCCCCGGGCACCGAGAGAAAATGTGACATTTTAAATGCTTGATTAATATCAAAGATTATGTTAATGTACTCTTAATATATCCAATAAATACTTTTTCCTTGTCTTTCTATTAAAAACCCAAACAGTCAAAAGTAATACATTCGAACCCAGAATAAAGGTTTGACAGTTACTGATGAAGTTCAGTGAACCTTTGTTTGGCTATTATTTGAAAGTTTGTTCAGCTTCTTCTGAACAAACTTCTACTTTCCAAGAAAAATAAATAAGGCTAACATAATAATTTGGTACATCTGCCTGCTCACTGGCACTTTGCTAATTCCAATCACATTCAACAGCGAGATGGAGAAGTTCAAAATTATATATTCCTAAAGGCTTCATGAAGACTGCTCAACAGATAGGTGGAAAACCAAACTATTAGCTCCTTGGCTTCCTGACCTTAACACCACTCATGTAACCTGACATATGCCAGTAGCTGAGAAGTGTTAGTGGAGCCAAGTGGCAGTAAATTGGGCCATGGTGGGGACAGAAGAGTGTAGCATGCTTTGCCAGTTCTGCTGCTCAGGGCTTATGTTGGCAGCTGTAGAAAGCAGCATTTTAAGGTTTTAGCATGTAGCAATTTTGCTCCTTTGAAAACTAATTCAAAATGGCATGACTTGGCACGTGTTCTAAACACAAAGACTTTTGTATAGACAGAGCATAACTGAAGCAAACAATGCATACTTACTTTGTGAACTCAGGTTTTTACTTCAAAGAAAAAATGATAAGTTCCTAGAACATAAAAACAATGTCCCCTGGGCTTGAGAAATATGGTCTTCAGAGCAGCTTTACCATCAGTTCCATTTAGAAGTACTTATCAGTTATTTTAATACTCTTTGACCTCCTGAGACATGTATTTATACCTTACTTGTCATCAGCAATAGACTAAGAAACAAAAGCCATTGCAGATCTATAAGTGGATTCAGAGAATTAAAAGTTCCGAGTGTTACTGCAAGGGTTTTAGAGATAATCACAGCAGTGATAAAAAAAATTACAGGGCCTTTTAGTTCTGGGGTGAACAAAAAAGTCTATGGCAATGAAATGTGAACTGTATTATTATTGTTGTTGTTGTTGTTGTTGTTATTATTATCCATATATTAGTGACAAAGCCCCATAGCTCAGCATTACTTAATGAAAACTAGGGTTTGACCACAGCCATATTCCCCAGCATCTGCAGTGATCAGACACACTGGTAAGTCCAAACAAGATCAAAAGAGGAGAGAGAAGTTTGCAAGAAGGAAAGAAAATATAGATAATTAAATTCTCAGAAGTGTAAGTCAATGGAAGAAAATACGACTTACTAACAAAGTACAAGTTTAATTTTTGTGTAATAGTGTAAGGGCTTTAGGCACAGTTCTTGCAGCCTCCACAAGTTAGGGACAGTGATTCTTCTCCCTCTTCTGCAATTCACATGGAAAGGACCTGCTGTAAGCCCAAAAACATCAAAAACCATAACCAACCAATAACATGGTGAAAGGACTTGAGCTCCATTAGGGAATAAAAAGTAGGGCTTGTACTGGCAGCAGGCATGCACTCACCAGTGTATGTATTCTTTCTTCCAAGTCAAATAGGTGTAGAGGCAGATTTGAGTTGTGTTGGGAACTGCACAGTTGAGCCCTCTGTTTTTAGTCTCTTTCTATGGACCATGCTCCTCTGCAGCCCCTCGGGCAGAGCTGAAATCTGCTGCTGGCCACAGAGGGGTGGATTTACTGCAGGGGAGAAGCAGGATGGTATAAAAGGGTCATGAAATAAGCAAGGGGAAATAACTCTCAATAACTTTGAGCCTTGGGGACTTGTAATATGAAGGAGATATGAATTCCCCTTGGAGAAAATAAAGGAATGGTATGCTTTTAAAATACAGAGAGTGCTAGCCTAAGCTTTTAGTGTGGAATAAAAACAGAGGCATAGTTCACATTTGTTAAGTATTAGATCTGTTTAATATATCACTTGTTCACTAGAGCAACCAGCAAGTACATTTATTTGGTAATGGACTATGATCTGTTGCTACTACGTTCCTAATGGTTCGTGAAGTATAATGCCTTAAAAAGATAGCTTTAATTAATCACTTTTTTGCTGTTCTGCGGAGTTCTAACTATTGGTTTGCATACTGTGTTATACCTAGTGGTTGTATTGAAATTATGTTAAAATTAAAACCATCATTTTAATTTTTGTTAGTAGTTCATGCTGTTAATTTGAGTGGTCTTTCAAAGTCCAGATGGCCTGATGCAAATACTACCAATATTGTCAAAATGCTGATTCCTAAAGAAGCAATCTGAAGGAATAAGAAAGTAAACAGTAGTAAAGTAGATACTGCTAAAGTACAATTCAGCAAAACTAGATAGATGTATACAGTTCAATAGTAAAAATACCTGTTAAGAAAACGATTTTCCTGTTGCAAATGCATTTCAAACTCAAACTACAACAAATGGTACAACAAAGAAGGGCACATGGGGTGATCCTTGGGGTGTCCTGTGTAGGGCCAGGAGCTGGATTTTGATGATTCTTGTGGATCCCTTCCAATTCACACATTCTACAGTTTTGTAACATATGTATCATTCATAATGAGGTTTTTACATGCACTTTGTTTTCAAATTGTATGCTGACTGGATGCTTTATTTCCATGAGGAGCAGTTAAATGCAGCTTCACTGTTTGTGACAGTCAAGCTACTTGAATGGTTTCTGCATGACAGCAGGAAATCCTGAAGACCTGGTCTGTCCAGAGTTCAGTACTAGAAAATTACTTTTTGAAAGATTACAGTGGGAGAATTACATTTTCAATTTAGAAAAACACCAATCAGTGCTTGATCAGATGAACAGTTCAACTGACAGAGCAAGGGTAAGGTACAAACAAACAGCAATTATAAAAGGTACACACTAACAGCAATTATAAGAGGCAGACTGTGCCCAGTAACCCCTGAACCCAAATTAGTAGGTCCTGGCATAGTTTGTCTGAGTCCGTATTTGCAAAGTTACTGCTGGAAAAAGACAGATACACCATGTATTGAAAGGCAAAGAAATTCCTATGTCAGAATATAGCTTCACGGTTTCTTTAATCTGTCCTAAATTTTCACTGAATTCTCTGGATCAGGTACTTGATGTCTTAAATAGTGACTGAAGCAAAACCTCATCAGATTAGCAGTTTGCTTCAGCTGCACAAGTGTGTAACTTGATGCCAGTCAGAGGACTGATGTGGGGCATTTAGTGACTGACAGTTGTGGTTTAATCCAACTTAAAATGATCAGGAATGATCATTTTAAATGATTTAAAGCATAAAATACTACTTGGACTAGAGTAGATCTAAATTTACTCTTTTGGTTTTGGTTTGTTTGGTTTTTTTCCCCCCACTTTCTAGGCTGCCCTCTGGATTTAGCCAATAAAGACAATTACATCATCCTACACCATTACAGGCTTTCTTACTGTAGCATCATCTTGTTAGATGATGTCTTATGATCACAACCCATGAGTAAGGCCACAAAGGATCCTGAGATTTTGAGGGCTTGTGTGAAATCTTCATGTATTAAGATGCATTTATACTTCATAGCACCAGGAAAAAAAACCAAACCAGCTCTGTTGATTGACATAGCTTTTCAAAACATGACCAAAGTTATTGAGACTCTCATATTCTCGTGAGTATGTCAAAAGTAGCAGCTGGAATGCAAGGATACAGGACCGGGGCCAGGGCATGTTTCCAGTATAATCAGAGTCCATACAAGCCAGGGGCCACCTAAGTCTGAGTGTATACACCAGTTTTGGAGTGTAAGGAAGTTTGACAGTAGGAACATGGTCAGATTCCAGGGTTGCTTTGGCACCATCTCATTTACAAATCAGATGCACTGCCTCCTTGACACAGTGCCTTCTTTTCACTGCCCTAGAAATTTGGGCTGAAACGTCAGAATATGCCAGTATGCCAATATCCCCATATTGGGGACCAGTATGCCCAGGTCCCCAATATGGACAAGCTGGATAGCAGAGCTAGCACAATCTACCTATTGCTCAGGTACATATTAATGCATTTGGGGACAATGAGAAAAATCTAAAAGCCACAGGTTCAATTATAAATAAGGAGTCACGGGCAGAAAAAGAGGGGCTATTTTTCTTATGCTTAATTTATGAGGAGTGGCAAGTAGTGCAGCTGAAAATCCTTCCCACCCTAGGTCTGTTATTCTGCAAACTACTTGTACTCCAGAAAATTCAGGTGTAAAGATTCTCATGTCTAAAGGTCACAAGTTTCAAGTTTCTGTGTGAAAGTGGTTCATAAATGGAATGTGAACAGCTTAATGCAAGAAGTGATAATGTCTTAATAATTCTTTATGTTATCTTTGTTTCTCTTGTTGGGAGCCAGAGTAGAAAGACCTTTCACTTGTCCTCTGCACTTATCTCTTCAGAAAGAACTTTGAGGCTGACAAGTGATCAGCAGAAAACCCTGACATTGCATAACATTGCATAATGTGGACCATCCCTGATCATAAAAAGGGTGCTCTGACTGTACCGTATATTGTCTTTGCAGCTTTCTTATGCTATTGGCGTAAGGCAGTAGGGGTTACAATTGGTTTCATAAAATGTTTTCTCTCTCAAAAATACTGTAGGCATGTTCAGAGATCCCTTCTCTACTGTGTTTTCCATCTAAGCATAGGAAACTTTCTCCAGAGTATAATGATTTGCCATGGGCAAATCAATTGGCACTTGTCAGGGTTTCAAAACACCAAGAGAAAGTAGTAAAGATGGCAGGGAGAATAATCTTTTTTATAAGACATTAGGGATTTTAATTTTTTTTAATTTAATTTCAGAGGCTGTAGAATACAGGAAGCTTTAACAACTTCCTTCCTTTTTTTTTTTTTTTTAGTTTTAAGAGCACATTTCTCAGCTCATTAGAAGAAAAGGTGACGCTTTGGATTGCGATTAGATTGGAAACGTGTTCAAGCGTCTGACAGACTTTTCCTGCCATTTACTTGGCAGGAGGAGCCGCCCTCCGTCTCCCCGAGCGCCAAGGCCCAGCCCGCCCCTCACGGCAGCACCGCCCGCCCCTCACGGCAGCACCGCCCGCCCCTCACGGCACCACCGCCCCTCACGGCACCACCGCCCGCCCCTCACGGCACCACCGCCCCTCACGGCACCACCGCCCGCCCCTCTCGGCAGCACCGCCCGCCCCTCACGGCAGCACCGCCCGCCCGGGGCAGCGGCTCCGGCCCCGCCCGCGGCTCGCCCCGCCCGGCCGCGGTGCATGCGGGGAGCGCCGCCGTGTCCCGGGCAACGCCGCCCTGCCCGGAGCGCCGAGTGGGCCGCGGGCGAGCGGAGGGCGAGTCCCGCCCGTGCCCCGAGCCGCCCCCGCTGCGGGGCTCATCGCCGGGCCGCCGCTGGAGGAACCCGCGCCGGGAGCGGCTCGGCCGCGGGGCATCGAGCACGGCGGGGAACATCCTCCTCCTCCTGCCGCTGCCGAGGAACCGTGCGCTTCTTCCTGGCTGAGGCTTGCTTGCTGAAGGGCATGTACTTCATGTTATCGATGAGAACAAACCTTGCGTTCTTGAGGTTTTTATGAAAACAGGTAGCCAGGCAAAGTGAGACGCCTTAGTGTGTGCCCTCCGTGAGCGAAAGGCCACCAGGTGCACGCACCGTGTTAGACAGGGAGATATTGGTGGAGAAAGACTTTGGAAGCCGGGCTTCCTTAATGCTAGCTTTTAAAACCCGTTTTAATTGAAATGGCTTCGTAACTGTAGCTATGTTGATCTTAGAATGCGGAAGGGAAGGTTCAAAGCAAGATTAAATACCTTTCATTAGACTAACTACTATGGTTTGCCCTAGAAAGACTAACTTTAGAATATGAGTGGTCTTAAACATGAGTTAGCTGACAGTGGAAAGATACCATTCTAGAAGTAGTAATGCAATTACTTGTTATTATCATTTCGTTTTAATGCTAAATACCTTTAAAACAATTTTCATAACTGATATAAATACAAACAAAAATATAAATCCATGAAATGGTGCCATTTAATATTGTTTATAGGTGAGTCCTAGTTTTTATGACTAATCAAACTACTGCTGTTTATGTTTTGAATTTTTAAATATTTAAATAAAACCACCAAGATAACATTTGGCATGTTAAATGTTTCACAGAAAAATGATGCAAAATGTGCATCCAGCTCCTGAGAATAATGAAGATGATCTCTATTCTGGCTACAATGATTATAATCCCATGTTTGACACAGAGGTAAAATATTTGCTGTTTCTCACCTTTCCCATACATAGGATTTTAACTTAGAATTATAAGATGGGAATTTATGGGTAGAATAACGTACAAGTTTACAACTGCTTTGAAGTGAAATTTACTTTATTTGGCAAGAAACATCTGAAGTTTCTCTGGATCTTCTTGAATAGTTTATTCTTTGACAGTTTTCTATTCCAGCTAAACACTTGTGCAGATCTCAGCAGATCTAAGGTGCTGTAATGGTTAGCATTTTTGAAGTATAAAATCATAATTATTTGTAGGCACATTCAGTGTGGTGTTTGCCAGGCTGTGTGCAGCAGCAAGTTTTCTGACAAAAGAGGCTCCTGGGTGGTCAGTAGGTCATTGGTTTCCTACTGTGCTGCTGCTGGAGGAGCTCACAGTAAAATGGAATCCTGTAGGTCTCTGTGCAACTGGGTAGAGCATCTGGGATGTCTTAAAGTAGCCCTGCAGACCACTTTTGGGTAACTGCTGGTGTGATGGGTTTGGACAACAGTGATGTCATTTGGTCCAAACCCACTAGCAAGATTTGGCATCTTGTGTGAAATCCCAGTATCCAATTCATGGGCGTTGCTGCAGGATCTGAGAGACATGAGGTGTTTTAATGTCTTGCATTGCAGTTGTTAATTTCAAAATTCAGAAAGAGTGTAAGTGTTTGATAAGAGCATTTGGAAGGAAAAAGAAATTCATGTTACATTTTATGACTTCAGCTCTCTTTCCTCTGTGTTTTTAGAAAATAACAAGTTTTTACATTTCCTAATCTAAATACCAAAAAGCAAAATAATATAACTGTAATTTATTGTCAGTAAACCCTGTTGTTCAGTTATCTTCAGGTGTTTTGTAAAGAATTTTTGATTTTTTACCAATCTGCTTTCAGTAGGCTGAAGGCTGTGGAATTATGAGTTTGGGTGTTGTGGTTTTAAGAGGGTTAATGTTTTTATCTTTTCTAGGATTTAGAAAATGATGTAGCTTTTCAACAGGCAGCAAGAACAAGTCATGGAAGAAGACCCCCTGTAAGTACCTTTAAAAATACTTAGCATGAATGTAGATCTTACTATGTAGATACACTAGTAATTGACACATACTGGTTTTAATTGGCGGGGTTTTTTTGTTTGGTTCTTTTTTTTTTTCCCCCACCTAGGTGACAGCCAAAATTCCTGGTACATCAAGTCCAAGACCTCTAGCTACTGGATTTGGGGCAGGTTTTTGTTCTGTTGTATCCTTAATGAAAATGTCATTTACAAAATATAAATGTACCATTTAATTCCATGCACAAAGTGAGCCCTTCTAAATTAAGGATTTCATTCCAGTGAACTGCATCTGTTCATTGGTTTTAATTCACAGTTTTGCCCTTGGTCAGGGCATGGTTACTGGTTGTTTTTCTTTTCTCCTGGACCATGCTGCAGATCTTCTGTACTGCATAAGGCATTAGAGTCCAAGGTATTAATTGGGTTCACTTGCAGGGGGAACTGAATAGGTCGTTATTTGGGCTTGTGAAAGTCTTCTAGAAGTTAAGATGAAATCAAGTCTTGAAGAATATGGGCTCTGAAACATCTCTAGTTGAATCAGAAAAAATTGGTTGTGTTCTTAGATGTATTGATAAAATAAATCTGCTTAAAAATATAATTTAAGAGATTAATACAGTGACAGATTATATCAGCTCTACGCAGAATTTTACTGAAGTATTTTGTCTAAATTACTTGTTCAATTTCAAGGCAGCTATTTCAATAATTTAATAATGGAAAGTATGCTGCCTCAGATAATGTTCTATGTATTTATTTTTAAAAGAGCTGATGGAAGTATCCAAATACATAAAAACCTTTGTTGTGAATTTCTGCTAACTGAAGCATTCAACATCTTTAAGTCTGCCAGGAACTGGCAGTATACTGCATAGGAGTAACATAAATGGGAACTTTGCTATGAACTTATATGAGAGTTAGCTCAACTTTTAAAATTTAGTGTTGAGAAGACAGTATGTAGGCTTCATATGCTTTGTGAATGACAATTTCAAACAACTTACTTATTTTTGTAGTCAAAGGCAACTTTAACTTCATCTATGGGAAGACCCATGACAGGAACTATACAGGTAAAGGTTCCAATATTTACATTTTCTATTCATTTGGAGCAATGAATTTTTCTGGTAAGTGTTAGATACTAGTATTTAGAATTTCATTGAATTAATACAAATTACTACACTTTTAATTTGTTCTTTTTTGAACAAGTACTGTCAGAAAGCATGAGGGTAGTGATGTGTGTTTTATTTGAGCACAGATTTGGAAGCAATAACAGTGTAGTAGTTTCTAACACTTACTGACATGCAGTGAACAATTTGTCATTAAAATAATATATATGGAATATATAAAAATATGTATAAAATATGTAATTATGTCTGTATTGTCTACAACATAATTTTTAGTGAGTTTATTTTAATGTATCTTCTTTATTTGAGGATGGGATTTCTCGACCAATGACAGCAGTGCAAGCTGCAGGTTACACTAAAGCTGCTGTGAGAGGTATGGTTTGTAGAAATCACCAGCTGCCACAGGGAGATGTTACTTTACAGTTTTCAGTACTCTTAATTTTTCAGGTTCTTCATTTGATCCTCTTGGGCAAGCAAGAGGTCCTGCTTCACCTTTGGAAAAGAAAACTTCAGACAGGTTTGTTCAGTTATGCATTACATTCTTTCAAAGCATTGCATTAAAATCAACAAAAAAACCAGCCATGCATAGAGTTTAAAAACATCCAGGCAGTTACAAAAACTTTGAGGGGCCAAACTCTGAACTTGGTGGAATAATGCCACAAACAATGCATGTGTTTGGCTGACTTTAGGAGCATCTGATTTCACTGATTTCTGGTTCTGACTCGCTCAGCAGCCTGGGTGTAGCTGTTGTCACACAAATGCTGTGATATTTACACAGAATTGCGTAGGACCACAGAAGTGTGTGTGACAGGCAAGGAATACCATGATTCTTGCAGCTCTTTGGGAAGAACCTGAGGGAAGTTGTCTGCTCTTTCTTCCTGTTCACTCTGAGATTGGCACTTGAGCTGAAACCTGCAGGCTGGTGTGACTGTTGGGGAGTTTGCTCAGAAAATCCTTGATCTCTCCAGCACCAAAGTTCTGCTCCCCAAATAGCTATACAGGAATAGGGACTCCTACTGAAATGTTTGGTTATTTAGCAGTAGAAAAAGTCTAGAAGAACCATAACTTTTTGTTATAATCTGTATTTGCAAGCAGTGCTTTAGAATTATGTATGCAAATAAAGGTTTAATTAATTGTTTTAATGTGATGTTTTGTTTCATTAGTGTTTGATATGAAAGCTCATCTGTTGTTTTCTAGTTACTTCTCCTGAACAAATTTGATTTGTGAAATCTGTCTGTCTGTCTGTACTGTTCTTGTAAGAGGATTTATGTTTTCTTAGGTCTCTATTCTCAAATTAAGGGGTGAATGTGATATCTTTGGACTATCTTCTCTAGGCGTAGTTTCACGCAATACTTTCTTTGATGGCAAAACCAGTTAGTTGTGACATGTGCTATGTCATTGTGTAGTTTTATTGAGAATATAATGTGTAAAAGCTTAGTGTTTGCAGTTACATTAACTTTAGTGTTATTTCTTTTGTTGTTATTTTTATTTTAGTTTAGAAGAGAAGATGAGGCAGTTGGAAAAAAAAGTGAATGAACTGGTTGAAGAAAGCTGTGTTGCCAATAGCTGTGGAGACTTGAAATTGGTAGTTTTTCTGAATTTCACTTCATTTCTGCTGTAATTTGTATAGATAGATGTTTCAAAATGGCTTGTGGTCAAATGTCTAAAATTATTAAAATTATTTTAGTTCTAAATTTATTAGTACTCTTCTAGTCTAGTGATACCTTGCTTTGCTGGGAAAAAAGGTAGGAGCTCTATTTCTGGCATATATATTTGTGATGATTTCAGTGTTACAGAAATTCCCTTCTGCCTGTGTCCATTGACCTCTTCAGATGGGTCTGATGGATTGGTTGTACTGGCACAGTTCTGGCCCAGGCTAGCTAGCATTTGATGGCTCCTATGAATGATCAAAGTTTACCATGGATGAGGAACTATTTCCAGTGGACAGTTTGAATGTGTTTGTTCTGTTACAGAGGATACTAGAGCATTGTTGTGCCACTTAGTAGTGGCTAATTAGCCAATCTATTTTGATAGTTTTTCCTGAGCCTCTTGCATGTATGCTCAAGAATGCTCTTAATATCAAAGGATTGTTTTTATGTAAATTGGATCAGACAACTCCAAGGGTCCTATAGGGTGTTTGTTTCTGACAAGTCCAGCAGAATATTCATTTTCCTGCAAAAGTCATCAAAGTTGTGAACTCATTATCTGTAAAATAGCCAAGCTGGATTTGCCTCCTGTCATAAGGACTAGGATTTAAGCTATATCTTGAAGTACTTCTTCTACCACTGGCTTCCAAATAGCCACCTTGAGTAGTAACCATTACTTTCTTAATCATTGTACCCTTGTGGAGGCACACAGGACTGCTAATAGCACTTGCTAGACCCAAAGTGTTAGTTGAACAAAGGACATTGACACCAATTGGCAGAGAATGATAATTGGGTACATAATTACATAGCTAAGCAGACTTAGATAACTGTATGTCTGTTTAGTGCTAATTAAAACCTCTTGGTGAGTTATAGTGCTTTTTTTCAGTCATTTGGTGCAGTCTGTAAACCAAAGAAAATATATATGAGTGTATTCTCTTCATACTTGTTTTGACTGTATTTTCATTATCATGAGTCAGTAAGATTCAAGGCACTGTTAAATTCTAGTGTTTTGTTTAAGGCTCTGGAGAAAGCAAAAGAAGCTGGAAGACAAGAAAGAGAATTGTTGAGACAACGTGAGCAAATCGCTCCTCCAGAAAGTATCAACTTAGACCTCACTTACACAGTGAGTGCTTAGAAATCTTCAGTGACTTAAATGTCGCTAAAAAACCACCTGAGGAGAAATGTCAGTGTTTCCTGAAGTGTATGTGTGTCTGTGTTGTAATGCTTCTGGCAGTGTACCGAGGGGATCCATTCATGTCATCGAGTCCATTCCCATGCAATCTCAAATGCCAGAGAAACCACGTAGTCTATGTTAAGTGGAGAAGAATTTCCATGAATATGTATTTCATTTATTTATTCACATGTAAAACCTGCATATCAAAATACAGCAGATGCAGACCCTGTATTTCAGAAATAAATAGCCTAGTGAATGTAATATGCCAAGAGGAGAAAACAAAAGAGGAAAGAGAAGATGCTGCCTTTAAATTGAACCATGACCGAAAATGTGTTACATTAAATAGAATATCATAATATTTCTGATTCCAAAGGCAGGTATCCAGATTTACACTCTGGTTTTCAAGTAGTGAACTTTTTTTTTTAAAAAAGCATACAACATGCATAAAAATTTTTGAGAGATATTTAAATTCATACTCCAAGTAATGCTGTAGAGACAATTATTAAAAATTAATATATTGAATTTGGCAGACCTGGTAATTTATTTTAATAATTGTAGAGACAATTATTAAAAATTAATATATTGAATTTGGCAGACCTGGTAATTTATTTTACCATGAAGGTCAGAGTAAAGCTGTGGAAAAAATGCGGAGCTATTTTACCTGACACCAACAGAACTTCTGTTGTGAAACAGCAGTTTGGAAAAGTTCTCCCCTTCTAAACTGAGTGACCACAGGCATTAGGACCATTTTGCATGTGTTGGAAGTCATAAATTATGCATGGTTTCTGAGAATTATCTTGTATAAATATTTTTTAATAACGTTGCTTTATAGCACTGTGTTTACTTAGGTCTAAGGCCTACATAGCATAACTTTGAATGCTAGTAAATTATGTACAAAAATAAAAGAATTGTCTAGAATAAGTAGCTTTTAAATTTGTTTCCTCTATATCAATTTGCTAGAACAAAGGAACATTAAAGATGGGAGGCTTACAAGTGGTAAAGACAGTAGTTGCAAGATTAATTTAACTTGAAATCTCTAATTCCAATTTTTTATAGGTTCTCCTCAATCTGGCCAGTCAGTATGTTGCTAATGAAATGTATGCTGAAGCACTGACTACTTACCAAGTTATAGTGAAGAATAAGATGTTCAGCAATGGAGGTAGGTTGTATCCCAAAGTGGATTAAAACTGGTATTCAGGCATTCAAAGTGAGGACTGCATCTGCATTGAGCTGATACTCAGAGAATTTAGCCCTCATGTCTGCCACTCAGAGTGGATGACAGATATTCCTAATCTCTGACTTGGAGAGCCAAACCACATTAAATTATACTGACTCATGAAGTCTTTTCTTTACACAGACTAAGCTAAACATAAAGACAAATACATAATTTTCTCATGTCACACATGCTATGTGGTCTTCTCTATTACTATTTTTTTCTCTTTTGACTTGGCCTTTCCCTCCTGAAAGCTTCTTTTAGTATTTTGCATATCTCTGAGACTCTTACAGTGTTTTTTTTTTTTTTCAGAGATGCTTATTTGCAGTTTCTTCCTGGAGAGCACTATAAATAATCTCCACTTCATTCCTCAATTCAAAATCAGACTACATCTTACATGATAGTTCTATTCTAGGTTTTATCACTACTTCATCTTCTCTTGAGTTAAACTCACAGAAGGCAGTTCTGTGCAGGGCAGTTTTAAAGGGGCATTGCTATCCTATAATGAAGACAAATTTTTTAAGGTGGTGTTCTCTGTCACTTTTAAAATGTTGTAACTCATTGACTCCTTTTGATAGGTATACTGAAGGTAAATATGGGAAATATATATTTAAAACAGCGGAACTATTCCAAAGCTATCAAATTCTACCGTATGGCTCTAGACCAGATTACTAGTTCCCACAAACAGATGAGGTGAGTATCTTTTAGGAGGCATGCTTATGGAATGCAAGTTTTGAATACAGTATGATTTAGTAGTTAAAAATATAACTTAACCTGATTTCTTACTTAGGATAAAAATAATGGAAAATATTGGAGTTGCGTTTATTAAAACCGGCCAATATGTTGATGCCATTTCTTCATTTGAAGAAATAATGAGCATATCCCCAAACCTCAAGGCAGGCTTCAACCTGATCCTATGTTACTTTGCTATTGGAAATGGTGAACAAATGAAGAAAGCCTTCAAAAACCTCATCGAAGTTCCCTTGGAAGTGGATTATGAAGACAAATACATTTCATTAAATGTAAGTTTGAAAAAAATAAACTGTGTCTTTTATATAGTAAATCAGGAGAAAGAGGGAGAGATACTGAATGCTTGGACTGTACTGAATATGGAAATTGATGTGTATTTAAGTATCTGAAGTAACATTTTTACCAGCATGCATTTAGTGTGGCAGTACTGCTCGGATACGTAAAATGAGAGAACATTTAAATCTCTTTTTCCTTAAAAGAGGTGATGTGCATAAAACCCACACCACAAGATTGTCTTTGTAATGATTTTGTTGAAATTCATTTGGGTTTACTTACATAGCTCACTTACTGCTTTACCATTTTCATTTATATAAAATTTTAATAAAATATAAGGTAAAATAAAGGGAGCTAAACAATGAGTGAGTTAATGCAAGTTTCTGCAAGTGAGGGCTAGTAAAACTTGTAATATTGTAGTGTTATTTTACAGAAGAAAACTATTGTGACGTTTACAGATGCTTATTTTAGTTTATTAGATTTTGTTGGAAACTGGACTTCCTTTGACTTTCCATGATGCTGAAGAGAAGAAAAAATAGTTAATATGTTTAGGGTCACTCTTAGAAAAATCCTCTATAGAAAGATCAAAGCTTTTATCTTCTAGCAGTCTTTTTTTCAAAGTTGCAAATCTTTCAGTCCTAAGTATCAAATATATAACTAATCTTCAAACTGTTTGCAGCTTAAGAGTAGCTGTTGTTTCCTATCATCATGGCATACGGAAATAAAATTTAACATACAAAGCATACAGATATATTTATTTATATATATGTATATATTTTAATACATCTTATATAATTTCTTATATTAGAAATTATGTAAGAGTAAGGGTCATTTAGCCTTTGAATTAATTGAGGACCATGTAAGATCATTCAGTGGAAGAAAGCCTTGAGACTGCAGAAGTTATTTCTAAGGGTAGGCAAGCTATGGTTTAACAGACATTATAAGTTCTCTATTTTTTTTTATTAAGAGGTCAGAGAAAAGATCACAGTTTCCTTCTGGTCTTTATTTTGCATAAATCTATGATCTGTCCCAAATAAACAAGGAAGGGGTGGCTATCTAGCATACCCTGCATAACTTCTTTTAGAGCTAACAGAGATGAGTGATAGAAGCCATAAAGATGATCATACAAATTACTGTAACAAAGAGGTAGCACAAGTTCTTATCTGCTGAATACCACAGCAGTTCACCAAATGCATATTTTTAAGCATGAGAATATTGTCACTGTGATCTGCAGCCCTCCTGGTCTGATACACGTGACATGAACTACATCTGTTAACAACCTTAATGTGAGCTGTGACAACACACATAAGCAGGAAAACAGTATTGAAATAGTTGTAATGCCAAATTTCAGAGTATACTGTTAGAAAACTACTTTGAACTGAAGCTAGCTTTTGCAAATGTAGAAAGTAAGTGACATTATAGACTATTTGTTTTGCATCAATTTGTGTTTGCAGTCATATTGACTATAAAATAAATAAAATGTTTGTATGCTGGTATAATTTGCAGTTGTTTTGTCTCCCTCCAGGATGATCTACATACAAATCTACTGATTGAAGCCATTAAAAATGACAGTTTAAGTCAAATAGAACGTGAGAGGTAATGGTGGACTCTGTCCTTTCTTGACTTTGGGGCCTTGAATTTTAGCTCCTGGAAGGATTATCAGTCTTGTCACTTGTCCACAGCTCTTGTTACAAAAGTGTTCTCCCAATTTTTAGGAAGGAACATGCTCAGAAAAGCCAGTTGGATCACTCAGTTCAGTGTACTGCCCTAAAGTAATGTGTCTACTCCAAACGTTACAGGGTACACTGCTTAAAACTTGCAGCATTTGAGATTTTTAAAAAATACCACTACTGTGCAGTGAAAGGAAGACAGAAAAAACTAAGAGCTTACTCATGATACGGGGAAATACTGCTAACAGGGAACTGGTTACATTGACTTCTGAGATTTGTACTGAGTGCAGGAGGAAGCCAGAACACAATTTGGTTTTTTTTTTTTTCTATACATGTTTTTGAAATGGTGACATAGAATTGCAGATATAGAATGGTTTGGGTTGGAAGAGACTTCAGAGATGGTCTGGTTCTAGCCCCCCTTCCATGGGCAGGGACACCTCCCCCTAGATCAGGTTGCTCAGAGCCCCATCCAACCTGGCCTTGAACACTTGCAGGAATGGGTCATCCACAGCTTCTCTGGGCAGCCTGTTCCAGTGTCTCACCACCCTGACAGGGAATAATTTCTTTCATATTTTTTGTGTTTTTGTGTTTTTTTTTTCCTTTAGGAAGTCCTTGGCAGAGGAGTACATCATGACAGCTGCTAAACTCATTGCACCGGCGATCGAGACATCTTTTGCAGTAGGCTATGACTGGTAAGAGTCAAGTGGGGCTTCTTTTTGTCTAAACTATGTCAGCTCTTGTGCTGGTTATGAAACAATTCAGAGATGGAAGCAGCCTGGGAAACACAGTTCTCTGTGCATCTCAAACAGCAATCAGTTTGCCTCCTAACCCAACAAAGCATTAGTGTGTGTTCTGTCTTATAAAGTAATTTATCATCAAACACTAACTCTTAATTACACATTTTCCGGTGTTCTGAACTCACACAAAAAGCTCCAATTCAAAATTGAAAAGCTTTTAAAAGTCTCAGCAGACAAATGCTATATGGAAGGCAGTGATTGCTAGTCTTTAAGGTTGGGGATGGCATAATGAAGACTTGGGGTGCTTAAGAATTTTGATCACTCCATAGAGTCACTATATAAAATACTGGAATATAAATTTTAAGAAAGATTTGTTTGAATTTCATTTATGAACTTAATGTTTATAAATATAAACCTAATCTACCATTTCTTTAATCACTTATGTAAGTGTACACAGTGATAGGGTGCTGACACAGTTCATAATTTGGACTTTATTTTTCAATGTACAGCTTAGCTTTTGCTTTCTGTGATATTTTCTACAGCAGAATACTCTTTTCTTTAAAACAAAATCAATTAGACACACTTCCTGTTATGGCAGTATAAAAATTAATAGCGTAGGTTTTCCAAAATTTATTTTTAGTTTTTGATTATAAAGGCTTACTTTAATATTTTATAATAGCATTGGAAAAGAATATGTATGCAAATGAATGTTGTGTATTGCAGGCACAGTATTGCTAACATATATGTTAGTGTTTGGTTAATGAATAATGTTTGATGGGAAAAGAAGATTGTCCTTTACCTGGAGATTATGGCCCGTTAAGATTATTCTCAAATTTTGCAGGTCCTATAATTATAATTCACTAGGAAAGCTGTTTGTACTAACAGGAAACCATCTCTCACATAGACATGTATGGTCTGCTAGAGTCCACAAGGTGGTGTTTGATGGTTTAATAATAATTATAATCTTATCATTCCCTACTTCTGCCATTCTGAATTACCAGGATTTAAATAATATATCTTGTGGAAAAACGAGTTGTTGTTTTCTAATTTGTTAGCATGAGCAAGTCAGATTTGTTTGCTCTGTGTCTTGTGTTTTGTTCAGAAAAACTTGAAAAGGTTGTCAGATACTCAGTTTTCATAGTGCTATCCACAGAATACTTGTCATGGAGTAACACACTCTCAAATGTGTTCTGGCTAACTGAACAGCTTTTGCTGAGATCTGTGGGATTGTTTCTTGTGTATCAGGACAGATTTACTCTTTGTTATTTTAAGCTGAGGTATTCAAGCCCAATGAAGACGTTTAACCAGTACCTTGAGCTTAGTTTTTCTGATTATAAACTTCATTATGGGTCCTCTGAGTATTAAATGTACTTTCAATTGAATTAATTTTATTTAGAGAAATAAACTGGGGACAAATATTCTTCAGAGTTCATAACTTCTTACTTAAAATGTGACATAGTATTGGGACTATTCTGTCATATTTCATAAAGATCAGTTGGATAGTTAGATCTCATTGCATTTTATGGTTAAAAGATGTTTAAACTGACAGTTGAAAATGCTTTTTTGATGTTGCAAAGACATCTGTAGTAAAAGAAGAAATTACCAATTTTTATTACAACTTTTCCTCTAACATAAAAGGCATTTGTCTAAAGACTGTCCATGTGCCAAACCAATTATAGGAGCAGGCAGTTTGTTGAATTAAACTTCTGTTGGCAAAATAGCCAATTATTAAAAGGAAAGAAGGTGGCTTTCCACCAGTTAAAAAAATAGTGGAAGGTATTAAGGAAGCATCCCACAAGTTGTTCATTTACTGTGCCTATTTTCCAAATGTTTGAGAGAACAGGATATGCATAATAAAGGTCTTACTTAAATTGTCAAGCAGCTGAAAGTAGATCACACCAAACCGTGGAAGACTGTGGCTGTGAGTGAACATCCACTGTCTGCTGCCTTCTGTTCTGCACTCTTTTTGCAGAAGACCCTAAGCCACAAATTACTGGAGAATGACCAGGAAGAGACTTATCATTATGACTTGATTAGTATTATGATGTAGCTCAGGGACACAGTCTGTAGTTTTTGACTTTATTATTCACTGATATTTTTTATAGGTTAGGTGCATGCATCAGGAGATGAAATTTGAAAAACCACATTATAGAATGTAGCCAAAGAAAATGGCTTGAAAAATTATTTTAGTCTGTTTTTGACATCAAGTATTGCTCAGTGATAGAGAATAAAGTGATATTTAGGCAGCTGACTTAAAAGAAACAAGAGTTAGCAAAGATACTGTAATTAGGGTAGGTTATAGGACTGAAATATTCTTACAGGTATTTTTAATCAGAGTGTTCTTTGCCACTGTGAAGAAAGATGAGTTAAGAAAATTCAGTCTGGAAAGCAAATTAGCTGAAAAAAATATATAACTTGTTGGCATTTGCATAGATGCATTTTGTTTATCTTCATGGCTTGCTTTCTGTTGCAGGTGTGTTGATGCAGTGAAAGCTTCCCACTATGTAGAATTAGCCAATGATCTGGAAATAAATAAAGCCACTACTTACTTGAGGCAACAGAATTTTAACCAGGTATAGTAACTTCTCACATTAGTACTTTTCAATACTGTATTTGCAAAGATACCTTTGTTAGCCACAGCATATTTTTTGGCAAGGGAAAGTGTGATTTATGCAAATAATAATTATTTTGGTGCTGATCAGGAAAATAACTTTATAAAAACATTGGCGAGAGACAAGTTTTATCTCAATGAAATTACTGCCGTGGAAGTTAGAGTGAATACAGTGCATTTCAAAATCAAAACACCTAAGTGTAGTTGAGCAATCCCCAACTGTGCATGAGTGGCAAGAAGTACAGTAGATCATATACAGCAAAATTAGAGCTGGAGCTGTGGATACCTCTCATCTTCTAAGGTCATTCATATTCCCACATCTTGGAGGGATGCACACAGGGCCACATGCTTAAATTCAGCCTGCTTTTACTTCTCATATTTAAGCTTTTCTGGTTTTCTGAGCAGCTCCTGCTCTTCCTGTCTTATCCTCTTCTCCTTCCCTGTAGCTAGAGCAAGAGAGTTATCCTGTGTTATCCTGCATGTCTGACTATTGTGGTTTAACCCTAGCTGGCAACTAAACCCCACACAGTCACTCAGTCACTCCCTGCCCTGCTGGGATGGGGGATAGAATCAGAAGAGTAACAGGGAGAAAACTCATGGGCTAAGATAAAGACAGTGTGATAGGTAAAGCAAAAGTTGTGCACACGAGCAAAACGAAGGAATTCATTCTTCACTTCCCATGGGCAGGCAGGTGTGTTCAGCCGTCCCCAGGAGAGCAGCACTCCACCATGCATAATGGTGACTTGGGGAGACAAGCAGCATTGCTCCAAACATCCCCTCTTCTTCCTTCTTCCCCCAGCTTTATATGCTGGGTATGACACCTCCACCTGGGAGGTCTGGGACTTCCCTTTGATCAGCTGGGGCCAACTGTCATGGCTGTGTCCTGTCCCAATTCCTTGTGCACCCCCAGTCCACTCACTGGTGGAGTGGGGTGAGGGGCAGAAAAGGCCCTGGCTTTGTGTGAGCCCTGCTTAGCTAAATCTGTGTTATTAACAGTTTCCAGCACAAACCCAAAACAGAGTCTCATGCAAATTTTTATGAAAAGAATTAACTATCCCAGCCAAACCCAGCACATTGAAACCTTTTCTGAGATCAGGAAGCAGTCTTAGAGTTTGCAAAGATTTGGGCAAATCTGATAGCTTTACTGATGATACCTTTTGAAGGGTGAAAATGTTACAGGTAGGTAAAAAAGTCTTATGATCTCAAGAATTTATTGTTTCAGTGGTAATTTTTTGTGATTTCCAGTTAGGGTTCAGTATAGGTTAAAAAAACTAAAATCAGTTCTCAGAGATAAAATGAGGTACAGAGATTGTTGGTGTTTTGTGGAATACTTCAATGGAGGGAGAGGGAAGTCTGTTGGAAGTTAGGAGTAAGGGGAGAAGAGCCTTTTTACTGGGCTTATGTGACAGAAGACATTTAACCTGCACTGGAACCACTTAACAGTGGAGTGGGACTGCAAAATGGTGATTGCAGAGCATCTTTATATTTGTTTTGTTCTAATAAAACTGCAGCTGACATTTACATTCATCCTGCCTGTCTGTTCATATACTTCCTAACTCACCAACTGCTCAACACACCTTCGGCTGAATAACAAGAATGGAAACTTTTTGAAAGTTCCAAGGCTGAAATTTTATTGATTTCTCCTGTTACAACAATGGGCTGTATGGGTTCATCATAATGAATATATTATTTTAAAACAGTCCTTGCAATTAAAATATAAAATAAAATTCAAAGGAAAATTACCATATTATGTTTAGTTGTGTGTATAAAATACTTAGATTTTTTTTTAAATATCAAAGAAAAACTTTGAAAATTAATTTAAAAACAAAATTCTGCGCATTAACCATGCATCTTCTTAACATCTCTGGCACACCCTGCTGGAGTCAGACAAACTGCTTTGAAGTTTAACTTCTATAAGCAAATAATTTAGATACACTGGAAGCAACTCAAAAGGAATAGTTTGGATAGTCTGTGTTTTGATTGTTGAACATAAGTAATTGTTATTGTTGGGATTAAAAAGTTAGAATTTCTTTAGAAATCTTTAAATGTAACTGATGATGCTGTGCTTCTTTACAAGGACAAATGGAATATTGCCTCTGGGTTTTCATCCTAGGGCTCATAATTGCTGAAATGGTTCATGAGACCCACAAAATAATTTACCAGTAAATAAATTGAGTTCAGAATCATGTGAACTTTTTTGTTATACATGAAAAGGGCATTTCTGTCAGGTCTTTATCATCCAATGTGCCATTTAGCAGTACAAGCAAAGGTAAATAAATCAGATAAAATGAGAAATGGATTTTCAGAAAGTAACTTTGAACTGTTAAGTTCTAAATGATCCAAAAGTTAATTCCATAAGGAAGCAAATCTTTGCTTAAGAGTAGAGTACCTCAGATATAGTACTGTTAAATCTGGAAATATTTGGGATTATTCCCTTCTTAGAGAAAGTCACAAAAAAAATTTTTATATATATATATATAAAAGTTTAAAAGTATCATAGTTACAATTCTTACATTTCTGAGACCACAAAACTTAGAGCCTAACTTTAGTAATGCTTTTCTTGATTGAAATTGGTGTATTTTTAAAGGATTTTCTATTAGAAGAATATTAGGATCATTAGAATCATGAATAGTTCATAATTCTTGGGTAGAATGTAGTTGACTGAATCTATGAACTACATTTAGCTGTATATATTTTGTCATTTTGCACATCACTAATACAGTTGTGATTTTTGTGTAAAGTAACTGTGAAAACCATGTATGACAGACAATCAGACAATTAAAACTTCTCTTTATGTTTGTTTTGGCATTTGACATACTGTGTCATGCCTTTGCTTTGATATGTAAACAGCAGCTTAAAGATTTCATGCAAAGGAGGAAGGAAACTTTTGAATTGCTAATGTTGATGGTTAAACTGTGGTTGCCACATCTGTGTTGTAATAGATGATGGAACTGGGCTCCCTGTGGTATTCTAACAGTTTGTGTTGTTAATATAAATATTTAGCATAAGGGAGACAGGTTTATTTAATAATTTAGTCTGCAGTTAAAAATGTATTCCATAGTCAATGAAAAGAAAAAGCTGCCTTTTATAACAGAAGTGTTTTTGTAGTTTATTTGCTATACATGTGCTCCTTTTTTTTGTCTATAAACATGTTTATTTTGAACTTTATGAAATTTAGTTTTCATGTTAAAGTTTTAAAAAAAATCTTCAGGCCTCAAATTTCACATTTGAGTACTTCCTAAACTTAGACAGTTGTCATCGTCTTATTACACAAAACAAATGCACATTGAAATCCAGTCCTACCCTATGGTGTGTATTTTTTTATATAGTGTGTTCTTTTTCAGCTTTTTAATAAAGCTTTTATGTCAATTCATTTGTGTTCACTTAAAGAACTAGAAAAATAGGCATGAGAATTTTCATTAGTTGACTAGATTAAAAGCAAATCATCTAACACTGCATTTTGTACGTGCAGAATTGTCAGATACCTGTAGTTCACAGTAGCCTTATCTAATCTATATTTTGGATAGGCAATAAATAGCCAATATTATTGAAATATTGTGATGAAAATTAATATTGTATAAATTCAGATACAATTTTGTGTGTACATGCTCAGAAGTGTGTGTTACAAGCTCTACTAATTATCATGTATGTGAGTTTATGAGTTGATAATTTCAGCTGTTTGTTACTGTGAAGTTTATCAATGCTTTCTGAAAGAATTTTGGAATAAGTTCACTTCAGTGTGAAGTAAGTTGTTTCCAAATTATTTCTAGGCACTGGAGACTTTGAAAATGTTTGAAAAAAAGGATAGCAGAGTAAAGAGTGCAGCTGCAACAAACCTTTCATTCCTTTATTATTTGGTAAGTGTTTGCTTCAACAAAACCAGTTAAGAACTGTGGTTTATGTAGCAACCTCTGTATTTTTGTAGCATTTTCTGTGTCTGCCTAAATAATTTCTGTAAACAAGAAGAAACTGCACCTTAGAGTAGTTATTCTGGAACACCAGTTGAAATTTGGATCAGGACCCTTTGTATACTGTTGGTGGGAGGAAGAGTGAGATTGAGCCCCAGGCCATGGGAACATGCTTGCAGTTGGATTTGTGCAGAACCTCAGTGGCTGGATTTAAAACATTGGCCCTGGGAACCCTGGCTGAACTTCAGGAACACGTGAAATAGGTAGCTTAGGCAGATGTGTTTGTGTGTAACGTTTGTAGGGTATGGATTTTTTTTTTTTTTTTTTTTTTTTTTTTTTTTTTTTTTTTTTAGTAAATGCTACTTTATTGCAACAGAGAAAGCTTGCAGACTGAATGGGATAGAGTGGCAACTTGAAAGAGATGATCTACCTTATGCAAATATATAAGAAATATTTTAGGACAGAGTAATGGGGTTGTTTTTCATCCTCAATCCCCTGAAATTCCTGGAAGAAGCCACAGCTGCAAGAAAATTACTTGACAAATGACTAATACAATGTTTGTTTTGTTCATGTAGGGGAATGAATTGGAACAAGCAACTAACTATGCAGATTTAGCAGTAAATTCTGATAGATACAATCCAGCAGCTCTAACCAACAAAGGAAATACTGTTTTTGCAAATGGAGACTGTGAAAAAGCAGCTGAATTCTATAAGGAAGCTCTCAGGAATGATTCCTTATGCACTGAAGCACTTTATAATCTTGGTAAGTCACGGGTGCTATTGTGATTTAGCTTTTGACTGAAGGTAACACTAGTGTTTCTGAGAATCTGTCTTTGCAAGTTTTCTTTATAGAAATATGTGAGAATTTTTATTACTTTATTGACTAATTTATGTTATGGCAAGGTATTAAATTGTACTACCTGTCTGTTCCGCAAATCCCAGTGTTAACAACATCAATTAGTAATTGCAGATGAGTAAGTTACTTTGAAGATTAAGAAATTCATACTACCTACTAAAAGGATACCAGTTTCAGCATTATTAAACTATCAGTCATTCTCCTCTAAAAGCCTTGCCTTTCCCTCATTCATCTTGTTCAAAAAATGAGATTACATAATTTCTTGGTCTTTGATTGGATTCATGTTCCTTGTGAGTTTGTCAGTTTGGTAGGTCATGCTGGCTGATAACAGTTCTGTGCATGGCTCTCACAAATAGAGAGTCCTTTAAAGTCAAGGCAGGCACGCTGCCTCCAAGTACTGGGTTCCTCTTTTGCTTTTCTTGGTGATCCTTTCAGTTAATATACTGAAGTAGTCTGTTTCTCATTATAATAATACTGTAACCTTTGTTTTTTAGGTTTAGCTTACAAGAAGTTAAACAGGATAGATGAAGCTTTGGATTGTTTTCTGAAACTCCATGCAATCCTTCCAAATAGTGCCCAAGTCCTTTACCAGCTAGCAAGCATGTATCTTTTTCTGGGTTATTAGAAGGAATGGTGGTTTTAGTAAACTCATTTAATCCAAAATACGTGTTTCAATCATGTCAAGGCAATTTAGAAATTTACTATGGTGTCCATTATAGTAAGAATGATTTATTATCTGATGTTTGTGAGAAAAATGAGACCAGAACTTAACCCTTATTGAATATTTTCAGTGAAGCAAGTGAAGAACATTAAGACTGCTCGCATTGCAGGGATTAGATTTACACTCAGTATTAAATTGTGTCATGGAATATTTAAAATGCTGCTGGTTTTGGTATGAAACTAATGCGGCAGATGTAAGCACAATTAAGTAAAATATTTAAGAAAAAATTATATAGCTACTAAATGTGAAGTTCTGTTCTGAAAGCTGTTTTCAGATTAGTTAGTGTATGTGTAAGAAAATGATTGTCTCCCAGCACTGAAGAAGCTCAACAGATCGAAAATCTGAGGGAAGAGATTGGCTTTGCATATCACCAGTGATACCCTAAACAATGAACTTCTTTAACAATGCTTCTGAGGATGTCCAAACTGTAATAAAATCCTCCCCAAGGCAGAACAGATTCCACCTGATGTACTACACTTTTAAGAATAGTGTAGGTAATAAAAATATATTCTAGTCAGTAAAATAAGTAACCTCCGAACATATGAAAGGGCTCTGATCTGTGTTCCATGTATAGCACCTTTACAGCAGCATAAATGGCCTGACAGCTCTGTGTCCATGTGGGGAAGAGCTTCTCTGCTTCACTGCTATGTAAAACTGCTTTCCATCAATTCTCAAGAAGCTTCTTCAGTGTCAGGTGGGATGGAGCAGAAACTAAAATAACAAGTTGGGTAGTAGCTCCAGTTGACGCTGCTGCAGAGATCTGAGCCATTGTGCCATTCAGGAGGGAAGAGCACATTGCAGGCTGAGTTACAGCTAAAACAGCTGTACTAGAACTGCTGTTTTCTGGACCAAAATAGTCTGGGCTGTGCTCCTTAGACATATAGCAGAAAACCCCCTGCTGGCAAAAGGCTGTTTTTGGGAATAGCAGTTTTACCTAATCACTTTAGAACAAAATGCTGCTAGTACAGAAACTAGCCAGGTTGTAAAGGCTGCAAATAAATGGCCTGGCTCTCACACTTCATTCTCAAAAATGAGCAAGGCAAAGTAAGATTAGTGTCAGAGAGAGAGAGAGAGAGGACAACTGAGCCCAAACATGGTTCTAAGGTTAAAGAGCAGACAAAGTCTCTAAATACTTTTCTTCTTCTAGAATAAGAAAAATATTTCTGATACAAATGAAGAAAGAAGTGTGGAAAAAAGAAGTCATTGTATCTCCACACTACAGTGACTAGTGTAATGTTCAGCATATGGATTGCATTAGGTGAAGTAGTAGGGATTCTGAGTAAATCAAAATACCATTGGCACCAGTCCTTGACTGAGGAAAACCCAGATACCAGAGCATGGAAGATCCCAATCAAGCCATAGAATGGCTGCTGCAGTTGATCAGTGTAGTACCAACTGATCCATATGTACTTTCAAAGCTAGGGAATTTATATGATACTGAAGGCGATAAATCCCAGGCTTTTCATTATTACTGTGAGGTAATTTTGCTTTTTCAATGCACTTTGTCCTAAATAAAAAAAAAATTTGCCATAGGTTCCTATATCAAAATAACAATTGATTTATTTAAACCCTATAAAATGTCATCCAAAAAGAGAATAAAAAAAGGGATACTGGGGGAGAGTTAACAAAATCTGATTTTTACAGTCAAATCCTAAGGAAATACATAGGCTGTGTTTCCATGTGGATATTGGCCTCAGAATTTCAATTTTTTTAAATGCAGTCATTGTTTACATTGACCTGCAATAATATTAATTTAAAATATAGCATGGGACAAAATAAAATCTGGATATAATAGAAGTGATTTTAGAGATGTGTAATGTGACTGAGTTGATTGGAAGCTGTGTCTGTATAGTATGGAGCTACATATAGATTGTGTTTTGGTTATGCTTGGAAGTTTTTATATATATTTTAACAGTATAGCTATACATTATGTATGCACAGTTGCCTAAAGATAGGCAACTTCTTTCTTTTTAAACCAGTTGTACTACCGTCCATAGCTTCTTCTGTATTAGAAGCAAGAATAAGACAAGAAGTGTCTGGTGCAATCTGAGAGTTCTCTTTCTTTATCTGTGCAAAGTGAGGATGACCAAATCTGTGTTGAAATCTGAATTACCAGTTGAGTTGTTCTTGATGATAATTTTGCTGCCTATTTCAGAGTGAATTTCTCAAAAGATGAAAATACTATTCATGTAGTTATGTACAGAAAGGAATGCTTTGGGATGAGTTTTCCAGCAGACTGATGTGAATGTGGAATTGTACAGTTATTAGTTAGCATTGTTTAATGTTTTAGGTAAGTTATCATACATAGATGTGATTTCACTAAATGTTTTTGCTGTTGCAAGCTATTTAAAATAGTATTTCAAATAAGGCTAGATGGAAAACATGACAGACTCATCTTGGGTAACTTCTAAAAAGCATTCTGCAGTTAGAAAACTTAGCATGCTTTCCCCTCCCCCTCCCACACCAGGATTACTTAGTGTAGCACACTACTTCCATTCATTTATATTACATGTTTTCGGCATCTGGAGAATTAAATACTTGAGTAAGAAGCAACATAAAGATGTTTATCACTAAAGTTGTGTGGTTTTTCACCTTTCCTATTTTGTCAGTCATACCGGTATTTCCCTTCCAACATTGAGGTCATTGAATGGCTTGGAGCGTATTACATTGACACCCAGTTCTGTGAAAAAGCCATTGAGTACTTTGAAAGGGCAGCACTTATCCTGTAAGTAGTTATTATTTTCTGCCTACTCAGATTTCTGATTGGACATCTGTCGGAATACCTAGAGATAAATCAGCTGGATAACTTTAATACTATAAACAAGGAGGGTTAAGAATATTTGTGATATTTTTTAATTTTCTCAACTTTCTGTTCATTTACAGCATGTCTTCGCTCTTACTGTGCATTTTCAGTGTTAAATAAAATCCTCTATTGGGCCCAAGAGAGGGTTAGGTATTACAACCTATTTTTCTCTATTATCTGCCATTAGACACAACTATGAAGTGGAGAACAGTTCTCCAAAGCCACCATGACCTCTTTCTCTGTGTTTTCATGTGAAATATTTCCTCTCTGTTGTTTTATTATGTGGTGAGGATTTGGTGGTTCAGATAAGTGCATGTTTTGGTCAATCTTACTGCATTTCCTCTTTTCACATGACTTCTACTTCCATCAAATAAGGCATATAAGTAAGAAAAAATGTGCAGTGCTGTACTACCAGTAATCAGTGAAAATAAATTGACAGGCTAAACTGATCCTGATCCTGATAAAGATATTTGAATTATACTGAATTTAGTTCAACAACTTAATTGCTGAAATTGTTCTTTAGGAGAATATGATGCACTTGAGTAAGTATATAGGCCATATATTTTATTTTAATTCAGAAAGGGACCTTACTAGAAAGAGTTTATAAATAAAATTTGTTCAAATTTAAATTTGTAATCCAGAGTTCAAAGAGAAATCTAAAAATACACACACACAGTCTTTTTATGTGGAAACAAATGTATGTCTATAGGTTCATGAAGAATTTTGTGTTAATAGATGAACTAAAATCCATTTCCAATAAGTGTGAATTTCTTTATTTTGTGTTTTAGGAAACTATGAAAAATTATGCAAAACTCTGTTGTGGCTTCTCTTGTGATGATCTAAAATTTGACATTCTTTTTGTTCTTGAATCTGAATGATATGTATGTACAAAACACCATGTAAACAGAAAATTCATACAGTATAATTCAAGGAAAAATGATTCTGCATATAGGTTGTAAGAAGTTCTGTAAAAAATCCTAACTCTGGCTTTGAGATGCTTGGGTTAGAGTAGACCTTAATTACAGATGAGAAAATCTAAGGTTTAATTAAGGATTAAAAATGAAAAAAAAATAGAGAAAAATAGACTTCACTCAAATGGTGACTTATTTATAAAGAAATAGAGGAGTACTTTAGACAAAAATACACAGGAGAGCTGACAGAAATCACAGTTCCCATGTTTGCCAGTATTCTTTTCCCTACAAATACCGGCCACCTTAAAAAATCATTTTAGTCAGGCTATGAGATTTCATATGCTGGCATTCACAGCCTTCTTAGAAAATTTGGAAAGAAACAGCTGAGAATAAGAGGAATTATTTCTCAATCTTGTTCTGGCAAAGATTTAAATATTTTGTGCTTCATGTCGCAGTCACTCCATGCATGAAGTATGTGGATTGTAAAGTACTTATGAAGAACTAGCATATTAAATTCTTCAGTATTACTTGTAATCTATCTGTAATACAGAAAAATGATTTCTCTGTGGGAGGAGATTTTTAATTGTAGATAAGAGAGAATAAATATTTTGCTGTTTATTTGGTATTAAAAATAGAGACTAGATATGCTAATTGGTAAATATGAATGTAAATATAAATTGCTACTAACTTTAAATAAAGTTCCATTTTAAAATTATATCCTATTTTTAACTGTCAACAGCATTTTTAAATTTTATTATTTAATGCATTCAGTGTTTTAATCATAATAACTACTTTTTAAATTGCATTCTAAGATAACATGTTAGACAATGAATTGGGAAACAGTTTTTCACTGTTTTATTTTTCCTAGCATGCTGAAGTCTATCCTTAATAAATGGACTTAGTGTGGTTAGTACTTGGAGCTGACAATTTATTCTCTCTAGAGTTTTCATACTGAACCGAGTAATAGATTCAATTATGGTGTGTGTTTGGCTGCCTTTGTTTGCAGGAGACACATTCAGCTGAAACTAAAAAAGTGCAACATTTCTATTTCATGAACTTGCTTGGCAACTACCAGGTGAACAGATTGCTTAGAGTTAAAAATGGCCTGTGCTATGATTAGAGAGGAAAACTGAAGAGGATAAGTACAAAATTATTCTGAAAATGTTAACTTACAGTACCTTTTGGATATGCTATTATTCTATTGTAAGCCACATGTGCAAAGTGCTTTGACTTATAAAGGATGCTTACACTGTAAACATGAAAATTTCTTAATTTTCACATTGTCTTGGTAAAAATGGTGTAAGAGTCTAACAGTTTTATTGTACAAGCTTGAGCATCTCAAGTATTTTCTCTGACCATACTGTCGCCATTATGTCCTAAAGAGAAGGACAGGCAGCAGCTAGGACGTGAAGGTGAGAGCACAGAGGAGGAGCCAGAGTTCAAAGCTGTGAGTAGGGACTGTATTTCCTGGCAGGAATCCCTTGGGCATGTGTGGGACATGAAGGTCGCTAGTGATGGGACTTCCTCAGAATACAATTTAGCATTTTGTTCCTCCCCCGTTGCTGTATCTCTGACAAAGATTAGTGCTTCACATGTCAGGTCTACTAATTGTGTCTGGGCACAGAATCATGAAGCTGAGAAAAACTCCAACATGGCACTGAAAATGAGTGACATGGAGTCCTGGAAACAGGTGTGTGATGCAGGGTGTGTGAGCTGAGCAGGATACAATCTTTCTAGGAAGGCAACATGCTAGGTGAAACATTGATTAGTAGGTAAATAGTAGGTCTTTACCAGTGCTATGCAGATTATTTTCTCATTCATTGTTTGGCAGTGTACATGATTTTGTTTTATTTATATGCAGGCCAACACAAGTGAAGTGGCAGCTGATGGTTGCCAGTTGCTACAGAAGAAGTGGTAAGTTCTGTAACTTTTTTGTTATTGCTTTGATGTTTGTAACATTTTTTTGTAATTCCTTGAGGTTGTTCAGCTGGGAGAATAATGAGAGGGTTTTGTAGGAGGGATGGAGGCACGCAGGGGTCTGCAGTTCCAGGTCATGGAGCAACAGTTTTAAACTGAATAAGAGTAGACTTACACTGGGCATAAGGGAGAAATTCTTTATTGTGAGCATGTTGAGATACTGGAACAATGGTCATAGAGGAAGGTCAAAAAAAAAAAAACCCAAAAATCAGTAACCTCCTCCCTATTAATTCTGTTATTTCCAGAGTAATTTTACTGTTTTCAGATGCTTTTAATTTTTACTGTCCATTAATAAAGAATGTTACATTTGGTCTTATAAAATTTGGTCCTACAATATTAAATAATTTACTCTAACTATAAAGATTAATTGATGTTAAGGTGTTCCAATTTCTTATCAAATATTCTTTTTTATGTTTGAAAGTGTGGATAGATGTTTGTTTTGTTTGCAGGCAACTACCAGAAAGCTCTGGAGAAATACAAAGTCATTCACAGAAAATTCCCAGAGAATGTTGAATGTAAGTTGTCTCATTCGGTGGCGCAACTATCAAAGGAAACTTTGTTACATTGAATAGGTGTGTTAGTAATCATATGATGTATTTTTCATGCAAAAATACTTCCATTAACTAATATTTTTATTCATGCTAATGCGAGTGGTTTTTGTGACAACACTGATGTGTGATTTAAGAAATATGAGGGTAATGCTGAAGAAGAGCAATGAAAATAAACTTTACTGAGTTGCATTGGATGAGTTCTTTCTCATACATATGTCCTAGATTTTACAACTATGTTACTCATTTAATCTTTCTTATGAAAAATATATGTATTTGTACTTCTGGTTCCTGCTAGTTGAAATTCCTGCTGTAAATTTCTACATACAAGAAAATCATATTGCTAAGTTTTATCAAAGTCATGGTTTAAAAAAAAAATGTTGAGGGTGAGATTTTGTTGCTGGGTTTTTAACTATAGCTGGTCACCCAGTCTTTGTAAAATCCATAGAGGATTTCAAACTAAACTGCAGAAAACACAGCTTTGAAGAGTAAGACATTTTGCAAAATCAGTCACACCTGTACTCTAAATAAAAAAGCCCTGTAGAAAATAAGGGTTGTCAGTGGTTGTGTAAACATTCTCTTCCATCCCACACCGTGCCTCACAAATTCCAAAATACAAGGTTGTCGCCAACAAGTCTGTGCTTTCAGGTGCAGTGTGGGAAGAACAGTCATTGTATTTTATTTTAAAGTTTTATCCTTCTGCTTTAACAAATTTATTGCCTTTTTAAAGAGGAATATCAGCTCTCTTGTACAAGTGAATTTCAGTACTGTAACTCCTCCAAGTTATAGGCAAAATATCAGTTTTGTCTTGGTCACACATATTTCAGAGGGGTATTTAGTAAACCTTTTAAAATGCAAATATGTTTCTGAACATAGTTTCTACAAATTTCACAAATGGAGGCAGGAGTTAGGCAAGACAATTTAAGTGATTTAAGTTTTCTACTGCTGAAACAATGGTGGTTCCCTCATCCATCCCTGACCATGGGCTTCTTAAACCAGCAGAAAACTAACTTAGCACAAAATGAAATAACATGTTTGTGAAAGCAGTCTGGAGAGAATGGATCATGTCCTGCTGGTTTCTACTTCAGTTCTTTGAAAGGAATTTTAACAAACACATAAGAATACCAACAGTGTTGCAAGAGTTTGGTAAAGTGTCTCAGGAGAATGTTTTTTAGGGATTCTTTTAGTTCAGTCATACAGTTACATTTGTTTTTTATGTCAGCTTTGTTGGGGTTTCTTAATTCTATAAGTATTACTCTTTAAGAATCAACCACAGACAGAGGAAAAAACCATTTTGATGCATTTGCAAAATTGTTTTCAACAAAATTCTCTTGATAGCAGCTCCTTAGTAATATTGTAATATAATTTCTATGCTTTCCAGCTTCCAAAATATTTCGCAAATGTCAAGAGTTCTGAACCAAAATAGTTAGTAGCCTTTTGCCTTCCACATATACCGATGGTATTTGTGCTGTTCATCGATACAGACACAGAGAACATACTGAATTACTTGCAGAATATCACAACTTGTATAGTGCTACTGGACTGGAGTCCACTCGTTTGCAGTTCCTTGCACCATTTGCCATTCTGCATGTCCAGTTCTGTCAGGCTGCACTTGAAGTTTGACCTGCTTGTAAGTCCTTTTCTAACAATGCTTTGCTTTCCAATTAGGCCTCAGATTTTTAGTTCGTCTCTGCACAGACATGGGGCTGAAAGAAGTCCAGGAATATATAACAAAGCTCAAGAAAGCAGAAAAATTAAAAGAAATCAGAGAGCAGGTAAGTTTGTTTCTGTGTGTATTACACAGTATTGCTGCAGATGTAGATGAAGCTAAAGTACTGTTTATGATACTTCTAGACAAAATGCATTGGTAACTTCTTGGTTTACAGAGGATGATATTTTGGGGGTTTGGGAGGCTTAGTTTTAAGTTACTGATCAGTCTTACATCTGTCTGAATAGTTTCTGAGCGCCAGATTTTCTGTGATTTTTAAATACTAGTGAAAGATGGACTGTGTGGACATGAGGGAATGCCAGAGCCACTCGCATAATTCAATGTCTGTGGAATGTCGTCTTTCCTACTCACTTGCCAGATTTTATTTAATACTTCAGTGTATTTATGAGCCAAGTAATAATGCAACTACAGGGAGAGATGGGAAGCCTAAGAATTTGTCCATGTAGAAGAACTCCTTTTTTGTTTTATACAGAACTGCAGCATCGAAAATTATATAGGTAGAAGTAAACTATTCATGTGAGTGCCAATTTTTAAACCAAAAAAAAAAAAAATTCCATGGAAAAGTAACAGGCTGTGAAAGGTATGAGATCATAACTTGTGTTCTGTTCAGAAGAGTGAGCTCACATTTGTGTGTGTGTGTGTACTCGTGCATTGTTTTCTTGCTATTCTGGTGATAAAATAAGATTTTAAAATTAAAACCAGCTGCTTGTTTGAAAAGCATTATCCATGCTATTGAGATGCAAAGTATCAAGCAAACCAAGCCTATGCAGAGAATTTCCTCAGATCTACACAGTCATATTAGGATACATTAAGTCTTAGCTAATTTACTCTGCTTTTAGTAACACTTACTGGTCCCTTTTGATGACAGATCATGTGCACATGCATTCTTGGCTACTTTTGCTCAAGTTCCAGGGAGCCTGTGTATGCATGTGAACACGAGGACACTTAAAAAATGAAACTCACAAGGGGAAACACTGACTGAAGGATTGCAGCTTCATATTACAACCACTCTTTGAGCAGCTAGCTGAAGTGTACTGACTGGGTTTTCAGTAACTGTAAAATTCAAAGCACTTGGGAAAATGGACAAAAAAAAGCAATCCACAGCTGTAGTGGGATTGATATTCCTCCATGTCTCCCCATAATTGTATCAGTAAGCAAAACAAATGACCAGGTAAATTGTGCCTGTTCTGCAGAACTCACAATTAAGAGATTCACTGAAGTGTGTTAAACAGCCTTTGCTTGGTTTCTGATCACTTCAGTGTCAGTAATATATATAGTTTGTTGCAGTAACTTTCAATACCTCTGTGCTTTACTTGAGAAAGCTCACCAACAAAACCAGTTAAAAGTGGTTTATTTGATAGTCGATTAGAGAGAGAGAGGTCCTTGGAGAAGGAAAGGCCATTTCTTTGAATGTAATTCTGGGCTTCTTTTACACTGAAGGCATTAATTGTAGATGGGCTATGTCAAGGACTTTAAAGAAAATACCCTTTTTTCTTTAAGAAAGTTAATATTTGAATACAATTTAAAAAAATTGTCATGTCTTTTTCTGTTTATTTCATATGGGAAGCAAGAGCTTTCCCAAATACATTATTTTCTAGTGAGGAAAAAACTACTGAGAGAATATTTAAAAGTTTAAATCCTTTAAGTAACTTAAAATTTTATTAACATAAAAATTATGTTTAAATTATGGATTTTTTTTCATTCTGACGTTGTGTTAAGGGAATTCATCAAGTCATACCTGAATGATAGAAGTATCAGTGGTTGCACAAGTTATTGCACACTTGGTTTAGACTGTTCAGGCTATAACAGTGACCATAATTCAGCCCTGATGTGGGAAGCTCCCTCTGTGTCTTGCATTTCAGTACTCCTGTTTAAGAGTGTGTCGACTCTATCCTGTCACAACACTAACCTTGCAAAGCAGGATCACAGAATGGTTTATGTTGAAAGGAAAATTTAAAGATTATCTAGTTTCAACCCCCTGCTGTGGGCAGGGACACCTTCCATTATCAGTTTGCTCAGAGGCCATCAAATCTGACTTTGAACATTTCCAGGGATGGTCATCCACAGCTTCCCTGGGCAGCCTGTTCCAGTGTCCCAACATCCTCAACGTATTTTTTTCTCCTTCTCTACCCTTTCTCAGTTTAAAGCCATTATTCCTTGTCCTGTCACCACAGGCCTTAGTAAAAAATCTGTCCCCATCTTTCTTTTAAGACCCCTTTAAGTATTGAAAGGCTGCAACATTTCCCTAGTCTTCTCTTCTCCAGGCTGAACAACTTCAACCCTCTCAGCCTGTCTTCACTGGAGAAGTGCTTCAGCTCTCTTTTCATCTTCATGGCCCTCCTCTGGGCCCTCTCCAGCAGGGCCATGTCCTTACACTGGATGCTCCACAACTGGACACACAACTCTGGAATCTCAGGAGAGCAGAGTAGAACAGATCAGATAGGGTGTCTATGATGACACTTTTAATTGGTCAAAGCTTTAAGATAGATCTGCTTAAATATTTCCTCTAGTGTGTTACCCAGAAAAGAAAAAAAATTAATTCAGCCTTTTGAATAAGCCTGATTGTATTGTAATTTAAACTAAACTGATTTTCATTTAAGCAGATAAAATGAAATGCAGTAAGTTTAAAAAACCCAAACAAACCCCAGACAAGCACGCCTCTTTCCTTTGTGCTCCCTAAAAACCACACCCAATAATAAAAATACAGCAGGTTTCTTGTCAGTTCTGTCAACTTCATTCCTGCAGACAGGCCAGTGTTTCCAGCCTGAGTAAGCTCTGATTGGGAGCAAAACTCTGCCCCTGTGGTTCCAAGTATATTCTCTTCAGAACCTCTGAGGTCTGATCAGCTGCTTTCTGCTCCTTCTTGCTGCTCCTTGTTTTGGCGGGACATGCTCCCATCTCCTTATTCTGCCTTTCTCCTCTGCCACACTCTAAAAACTTTCCAAGTTCCTCCCAAAGGAAAGGAACAACTTCTTCTGTTCCCAAGGGACCCACTGACAGAGTTTTCTTAAAAATGACCACTGTTGTAGTTGGTAAAGGAGCAAAGACTCTAAGGAAAGATGTTTCAGGACACACTGTGATTCAGTATGCAGCTGTACTGCACTAGTACTGGAGTATCTTTCTGTGACAATCTCTACATCAGTGCTGTCTTGCAAACAATAGCCCTGCAGTTCCTTCTTTTGCTATTGATGTTACATCTGGGTTCCCATCCTCTAGTTTTGGGTTTGGGAAGGTTTTTTTGTTTGTTTCTTGGTTGGGGGTGGGTGTGTGTGTGATTTTTAGTCTTCTCTCTGCCATCTGGCTTTGGAAATTATTAGGGTTTTTTTCCCAAGTTCCTTCTGTCATCCATGGCCACACAGTCATAAAGTATAGTTTCTAGTTCTAAAATTACCAAATTTCAATATTTCACCACCTAAGTTTCCGATAGGAATACTGGTTTCAGTTAGCAGTACCAGATACAGTTCAATTCCTGCTCCCAATTTTAGACTAACCCTGGACTTCTCAATTGCACCCAGTAAAGACAAAATAGGTAAAATGCTAGAGTAGTATACCTGCATTTCACAGTCTGCTCACAGACTTTGTCTTCCTGTAGAAATTTATCAAAATTTTCTATTTTGGCATTGTTTTTCCAGAATAAGTATATCCACATGGAGTTTATACCAAAATAAATATTCTGGAGTACTTATTTCCCTCAGTTCTCAAATATGGACAAGTTGTTAAATACTTCCAGCCAAGAATCTGGGAACATCTGTGGAGTTCATTCCCTGTAGAAATTTTTCTCCCTACTTCTCACAGCATTTAGTTTTTACTGCAACCTTCATATGTTGGAATGTTTGGGGGGTGGTGGGGGTGGGAGGGGAGCTGCGGTCTTTTGTTTTTGTTTGTTTGATTGGGTTTTTTTACTGCATTAGTAAAAAAACTGCATTTTCATGTTTCACTCTAAAAAAGACAGGTAACAGTGTAAAAGTTCACAGAGCCTCCTTGGCACTGCTGTGTACACACATTGCTATTTATTTCTGTTCAGTGAGCTTAATGACTGAGAACGGGGCTGATGGGGTGTGGTGAGAAGCAGTGATGAGAGGTGCAAATGCTGGAGGGGCCTTACTGCCTTTGCCTTCAGGCATCCACATCTGGGCTAACCATCCTAAATGTCTTTTGCAGTCATGGGAGAAATAGGCATTTTTAGGGTGGAAACCTATTTTGAATGTCTGCTTTTAGTGTGGAATTACTTAAAAACTACTCACATGGAATTTTACAGGAGTTAATCATATGTTTAAACTGTAGTTCTTATGTTATATTTTGGGAGGAAGGTCCTAGGGTGTAAATGCCAGAGGGCACTATCACATGGATACTGCTTCCCTTGGGTAGACAGAAGCTGAGCTGCTGTCAGATTTGCTGTCAGTCATTCAACAGTTGGGAGAGTCTGGACAGACTTCCTGAAGGATTGGTATATGCTACTGGGCTGTGAAAAGGATATTTAATCCAAAATTCAGAGAACATATTTTAGGCTTGAGGATTTCCCAAAGCAAATAAAAAAGTGTGAGAAATTCTGGTCCCAGACTGAATTGCTCCAAGACCAGTCCTGGTTTCACACTAGGCTCAATGCTTTCCTGTCTGACTCCTGTGGGTTTTGATTTAAGAGTTCTTCCTTTTTCTGTTGGCATGAATTTTGAAAATTCTTTTACTTCTTTGGTATCGTTCCAACTTTGCCAGACTTCATGATATGATATTTTTCTGGTGAAAAATGAGTGAAGAATTTATAGTAATTGACTGGAAGACATGATGTGTGTTTTAATCAGATCCTGAATTAATATTTTGAAGTAAGATGCAGAGATACTTTATTAATAGCTGAGTGTTTTAAACATCAAGTTTTTGTACCTGCCTGTCAAAAAGTCCCTCACTGAGGTGTCCTGTCTTATAATTGACAAGATGTATGCATAAGAAATTTGGTGTTTTGCCAGGAGATCTAAGTCTTCCATGTCATACAAAGGTATTGCTTTGATAAACTGTTAAAATTTTCAAATAACACAAAAAAACACAGCTGGGAGATGTTTATGGTACCTTCCCCTACGCAAGAGAGCTGACTTTTTAAACACAGCTTTTAAAGTATTTACCTTCACCTTTATCTTGGATTTAACACTCAACAGCAAATTAAATTTTGCTGTGAAATACAGTTCTGTGCCAAAAATTTAAAATCCAAGATCCATAGGGTGAATAGTTCTTTTTATAGATTCCCCACTTCTCCCTTTTGAGTCTTTACAATAATAAAATGCTTGTGGGATTTACAAGATGTTAATAGGCAGAGGCTACTTTGAACTTATGCAAGGAGGGCTGTGTTGCCTGTTTTTTCAGCTGTACTTTACAAAGGAACATCTGAACTATTTTTAGGCACATTCCTTGTATAAATTTTATCTGAAGAAAAATAATTTATCGAGATATTCTATTTGAATTTCACAGAACTCTTGTTTTATATAAACATTGGATTTAACCCTGTTTTTAAGGACAATTTTGTGTGTTGAAGAACAAGCTTTAGTAGTTACAGTGTTGTAAGTCTAGTTTATCATTCTTCTACTGTTTCATTAACAAGCTGAGTTTAATTTTCAGTAATTTCCTCTAATATATATTACTCAATGGGTTTTTTTTTCTGCTCTTTTCAAACCTTTCCCACTGTCATGCAGCGCATTAAATCTGGCAGAGAGGGCAGCGCACGTGGCCGCAAAGAGGGAAGTGGCGGTAAGTAGTCAAGGCCTCTCCTTAAATATCAGTTTTGACAGGACCCTGAAGAAAACAGATTTTCTGAAAGTGTTTTTAAAGCCTCCTTTCATGCTGAAAAGCACACAAATATGCACTGAGTGATATGTAAGTACTTCAGAAATTTTGTTTCATACTTTTTGATTTTCTCATTGCTGTATGAAATCACAACTGGTACAGTAGCATGGATTTGGTCCCACATTTATGTTTTATATACAGACTTTACTGTATTCCTAAAGCTAAATTTCTAATTGTTTTCAGTGCTGTGGACATGAATGTTTTTATCCCATTAACTTGGTATTTGAACATTTTTAACTTTGGAATATTTACTAAAAGGAATCATTTATTATAATAAAACAGAACACATAAGCCATGGAGAATAGGAATTCATTGTTTCTTTATCTAACCTGAAGGAAAGGGAATTTTGTGGCCACCGTGTAATCTGCTATGATAGGTGTTTGTTACAAGTTCAACAGATTGTTCTGTGCAGCCAACTCTGTAATAAGGATAACATACCCATTACTGTCTTTGAGCTCATCCTTCCCCTTATCTCTGTATAGCAGTACTGAAGTTCTGGAGTCTTCCCTAGAAGAAAGCTTCTCCTTTGGCCACTCAGTCTCCCTGCTTCTATAGATTTGCAGATCTGATTTCCATAAATATAAAACTCCTGCCCTGTAAATCAGGAAACTGCCCTGTATTGTCTTTTCTGCACTAAGTAGCCTGCATATTGGCGGGGTAATGATTTTTCCCTACCATTATTAAATCCATGAAATTAGTAATGTAAACCTAACAGTCCCCCACTGCTGCTGTAAGGAAACTAGAAGACTTTAGGCTACTTCAGCCACCTGCAAAAAAAAACAAAACAAAAAAACAAAAAAAAAACCACCAAAAAAACCCAACCAAACAAAACCCCATTTTAACCCAAAAAGGAAATTTTTTCTTTGTATCCTGCTTTTGGTTTATCTTGATATCAATGGGTTTCATTAGAAGATATCCCCAGTAAATTCTTGCCTCTCTTCCCTTCCTTTTACAGAGAAATATTTTATGATGTTTTCTTTCTTATTTGGTAATCTTATTTCTCCACCTACATAGCAGATATTTTACTACACTTATCAAATTCTATAGGGTCATGAAAAGTCATGGCAATTACTAATGTAATCTGAAGATGACCTTAGAATGCTGTTACATTTATGAAGACTGCTTCCCTGGATTTTCTGAGGGTTAAGAGCGACTGTTAGGTGCTTCAGAGAGATCTCATTCCTTTTCCAGCTCAGTAGTTTCACTAGAGAAGCTTTTCAATAATTTCTTGATGTGTGGAAGAAACAGCCATTCACCTAGGATTGAATTTTACCTGTTCTGGGCTTCAGGCCAAAGTAATTCTTTTTTTAAGTAACAGAGCAGGGTGGAAGAGGATGGAGAGTTTCTGGGCCCTCCTTTGTTACATAAACCCTGTGATCAGGCTGCCAGCTGGAGGTGCCAACAAAACAGTACTGTGAGACAGGATTGGTCCCTGTTCTCTGTCATTAAGAGGAATCTACTTCAGCACACAGCAAGTAGAAATGAAGAGCAGCATTGGTAGCAGGCAAGGGTATTTACAGCTGTGCAAAACTTTGCATCAGGTGTGTAGGGAAATGGCACAAAGGGTCTCTTTTCTTCCAGCTCTATTTTGGAATTATCCCCACCCTCATTAATGAAAAAGGGGCATGTTTCAGGAGGGAGAGAGTAATTTAGCAAAAGAAGGTGTACCTAATGCTCATGCTGAAAGGATGCTAAGACAATATAAATCCCACAAACTACCAGTTTGTCAGTATTTCTTTAAAACACGAAAGTATCTATGGAAAGTTGTCTTTTTTCTTTCTTTCTTTCTTTTTTTTTTTTTTAATTTTAAAACAATAAGAGAGGGGATGAGAGGTTAAGAAGGGTAAGTGTTGACCTAGAATTTGCCCTATCAGTAATTCCTAGATTGTTGAGTTTAAGATACAATGTCAAATATATGAAAGAGTGGAAAAAAACGTAGTTTGGGAACAAGTCTGTGTAAGAGCATGTTTGAGAAGTCTTCATTATACAAATTCGGTGCCAGAGATCCAGCCTTTCTGGAAATGACTTGGCAAACAAGCAAAGGTACAAAGAGGGTCCTGTACTGAGCCTAGAGTTAACTTCCTGCTGGGATTCTTAATTAAAAGTTGTGGTGAGCTGTACTACTTATATGTATTTTTAGAATGAGTCAAAGGCACTGGGCACATTTTAACTGGTAATGTTGGCTCTAGGGAGCCTTATCAGGGAAGAAACTGGACACTCACAGCATCAGATGTTAAGGACTGTGTTGTATTTTGTCCACATTGTACTGAGGTTGACTAATAGAAACCTGAACACCCAAACATTTTATTTTGTCCAAAGCTTGGCTTTGCTCACCTGGGTTATGAGCTGTAATTTGCAGTTTCATAAGTTTGTGTGCATGGCCTGTGTGAAGATACGTATGAAATATAAACACAGGTTATTTTATTTCATAATATTAGTATGCGTTTGATAAATTAATGACTTCAAAAGGAGAGAAAAAAATAAGTGTATACATTTTAAGGTTAATCTTTTCCAGTGGCATTGCCAAGACCAAAAGGGGTCATTTTCCTATACTATATGAGGGATTTGCCATCATTACTGAACCCAGTGAAGCATGGAATCCTCCTTAGTTTAGTACTTACTAGCTAACTGAAGTCTTATGCATTCCAGATATTTTAGGTATGATGCCTGTTTTTTTTCTTTCCTCTTAGCAACTCACTGTCCCCATACTTGCTAGCATTCCTATGAGATTTTTTTCCCCAAGTATTTTGTCCCCATATAGTTATTTATATTAAGAGTATTAATAATTCAGGTTTCCTTGTTTTAGGAAATATGATCTAAAATTGCTTTTAAAGAGGAAGCTAAGAAGAAAGAGAACTAAGCCAGCAAGGTTTGTACTTCATAGGGCATTCAGTACTTTGCCAATATAAATTAAAACAGAAAGGGGTGTGAGATGCACCACAGCACAGTTTCAACAATACTATTGGTGTGTGCATGAATGGTAGACAGAATGGAACAGAGAGATCAAGAAAACTGACATCTATATCAATGTCAGTTATAGTCTGCCCTTGTCTTGAGAGATAGATAAGCATTAAATCTAAAATCCCTACCCAAAACTGAACACATTTGTCACTCACTGTAAAAAGGGAAATTTTCTTCTCCCCACAATTATCAGATTTATGGTTTTAAGTCTTACTTTGGTTATGTTGGAAGCAAATGACATTGATACAGTCCTGTTAAAATTATTATTTTTAATTGTAAGAAGGAGGAAAAAAACCCCAAACCACAATACCATGAAACCTTGAAGGGAGCTAACAGTAACATCTGAGTTTAGGCAGTTCTCAAAGATTTTCTTTCCAATAATCTTTTCTTGTTTTCATACTCACTTTTTTGTGTTTTGCAGATATGATTGTAATTTCCAGAACTTAGCAGTTGGTGCACTGTGGTTTTTACTGCCATAAGGGATTTTTCCTGTTTGATAGCATAATGCCTTTATAAGTGTAGATAATGCAAAGTATGACATTAAGGAGTCCATTCCCATGGCAGTGTTTACTTGGTCTCTGCATTTGCCCAGCTCCCTGAATGGGGAGTTTTGTGCTGGATGAGAGGAGACATGCAGTCTCGGACAGGAGCCCAAAGAAGCAGTGTTGAATTCAGAAGATGAAAGGCTGAGTACTTTGCATTCTCCTTGTTACCTAGGCCTGTCAGGATGGATTTGGAAAATAACCCACTTGGGAATAATTTAGGTGTCTTTTCCCTTTTTCATTTCACCGGTGACTCTGTCAGTTTGTCCATCCCCAAAGATTTCCCGTATTCAAACACCCTTTACCATCCCAGAGGGATCTCCTTATTTATTATGGAGGTGTGTTTTAGATGTGAGAGCTGTAGGCATCCCATATAATCCTGACTGTGATAAAGATGAGATTTTCTTGTTACCCTGCAGCCAGGACATGGCAATCATTTATATTTGCTAGGCTTTGTGTGCCTGTTGATGCCTCATTAATTACAAGTCATTTTGGGATGGTTCCATTGGCTGTGTGTGAAGAATAGAAAAAAGTTTTCTTAATTAATGGAGAAGGGAAAATTGTTGAAATGAAGAGAACATCTTAATCTGTTTTCTTCTCTGAACTCACCTAAGGAGTGAGCTGAACTGACACACCACAAACAATTTTCATTCAGCAGAATTTCAAATCAAAATGAACAGCAGCAAAGTTATAAATTGCATCTACTTCCCATGCTCTTGCACAGCTTTAATATATTTTTCTCCCTTCTGCACTGAACTTACTCTCCTCTTTGGTCAAACCAATGCCCATTCTTCTGCAAAGATGGTGTCTTCATCCCAAATATGAAAGATACACAGAGTTGCACTTAAAACACATTCTGGATTTAGTGGAGAGTTAGCCCACTGTGCTCTTTGTTACATAAACATTTTACAGAGGAGGTAGATTACCAAACAATCTTACCCTTTGATGTCTTTTATTGATGAGTAAAATAGTACTAAAAATTCTAATTTACATTCTTTGTGGTACTGGAGGAATTTCCAATGCAATAGGGTCATCACTGTAATTGCAACTAGTTAGATTCCTCTAAAAAATAAATGCAAATACAGTGGATTTTTTGGCTTGAAGTACACACAGGTATCATGTGACACAGGAAGAACCAAAATGCATAAAAAGATTGAGAATCATTTTTGCTAGGTATCACTACTTAAAATAGGACAATTACAAAATAGGATTATTTTTGCAGTATGTTGCATTATTCATTGTTCTGCCATATAAAATTGGTCATTTTTTAAAATTAGATTTTAAATTTTGATTCTTTTAAATTCCCATCCAAATTCTATGTGAAGGAATTAGTTCAAATCAGTTTTTGTAAAACATTGAACAACTCTAAATGAATTAAACAGTTCTAATAGGACAATTTAAACATCCTAAATATAATCATATGGCCATGACTTTTAAACAGATGAGAGGAAGGAATGCACTGTAAAAGATATCAGCATGGAGAATGTATTATTTATGTCTTTGTATGTATAGTCCTCAGCTAAGGCTGTTTAACACAGACTGTGAGGGGAAGGTAATGTCAGCATGATAATCCAGATCTCAAGTATTATGATTTTACAGAGTAAATGTACTTATAAATCAGATTTTATATTGACCAGCTCTGTGTAATCGGTTCCTGTTGCTTTTTCAACTGAAATCTGGAGCTGTTTCATGTGTAGGTGTGCACATTGTCACCCCAAAATGAGTACAGTGGGGATGGCCTCTGCATGAACTACAGTAATAACTTACTCAGTAAAAGCCCAATAAGTCAATAAATAGAGACTGGATATTCATTGCAGTGAAGGTTTCCTTAGATACAGAGCAGTTTAGTTCAGCAGTGGTCTTCCATTATTCAAAAGCTACTTTCAATTAGGTGCAGGTGTTTGTACAGTTAATACAGTAATAGAGAGAAAATTAATTTGCAGTTTCAGAAATATCTACCTGTAGTCCTCTGGTTGTAGCTACAATCAGATGCTAATACTCAAAACTGTGCTCTTAGTAAATCTTTTCATCCAGAGTCACACTGTTATCTTTGTTTTCTTCTGTGTATTACTTTAGTGAAAGTTAATTTCATTCCCATAATTTGAAATGTATATAAAATCTTTTTCCTAGATGGGGTGTGTGCAGCAGGGAATGATGAGTAGAAATTGTAAAACCTGCCTCCAAAAAGTATGTGTGTCTGTGGAAAAAATGCTTTAAAAACAACTCCTTCTCTGAAGTTTACTGTAGGATCTATATTGCAAGCTTATATTCTTTAATATTGCCAAATTATGTGTGAATGTATACTAAGTAAAAACATGTATATGATTCTCCAAACAGAGCTAAAAAAGCAATTTCAAGATGATATTTAAACTTCTGGCAGATCATGTTACATGGTCAACAGAATTTTTAATAGATGCTATATTGGCAGCCAAATCCTGTTTGCCATGGCAAGAGGGTCAAGAAAAGCTTACCCCAAATGGCTTAACAGCTAGGGCATTCCTTCTGAAAGCTGGAGCTGTGGGTTTGAACTCCCTCAGGTGAAAGAAAGCATTGAGCCAGAGGTCTCACATCCTGAGCTGCTGTCTGACATCTCCATGTAATGCAGATGGTGTCAAGCACCTCTTACTTTCTTCTGGGTGCCCTTTAAAATGAAAGGTGCTCCTCTTCCTCATCTTCGGGTATGCTCAGAGCATACTGCAGTCCACAGAGGCTTGATGTGGTTTTGCATATTAGCGTAATCTAAACTAAATGTGAAGAACTAACCAGAAGAGTTATTTCCCTTCACTCTTGCTGGATATAGTGCTCATACAGAAGTAAGGTGAGCAGTGTTGCTTTGCTGGTCTACCTGAGAAAAGGTTTTCATTAGGTTACTTTTAAATGTACCTAGTAAAACATAAGGATCCTAGAACATCTAAAGAAGCCTCTGTTTTCAATTGTATTTTTTTAGGTCAGTAAGATGTGCAGGTAACTAGTGGATATTCTGTTAATCCCACCCAGTTTGGTTTGTCTACCATCTTTTTCTTCCCTCTTTCACTTAATATAAAGTCTTTCACCTTCCTCTGGTAGCATTGCTAGCGACCATGTGTTTTTCTCCTTCACAGCTGAGATCATTTGTTATGCCATTTTCCTCCTCTTTTCTTTTCATTACATGCAGGTCTTCCTTTCTGGGACCATCCAATTAAACCTATGGAATTTCTTCAACCAGATCAGTCTTCTCCTAGTGTAGTCTGCTCTGTTGTTCCAGTTTTTGCATCTCTTTACTGCTCCTCATAACTTTATTTATCATCTTAAAAATTACTTGGTTTCCTTTATGCAAGACTGTGCCTACTTCTATCCTACTCTTTTTCTCATTGATTATTTGTATTTTCCTCGAAACATCTTCATCCATGCCATTTCTGAAGGCCACCTCTCACCTCCTTGTTGCACAGGCCTGTCCAAAGCCCACTCAAATCAAGGGGAGGCCCTTTTGTAATTTCACAGCCCTTTAGTTGAGTTTCTCTTCAGGAAAACCCATTGTTTTCTCCCCGTTTCTTCAAATTCTTCAAATGTTACTTCTTTCATGAGACCTGTCAGTGAGAATTGGTCCAAGGGATGTTGATGTACCTTAAAGTATGTATTCCTTGCCTTGAAATTTCAACTGTAATATGTGCCTTGTGAACTTATTAACTGTTTGATATGTGGCTGCATATATTAGATCTTTCTTGGAGCAGAGACATCTTCCAGTTTAGGGTTGAGCAAACAGAAGTCTGTGGTAGTATTTATAGAAAGATAAATGTTTGGGGGAGGGGAGGTTTCTTTTAATTATAACAATATCTATTAAAATAACATTTGTAGTAAATCAGACAATGGCAATATGTTGCCAAGTCCAGGCTTGGTAATTAATGTTTGCTGAATGAAAGCCATTTTTCCTCCTTACGATGGAAGACTTTTAATACCCACGTTGTTTGGTGTTGTAAATGAACATGTCTCTCTTTGGCTGCACATCCTGCCTTGTAAATATACCAAGTCGAACTCAAAATGTTTTCTCCCCGGAGAAAAAATATTGCATAAAAATTTCTTGTAGTAGATGAGATTGAAAGCTTGGCATGAGTGTGAAAAAGAGATTCAGAGGTGAAGAGAATATTTAAAGTGTCTGGAATACTGCTGTGGCAGGAGAATGTTAATCTGATGTTGTCCGGGCAGGAGGCAGCCCTTGGAGCCGACACATTCCTTGGGGCCCTGCTGCAAACTGAGCTGCCAGCAGAGTGTTTACAGCGAGCTGCAGGGCCAGCATGGTGTGTACACACGGACTGAGCCTGCCTGCCACGCAGACAGCACATGGCACATATGCTCTTCTAATTAAAAGCAAACTTAAGTGTTGCATTTAACCTTGACAGTACTGAGCAGGTGGATCACACTGATGTGTTAGTAGACACACAAACACAGGAAATGTCCAGTGTACATTGTGACAGTGTTTATATTTATCATGTTTATTTTATGTGACTGTAATTTATAAGCAACTGAAATGTCAGCATTCAAAGCAGAAATATTTTAATGTGTTTACTCCAAAGTCATAAGGCTGTGTATATTTTTTAAAAAACGTTAACACACACATGTGTGGACACAGTGTCCACTGTGTTTTAAAGACCACTATTACAAATGAGTACTGTGTCTGTCATGAAAAGATGGTTTCATCCAAGTCCAGTTTGACAGATAGTAGTAGCTGAATTGATGTTAGTCTTGTATCGTGGTTTCACAGAGCATAACAGCATGTTGTCTTTTTTTTTTCCCCCCCAGATAGTGGTGGTACCAAAGGGGAAAGACTGAGTGCCAAACTAAAAGTTCTGCCTGGAACAAGTGAACCCTATGAAAGTAGCAGCAGTAAAGAAATAGGCAAGTAGACATCTTATACCTTTTTTAATTTCATGGTCCTCAGGGAGAGGAAAAATAAGGAGAGAGGAAAAAATGTAAGTTGTTGGAAGAGTATGTAAAATTTGATAATTGGGGAAACATTTTCCCATGCAAATTAGGCTTTCGCTTCATTTTTCAGAGCTCATTATAAAGTAATTTTAAATATTAAGAAATGTGGCCCATGTTAATATTACTTCCGATATCTGTCTGCTGTGTCCTTTAAGTCAGTTCTTGCCATTCTGCAGTCATAGGTTCTTCAATAAGACTGAATTTTCTGAGGGGTTTAAAAACCCAAATTCATGTGGAATGTGGTACTTCCTAAAACGTCATTCCCCAAACCAGTCATCAGTCTTGCTGTTCCTTGCACGTTTCCGAAGTCTTTTACTCACTGTAGTATAATGAGAGAAATTTTTAGAAAAAACACCAAGAGGCTTCCATCAGTAGAACTCTGGAACTTTGCTTTTATGCCCTGCCTCAGTTCCTGAATGCAGTGTTTTGTTCTCCTTCGGCATTCGTATGCTCTTTCTGGTCTGCATTTCAAAGACACAGATGTGTAGTGCTAAGTCCTAATCTTGTATTTGATTTTGTATGTTTAAAACCAGCTAAAGTTAAAGCTAAAGTAATCTGTAACTGTTTCACATGAATTTATTTAAACCCTAGATGCCTCCTACGCAGATCCACTTGGCCCACAACCAGAAAGACCAAAAACAGCAGCAAGAAAAAGAATGGAGGAAGATGATTTTGCTGATGAAGAATTAGGAGAGGATCTGCTTCCAGAATAGCATATGAGCCACTCATCAATTTTTCAGACCTTGTAAAAGTTTTAGCTGAAAAACTTTTCATTCATAATGATTTTGTAGTGGATTTTTATAAACTATTCATTAAATACTTTGAACATGTGGTACCTTATGTTAAAAACTTGGATTTGTAATTGCAGTGTCTTCTGTGATTGATTAAAAAATAATGGTGAGGTTTTTTTACTCATGCATAAGATCTACACAAGTACTCAAACACATTGCAAGCTGTATCAAATGTGTAAAGCTTTTGCTTTCAGGGATACATACAATGATAATATTAAACAGAAAAGCCTCTAAAATTTCATCTTTGAATGCAGAATACCTCAAAGCAATGCTTGTAAGGTTGAAAATCCTGTAGCCTTCATCCAAAGCCATCCAAAGAATTTATTTAAGTGCTGTGAACTGTCCTGAAAATGCTGGGTATGACCTTGGTCTTCCTTAAGGTCCCAATTCAGCAAATCATTTTGCACTGATACCAAAGAAAGCATCTTAATTTTAGCCTACTCTTAGATGAACTAGAACCATTTTGCAGTTTCTCAGCAAAATGTCCTTATTTTTGTTTTTTGGTTTTTTTTTTCTATTTTGAGTGGTCAGAGTTGTCTGGATTTCAGCCTAGTTTGCTGAGAATTGCTAATTAGATTGCAGCTTCTGGGTCTTATGTTGGAGACTGTGGCACTGACCACACAGTGATAGTTTTCTACAGCCTAAGCTGAGTATAGGCAAAGAAGTTATTTACAGAAATCACCATTTTGCTTATGAACTGAACAAGTTTGATCTCAAGTTACTGAGACATGTCAAATTCCTGTAGTAGGAATCACTTTGGGGAGATGAAAAATATTAGTCAGGTGTTCAGAATTTTCTAATAAATACTTACAAAACTAGTCCACTGAGATGGCTTGTTTTTGGAACCCTGGCATGTGTTTGGTTAATAGTTGGACTTTGAATTCTTGCATTTCAAAGTGCAGTAACCAATCTTCTGAAATTTTCAGCGCTCCTTCTCAGTGTTGCTGAGTGCTGCTCAGACTGTTTGCCAGTGACAGTGGAGAAGTGTCTTTGTATCTTCATGAAATGTTTTTTCAGGTTTTAGAAATGCTGCCCAGTTTCATAGGATGCCTGCAAGTGGTCAGAAGTGTCCTGTGGGGTGTATGAGCTGCCTTGTGTGTGACATGCTTCCCCTGGGACTGGAGCAGTGTTTCATCTGGGATTGCAGCGCTTCCATGTGATGGTAGGAGCAGAGTGTGTTCAGTGCTGTTTATGGAACACCCCGAGGGGCTCCCCAAAGAAGAAAGACAAGGTAAGCTCTGGGGCCTGATCCTTCTGAGGGGTGGGAAAGAGCATGAGAAGGAAGTGGATGGCAGCTGCCTTATTTCTGCAAGTCTCTTGCCTGTTCCTCAGTCCTGCTGTATCTACTGCTCTGGTTGTAGAACGACAGATTCCTGGATATCATGGTAGTTCTTTCTGTCAGGCTTAGTCTTGGAAGACTTAGACCACCAGGATGCAATGTGCCATGCAGGAGGGAGCATTTTCAGCTACAGACTGCAGTGACATCTGAGGTATGAGTTAATCACAGTAAGAGGAAATAAATGGGACCATGGCAGGGAGTGTAGATACAGCTGTGAAACAGTGCAGAAGAGAAGGCAGGTGAGATACTGCCATGGTCTTCTCACAAGAAGACATTTGAGTAGACTCCAGGGGGTTGACCCTGGCTGGATGCCTGGCACCCACTGAAGCTTCTCACTCGCCTCTGCGGCTGGGCAGGGAGAGAAGATGTAGCAGAAGGGTCATGGGTTGAGATAAGGACCGAGAGATCACTCACCAAAGACCATCACAGGCAAAACAAATTTAGAGATACTAATTAAATTTATTGTTAACAAAATCAGAGCAGGATAATGAGTAGTAAAATAAACCTTCAAAACACACTCCCTCCACCCCTCCCTTCTTCCCAGCTCTACTTCCTCCCACAGTGATGCTCAGGGAGAGAGGGGAATGGGAATCATGATCAGTTCCGTAGCCTCTCCTGCTGCTCAGGGAGAGGAGTTGTTCCCCTGCTGCACCATGGGGTCCCTCCCACAGGAGACAGTTCTCCATGAACTTGTCCAATCTCATGAGCAACAGTCCCCCTCAAACTGCTGCAGTGTGGGTCACTCTTCCCCAGGGTGCAGCCCTTCAAGGACAGGCTGCTTCAGCGTGGGCTCCTCAATCCAGGGGCCTCCCATGGGGTCACAGCCTCATCTTGGGCATCACCTGCTCCAACATGATGGGCTCCAGGTGGATCTCTGCATCCCTGTGAGTCTCCATGGGCTGCAGGGACAGCTGCCTCATCACAGTCTGCACCAAGGGCTGCAGGGGAATCTCAGCTCCAGTGCCTGGAGCACCTCCTGCCCCTCCTTCTGCACTGACCTTGGTGTCTGCAGGGCTGTTCCTCTCATGTGTTCTCACTCTGCTCTTCTCTGGCCACAATTACATCTGTGCAGTAACTTTTTACAAAATTCTTCTTAAATATGTTATCTCAGAGGCATTACCACCATTTCTAATAAGTCCAGCCTTACTCAGCAGCACATCCATCTTGGAGCCAGCTGGCATTGGCTCCACTGGACGTTGGGGAAGCTTCTGGCAGCTTCTCACAAAAGCCACCCCTGTAGCCTCCCACTACCAAAGTCTGGCCATGCAAATCCAATACAGCATCTAATCAAACATTGCAATCACATAGGCATGTGCATGATAAAGTGGCATGAAGTACCAATAACTTGGGATACAGTTCACAACTTAGTCTGTAGAAAAACTCCTGCCAACATCAGAGAGATTTTGATCAGCAGCAGTTTCTCGATTCAGTTTGCCCAGATGCATAACTGTACATTGGGTAAAATTCTGTGGATTACAAACAATTGCACTTTTGTTCCAGCCCTGCACAAACTCACAGGCAGTTCTGGAACATGTTGTTTCCTATGTACAGACTCCCAGGGACCTCTGGAACATGCTGTTTCCTATAGCATGAGGATCTGATTATATAATGCTTTGGGTTATGATGAATTTGCATGTTATTTTGCAAGCACAGTTGAGTTTGTTCTGAACTGACAGAAAGCCATGTGATCCAGCTCCAACACCGGAATAGTAAGTCCTGCTGACAGTCAAAATGATGTAGTCCAGGTTCATCCACTTCAAAGCCATGTTCACTATGGCTGCATCTCTACTGGAACTGCAATGTTGCCAGGGCAAGCCAGAGCAGAGGAGGGGATGTGTACCCAGCTGTTCTGTAAAACCAGTAGCACAGCAGTGCACAGTAGCACAGTTTTGGACCATGACAATTCATCTCCCAGACATTTGCCTTGCATGATCCAAAGGTAAGCCTGGGCCAGGAGTCATTCTTTGGAAGCAGCTTCAGTGCATCATCCTTCTTCTTTGGTGTAAGATGTTCTGTATGAGGGAACGCAAGAGTCAAGGACTGGACTCAAGGCCAAAGAGTGATCCCTGATGGAGATTAATACAACTGGGATCTGTGGAGAAAGAAGCTACACGCACATCTCCAAAGTGCTGGGTCACCATGCTGGAATGCCTCAGGCTGTCCCACAGGTGAGCACACCTGCGTGATTCAGGCAGCTCAGCTCTCCAAGGAAATGTGGAGTGCTTGTTTCAAATAATTGCCTATGTTATATGGGATTATTGTGCTATGTTGATGTGATGTCCCTGACCCTGTCCTTGCCATTTAGCTCGAGTGTAGTGAGTTGTGTTCCCTGCTGCCATGTAGGATGCCCTTGGCCCTGAGATAGGTCTTAGAAACCACAGGAGTGGAAACCTGAATGAGTTAAATAGTTCTATTTTCATCCACGAAATTCATGCAGAAACTTTTTGTCAGATTTGATTGCACAAAACAGACTACATCTCCAGAAGCCACACACTGCAGGTATGTGCTTCCAGCAGCATTTAAACCCCATCTTGTGCTTATCATTCTGGAATTAGTCAATTAATCATTAAAGATTCCTGATATTATATTAATTTATTATTTTATGTTAGAAGAGCAGCAATATTAAACCTAGGAAAATGCTGATCCCCTTGAGAAACTGACTCATGAGGTATTTTATTTTCTATTGTCATGAAAAGTTCTGTTATACAATATTAAACAATCCTCAGCTGACCTCTTAGACTTGAGGTCTTCCTCAGGGTAGGAACTTTCCATACGAAGTTACCTTCCTCTTTACATGTATGAAAAACATCTCTTTGTGCAGTAGCCAAATAGAAATGACTACTTGAGTAGTATTTTATTTATTTCTGAACAAGCCCAGCTCTACAGCATCAAAACATTCTTAATCATATATTTTATGTTTTTCTCTGAACATCCTTTGTCAGATTACATAACTAATTACTTCTAAAACAAAGCTATTCCAGAGTAAAATTGGAACTGAAAATTGTACAAATGTATAGTTCATAGAATCATAGAATCATAGAATGGCTTGGGTTGGAAGAGACCTTAAAGATCATCCAGTTCCAGCCCCCCTGCCATGGGCAGGGACACCTTCCACTAGACCAGGTTGCTTCAAGCTCCATCCAAACTGGCCTTGAACACTTCCAGGGATGAGGCATCCAAAATTGCCAATAAATAGTTTTATGATAAAATTTTATGAGAAAGGGCTGTTTCTCTTGGTTCCTTTGTGAGAGCAGTATGAGATCATAAGAAATTAATCTCATTTGCTACATTTTGATTATTCTTGATGTCAAGGACACAGATGATCAACTTTATGGTAAAAAGGCTATTTTTAACCTGTTTGCTCCTCAGTTTCCCCCTTAGAAAATGAAGTCTTTGGAAGATTCTGCACTTCTCAAGAATTCCCTTTTGCAAAGTTAAATTGCCTAACAACTGTAAAAATATGCTGAGATGCTGCTGCTGAAGATGCCAAGGACGCTGCAAAGTGGTATTACAACTGTGGGGAAGATGAATGGGAACAGAAGAGTTTGGGTGACAGGTTATCTGCAAACAGAATGTGAGGCAGAAGGGCATCTTTGAGGAGTAATTAAATTCTCTCTCTGAAAATTTGTATCTGCTGGGGATGTCAGCTGAATGTTTGTTCCACCCAACAACTTGAGATGTTCAGCTTGAAGGTGTGTATGATTATTTTTAAAACCTTTTTCACATCATTATTTCAGATAGAGACAGGATCTCATTAATGCTGTAGCAGGATGAGAATAAGCAGTTGGAATATGCCAGTGTAGGGCAATTCTGTCATTTTTGTGACAAGCATATTACTGTGGTATCACTGATAATGTTTGTCACGATAATGTGATTTTTATGTGTGAACTACAGTATCTGAAACCAGCTGTTGTGTGCCAGAGCAGCTATGGAAGACAACAACCCCAACCAGAAAATGTCCTTACAATGCTGCTCCTTGGGGACTAAAGTGTCTGACAAGGGCTACATTCTTACATTTATTATCAGGCTTTCACCATCATTCCAATGATTCTGAAACAATTTTCCAAATTATCATAACGGTCTGATGATAACATATTTGAAAAGGATTTTTTTCTCCTGCTATGACACATTTTTCTCCAGCTGTTGGTAACAATGTAAGTTTGAAGACACAAACCTGGTGTGTCCATCATTTCAGTGTTTAACATGGCATGAAATGCTCTCTGGTGGAATCAGGTGCAGAAAAAGTTTCTTTTTATTTATATGAACTCACTAAAAATGTCTTTAGTGACATTTCACTTGCTGAGCTTTGTTTTCTTTGGAACATCCTGACTTTCTCATAGCAGGAATTTGTGGAACTGAACTTATTATCTGACCCTGATCACTGTGGTGATAATCTCAGGAGAGAGGTAGGTAGCAGTCCCAAATATAAATATTGAATGACAATCTCCAGAAAAAAACGTTTAGAATATTACATAAAAGTGATAGACATAGTTCTGAATTGATTGAAATATCCTGTATTACATCAAATTCAGGACGGATTTCATATTACTAAATATTCTTTCAATATTTCATTTGTATAGATATTTTAAATCCCTCTCAAATTCTAAGAAAATTCTAAATTAACACCAATGACAAAGATACTGGTTAGTAATTTCTTAAAGTCGTGGAAGAACCTAAGTTGCCAAAGTGTATTTGGGAATATTTTGTGACTCAGATGTCTCTAGGGTAGACTATGCCACAAGAACTGGCATAGCACTTGGAGTTCCTCTGTAATGGAATCTCACTTGCTGACCTTCTGTACTTCTTATTATTTGAATCTATGTGATTTTTCAAAAGACAATTCGATGCAACTATTGTACAGAATTGGAATATTGCCTAGATAAGACACAAAGCCTTAAATTCAATGGCAATTTAATGCCTGTGCCATTGTTTTCTTTTCATCTGCTCTGATTTTTTGAGGCAGGCCTCTCCCAGAAATGTTGATGCATATAAAGGAAGTAAATAAAACTCACATTTTGCAAAGCCAAGCGTGACATCCTCATGCCACTCAGAAATCTGAAATTTCTGAAGATGCTTATTGGTCTAAGGAAGAGTAATATAAAAAGACCTGTGGTGGTAAATATTTGCCACATTGCCACACACACCACTCAAAGGTGGTGAAGTAACAAAAGGTGCATGGTCAGGGCTTAGACTGGGCTGGGCTAAATGGTCACACACCTTGTTCCAGAGGAGAGTTTGGAATTCGGTTTAAAACTGTCCTTCCTCAGAGCTGAAATCTGAGTTAAAGGTCAAGATTCTGCTAATAAGTGATACTGATCTGTCACGCATATGGCACAAAAAATCACTAAAAATTATAGTTAGATTTAACTGTATAACTTTTCAGAAGCCACAAAACCAAGTCACTTCATTACATTTGAATTCGAATGCCAGACCATTCTGTTTCAACTCCAGCCTGTTTGGTGAAGTTGATGTCTTGTATTTCTGTGGTACCAAGCTGGGGTTTCTCAGTCTTTGTATAATTTATGATCCATTTTCCCTTATTCCTAACCTGTATTTTCATATTTAACTATCCTTCTCCTAAATGCCTCAATAGATGTGCAGGACTTAATCAGAGCACACGAAATATTTGATTCAAGTGATGAATTCTAAAGTCTGTTTTTAATGCACACCATTTCAGTGGACCACATCTTTTATGAACCAGAGTACTATTTATATCCTTATTTTTGTGGGTTGTGCCAGAGGCCATGATTATATTGTATCGTGTTTTTAAAAGTAAAGAATAGGTGGAAAAGCCATTGGAGGTGAGACTCACCTCAACCTCCTTGAGGTAGGTACGATGCAAATTTCTCTTCTTCGGAAGGGGCTTCTCTTGCAGCCAGCAGAGTGCCCCTGCCCTGGATGTCTGCCCCAGGCCGCCTCGGCAGGAGGAACGGGAGGATCGGGCCTCACGGTCGCCAGCCCCAGCCTTCGTGCTGGACATCCACACCTCGGTGCCTGCTGGAGAAACGGCACAGCTGGGATGGAGAAACGTGCCAGAGGTGCTGCCTGGAATCGGGTAAGTCGGAAATCCCAAACCCTTACAAGGGATAGTGCCAACTGCCCTAAAGTGACTGGGAGAGTCCGGGCTAGAGCAGTCCCTTCTCCAGCTGTAAATCCCCACATTTTTTCACCTCAATCTTGACACTTTGGCTCCGACTGGGCCAAATCCCCCTGGCTCTGCCTCAGTCTCGAGCCCTGGCCCAGAGGGTGCCACTGGATGCCGGCTGTCCCGGCGGGGCTGGGGACAGCACGGCCTCTGCCCGTGCAGCCGGTGCGGGGGGAGGGAGAGCGGGGCTCCCGACGGCAGCCCCGGGCTTGCGGGGCGCGCCGGGCCGATGGCTCGGCGGAGTGGCCGCGGTGGGGCCGGGGCTCGGATCCGTCCGTGCCCGCCCGTGCCCGCGGGGTGTCCCCGGGGCCGCGGGCAGCGCTGGGATGCGGGACCGGCCCGCGCCCGGCGCCGAGCGCTCTCCGCCGCCGCGAGCGCCGCCGAACATGTTCCTGGCAGGCGAGGCCAGGGGAGATGCAGCGAGGCGCGGGGCACTTTTCCAACAGCTCCTCCGCCGGGAGAGCCAGTGGCACGGCGCGGCGCCGCAGCCCGCCGCTCTCCCCGGCTCCCTGGAGGAGAAGCAGCCCGGGCGCCATGCAGCGAGGCAGGGTAAGGGACCGCGGGCCGGGGGCTGCGGGGCGCGGGCGGTGGCGGGCGGGCGCGGTGTCCCCGCTGTCCCCATCCCCGCTGACGGCGGCGTCGTTGCAGGTGCGGGCGGCGCTGGCGGCGCTGCTGGCGCTGCTCTGCGCGGCGCTGCTCCCGCTCCGCCCGGAGGCCGCCAGGGCGCCCAAGCAGCGGCCGGCGCGGACCCGGAGCTGCGGCGAGCGGCCCGAGGAGCTGCTGGAGCAGCTGTACGGGCGGCTGGCGGCGGGCATGCTCAGCGCCTTCCACCACACCCTGCAGCCCGAGCCGCCGGGCCGCAAGCACAACGCCAGCTGCCCCGCCGGGGCACGGCCGCCCGCGGACAAGAGGGTCCGGCTCCCCGTCAACCTGCGCAGCGCATCGCCCTGGGCATACAGGTGACTCCGGGCGCCGGGGGAAGGGAGGTGCGGCCTCCTCAGGGGGCCCGGCGGGCTGAAGGGAGCCGAAGCGGTGTCCCCGTGCGGGACCGGCAGCGCCGGGCTCCGCCGGCTTTGCCGCGCCGTGCCCGGGGCGGCTCGGGAGGCGAGGGGTGGCCGCGGCACCGGGCAGCAGCCAGGAAAGGTGCTAAAGCACACGTCTAAGTAGGCGATATAAGGTAATTATGTAAAAACTGCTTGTGTGAGGAATATGTCTAATGGGCAAAAACAGAAATGAATGCGGTGGAGCAAGCTGTGAGATGGAGCTCACACCCACCCGGGAGCACAGACCACCCTCAAAAAGTCACTTGGGCAAATTGTCATATGTGACAATCAGAGGACCCTCAGAAAGGACCGCCACCAAAGAAGCACCTCCTGACTCTGCACAGCCACAGAGGGGCTCAGAGATGCTTTCCCAAAAATGTGACTCCAGACGCTCTGCTGTTTGTAAAATACTTCAGTCTGTGTTCCGGTCACCCACCAACAGAGCCGTATCCTCGCCTACCAGACAGTCCCAAGGGCTCGATGTCCCTTTGCTGTAGGACTATAGGTAAGGAATGAGTAGAGCAGTATTCTACACCTGTGTTTTCAACCTGTGCTTTGCAAACCTTCTTCCTCGGAGGTGGAAACAGGGACTGACAGACTATTTTTAGGGGGTATAAAAACAACTAAGTAAAGTAAATTTTTTGTGAGGCTGGTTAATACACAAAACAAGGGCCTGCACTTCTATAGGAAGCTCTGGAAAAGCTTGGAAACCACTGATCTAGTACACTAAACCCAGTGTGTGATCACATTCTCAGAAGACTATGAAGTCTTCTGGTGGTTTGAATAAGACTGAGTTCTGTTTACAGTTTTCTGTAAAGGACTGCAGACAACAGGAAGCTAAAACGTGCAAACTTAAAAGGAACTGACTTTCTTGCTACTTTTCATACTTTATCCCTGGTATATACTTTGATGCAGTTCCTGTGTATTCAGCAAACAGTTATCTCCTTGTTAGGCTCTCCAATAAATATTTATTTTATGGCATGGGTTTTGCTCGCTTTTAGTGTAAGAAGTAATCCTACTGAGAGAAAGATGGTTTATTTGCTCAGTAAGCTTTTCACAAGCAAAATATTTTTAGCAATACATTTTCACTAAGAAAACTGAGGTTTTTTTAAGCTACCTAAGGGTGCACAAAGCAAATACCATGAGCAAAATACCTACCATTGGGCTCAGGCATTTTTTACAGTGGTTTTGCAAAATACTAGTGCTATCAGAAAATTGTTCCTCTGGTTTGAAAACAGTGCCTTCATCCTCATGTCTTGTTGGGCAGGTATTTATTTTCAGTTGGAGCTCTGTATAGGCTTACTTTTTAACAGAGAACCAGTTGCTTTTTGGGGCTTGGCTTACAAAAGTAAATCCACTGTACTTTTCATACAAGTGTTTTCAGACAGACCCCTAACCATTCACATACAAGTAACTTGATGACATCTCCAAGCTAGGAATTTTTAAAGATAGTGGGGAAGAAGTATTACACCATTAAAAGCAAAACCTAAAATTATATTCAGAGGGGAAAATGTTTCTCTAGGGTAAAGAGGCCTGAGCACTCTGTCTAGTTAACAGATCTCATTTACAGCTTTAGTTTTGTGACTTTTTAGTGTATCATTGGCATGCAATGAGACAGCAACAGATACCTCAGGATGTGTAATTGAGGTGTACAATATAAGGCTGCTAAAGTGCATTAGCTATTACCACCTGCTATCTCATAGATTTTGAAGCTAGATATAATATTTGTTTTGTTCTGTGGTCTTCAGCTGGGTAGCCTGGAAGCTCCTTAATCCTTTTAGAGTTACTCCATATCTTTGAGAGGGACACATAGCTCTCCATTAAAGACTGCAAGTAATGTCCCATTTGGCTTTGTTAATGGTTAACCAATTTCACTTATACAATCCCAACAATTTCTTCTCTATGGCTGGAGAGTAAATCTGAAAAGATGCACACAGCTCTCTTCTGTACAGCACTTTCTTGATAAGCTTACTTGCATTTAATTCTTTTCCCTCGTAAATTGCTCCCCGTCACAGATTCATTGCTGTCTCCTGAACTGCCTTCTGAATCACCAAAGTTGTTCTAGTGGTGAATGCTCATAAATAAATTCACTGTAGGCAGACCCCTCTTGTATGCCCTGATAGGAAAATGCTCAAAGGCTGAATTTGACTACTTGCAATTTGCATCAAGGTGCCTGTCCCGTTCCAGCGTCTCACAGACATCCTGCTCTTTTCTGCACCTAAAGACTTACAGTGCATTCATTTCTGCTCTGTGCATAAAGGCTCTTTTTTCTTTTTGACATGCATTTTAATGCCTGAGATACCTCATGCTGTTTCTCTGTCTTCATTGGCGTTGCAGTATTTCCCATTGTTACCATCTGCAGATTTCATTAACATACTGTTTATACTCCCTATTCCAGGTCATTAATAATAAAGAAATTAAGTCTGGCTCTACTTACCTTCCCCTGAATATCTCCCCAGGCACCTGCTCCCAGCTGTTTAATGCTGCTGCTTGTAATTCTTCTGTTCGCATGACTGTTCAGTCCAAGTCAACTGGAATTTTTTCATATCAGCATTTATGAGAAAGAATCAAATATATTACTTAGAGAACTGTGTGTAATGTTGACTCTACTGCATCATCTGTATCCCTAGCCTGTCATTCTGTTTAAGTGTGGAAGAATTAGGCTTGACTGGCTCAAAGCTCAGATAATCCTTGTGTGGCTTTTTTGCTTATCTTTGCTCTGTGCTTACTGTTTATTTTCCATTACTTTGTCTTTTAATTTGGTTATACAAAAATCAAGTCTTACATCACTTTTGGCTTGCTGCAAACCAGAGATACAGGAGCTGTACATGGATTGCACCTCAGATCATCTGGTCCCTGACCCTGATGCTAACAGCAACCAACAGGTGGTATTTAAGGCAAAAGTTAGGGGGAAAATACTTGTTCATGTGTCTGATACTGAAATTCCATCCTGGTGGCCACAGGAGATCAGTATATAACTCAGGGCACAGAGTTTAATCACGTGAATCACTCTTTGCTCTACAGAGCTATAAAGAGACAGCAGAGTTCCCTGAAGTTAGTTGAGCGCGCTGGATTTGCTCAGCAGTTCAGGAAGTTGGGCTACAAATTACCCAGCTTTTTTAAAAAAACAGAGCCAGCAGCAGGAGTCCTGCCCTGAAATCGTCCTTCCATGAAATCATCAGGCTGACTGTGTGCCAGCTTGTGACATCTATCCAGGGGTTGCTTGTCCACTTTAGCAGTATTACATGGACAGTCAATGAAATCCAGAAAACCTGCTTGTACAGGAGATTCTGGCATGGGCCACTTGGCTACTGCTATGCAGAGCTACTTAACAAGATTTAATGATATGGGTGGACCTGCAGACCCTGCTGACAGCACAGGATGGGTGCTCTTATTAACATTTACAGAAGCCACAATCGTGGTGAGTCATGAGCAGTGCAAGCACAGCTCCAGAGATGCGTAGAAAAGTTGCTCATGGACAAGAGCCATTATAGAAAGGATTAATTTGAATGTCTGCCTAAACTTTTGTGGGAGTCTGATCATAAAGCTCAGAGCAAACCTTGAAAAATCTGATCCTGCTGAACTCAGCAGCACTTTTACAGGTAGTGCTAATTTGTGATTCCATTCATGGTGCTGCAGAGCACAGATGATATTCATTAACCAGCTGTGTATATCAGCTCTGTTTTTATTTTCAGATGTCTTAAGGCTACTATAACAATCATAACTAATTTGCAAACACACTTCTACATGAGTTTAGCAAAACTTCTTGATGTGTATTCAAGAAGTCGTCCATGTTTCTGAATTTCCAAATCCTTCAGCTTTTGTTTCTGCCTCTGGGGCCTAATCCTGCATCTACCAATGGTTAACTTACAAAGATTTAACTTTTATTGTCAGTGTTGCTCTGATGATGTTAGCCCAGTTAGCCAGTCCCTCTCTCAAACATTGCCCAGCTTGTTTTTTTCTGTTTTTCAAAAATCAGTTTCAGTTTATAAGTGTCCTTGGTTTAGTGCTCATTTACATATATTCTTAATACAAGTAATACAGGCAAGTCATTTTTCACTGGTAAAAGCCAAGCTTGTCTGCAGTGTGTTTGAACAAAGTCATACAGGAGGGCTTTCCTTCAAATAATACTCCAGGGATTTTCTAGAAGCTTATCCAAGGCATTTTCCAGGATTTAACATTACCATGTGGCACGGTGTGCATGTCCCAGAGATGCAGACAAGGGAAAGAATATAAGGGGATGCAGAGCTGCCATCCTTTTTAGTTGAGCATGTTTGTACAACTCTTCAGAAAACCAGTTAGCACTGAGCTATTTCTGTGCAAGCACTGTGCTACCTACAGTAGTAATACCTACGTTGCTGCCTGTATATAAAATAAAGCATTACATGAACAAAAGAACACCTGCTATAGGGAAATAAATGTCTTGGCAAAGGGGGAAAAAAGCTGTAAGCTCTTAATCCTGTAAGTATTTCAGAGTGTGAAGGAAGGGGATGATGATCTGCTTATTGGACTTTTGATAACATCCAGCTGCTACTCCAATGCTAACAGTGATTTTGCTGAAGAGTCGGCTCCCTGCCCCAGCACAGCATCTGACCCTGTGGAATCAGAAGCTTGGAAATTATGAAGTGACAATATTATTAAAAATACTGCATATAAAAGTAGCGGTACAGGAGAAGGCAGATTAAGTCTCTGCAAGAGTTTTACTTCTGACAAAGTTTTCTCTTGAGTTTCCAGGCTTAGTACGTAAATGGCAGGAAGTTTGTTTTTCACTGGGAGCTCTCAAAGCGCTCGTAGGGTCATAAGGAAAAGCAGCCGAGTCACACTTCATTAGCAGCTCCAGTTCAGCACAAACCTGCTTCTTGTTCCAGCAGATGGGAACAGAGCAGCCCGGCACAGCTCACTCTCCTGTCACTTGGGAAGAAGCAGTGCTGGCGGGGCAGACTCAGCCTTCCACAGTGGTGACCTGAGTTCATGGGACACAGGCCATCCTCATCAAAGTGTCTGGGCTGTCTTGTTTGCAGCAGTGGCCACAGCAAGCGACACAAGGCTGCAGGGGACACTTGAGTACCAGGGGAAAGAGTCACTTCTCTGGTTCTCCACCACTCCTCCCAGCTCCATCCATCTCTTGGGTGTAAGGAAAGACATAGCCGGAACTTGGAGCACGCATTTTTACCTGGTTAATTAATACAACAAAAAATGTTTATCCTCTTCCAGGAGATGTTAAAACATGACTTGTAGTGGTTGGTGTTTCTTAGTGGCTCCAACTCAAGCAGGTCTGGGTTGCCTAGAAAGACACAAATGAGGTTTTATTTATACAGCTTTTCTGAACAGCTTTGAGCTGAAGATGCAGAACCTTGTATATGGCTCCAAATTTTAGTGACATTTGAGTTCAGGTATTAATTTTAGGAGGCATTACTTAGAGGCTTCAGCCTTGAAGTTCTGGTCTGGGTGCAAAATCACATCTATATTTTGAATTCATTAGTAAGTTTGAATTCTCTCTGATTCCTTCCAGTCCTCATGTGATGTATTTACATCAAACTAAGTAATATAAGAGATTTTTTCCCTTGGAGAATAGAAAACCATGCCACAACCACACCATCTTTCAAAAAACACACCCCATTAATACCTGACTTTTTCCACATGGGAATCTGGAGGAGAAGGGTGGTTGTAGACCGTGATACCAGTGACAGTGTTCTTCTGTTACCAGTGAAACCTCTCATGTTTGCATGCAGAAGCATGTTCATGCTTTCCAGTAACATCATAAACCTGGTGCTAGAGATAATAGAGTAGAGGAAATACCAATAACTCAACACATGGTGTGTTTAACAATCTACCACTGAAATTACTCACACTTGAGTTTGAAATGGGAATGTATGGCAGTAGAAAGGCCTGTGTTCCCCTTTCTTCCCTTCTGCTGGCTACCAGTCATTTTATTTCACACTGGTGTAAGATCCTGTAACATGAAAGTATTTCCTGGGGAAAGTAAGCAAGTATAAATAGGAAAGAGAAGCACTGCAAAAAATATCTGCAACATCACAGGTGTCTGGCTATTAGAGAACTGGTCAGATTTTTTTGTGAGGAAAACAAATTCTTTAAATTTTATATATATATAAATTAATTTAAAAGTCCATTTTCCTTGATGACAGGATAATCAAGTTTGTGTTTGGCAAAAGCTGTGAGTCCAGATTTCCTTTAAGTAGATAAACTGGAAATACTTCTGAAAAGGGCAGCTCCCTTCTGTTCCTTCCTAAGCTGCTTGTTCACTCTGGCTTGTTGTGCAGAGCTCTGTGTATATGTGTGGCCAGACAGCTGACAGACCAAAACCCAGCTTCTGATGGAGCTGCTCCTAAGCTGAATGAGTTCCTTGATCAATCCTGTGACCAGAAAAACACCAGTGTCAACTCAGAGGTGGGTGTGAGGGGGAGAGCCAGGCTGCCTGTTCTCACAAGGACAGATTTTGTTGACTAGCAACGACTGCAGTCACAGCTTGAGGCAGACTTAGGGTTCCTCCTCTTCCAAACCTGAAACCTCTTCTCATCTCAGAGACAGCCTGAAGAGATAAAAGGCAATCACTTTGATACCCAAGGAAGTGCTGCCAACCCTGGGAAACACAATTTAGAAATTCCTTTAAATCTATTAAGATTTAAGATCACTTTAAGATCTATTAAGTGATCCCACCTGGAGGACTGCATCCAGCTCTGGGATCGCAACACAAGACAGACATCGACCTGTTAGAGTGAGTCCAGAGAGGGCCATGAAAACACTCAAAGGGATGCAGAACCTCTCCTATAAAGACAGGCTGAGCCTTCAGTATCTAAAGGGGGCCTACAAGAGAGCTGGAGAAGGACTCTTCACAAGGACATGGACTGATAGGACAAGGAATTAAACTGGAAGACAGCAGGTTTAGATCAGATACTGGGAAGAATTAAGAAGTGAGGGTGATGAGACACTGGCACAGGTTGCCCAGAGAAGCTGTGAATGCCTCATCCCAGGAAGCTGCAGTTTATCTCAGTATGGGCATGAAAATGTTACTCTTCTGTGATTAGAGGAAGATACAGTAGGCATGAATTAGAAAAGCAATACAGAGTTCTGCTTTCAAGGGGAAGCCACATTTATGATCCCAAATATACTAGGGAGAAAAACCAATTGCAGAAATAACAGTACAATTAAATTCTATTTAAATTACTTAATTTTAAAACATCATATTGTGGCTTTAACAATAATAATGTTAACAAGGATTTGAACCAGTTTTTGAAGAACTCAAGGCAGATAAAAAGTTTAGAAATGCCAAGTGTTCTTTTTAATGCTCTGTTTACCCATTTGACCCAAAATGCAAAACTCATTCTGTCTAAACCCTGGAATCTCACAATTCAGAAAGCCAGACACTTCCTACTTCCATGTGCACAAGGACCTAATCAATTCTGTAACCTGTTCATGTTTTCTTCTTTACACCTTACAAATTAGAACCAAGATAGCAACAGCTACAGCTATTTTTCCTGGCGAAGACAAACAAAAACATGATATAATCGTTATAATAATCTATAAGATTATATAATTCCAGATGAATATACCTGGTTTTAGAGGTACTAATGAATCTTTATTTGCTTCCCTCTAGGATCTCCTATGATCCCACGAGATACCCTAAGTACATTCCCGAAGCCTACTGCCTGTGCAAAGGCTGCCTGATGGGGATCTTTGGCGAGGAGAGCCTGCACTTCCGCAGCACGCCGGTGTTCATGCCCACCGTCATCCTGCGCCGCACGCCCGCCTGCGCCGGGGGCCGCTACGTCTACACCGAGGATTACATCACCATCCCCGTGGGCTGCACCTGCGTCCCCGAGCAGGAAAAGGAGGCAGAGAGCGTCAATTCCAGCATAGATAAGCAAGAAGTGAAGTTGCTGGTGGGCCAGAACAAGCCCTCATCAGAATGAAGAATGTATTAAAAGTCATGTTTCAGTACTGGCCTCACATCATCACCTCACCACCTCAGGAAACTGCACCGCAGCAGCAAACACACTCACTCACCCTCTTTTTCTGCTTATAGTTATTTCAGATAAAAGATGGAAAGTCCAGTCAATCAGATCATTAGAGATGCCAATTAGTTCTATTTGTTTAGATCGTGTAAACTTGTTTAATTCATTATTGCAAACTCCAAAGTAGCCTTTTTTTGTTTTTCCTTAGAGCAGAACATTTTATCTTTGCTTTTTCACAGTAAATTTTAGAAGATGATGCAACCGTAAGACATGGTAGCTATTACTATAGCAGGCTACCGGTTGTAGATATTTTTGAGGAATCTCTTATATTCTACTTTTAAGTACACTTGTACAAAAATCACACAGCTGCCGTACACGTGACAAATCAGCAGTTAAAAGGATAATTTCTCAGGCTGGAAGAGCCTCTCTTTATACTGCATAAGCTCCAAGCTTTACCTCTGAGTTGTTACCTCTTTGGCTAATTTATACACTACGGCAAGGAAACCTTTGCTGAGTTGGAGTCATTAATGAAGCAATAGTCTATGTGCTTGCTATTTTTAAACTTGACAAATTGCTAAGGGTACAAAGGTGTTGAGAAAAAACATGCTAGAATATTGTAAAAATGCAGCAGACTTTCTTGATGTGGACTATGTCTAATTACACAGAAAATATCAATTAGGAAAAACACAGTTTGGGTCCCAAGAATTCTGTATTTGACTTCATCCATCACTGACTGCTTAACTTCCTTGTGATAAAACTGTGTTCCATGCAGCTGAAAGGCCAAAACCTTTCTCATTTTAGGAGAGGAGATTCCCCATTAAAAAGTAAGTACCAAGGATCAGCTTCACCTCAGGTGCGCTGCAGGTGAGTAATCAGGCTAGGTCTTAACTTCCAGATCCTACAAGAGGACATTGAGTTCAGTCCCAGGCAATCCAAACTTGTCAAATCCCACTGATTTTTACAATTACTGTTACTCATTTCTCCTTATGCTACATGTAATAGACGATCATCACCAGCAAAAGCTGACACTCTGCAGACGGGCAGCCTTCCATCTGTGCAGCCTACTGCTGATGGAGCTTGATGGCAGGCCCTCACCAGAAGCCCTGCATACACAAAAACTTGCAATTCCAGAACAAGAGACTAAAGTTGACTCAGCCTAGTGAATGAGAATCAGGAACAACCAGGCATGCCTTGCACAAGCATAAGTCCTCAGAGGGCCAGCTGGCCAAAACAGACAAACCTCTGAATGCAGAGCAGAGAATCTCTTTTACAGATGAAGGATCATGACTGCAATATCTTTACCGAATAAACATCATATGCAGCAATGTATCTGCTACATCATGAATCTTGAAATTGGCCTTAATTCATAGCAGAGAAAGCCCCTACACTACATAAACACACTCTTTTGGAGTGTTGTTGGATGAAGAATGGAAAGACTATGAGCTAATCACAATTAACAAGTTGAAGACAGAATGAAAGTCATGACAACTCCATGTCTTGGTGCATCCTTATTGATTGGGCTCTCTCTGACTCAGTCTAGTGTAACAGTATTTTTACAGTGCAATCTGTGAAGTCTCTTACAAAGCCTAAAATAACTTTAAGAACTCCAGAAATGAATAAAGATTCCTAGCACAATGTCAGATTGAAGGTTGTAGCTGTGGTTTTTGTGCGGATGCTTTTCCTCAATTCTCCTTGTATTTAGATCTGTATTTCCTCTGATTGTGATGCTTCTATCTCAAGGGGATTCTCAAAGGTGAGTTCAGAGATAGTCATAAAATGTTTATACTACTCAGAGAACAGCTAATTGCCTGGCTGCTGCCAGCAATTATAGGTAGTTATCTTTTCCCCAGAGAATGAAAATACTTGCAGCAGTTACAACCTCTTTTCCTTCCTCCTAATGTGGAGGAACTTCTCACCCTCTGAGCAGAGGGAAATGGTAATCAGAGGGGCTCAAAAGGGAGGCTGACCCACAAAACTGGAGAAACACTGCACTAGGTGATGTTTCACTAGCTTGATCCCTTCCAGTTTCACCATTAGATTAGGTTTTCTCCACATGTACACTTAAGGCAGTGTGAAGTTGAACCTTCAGAAAGAAGGAAAGCAAAGTCTTCACCCTAACAGGCAATAAAATGACCCCAAACAACAACAGCAAAATGTCCAACCATGCAGCACTTGGCATTTAGTAGATACCCAGAGGGGCTACCAGCTAAGTCTGGCCAAACACTGCCCTCCAGCAGAACTCATTGTCTGCCCATACACTTTTGTTATACAAATTTGTCTGCAACCAATTAGTTATTAGAGCACATGGGTATATATTTGCATGATGTGGAGAAAAAAAAAATCTCCTTTTTTTATTGCATCTCTCTTGGCCTCCAGATATAAATTATGGAGTCATTTTGAGGTTTTCAAGTAACTAGAGCATGTTCAGGGAATTCCTGGGAGGTGCAAGCTAAAATCAGGTAAATGAAACATAATCAGTTTCTCCCCTCCAGAAAAGTAGATGCTTTAGCTTATAAAGAGCTTCAGAGAGTGGATGATTGAAAGTACTTGAGAACGGCAAAACCTCCATGGATCAGTGGAGCACTTGTGTTGGTGACCTCCTTCTCATCACACTGCAAAAAGTGCAGCAAGCTTCCCATAGTTCAGGTATCTTTATGCTATTTTGTTCAGAAGCCCGTTTTCCTTCTTAATCCTCCTTTTCCTCTGTGACAGACTTTTTAGCTGAGCCAATTTGCTTTCCAGTTAGGTTTCTCTTAAAAGCTGTTTATGTTTTAGCACGAGCAACTGTTTGATATTTTGTTAGTGAGCAACTGTTTGTTAAATACTTAACATCAAGAGCTATTAGTTAAACAAACACTTGCTGGCCTTCGAAATATCCTTCCATATATCCTTTCTCTCCACATTACTCATGTGGGAAAGGTTGAGTGTTAAATGTAGTTTGCATTTGTTTGGAATTGTTTTTTTTTAACGAGGTCATCACATCATGGATTTATATCAGTTTCACTTCAAATGTGGTGTGACATTTTCCAGCTTCCAGCCCTCTGGTTACAGCTGCCGCAGCCTTGCCTTTAATTTGCATGGGGGAGGGAGTGTTCATTGGAGTTGCTTCAAGGCTTCACAAACTGTTGACAGAAGGAAGACATGAAATGCCTCACTGAACCAACTCCAGGCCCAATAAATGCAAACAATTCAAAGCTAGAACTATCTGGCAGCTGCAGCTGATTTGAGAAAATTTTTTGTTGTGCCAGGAAAGTCTTTTCCTTCAACAAGGTTGTCCCTGTAATACATTAGGAGCCACAAAACACAGAACAATATCCTTGGTAATGAGATTATTTTTTTGTCTGTAGTATCGCTTAAAGTAGTTTGGAAAATTTCTGTCATTCAGGAAGGCTGAGGAAAGCCTGAGATGCTAGTTTGGGTTTACTTGCCGGTCATCACCTGAAGGTGTCTGTCTGAATAGGTGAAGATCTACAGCTACACATAAATATGGAATTGCATGGGGGAACATGAACGTGAAAGCAGCAGGAGGAAAAGGGAAAAAGGCTGTGATGTGCTCAGAAAGTATAAACACCCATTAATCCTGCTGGGATGAGGGAACAGCCATAACTGCCTGGACTAGGGTAGTTAAAGAGGCTGTAGCTGTGCAGTCATAAATGCCACTGGAAAAGGAGCACGGTGCTGACACTTCACCACAGTCTGTTCCAACAGAAAGTCCATCCATGAGACACCTCCAGTAGTCAGTCACTACTTGACACTGACATTTTTATTTACAATCCTCTTACAGAAGAAAAGAGGGTTTTGCTGTCACATACTATTTCTTAAAGTTACCACGCTGGCACAAAACACAAATTCACTAAGGATTTTTGTGACTTGTACCCTTCTCAGAAACAGCTACTTCCTTGGAATCAAGAAAGACAAAAATAGTTTACCTCCCATCACTGATGAGGGCTGTAAATGCCACTAGTCAGGCTCTGCTTGGGCAGCTGCCTGCACTCCCCAGGCTTTTAAGAGGGAGGCTGGTGGACAACAGGCTGCTCTGTTGAATGCATCTGCACAGATTTTCATGTACCCTCAGTTCCGTAACTATGCATCTTCACAGTGCCCCTCTTCAAAGCAGTCTGACCTACATGTGAGAAGCAGCAGTGATTTTCTTGGAAGTGAATTTCTTGGTACAACTGAATGGTGCACTTTTATCTTTTTAAGAAATATCTCTGATGAAGTTAGCAAAGTTGACTTGTAACTCTGCTATGGAGAGCCCAATAATACACATTTACCAAAATGAAGCGAATAAAGCAGCAAAATAGGTGAGGCTTTGATTTAAACAGCACATTCTAATTTAGGTGGGTGGCAGGGGAACAGTATTATCCCTTCTGGCAATCATACTTGAAGCCTCTATGCACTTGAAAACAAAATTTCATGAGTTACTTCATTGTCTCCATCTGCTTGGTGTACCAGACAATGAGGTAATGAACCATTTTAAAGTACAGGTTAGTGCCAAGAGATACGCAGTTACCATTCTGGTTTGCTTTATTTTCAAACTGGCCACATGAAAGTGATGATGTAGCCTCCCAGAAAACAACTAAACCCAGGTGTATTTCACCTGTGGACAGTCATTTTCAGAGGAATTCTGGCTCAGCAGCAAGGATGGCATCTGGTTTGAAAGGCAAGACTCTATGGGCCCGAGGCTCACACAGCAGAAAGGAGAGGCCGGTGCCTGTTCTCCCTGTTAGCGCTTCCTCTGCGGCACCTCCCTTGTTTTAACAACACCTGTGACCAGCCTGACAGAAACCAAGGCGTGTGCAAGAGGAAGAAAACTGTTACCATGGAACCTAAGAACACTACATGCAGGGAGGAGGCGACAGGTATAAAATGTGAGAAGGGAAAAGCCTTAGGAAGCAAACAGATCTCTTGGAAAATGGGGAGGAGAGCTAGAGTGGCTTGGGTGGGTATTTATGAACCACTGTTGTGTTCAGCTCAGACAACACCATTCTCTGAGCACTAAGAGAGGATTAGAATCCATCTATATTATTCCTGCTCAGCTGTTTACTCCACCAGATGGGAAAATCTGCATCCAAACAGCAGAAATATGAGTATTATCACTGTCTTATAGAAAGTCTCCTCTCACAGGCTTAATTATGGTCATTCCCACCACAAAATAAATTTAGTACTTGATTTTATGTGATTTGTCTTGTAGATGCAGCATTTCTGTTAACTTTTACAAAGTATGACATACAAGACAAGTGCTTGTGTTTTGTAGAGTGTTTTTAGAGATTATAAAAGTGTTGAGTGCCTTGAAATTTATGAACTAACTTTCACCCAAAAAAACTTCAGTAATGTAGTCAAAAGGTTAGTCAAAACTGGCTTTAAAATTCCCAGTCATCAAAAATCTCTACTTATGCAAAGCAAAGCTTTTCCAATGTATTATCTCTTTTGACTGAAATATAGTCCACACCTTAAATATAAAATCTAACATTTTTCTATTTGAAACAGTGGGAGTTTATCAACATATTATTCCTCAGTGGCCTTGTAAGATTCAATGATTTTTAAGATGCTTCTATTCTACTGCTCTGTTGCTGTCTCTGGAACAGGAGAAAAAAATAAAACCAGGCAGCTGGAAAAAAAATCATAAGCATTCTTGCAACTTGACATACCTGTAGATACTCTTTGGCTTGATATTGAAATTATTAAAAAGCAGACATTATGTTTAATCAGAGCCATTACGATTCAAGATTTAAGGGACGTGTGGGTCGCATTACTACAGAAGCATCACATTCTTTGGCAATGACGATTCTGATGCCTGCAAGGCAAACACCTATGTGCTGTTATAAGCTAAAATCACTTCAAAGAGGTCACTGATGTGTCCTCAAATGGTAAAAGCTACCAGTTAAAATGAAACTCTAACAAAGAAGTTCCCATTATCCAGCACCTGCACTGCCTGGTCTGCATTTACTTAATACGAAACACAGTAACTGCAAATGCTTACTCATTTAAAAGAGAGAGGCTATCACACCGTGTTGATTCCAGCTATCCCACTAAACAGTACTCAGAGCCGACTACGTCAGCCCTGAGAAATGTGGCATAACTGACAGTAAACAGAAAGAAGCTTGACTGAAAAAGTTGTAGATTTGTAGATGATCTTAGAAGAATCAGTCCAGTCCAGAAGCATAGTTCACATAGCATCGAAATTCATTGGCTAAATTTCGTGAGTGTTTTGGAATAAACTTGCACATCTTCACACCAAGATGCTTTGCTGCCTGTTCCTCCATGACTGCACCTGCAGCAAAAAATAATTGGTATTCAGTAAGAAAAAACAGTAACAGAATGTTTGAACTTTTTTAATAGCTCCTCCCAAACACATAGAGAGCCTGGTTTTTTTTAAGGAAGATAGGCTTAAAGCAACCACACTCTTGGACTTCCTTTACAACAGAATCTGTTGTAAAGGAACCCGGGAAACTTAAAGTAAATCTAGAAGAATGGAAGACATCTCAAGGAAATTATTGTCCAAGAAGTTTCATAAAAATAAGTAGAGGGTATCAGTGCTATTTTTACAGAAACCAAACTTGAACTCCGTCTTCTTGCTACATTCCAAGGAAGTTAAATGGTAGGGAGCCATGGGAAATGCAAACAGATTACATCTATTCTTTCACTTACATAAACCATGGAGTGGTATTTGCAGCTACAGGCTGAGAAATCACTGCTTTGAGCAGTAAACTGAAGGACCACCTATCCATTCTAGGGAAAAACTTCTGAGAACCACCCTTGCGTGTGACTGCCATGTGCACTTAAACCAAGGAGCAGGCTTTCTATGGTCACATTATTTTAATTTTTCTTTATTTTGCCTGCTTTGTTGTCTTCCCTCAAATTGTACGTACAGAGGGGCTTTTACCTTTGCTTTTTGGAAAGGTTTCCTGGATGTCTTGAGATCAATAATAATAACAATACAATAATAATACAATACAATAATAATACAGTTTAAGAAAAGCCATGACTTGGGTAGACACACATCACTTCTCAAAACAGCAAGTGCACCCTCCTAAAGAAGGACCCACAAGTACAGATATTTAGTTATCTGGTTTCTGCTTTTATCACTGCTTTTTTAATCCCTCCTGCTGTATTTCAGTGCCTAAGACAGAAACAATAATTTGCCATATGTTTGCCATTCCCAGATTTCAATCACGGTAATTATAGAGAGTGGCCCTTCTACAAGAAAAATTATATTTCTGGAATTTTGCTGGATGATCATATAATTCCTCAAAAATTTAGTAAAATTCATAATGCCATAGGAAAAAAATACTGACTTGAACTATTAAAACCCATTTCTGTTTAAAATAAAGGTTGAACTCAAGTACTTAAATAAAAAGCTTAGGATACATATTCCTCCTTAAACTGATGATAATTCAGCATTATTGAGTTAGTATTTGTCTCATGTAAATTTGTCATTAGAAAGAGAAAAAAAAGCTACTTAAGGGAACCTAATATTTTTGTTAGTTATACCTGTGCAAAGCAGAATCTTTCCTTTTGTTAGGTATTTGATGGTCTCTGCAGTCTTTTGAAGACATTCCTCAGACAGATAGGGTGGATCTGCTATTACGATGTCAAAACTGTGTGGTAGGAGATTTTCAGGTAAGTCCAAAGGGTGGTTGTAATCATAAAAGATAAACTCTTCTCCATACACAGAAAACCTTCTGTCATACTCCAGTATACACACGGAAAAATCCTCACCATCCTGTTCTTTCAGTTTCTGGTACACACTCGGTGCGCTAATGCACGCTATCCTGAAAAAACACACAATAACTTAAAATAGTAATTTTAAAAGGCAAGCAACAGCTACAAAACTCTACAGCAGTCCCCAGAGAGGCTTTGGGAAAACATTTTAAATATTAGTCCCAAAAACGTATTCTTCCTCCATTCTAACAATTAATTACTTTAGTAACAAAGTCTTAAGTATGAAAGTCATTACCTGTTCAACCCCATGCTACATAAAGATTTTAAACTTAACTAGAGAGAAAGTTGTGTTTCAGAAAAGCAAGGAAGTATACTTAAAAAACGAAAAATTACTGTTTATAGAAGTAGGAAGAAAACCAAGTTTTTTCCATCTGTTCTACAGAAACATAATATAAAAACTAAGAAAATAATTACAAGTCAATAATGTGCTCTGAAGCACTTTGTATTTCTCAAAAACTTAAAAATATTTATAGCAAACTTTTACAAGGCACAGGCTACAACATTCAATGAAATGACAAAGAGGAAGATCAGTATAAACTGTTAACTAAATAACATCAAAGCAGTTCTGCAGTATCTCAGTTGAACAAAACTGAAGTACAATGAGTAATGAATTAAACTGCATGCTCTTGTCTACATAGCAGAAACAAAATATTTGCAGAGGAGGCATGTTAAATCTACAACACAGTTATTGAACCTACCTGCCGCCTTTTCCAGCTGCCAGAACTGCTTCCTTAGCCAGGCATGATGCAGTTTCATCACTGTACCAAAACTGGCTCAGTTGCTGAGAAAGATAATGCACAATTACAAACAACATGAAATCTTCTGGTTGTGCTATGCAAAGTTACATGTGGTGAGTCATAACTGAAGAAAACCATAATCCATAGCAACTTCTCAACTCACAACCTGCAAAGCTGGGAAGGTGACTGTTTTCCTGACAGTCTTCCTACTTCTGTAATCTAGTGATATGCAGCAGGTACCTTACACTCTTTCCAAAGCATGAACTACAGTATTAGGAAAAGCAAGAAATCCAAACCACTGACAAGGTATTTCAAAGCCAATGTGCAGATGCACATTATTTATGTGATCTTAAATTGAGTTCCTTCAGCAGACAAGGAAAAAGCACCTTGAAAAGTGACAGTATAGGAAGAAAGAAAAGGGTAAGAAAACTAAATCAGAACGATCAGAAAAAGGAAGACCAAAAAAAACCCAACTCAAGAGACAAATCAGAAATCAGTCTGCCACAAAAAAAACAACACAAACCAGCAGCAAAAAAAAAAAAAACCACAAAAAAAACCAAACCAAACCAAAAAAAAACCAAACCAAAAAAGAAAAAAAAAAACAAGCAGCAAAACAGCCATCCACAAAAATAAAGAAATTAAACACCCACACACAAAAAAAAAAAAAAAGTGAAGGAAAGATCACTTTGTCTTGGTACACTATGTTTGTCTCAGACTCAGGAAAGACTCTTTACTACTATCACATGCCAGGCTGGAGTTAAAACTTCCAGAAGAGATAGATGCTTCTGTTAGCAGCTTTATTCCCTCTCCATGTACTTTCAGTTTGTACCCTCCATGCACATGTGGAGCAAACAACTATATCCAGATTTAATACTAAAGCAAATCTTCCTACAGTGTTGCCATCCATTAATAGCAACATCTTGACTCTTCCCCTCTCTAATTTCATTTCATTATCCAGCCACAAAAGAAACTCGGTCAGGGCTACTCCTCTATCTGTGCTTCATTCACTGAAATTTATAGTTTCTTACCCAGTCTTCTTCTATTGAGCCAATGGAATATTGATTAAACCCTTGGGAGGTCTTCATGCCCTCTCTCTGCTGCTGTTCCAAATAGAACTCCTGGAGGGCAGCCAATGTATGGGATGAAAGCTGGGGAATGTCATCATCATCGTCCATTTTCTTAGATGTCAACAATAAAAATAAATTAAATAAATTAACCCTTTTCAATTGAGGATGTTTATTAAAACAGCATACTCTTGTGAGGTAAAACAACTTCCACCAAGAATGCAGCTAACTAGGAAAACCTCCTAACAAAAGAAAACTTATTCTCTCTACTTAAGCACTCTTAAATCAGTGAGAGGCCAATTGGAAAAAACAAGTCTCCACAGAGAATTCAGGAAGAGCAGCAACACTGTTCCCTTTCTATTCAACATGGATTTGGCTTGTGTTCTTACAGGGAAGTTGACATTACAGTTCTTGGTTTCCTGTGGATCTGGAAAATCCTACAGAAATTATTCCCTTCCTTCCTAGAAATAATGATAGCTATTGATCATTCCTTCCCATGTTCAAAAGCCACACAATTTTGACTCCAAATGGAGTAAACTAGCATTCTAGCTCAGTATCACCTGGTTTTAACTTCCATGCCATAAAAAGATTCCTCTAAATGCCACAAACCTACAAGGAAAAAAAAAAAAAAAGGGTAGTTAAGAAGGTCCAAAAAGACACGGTGTGTACCAATGGAGAAGTACAGCCATTTTCAGCAAGCTCCTGAAGTGCATTCTGCCAGGCAGCATCCCTGAGCCCTCTAACCCCAGGCAGCACAGCAGCCTCTCCCAGGGAACGGTGCCACCTCGTGGAACAGACGCGCTGGAAAGGACTCAGCACGTGAAAAGAACTGGAGAAAACTGAGAAAGATTCTTCTCTCAATAAACCTATTTCCCCTGCAACCAGCCTAAGGATCAGCACACGAGCAATGCCTTTAGCAGAGCCTGGAGATGCAGACAGGGATACGCCTGCATTATGCAGAAGTCACCGAGAACCACCGGCCACCCGAGCAGTGAGTGAACATTTTGAGTAATTTCAAGTGGAGATGCTCATGGCTCTTCTCCTCATTCCCTTAATTACAAGGAGAGCTCCAGAACTGGCAGTCTCCTCCCCTTCCACTCTTCCTTCTGCTCTAAAAGAGCTTCCAAGATGAAGTTTCCTTAAAACAGCTTCCTTCTGCTTGCTGGAAAAATGGTACCTTACCCTGGCACTGTGAGATAACTCTGCCATTCCTCTGACACAGAGGAATGGCAGAGTTATCTCACAGTGCCTAAGGAAAGCTCTTATCTGTAAAACCTGGATTTCCCAGAGTATCATTTACTGACTTGTTGGCTTCTCAGGCCAGGCTGGCCAAACAGGGAATTGCTCACAGCCCAAAGATCCACCTATGGCATCAGCCTCATGCAAGAGAATTCCAGAGTCAAGCTACTTAGTAAAACCAAAGTCATTATTTTCCCCCTAGTTTTTCACTGAACAAAACACAAATGCTTTAAGACTATTTACATTATTAAATTATGTATTATTTAAAGTATTTATTATAGACATGACTGTATATCTAGACAGATAACACAGGTTCTAGCCACAATGCTCTAACAATACACAACACTATGACCCATTTTAGGTCTTAAACAACAATTTATTTTTGTTAGGACATGGTAGAAATTTACAATTGCTCCTTAACTCACAACATTTTTTTAATTAACTGAATGACAGATACAGTAATCTGGTCTGCTATTACCCCCTAAGCAAAGACATATCTATGCTTTGACACTAAGAAACTGAAACAGGTGGAAAGCTTCATTTTTTTACGTCAAAAGTTGAAATTTATTGATTTTCTGTTCAGTGAGCCCATACTGGCATTTGCAAGGACTAAATCCATGCCCTTGAATCGAAACCCTCACAAATGAAGTTGCTGCTGAAGAATTTGCCATTGTTTCAGCACATAAAAAGGCATACTGCCATAGACATCTTTTATCTAGTAATGATTGTGAGTTGATTTTTTTATACTCTTCCTTTTGTTTTGTAAATTAAAGCCTTAGGAACCAAGAAGTAATTAACTGTGAGGTTTTGCAAGGAGAGGTAACTCAGAACATATGATAGAAATATTACATACAGCTATTATAAATGCCTCCAAAATTCAATATATTTTTCTGACTTAGGTTATTAGCATGAAGACATTCTCATGCTTAAGAACTACATCAGAAAACCTTTAAAGTGAGTTAAGTGTACAAGACTTGTACATTCCTTCAAGGGAGACAGTTCTACAGTTTGAAATCCCTTCATTATCTCTTCCACTAAATTCGCTGCTCTCAAGTCCAGAAGCAACCCTGAAAGTTCTACAGGAGATGGGAAGAAGCACAGAAGCCCACAGTGCCTCTGGTACTTAGGGAATCTTTACATTCTTAATTCCCAAGGCCCCTGAGGCTCCAGCTGACCAATCCCTGCTTGCCCCAGGCCCTGGGTCCCTCCACATGCCGACCATGCTCTGTCCTCACACAGGCGCTCTCTGGGAGCCACATAGGGGGAAATCAGATATACAAGAACAGCTCAAGAACAATGATTAAGGTTTAGAAAATGACTCTCGTGGTGAAGTCAAAGTTCACCTAAAGGAAAACACCAGAAAAGGAGGTAAGCTCCCTCAGATAGAATGGAACAGGAACAGGCAGGGTAAAATGGGAAATTTGTGTTCATAGGGTAAAATGGCAAATCTGAATGCTACTGGTCCCTAAAGGGCCAGATCTACCCATAAAACAGGAGAAATGAGGTGATGAATGACACCATGTGGCCTGCAGTGCAGGTAGGATGAAGGGGGTGGAAGTCCCTGTGGACTCCTTAGTCCCTTCCCCTGTGCACAGCTCAATCTCTCTCTTATTAGCTGATGCACTGTTCAGGCAAATGTCATCACTACAGAATGAAAGCTCTCCAATGAAAACAAAACCTAAATTAAGAGATAAGAGCAGCACAGGAGAATCCAAGGCCTTGTCCACACAAGAACGAAGTGTGTATTTAACAATAGTTCCTGGCGGTCATGTATGAAAAGTCTATTTTTATACAGCCAAATTCTGAAACAGAGAAAAAAATACTCAAAGTTAAAAGAAACACCATGGAAAAATTACTAGTCTTTAGTCCCCAGTACATTTATTTCACCTGTAGTTATGACCACGTGGAGAACAGGCGATAAGAAAACATTAGGAAAGACTGCTAAAAGGCCATGGAATAGAAATACATCTGAAAAGCCATGCTGTCCTTCATTCCCATGCTGGGAATGAGGAAGAAGAAAACAGTGTTAGCCCTTTAGATCTTTTACCAAGAATATAAAAAGCACATGTGCAACTTCACTAAAGATCTTTTCTAAGAGTAACCTTGATCAAAAGACAGAGAGCATGAAACGGAGCTAAATCTAATTGTCTGTGTTTTTTCCAAGCTGCTCAAGTCAGTCTTTGAGACAAGCAGCTCATCATCCAGGGCGTTTGTAGCACACACCAAGAAATGCTGGCCAGTGGTTTACAACCCTAATGAAAATCACCTGGAAGGGGCTGCAACCACCTGCCTGGAGGTAGAGAAGTCCTGATCTGATAGACTGGAAAGCTACTAAATATCTGGACTTGTGCCCTGATACCTCAAAAGCTGGAATTTCACAATGCGTCAAAGTCACACAGAAACTTCAAGAGAAGCTCTCAGAGGATTATCAAATACGCAGAAGCTGCACTGGATTAACAAAGTAAAGTCAGGAGGCCTGGCGGCTACTTCCACCAAAAGCAAAAGGAAATTATGATGTGTCCCACTGAGGGCGCGCAGGCAGGGCTCGGGATCACCGGTCCCCCCTACACGTGGCTGAGGGGACACGGACGGTTCCCGGAGAAGGCCCTTCCCCGCTGTCCCCTCGCCCGTGCATCGCTTCGAGGGCACTCTGCGGCCACACAGCACCCCCGGGAGAGGGCACGGAGTGACCCCCGCCAGCCCGTCCGCGCCTCGGCCTCCATCGCCCGCGGGGCGCAGCGGGGTCGGGCGGTGACAGGACGGTGACAGGGCGGTTGAGGGGGCTCCGCACCGCCGCGGCCCCGCCACCCCTGGGCGGGAGCGCCGCCGCCCTCACCGCGGTCCCGGCCGGGCACGCGCGGGGGCCCCGGCCCGCGCCTCCGCCCCGCGCGCGGCCCTCGCGCCACTCACCGCCCGCCGGCTCCCTCCGCGCGCGCGCAGCTCCCCACAAGCCCCGCCCCGGCCGGGGACCGCGCGCCCCCTGCTGGACGCGGAGCTCGCGGTCCCGCCCCCCCCCCCCGCCCCGGGCAATGGTGAGTGTGCCGGGATGTGTGACAGGACAGGCACGGGAGCCTGAGCTGGGGGCCCAGACAGCCTCCGGCACCCGGCCTGTCAGACTCGGAGAGCACAGGCATCCCTCCAGTCACAGGGCAAGTGTTCAGGAGCAGCCAGCTTCTGCCCTGTATCACAGCCCAGCGCCCCAAACTGGTTTTCTACAGCTGGCTCTCCTGTCCAGGCTTTCCATTTCTATTCAGCATTAGCAGGCTGGAATACGCTCCCTTTCCCGCATACAAACGGAAGTCGATCCGATTCTTAGATGCTTTCAAACGATAGCAAGTTTTAAAATACCTTCCTTGTTTAACTTCATAAAATCATAGCATGGTTTGGGTTGCAAAGGACCTTAAAGACCATCTAGTTTCAACCCCACTGTCATAGGCAGGAACACCTTCCAATATCCCAGGTTGCTTCAAGCCCCATACAACCTGGCTTTGAATGCTTTCAGGGATGATGCCCAGCTTCTCTGGGCAACCTGTTCCAGTGCCTCACCACTGTCACAGTAAAGAATTTCTTTCTAATATCTCATCTAAACATACTTGCTTTCAGTTTGAAGTCATTGCCCCTTGTCCTGTAAAAAGTTTCTACCCATGTAAAAAGTTTCTCTCAATCATTTTTTCTAAGCTCCCTAGAGGTACTGAAAGACCACAGTTAGGTCACCCCAAATCCTTCTCTTTTCCAGACTGAACAATCCCAATTCTCTTAACCTTCCCTCATGTGAGAGGTATTCCCTGCCTCTAATCATCCTGGTGTCCCTCTCTGGGACTTGCTCCCACGAGGCAATGTCCTTGTGCTGTGGACCCCAGAGCTGGAAGCAGTATTCCCGGTGGGGTCGCACTAAGGCAGAGGGGAAAAATTTAATTCACTATATCTTTCCCTTTGGTCATAAAAACTTCCAATTTTCCTGTTTCTCATGTGTAGGTACAACATGCTTTTCTGGCACCTCTCATCTGCCCCTAGACAAAAAGCTCACCCATTTTTCTCATTCTTTCTTTATAAAGCCTGATGTTTGTAAAAGTCATGTGCATAGTGTTGTCTCTGTCACTCAATGACTCTCCTAGAATCCAACAAACAGGAGGTTGCCCATCAGATTACTTAACCCAACAGCAGACTCTTTTCATGTTCTCCAGAGCCAGAAGTTGTATCAGCAGTGAGCTGAGTAAGAAACTGCTGTTTTACCTACAACCTGCTCAGTCTTCATCTGCCACAACATTTCACGGTGGCTGAACAGAAGGTCACAGGCTCAGCACTGGGCATTAATGAACAGAGCAGAACTATTGCTTTGGAAGACAAATACTAAATTAATGATAAAATATTTTTGCAGCACAGCTTTCATAAGCAGCAGAGAATCAAATTTTCTTGCCACCACAAGAAAAGGTGGGGATAGGCTGATTTTTCCTTCAAATCTCCATATTTTTAACCTCCCTCACGTGGAAACAAGGCTTTTCATGACAGTAGAGAACTGTGGGCATTTTCATTTGGTTTAAAAGACTTCTTTGCATTCTGGATCTGGTATTCAGTGCATTACCCACTTTGTCTTTGAAAGTTCTTGACAAAAAGATCTTCATCCCAGCACAGAAGACTGTCACATGTGGAGGGCATCCATATCTATTCCTGCTACCAGCACCGCTGTAATTTAAAACAAACAAACCAACCCCTTTCCCCTGCATTGTGGAAAGTGACAATTGTCTTGATATTGGTACCTGTGCAGCATTACTGAGTGCAGCAAGACATGTGGTTTAGGTACTACAGTGAAGTGACACTTCAGTAATTTTCCTATTTCAGGCATGTTTGTAAGGTATTTTACATGAAAAAGATTCTGCACAGGGCTGATAATGAAAGTAGAAATGAGACAGGGATGACACACACTCTCAGTCCAGATTTCCCAGAGCAGCAGACTGCCCCTTGGCAAGCAATCCCTCCTCACCAGAAAGGTTAGACAGATCACATAAGGGCACATGGCTGTGTGGGGGCTTGGGGGTGGGCTGCCAGGGTGACATTATTTAAGTTATGATATCAGATACTACTTGGCAGCAAACACAGTCCTTGCTTGAATCCTGTCACAAGACAGTTCTAGAAGCAAAGCTCCAAAGGAGCTCAAGTGACCCTGTAAGAAGGAAAGAAAACAGGTTATCTCTTGCTGCAATTTCTTTGGGATGCGAGGACAAATAAAACACAAACACAGGAATACCTGTAAAGGGCACCCTGAAAGAAATTTCTTATGAATAATTGGGTTTTATTGCTCCCTAATATTTTTTGCAGATTTAGGTATTTCCAGTCAGGCTATCTCCCCTGTCCTTTCACTGACAGATCCATGTCACACAGCAGTGATACTGGTGTCCTTGAGACAAACCTGATGACATAGATCACTGCCTCTTCACTAATGCATTTGCTAGATCAGAAAAGTGTTTAAAAACACAGTTCTAGCCTGGAAAGCAACAGCAACTTGTTACTCACAAGGCATTTCTGTTTTAGGGTTTGAGTTTTTATTTTTACTCTGTTGCATTTTTTCCTCTTCTAATGAAATTCTAGTTTTGTTCTCACTGTAGCCCAACCTGTAGCCATATGAAAAAGTATAACCAGGTTTTATTAATATGAAAATAGATTATTAAATTCTAATTGGAGAATCCTGTTGCCATTAAGTCTAAAAAACTTCCATTAACTTTTTTCAAAAAAATCCCAAAAACCCACACAACAAAAAAAAAAAAAACCCTCAACATGTTTAGGGCTGGCAAACCAACTGCACATGGATTTGGAAGGCAGCGAAGCATGCAATGCTTTACAACCGTACAAGGATAATTGCTAGCTATTAATGATGATGGAAAACAGCAAAGTGAAAATATTCTACTAGGAAAACACCCCGCAACACTTCCTCTTTCTAAGCAAAGCTTGCTGCACGTTTACTTTCACTCCCAAGCTGTTCCCCCTACAGATGGAGAATCAAATGTGTGTTGGAGCCCCATGGGGTACCTGGGTGGGCCAGGTGCGTCACAGCTTCCCAAGACCCTGTGACACAATGGAAGGACAGATGGCCAGTCAGCCTCTTCAAAGCTTGCAGTCACTCCATGAATTCAAGTACAGAAGTAAGCTTTTGTCTTTAAGTAGTTCATGGAGTCCCAACTTTTCTCTATGGAGACAGAAATCTTAGAAACATGACAGTGATACAGGATCCCTACGACTTCTTTCTATTCTGCCAGGCTTTGTGCATTCCTTGGAAGTGATTCAGGATCCACAGAGGGCCACAGCTTTCAGACAGAAAAATGCTCTACATAAGTGACCACTAGTCACTTAATTCCACCTAGTGTATTGACATTTCAAACAGACTTTACACGTATTTAAAAAAAAACCAAACCCACCCAACCCTTCAACAGAATTACCAGTATCTATACTTCTGTACATTTTCACACCCCTGTAGATTTTACCAAGGCTTCTGATTTACACAGTTCTCTCTAAAAATGTCCTGAGATGCATGGTAGCATCCAACCTTCGTGGTATTGTCTGGCCCCAAAGCCTTGTCATGGTTGTTTTTACTTTTCCCCCCAAAAGATGTAATCACTCTGCCATCACAAGAAGCAGGAAGGAAAATATATAAAATATATTTAGCAAAACCAGTAAAATTAAAGTGGAACAGAAAACGCAGTCAAGTAGCAAACATGTACAGCAGCAGATTTTACAGTTTTTCCTACATATACCTCTGCACTTATTTCACACACACTCTTTAAGCAGAAGGAAGAAAATAGAAATCAGATAGCGTTACGAAAGAAAACATTTCTTTTCCTGAACAGTAAATGGGGTTTATTACTGCTTTCTGCTTTTGAAACTCCAATTCAGACTATATATATATACCTCTAAGAAAAATAAGAGAAGGACACCCTTTTCCCTGTCCCTAGAGCAAAATTACACTGTCCTCCTTTCACAGACTATACTGGTATCTTAAATAGTTACACTCGCAGGATCTAGACATTATCTGGCCATCTTAAGAGATGCAGGTAACAAACATTTTAACCAAGATACAAAACAGGTATCCAATTTTTCCAGCTTTCCTGAGGCTGAGTGAATTGTTTAAATACATGTGCGCTTATCAAAATCCATGTTACAGTACATTTTAACAGTAGTTTGTTAAGAAATCATGAAAGTGCATAACAGCCTAAAAGCAGGCAAAAAGTACTTCAGAAGAACAGTCTTTCCTTAAAGTGGCAGAAGAATATAAGCCTTCCCCAAAGTAGTGTTGGTCTTGTGTGAGGACATCAGTGATCTTCCTAGAGATTCCACAGTGTGGTGGTGGGCTTTTGGGTTTTTTTTTTTGAGAGTTACAACAATCATTTCAATGAGCAAAAGACCACCAGTAGTATTGGTGCAGTTCCAAAACTAAAGCAAATGTCCTGACAGCTTATTAAACCAAGTTACCAGTGAGGCTTTCAAATCAATACTTGTGTTGGAGTCTAGCGATGACTTTCGTTCAGGGAACACCAAACACAGAGACAAGAAGCAGTCTGAATATGCCACAAATCTAAACTGCAGTAACTTAAAGCAAATCAAACATATTTGTCTTTACAACCATTAACAGTAGGCCAGACAGAGAGAGGAAGAAAAAGGGAAGTACATCACACCCACAGCTTTGCTTTACTCTAACTTGTAAAGGCAACAGCGTGTCAGGAAAATCAAATCCGATACCATCTAATAGATGTTAAAGTGAAAAAAGCTGTTCCACAAGATTCAAATATAGACAGCAGAAAAACTAGTAATGAATTATGTATCCATCACAGTGGGTAGCTTCTTTGTTCTCTTTGGATATATAGATTTGTCTGGAATGTTTTCCAAAATAAAAAAGAATTTATTATTTCATTAACAAAACTTACATGGCTAGTATCGCATTTCATTTCAGAATTCAAACCAGTACTCTTTCCCCCAACAAACTTGTTGATAAAATGGCAGGCTTTTACTAATCCCTTTCAAGATGTCATGTTAAACATGATGTAATTACACTTGTAGATTGATCTGTTTTTCTGTTTCTGGATGAGATTGCAAAGCTATCACTTTCTTCTCCTTCCTTCTTCTAATTCACGTACAACCTGCTCCTTGGTTGGCTGTCCAGACAAATTCCACTTGGAAGGTTGCGCTTTTGTACTTTTCTGCTTGTAAGACACGGCAAATCACTGAACGAAAAAATCCACCACCAACTCCATCACTCACAACTGAAGCCAATATAAGTTTCAAAAAGGCAAAATTGATGGGGTTTGTGTATACTTAGACAAACAAGTGTGAATAAAGGCTTTGTACCCAAATCGTTCAAGTTTATTCCAGAACTCATATTTAAGGTAAAGCAGAATAGTTCCATTTTCTACAAGAAAGGCTCTTGGATATGCTGCTGTTAGTCTTACCAATTGCATTCAGGAATTTCCTCAAAATTACCTTAAATGTTTCTGTCCCTCCCCAAAATATTCACTGAACAAAACCATGCTAATATAAATATATAACTGCATAATCTTACTTTTGAAACCAGTAAAATTCTAGTGATACATACAGCCAAGATATATAGCAAGCTGTCACTACCACAGTTGTTGCGTAGTTTTACTTTCAGGATTTGTGAAGACTTTTTATTTTTGTTTTCCTTGTCTAAATTATGTGAGTGCATGGAAGTAAGAGGGGGACACTAGAAAATAGCTGTAGTTTATTTAAATGTAATTGCATTATAGCACATTAGGAACTGCTGCCTGTAACTGAACTTTTCTGATATCCATGAAGTAACATGCTGTTGCTAGATGTTCCTTACATAGGAACAGATTATGAGCTTGGAGATAATTTCTGTGCCAGATACCATCATAAAAACTGTTTATATTAAATACACACACACACAAATTAAAGACCCAGAAATCAGTATTCCTTTTGAGTAGACAAATGCCACCAATACTAGTGAACAGAAAAATCATTGTTAATATGTCTTTTGGAAGGTGGGGAAAAAGATTAATCTGATTATATATTCACAGTCATTTCTGGTAATTGCAGTCCAGTGTGAGATACTGCTGTTGCACCCCTAATCACACTTTTTTCTGTTGGTGGACAAACTCATGCCATAAGTGCTGATGCAAGTTAAAGTTACTCCACCAACTTTTTACCTAATTACTGAGCATTCACTGTAGCCAAAGAGCAAAAGGTGTAGCCTAAGGTTTCATAATGTTGCTATTTATGTTTCCACTGTAAGGAAGTATAACAAATGCTTTTTCAGGGATTCAACACAGGTGAGATTTTAGAAAAATATTAAACAAGAATACACACAAATCACACGTGGCCAAAACAAAATAAAAAAGTCTTTAGTGGAAAACAATTTTATCTTCTTCCTGCTTATGGATCTTAAAAATACACAAAGTGATCATTTCAAAATTGAAAATTCAGTCATGATAAGGCTTGATTACACAGCCATTTCCCAAATCTTATTGCAATAAAACATGAAATACTTCTATGCAACTTCATATCTTCAACTGTACAGATAAAACAATACCTGAAATCAACTAGCACTTCAATTCCTGTGTTTTTAATATAGAAATTCAACACAGTATTGAATGACACATTTAAAATATTTACACACTTGACCAACAGCAGTACTAGCATTTATTGCCTTAAAACTGCATGTTCACTGCATGGAGGTTTCTTATTTTGCACAAAGAAAACAAATAATATAGGTTTTTTTTTTCCTAATTGAAAATTCCAGAATGATTTAATGGGAGATTGAGTATAGTGAATACTATTAGGGAGGTTTTTATCAATTTCAAGTATCAAGCTGTAACAGATTGGAAAATTACATGGGTAGTAGTATCTTCCTCTTGAGGTTGGAAGGGCCTTCCAAATCTGCTTAACAGCTTAAAAGGACAGGAAAAGCAGGATAGGGAATGGGAAGAAATGAAAAATCAGAATCAATTTTAATTCACTGACGAGAAGGGAAAGCCAGAGGTATCTTACTTCTCAGTTTCTAGGGCCCCAAGAAATCTCATACTGAAAAAAGGGCTCTATAAGATAGCTAAGAATTTGAGACTCTAGAGCAAAACACACTTCATGATTTGCTTCATGATCAGTGCTTGAAAACATTAATCTAATTTACTGAAAACAGAGCACAAGCTACTCAAATGCAAATTTATGGGGGCAGGGGAGCAGGGCTGGCTCTTTAAATTTTAATTGTTATGATTAGGCTTTGGTTATACTTAGTGACTGGAACAGACATGGGAGAAACATGTGGTATTTGTTCCTTGCAGAAAAATGTAAAGAAAACCAAAAGTAAACCAAACAAAACCCTGTCACAGCAAGCAGCACTTGTCACAAGCAGAGGCACCAAAGCCTGAATAACCAATAACTGTCCTCTCTCTTTGAAGATCAGAACTGAGGCACACTGGTGGGGAATCTCACCTTATAAAAGAAGAAGCCGCCATTTCAATTGGCTGTAATTGAAATAATGACAATTTTACAGCAAGCATTACTGTACTGCAGTAGATCAGTCCTGGGAATACTGCATCACTGCTGCCTCTACTGGGCTTTACCATTATGAAAATCTCCTGTTTTCATTACAGTAAATCTTAGACCTCACAAAACTAAAATTAAAGTATATAATATTTACATAGCATCTCAGATCCTCAATATATTTTATAGGCATAAGCTAATCCTCACAACATCCCTGTGAGGTAGGTAGGTGTTAATGCTATTTTAACAATAACACAGTTCTAGTGACTTGCCAGGGGCCACAGAGGATCCTGTGGATAAACATTACAAAATTAGAGGAGCCCGGCTCCTACTCCTGCGCTTATATTCATCAAGCTACTTCCATAAAAAAAACCCACCCCTTCTTATGTAATCACTTAACCAAACCTGAAATTACTTGAAGTGTTTTACAAGCAAAATGCTGCAAATTTGTGTTTTTTAATAGTTTTACAGACCACAAATTAGAATTTGCTTTCCCTTTTAAAGAACTAGATTTTAAATGGACAACTGACTGCTCTGAACAAGCTTATTTTCTAGAACTACATGGCTTAGATATAAAGGGATTTGCCCAGGTGAACACTGGGGCTTTAGTGAGCTCTTCTCACTATGAAAGCAACGACTCCAATTCAAACCCCTCTCTTTCAACTAGTAGGATTTTTGGACATGCTGAGAAAACAAGTTTCTCATTCCTGAGAAAAAAGGTGAGCCCTTTACCATTAAATGGGGAAACACAAACCTCTGGGCGAAATGTAGCAGATTCTGGCGGTAATTCAGTGAAGCTAATTAAGGCATAAATACACATCGAAGTGGAAGTTGCATGCATCCAGTCCACTTCTCCCTGTCCCTATGTATCTGTGCTTTCAACAAGGTCTTGAATTTTATGATTGAACTCGATGCTTGTCAGTGTTCAATACTATAAGTTGAACAAAATTATTATGCCAGCATTAGAACTAACTATTACAATGGGGAAGGAGCTGGCCAAAACGGAAAAGAAGCTAGTCTCAGAATGAAAACACTGGTCCAATAATCTGTTTCAGCATGAAAAGTCTAGACAAATATATTTGTAACAATTATATCATGCAGCATTTATAACTTGGTTTGAATTGCCTTTTTTCTTCCTTCAAAAAACAGGTGCATTTTTAGAACCATTATTCACTCTGCACAGTGAATGGAAAATGAATGCAATGATGCTATGGAACTTGCAGAACACTTATGTTGAGTCATGTCTCAGTGTTGACTACAAACAGTCTGAGTCTTTCCCGTGGACCTCACTGTGCTTTCACACCCTGATTTACAGCAACCGGATGTGTACATGATCACAGAAAATTCTTTTTTTCTATTTTTTTTGGTACAGAAGGGATACAGAAGTCAAATAGCTCAGGTAGAAGCAGTCACCAGGAGGAGTATGAATGAGCAGGACTTATTTCCAGAAGCCTTTGCAACCATTTAATGGATGTCACTAAGCAGAGACATCTTAGCATTGCTCTAAAAGTAACTTAAAATGGCATGGAAAGATCCCTGTTGAATATATGAGAATGAAAGGAAAATTAAAAAACAGGCAAGTGTAACATAAAGCAGGAGATCACAAAAAAACCCCAAACCCTTACTAGGACAGTTTTCCTTTAACATATAATATTATTTTTAAACAAAGGGCAAAGGAAATTTTTAAACCACCTTTAAAACTAGTCTTTGAAAGTGGGTGTTCATACTTTAGCTAAAGTCTTGATACTCAGAAATGCTGTGTGTTTCTGCTTGTTACAACACAATGGGCCTGAAAAGAAAAATATTGGGTATGCACATTACTTTGCCCAGAATACATACCCAATTTGTGCTCCCGTTCATTACAATATGCAAGAGATTTCAACCCTTTAAAGTTAATAAATATTTTTAAATAGTGAGCCAGTTTTAGGATTAATAAAACAATAGTGATAGAGCTAGTTATAAAAGAAAGGATGACTGAGTGTATCAGTTACTCAGTCAGACCCAAAACATGGAATATTTGCTATGATCTCTTTGAAGACTTCAGTCTAGATACCTGACATCAGGCACATCATAACAAACCAGCAGCTCCTACTGCCGCTGATGTTCCCAGGCTTCAGTGCCCTTCATCTGAAAAAAATGATCCAATGTACAAACTCAGAAAAACCCCAAAAGCAGTTTCAAAACCAGCAAACCCCAATTGAAAAATAAAAACTCAGCCATCACAACAGTTTGGAACAGAATGATCTGCCAGGATCATTGTATTTTGTGCAAGTGCACAGTCAAGAAATCCTTTGAAGAAAAGCACTAGAGTTTAAAGAAAAAATTGAGAGCAATTCTCCTGTTCTAAAATACTATGCAAGTTATCTTAGAAATAAAATACTATCTGGGAAGGTACACTAAGAAGTTTTATGGTCACTTTGTAATATGTAAATCTGCCCTTGCCCAGTTTTCACATAAATTAAAAGAGAAAAGTATAATAAAGAGATGGCATTTTTGGCCTTGTGGATCCATGCTTGAGACACTTACGGATTTAACTTACCAAAAAACCCCACCACCCCCCAAAAGAAACCCACAAAAACAAAACAAAACACTGTCAAAAGGAAAAAACAAAACAAAACAAAAAACCCAACAAACCTTAGATTACTTATAGCACAGTATTAGAGATTTGTGTCTGTTGTGAGATTCTGGCTATTGTGACTAATTCTGAGATGAACAGCTGAAGAATGGCACAGAATTGCAAACACGAATCTATACATAGCCATATAAAGGTGTATACCAGACATTTTTTATAAACTGTAAAAACATATGGGAAATATTTAACAGCATAATCTAGCAGAGATCTTAAACAGAAGGGCCCACTTCTGCCTCTGTGTATTTCCACAAAAATAATCTTACTAGACATGCAGCATTTGTGTTTGCTTTAGTTTCCTCTGGCTCATGACAGGAGACAAAGCAGGCCTTGCTTTCATATTCATGTGCTGCTCTCCCTTGTTGGTTCTATACACTCAGGGCACTATATTCTGCAATAATAAAAGCTAAAGTGCTGATATAAAAAACCAAGCAAGAGCAGAGCAGCTGGGAGAGCTCTGCAGAAGTGGGACTAGATTCAGCAAAAACCAAAAATCTCCTACAGCAGAGACCTCCCGATTACCCTTCCCCACTGGAGTCAAACAGGCATGCTTGAGTAAAAGGGTTTGATGCCCCTGTGCTAGCATAATTGTTTTAGCTAATGCCCAACTTTACAAAGTTTGCCAGTAATTCACACCTTTTGGGTTGTTATTGCTTAAGCAAACAGTTCAGTGTAGGAACACATTGCAGTTGCGTGCAACCCAGGTGAGAATCAAGACAGATACTGAAAGTAAAACTACACATGAACCTTGCATTAGACACTCATTCCAAAACAACACGTCAACATGAAGGGCTGCAACAGGTACACAGCAGCTCAGTGCCAACATCCTAAACCAACTCTCAAGAGTCAAATCTTGCCTTGAATTTCTTACCTAAAGTATATGAGCTTTTTTTTTTTCCTTTTAAATTAAGGCAATGAAATGGCTACAGTTCCTAAAGTTCATTTTTGGGGAACAAAAATATACACTTTTTTTTTTCTCTGAACTTTAGGCAGCAGAACATAATGTAAAAACCTGCATTGTATTAAACTTGCAATGTCAGGTTGATGTAGAAAAACAGAACTAAACACAAGTTAAAATACCGTTTGGTTTTTCTTCCCCATTGGAACACAAACTCAAACTTTAAGAGAGGAAAAATAAAGCTTAAAATCAGCTAAACTGTTTAGAGCTTTATATGTATCTGCTTCACACTCTAACATGATTTTGGGTAGAAAAGAAATCTCTAAGTTTACATGACCACTCATATTTTAAACCAGTGCAGGGGCAAAGGCACTGCATTTATTTTATTGTGCCCATATCTGTTTGCGCATAAATGGAAAAAAACTCAATTCAGAATTTCTGTTCATTCTCTTCCACACCCAAGTATGACAGATTGCAGCTAACACATAATAGCAGAAGCTGATTCAAAGTTGACCTCTCCTATTCCATGGTGTTATGTTCAAACTTCCAGGCTCTCTAGAATCTGAGATGGCTGCAAAGAACCCAGAGACAGGTACAAGATTTAGTCAGCATTCAGCATTTCTCAGTGCATTTTGCAGAAAGGGTCTAAATTAGGCATAGAGTTTTGTTGTTTATTTTACACAGAGAAGTCCACCAACATTTGCCATAAATTCTTCTAAACTCTTTAAGAAGGCCATCTTCTGCTTACGGTCCAGTGTAGGAGGAGTGCTGCTTGCAGTAAGCTTGTTGAAGGCATCTGCTAATCGCTGGTAAATGACTGGATCTTGCTGAGTTGATAGCAATGTTTCAACTAACTCTGAATATTCAGCCTGTTAAACAAACATTAAAAAAAAAAAAAAAAGAGAGATACAATATATACAACTTCTCTCATCAGAACATGATCCAGAATAAAGGCTGTGACAGAAAACCGTTAGTACCTCTTCACCTGTCCTCACAGCCTTCCACCTACCTCTAAACCAGATAAAATCCTTCATCCAGGCTGAGTATTTTCTAAGGCTAAAGAAATCTTCAAAGCAAGGCACAATGCTTTGCAGTGCAGAGTAAGATGAGAATTTTAAGGCAAAGGGCCTTCTGGCTCTTCCTTAGCATAGGCTTATTCCTGCAGACTGGACTGTTTTTTCTTAATGCCTGTCTCATATTCCATGCCAACCATCTCCTCCCGCAGGTTCTCCATTTTCTAGGGTTCCTTCCCTGGGACAGAGAGCTTAGATTCCTTTCTAAGAGTATCCTACTTATTCTCATACTTATTTAGACAGAAACAAAAGACAAAGAAACACCTGAAGCAAGTCCAAAGGGACTGAGCTCTGGGAGCACAGGTGAAGGACAAAGGAGTCAGAACAGCAGTTCCCTCCATTCTACCCATGAAGAGTTGGGTCAGGGTAGACACAATAAGAATTTGCCACCTGTGGGTGGTGTCACAGGGTCCTTTTCTTTTACACATTCACGAGTCCCTCTTTGAGGAATAAGGGCTGCTAACAAGAGCGAGGATCCATAGGACAAAGTGGCTTAGCAACGTCTTTGCCAAAGGCTTGCCAAGCCGGCAGGAAGGGCTTTAAAGGGCTTGTTGAGGGATGGTGGTAACAACTTACAGATGAGTAAAGAGACAGAGACCGAGAGTATTAAGAACACAAAGAAATGTGATGGGTTTAAAAGTGCTCCTCAAACGATGAAACAGGCTGAAAGAAGGCCAACCTGAAATGCCTGTGTAGAAGTCTGTTCAGCTTTGAAAACAGAGCTAGAGCTTCACGTGCCGGTTCAGAGCTGCGACATTACTGCAGGCACTGATAGGTGGTGGGACAGGTGGCATGACTGGAGTGTTCCAAGGGACAGGCGGAAGCTTGTTAGAGCTCTTCAAGGCAGAAGATGACAGAAGATTGACACTTCTGTGAAAAGGCAGCTCAAATGAAAGATGGTTTTCTACAGACTGGGCAGCAATCTAGTTGAGTGTTTAGGAATCATGATCAGAGGAGAAGCAGTAAAGATGACATCTTTTGGGGTGAGATCTCATTACAAATCCCCAGAACAGGGCTTTTAGCCATCTTAAAGCAACTTGAGGAAGTTTCCAGATCAGACTTACAAGAGATTATCTCCCTGACATTTGCTCACATACCAGATGGGCTACCCAGGGCTGTGACTTTGCATCTGCTATTCACAGCTAGTAAGAGCTGGTCACGGATGTGGTAATTAATGCCAGCCTTTCAGTTATCATTAAATAGTGGAGTTAAAGATTCCCAGGAAAGCGAGGAAAGAGGGCAGCCAAGTACAGGACCTGGACATCATGAGAGCAGATGTTACCTCCTTCAAGACTGGTAGGTGGGATCCTGTGGGAGTGAGCTCTGAAGACAAAAAGAGCTCAAGAGAGCTGAAAGGTCCTAAGGACAACCTCTTCCAAGCACAAGAATAGGTACAGAGGAAAACAATAAGGACACTGATTCAGCTAAGCAGGGACTTAATGACTGAACTCCAGCACAAGGGGAACACATGCAGGAAATAGAAGCAGGACGAGCTAGAAACGAGGACAGCAGAAACACTGTCTGGACAAGAACAATGACAGAAAAATGAAGTTCAGCTAAAGATGAATTTAGCAAAGGACATCAAAGACAACAAAAGCAGCTTCTACCAGTACTTTAAGAGTAGAAGAAGGAACAGGGAAAATATGGGTTTTATTGCTGAATGGAATAGATGATTTAATGACAGTAGACAAGAGGTAAGGCTGAAATAATCAATGCTTTATTTTGCCTTGGTCTTCACTGATAGGTTTTCCCAGACCTTTGTGACTAGAGACAGAGTCCAAGGAGGAGACGAACGCAGAGTAAAGAGGATCAGCCCAGGGATCTCTTGAGAAATCTTGATGCATGTAAGCTCATAAGACCTGACAGAATCTATCCACGGGATCAGAAAGCTGGCTCATGTCATTCATTACTGGCTGCTCTCTATCATCTTCAAATGACTAAGAAAATCATGAAGCAAGGACTCCTGGAAGGTATTTCTGGGCATGTGAAAGTCAAAGGACCCAAGGGAATGGCCTGAAGTTGTGTCAGGGGAAGTTTATGTTGGGTATGAGGAAAAGGTTCTTCACCCAGAGGGTGGTTGGCACTGGAACAGGCTCCCCAGGGAGTGGTCACAGAACCAGCCTGACAGAGTTCAAGAAGTGTTTGGACAATGCACTCAGGCACATGGTGTGATTCTAGGAGATGGTCCTGTGCAGGGCCAGGAGTTCGACTCAATGACCCTCATGGGTCCCTTCCAACTCAACATATTCTGTGATTCTGAGAACATCTAGTGTGGATTTACCCAGGGCAAATCATGCTTTACCAAGCTGTCTTCTTAGACAAAATGACTTACATCTATGGCTAAGACAAGTGCAGTGGATGCCTAAGGTCTTCAACAGCTGTATACTGTACCCTTGCAACCAAACTAGGATTTTATTGTTTTAATGGGTGACAGCTCTCATCTGGACCTTTGTCTTGTTCAATATTTTAGTCAGTGACCTGGAGGAGGAGGGGAAACACACTCTTCCCAAGTCTGGGGATGAAACCAAACTGGCGAGTGCAGCCAGTGCATTCAAGGGCAGGACTGACATTTAAAGACACTCAGGCTGGAGCAGTGAGCTGACAGAGAGTCATGAAACTCAGCAAGGACAAATGCAAAGACTTGCAGCTGAAACAGGCAGATCTCCTGAGGATGCCCCCTTTTAACCCAAATGAGTCCATGACTTATCAGGTGCACAAGAAATAACCACTGTCCTTTAACAAATGACTTCTTTTCAGGGTATGTCTGAATACCATACCTGATGCAAACACACTAATGTGTAGAATGCTTCACCTGCTGCAGTTGTCATTTCTGTATTGTGCTTCTGAAGTACCAGCATATCAAAAACCATCTGAAATCACAAAACAGAAACAGTTGTGTAAGTGTAATTTTAACTTTCCACTTAATCAATATTTGCTGCTGAAGCTCTTCTTACTTCTGATAATAACAATGAACCTTTATTACAAACAACCAAGGTTGCTGTTTGCTTTGTTGCCCCCATTTTTAATTTTTGGATTTAGGTACCAGAACTTTAGAAGCCAAGTCTCAGCTTAACAGCATAAATTCACATCTCAAAGCACTGGAACCTGTTGTTGATTTATATCAACTGTTCTTCAGAGAAACATGACATCACTTGTATTTTTCTCCAAAAGCTTCAGATATACCAGAGAAATAATGAAAAAAGCCTTTGCTCTTCCAGAATAAAATACAGAACTTTTCCTCAAGTTTTGGAGACTCCTATAGCTCACAGAAAGTCAAACAGGGAAGAGATAAGTAAAGAGGATTATTATAATTTTAAGTGGAAACTCAGAAATAAGGAATGAAACTATGTTAACTTAGAAGATACATAAAGACAAAATTATGCAAGTTTTTCATTCTCTCAGCTTGTCTGATGAAAGCATTTAATGAGCAATCCTCAGAAATCCCAGTCAGTTTGGTAAGAAAAGATGTCTTAAGTCAAACTGAAACCTATACAAAATCAGAAGACAAGCACACAGATTTCACAATTACTTTGTTGCCACTGAGTAGGAACCTAGTTGCTACCAGGTCACTCCAAAATTCATTAAAGTGGATGGTCCTAAAAGTAAAGTACTGAACGTGACACTGAATTAAGAAAATGCATAATTCATTAGATACACTGAATACATGTCAGCATTTCCTTCCGAGTTCTCAGCTATGCTCTTTTTCGTGCCTTTTCTTTTAGTACTCTATCCAGCCTCCAGTTCACAGAATTCTGGAAGCCTTCTGTTCACAGCTTCACCAGTAACTGCTAAAACTGTCAATCTCAAGTGCAGAGCATAGATATAAAAATTCCATTCTGAGAGGCTCAGGTCTTTTGTTTACTGGCAATAATAGATTTGTTTCCTCTACACCTCCATCCTCTTTTGTCTAGACTCTAGTCTGGTACCTTCAGTTCTTCATGCCCTCTTTCTTCTTAAACTGACACTTTTTTTTTTTTTTGGTAACAGGCTGTTTCTTACTATATGTATTATCCTGATTAATCTGGATATGATGACTGTTTGGCCTCTGGATGCTACTTTTATGCAAAAAACCCGAAGTAACAAGAAACACAGATGCCTTACCTTAAGAAAGTGCCTTGTTGCTAGAAAAAGAGTTGAATCTGTTTCTTGTGCTTTTGCACACTGTTCTGCTAATGGTGTTACAGCCTCCAGACAGAGCTGGCAAACCTCTGAGCTCATTCTGATAATGAATGTTAAAGAATTGAAGTCAAATTTCAATTAAATGGTGGTCAAACTACCCAGCTGTGACACTAGAAAATATCTGAAATGCTTGTATGTTTTAAGGCTTCTTTTCACTACAAAGTTGCTAATTAAAAAACCAAATTTAAAAAATGCTAGAAAAAGGGGGGAGGAAAGGATTCCAACTTCATTACTTTTTTTATTAGCTACATGCCCTAAGGTAACATAACCCTCTCTGACATAACATTTTCAGAAAGAGTCCCTTATGGTCAAGCTCATCTGTTTCTGACACGTGCCACAGATTAGTAAAAATGGTACTCCCATTATGAGAGGGAGAGCCCATTGGCACCCTGACAGGAAATGCTCTGGAGCCAGCCCAGTAGAACAGCGGCAATGTTTTGTATTACCAGCTGAGAGACTAATTCAGGAATGGCTTTGGGATACCAGCTGAAGGCTTATGAAGTTACACACTCTGAAATGAAGTAATGGAGGAGGCAGGAATGGCTGCCAGAAAAAACTTACATGCTAAGTTACTTAAAGGCTGCGCCCAAGCACCACAAGTCAGAGGCAAATCAGCTAATGCTGGAATCTCAGTGGACACTACAGTGAAACTCTCAATCCCCAGAGAGCCGAGTCAATTACCAATGCATAATTATACACACAGATATTGACAGAAAAAGGAAAAAAAAAGATATTTTTAACAGGTCCTTATAAAAGCAACTTCATTTTTTTAAAAAAAATCATTCTAAATTGTTGTAAAGGATACGATGACATCCCTAACTCCAGTGAGTACATTAGACTCTTAAAGAGGTCCTCTGGAAGTTGTGGAATCTTCTCAGGGAATATCTCACATATGAAAGTGATTAATTTATAATATTGATTACACAGAGATGGAAACTGTCAAAAGAAAAGCATGGTATTTTTAGATTCAATCACATAACTATTTTGGCATAATTTTCAGCTGTACAAAGAGACAAGACTGATGATGTGCACTGAAGAAAAGAATTTTAGTCGGAAACTTGAGTCATTAGAATGGCTACAACTTTATATAAATACAAACACTATGGCACAATAAAAGAAATTCCTAAAGACAAACAGTAGATGGTGGCAGTCTAGTATCTGCTCTACATAAATTAAAGGAGTTTTATTTTAGACACAGATAAATCTAGTCCTGTGGGGTAAAAGCCTCATGAGCATTTGGAGCACAATCAGGGGGTTCCCAGGGTAGATCCCTCACTTTGGTTTGATCTAAACTGGATGTGGCCCTCGTGCTCAGTAGGCGCTACCGGATGAGAAGGCATGTGGAGAGGGGACAGCTGAGACAGCCTCCTGAAGTGCTCCCCTGCTTCCAAGTAAAACAGGAAGACAGGGCTACAATGAAATGCTGCCGTCCCGTTGTTTCATATTTTACTGTTCTACTGACAAGCTGCTCATGCCTATGATCGACAGCCATCTGTACTGTGGAAATAAATAGTTACTTTTAACTCATAGCATCATTTATGCTTCTTGTCACATTTCTGACACTATCACAGAAAAGACTCCATGAGCCACATTTCAGCTTTGGCTGTTGATCTGCACAGACTTGCTTTTAGAAGAAAAGTCTTGTTTAGGACCTTCAAATATACATTTTCTCAGCTTACAGTATTTATTTTCAAAGAGTATTTAGAACTATGGAACAGTTATTTACATTTATGAAGTCTAGAAAATTCAGCTTATGGAGGTGGAATGCATAGAGGAACGAAGTCTGGGAATTCATTACTATAAAGCTTTCATATTCTAGCAGCTCTGTGTAAAAAATATACTTACCTTCAGCAGATCTTGTGACATTAGAGGCAGAACTAGATTAACCCCATATAAGACAACATCTGCTGCTGATACAGATCTATTTGTAACTTGCCCAGGCTCATGTCCTCTAAATACTTCATCTGCCAAAAAGAAAAAAATATTTTGCACAACAGGAAGATTAAACATATTGAAGGAACAGTCCCATTTCTTTATAATACAGACATTTTTAAAAATAGGACTAGTCCCCTCTCTCCAAACAAAATTGTGAGGCACTGTATTAAAATAGAAACTTAGTGCGTGGAGGCTGTCACATCACTCTATATTTATATTCATTAGGACTAAGCATTTCATAATCACTTGTACCAGATGGCATGCTAAACCAGAACACTTCAGATACTGAGGGCTCCCTTCCATTACAGAATATTGCATTTGTTTCTAGTGATAGTTGCTTCATGCCTGTACATAAATACATAGTGAGTAAAGTATTACTGCATTTTTATACTTTTTATACACATTATATATTTACATATGCTTTAATATCTTTTATTAACAGAAGGAAGAAAAATGGGAGAGGTAACAGACAAAGTTCTGCAGTTTGGATGCTGTCAAGTTTTCTCCAGTTACAGCTTAAGGCCTACATTTCCCATCAACTGGCAATGTCCTTACTTTTATAATTCCTGCACTGAGTCAGCAGCAGTATGTAGAAAATTCTCAATAGATTTGATCTCTGGGCATTGCATCTAGGTTTTATTTACATTACTTTGTTTCATAGTAAGTGTTTTCCACATAATTAACATCCAGATCTCAAAGCAAATACTTTACAAAGCACTGGGTTGTCCATTCAATGGACAAAGTCTAAATCTGCTTCTGTATTTGTGATGTGCATGCATAATGAAAAAAAAATGTACTGCATTTTGGAGTACAAGATTCTCTCTTTCAATATGTACCTCAGAAAAGCAATGAATATCAAAACATGCTTGGTATCAAACTGAATCTGCCTGGATTGTTATCTGTGCAAAGTATGTAGAATATGGTGAGATATGAACCAAGCAAATGTAATTTGCAACAACTGCAATTTTAAATGGCAATTACATGAAAGAAAGTAGCAGGTTGGAATACAAGAAGGAACCCTTAACTAAACCCACAAACCATAAGGCATGTTCTGTGAAAGAGGAATACAGAAGACCCTCACATGATGGAATTTTAATGACTCAATATTTCACAAAAGTTGAATCCTGTACCTAGAAGACCACCCATCTGCTCTCTTGAGCTACTTTACTACTCCAACTTCTCTATGTGCTTTTTGTTATAAAACTGCTGGTACAACATATTCAGACTTGCAACATTCAGATTTCAAGCTGTTTCATACATCCATAATTTATTTTGTGACAGCAATAATAATTCCAGATGTTAGAATATTGTGAAAAGTCCTTCATTGCTACTTAAAATAGCAATTTCCATATCCTGACCTAGTCAAGCCTAAACTTCAGCTTTTACTTTACACGGACTGAACACAAGTCCCAAAATGGTTCTTACAGTTTAGAAAACAACATGCGGTTCATCAATTACCAATTCCTTAATACCTGTATCACTGAAATCTATGAATTCCTTTGATAGAAGATTAGTGAGAAGCTCCATAATAAGAAGGAGATCCTGGTACTGGTCTTCTTCTGCTGTAACATCTATCCGTTGTCGACCTAGATTATTCTTGGAATATACCTGGAGCAGAGTTAGGCAGGCCTCATACAAGTTCATGGCTTTGGCCTATAAAACAATGTTACATAATAAGAAAACTTCCACATGCTAAAAGCTTTGTTTTAAGATGGCATTACTTGGTAGACAATACTTCAAGATTTTCATTTCAGTGTATGATCACTTTTGTACCAACTGTACACAAAACCATCAAGGAAACAGCCACCTTAGACAATAAGAACACTTATAGCCATCTATTGATGTGATACTGATTGGAAGAACAAAACATTAATTTTCTGGATTCTTCACTTTTAAAAAAATCCAGACAAGAGTGGTTTGGGACAGACTGGCATATCTCACTAATCTCACAAACTAGATTACTAACAAAACCCCCTGGGACACACATTAATTACAGAAGTTTAGAGCCACAATACACTGTTTGTGCATATCCAGTTTGGAGAAGGCAGGAACTCTTCCCGATTTGAAAACAAAATTAGCCAACAGTGTAAAGATGCAAGTGCAATGCACAAACTCAGAATGTTAACTGTGAACTTCTTGGGATCTTTTAATGCCTTGCCTAGGACTAGGGCAGTGTCTTTATGGTATGTATTTGCCACATAGAATACTGCTGCAATTCTCCTAGACTAGACTTCAGAGAAGTTTGATATTGTTATGAAAAAGTACACAACACAGTCTGTCCTCTTCTGCCACCCATGCATGGAGTTAGTCTAGTGATGAACTGTGGTTAAATTAAATGGTTAAAAAACCCAGTCTAAATGTCCTGCTTTTAATCTTTGCAAGTGTATGTTTTAAAACAAAGGAATCCTTTTATAGATGTGTCTATATTGTCTTTCTTTCACTCTATAAAAATCATTACATTTTATTTTGTTTAAGGAATAGCACTGCATACACATTTACAAACATGCATGTGCACACACACTTGGCCCCTCCTTCCCCTTCTGGTTGTATTTACCTCTCCAAGATAGCAAATTTGTTTATGTGCAACTTCAACAAAGACTTCTATTATGAGATTAACAGTCTCTGGTGTGTTTTTGTACACTTCCATTAATCCAATACAATTATTAAGGAAGTCCATTAGGAAATTGAAGAGAATTGCTACGTTATCAATCTGGGTAGCCTCAGCAATGCCACAGAGCGCTTCTAATGTAGCAGTGATTTCCTGCTTCACTTCCTCCTCCTGGCAAATCTGCTGAAAGTTTTCTTGGTTTATCACATTCAAGAATCGCTGCTGAAGCGGCTGAAGAACCTTGAAATTTTTCAGAAAAGTCATATTAGAATAAGCATACTATTATATGAGAAGTGAGGTTTAAATCACTTAGCAAACTCATTGCTTTTGGCATGGCAGTACAAGAATCAATCACTTCCAGTTTCCAATGGCTCAGTTATGCCATTATCTGTCACATTAATGCAAGTAGAAGTGGAAATGAGCAGTGCTTCTCATTGTCCATCATGACCTGCAGGCAGGTGTCATAATGAGCACCTCCATAAATATTTTAGCTGATTTTGTAGTGTTTAAACTAATGACAATGACTTTCTCTGCCTCAAAGCAATTTATTCCCTTCAAATTCAGCATAAGGGGAAAAAAAATGTTACAGCTTGTTAATGAAACCATAAAGATTAATGCTCACAGTTATCTTTGCCACATTAAGATTCTCCATAGCAAAATCACTTTTGTCATCGTCTGTATTTTGAATTTAGAAACTTCCACAAAAATAGTTGATTATTTTTCCCCAATTACTTCCACTGCATTACAGTTTTACCTTAAATCACTAATTTTGTAGCTCTGCCAATAAAAGCAAGTTTTTATCAGAAGGTCAATGCTTTACAAAGTCACATAGTGCTTCCTGATGCCATTTCAGCTATTTTCTAGCATCAGCCTTTCTGGTATTAAAGATCTCAGCTTTAATGGTGCCAGGGCACAAAGAGCTGATCAAGACTCTTCATTAGGTTCCACATTAGCTTTTTACTTACTGTCATTATCATTAAGTGATAACAGAATAAATCATAATACCATTAAATTAAAATGAAAGGAAGAAATGTCCCAGTGCAAGGGAAATTTTTAATCTTCCATAATAGTCTCTTTCAAACATATTGCTCTACTGTCTGCTTCACAAATCCTACAATTAATTACTAGTGGTTTCTCTTTGGGTTGAAATATTTTAGATACAATTTAGATACAACACATACAAGTATTGACCATCAAAGAGAGAATAATTTAAAAAATCATCAGTATTAAATATCAAAAGATGTTATACAAATTGATTTTGTGTCACTATAAAATTCCCTAAACTAACTTGCTTATATGGAGGCAATAGAAGTATCAAAATAGCTTACCTCTGTCCAGTATTGCTGCTTTGTTTCTGTGTCCATATGAGCAAAACCTCCTAGAACTAAAGCTTTCATTAGTGTTCTCTGCACAGAACTAGACAAATAGTGAAGAGGAGGGCTTCGCCTTGCAAACTGTTTAGCTAAATTCCACCAGTTTTCACACTGAATAACTAAGTTTGCCCTAAAAGAGGGAAAAAAAAAATCATTAAAGACTTCACAAAATTGTATGAACAGAGCACATCAGGTTTCTGGCAGTTGTCAGAATTTTTTGTTGCTATATTTTTTTAAATTCCTTTATTCTGAGGCTAAAATGCCTTTTGATTTTCATCTTACTAATGCCTCAGCTCTCAGATTTCTAAAGTATATACTCTGAAAATAAATCAATTCATACAGGAGAAAAGCAGGGAAGTGCTTTAGTTTTACACATATACACACACAAGAGTTAATGGACATATTGCATGGATTAAAAGCTTAGTCTCATTACTTCATAATAAAATAAGCAATTTATTCCAAAATAGCTCCTGTGGGATTTAATTTTTTTAAAAAGAAAAATCCTCAAGCATTTTAAATCCTCATACTTCAGAACAGTCTTTCAGTGGACTGTGAATGTATGATTGCATGTATAATTGCATGTCAATTGACATAAATAAAGCATTCAACAACTTCCTGCTTCACAGTTTGCAATATCAAAGAAAACTTATTGAAATTTGATTGAATCCACAAAATCCTGTATTTAAAAAAAAATAATTTAGGTTTACAAAACATATTTCATACTGGCTTAGCCAGTATCTGAACTCCTAATCAACAAAAATTAACAGCAACACAAAAGTCCTTGCAATAAGAGGAGAGACCAGTAGAGTTTTCCGTTCTCACTGTTTAAGAGTGAGACACAAAAGTAGGGAAGGAGAGTGCACTTCTAAACAGTAACAAAAATTAGGTGATGTTTTGTCAAATACAGGTCTCACTCCTCAGCTTGTCAGTCAAGTTTGTGGTGTTTTTTGCAGTTATAGTATGTTACTAAAGTAATTTGACTTAGAGAGACGTGAATTGAAGCACCCTATATCTGGATTACTGTGGCCAAAAAACTTTAAAGGAAGCAAAAGAAACTTTTTGACTTCCAGAGGTATAGCAACTTACCGCTCTCTCCTTTCCACTAATGTTACTAGCAGTTGTACAGTATCATTTGCAAGGTCCTGCTCTGAACTCCACACTGCCAGGTTACTGATCACTTTTTCTAAAAGGTAACCCACAATCCACTGGGAACCCTCTGTATCAGCACCAAATGCTGTACTAAATGGCAGACTTATCTATAAGAAAAGCATTAAAATGAGTGAGTTTTACAGAAGCCAGAACCCAAAAGTGTATGGCAATCATTGTAAGCAAATTCTTTTCAGGCTGTCACTTCTTTCCTACTTAAATTACACAAATGTTACATAGACAAAGGCAAAGAATACCTGTAATAGAAAAATCTTTGCCAAATTTATCTTGTGATTTTAAGCACAATATCTAAAACAAAGATAAGTTTCAACGTCCTTACAAAAAAGGCTTGAGTATGTCTAGCTTTTAAGGCCAATGAAAGTTCAAAAGCTTTAATAATTAAAAGATCCCAAAATCACCTCCCAAAAGTGTTTCCATGAACTTAAGACATAATTCCTCAAAATTCAGTGGTAAAAATTATTACTAATTCCTGATCTATATAGAAACTTGTAAAAATTAATTTTCACCTCAATTTATCTGCATCCGCTTTCTGCAGATGGTTCCTTCAATCTACACATCTTTTAGGAAACATGTCACACTCTGGTCCTGGCACATTAAAATATGCTTCCTTGAATTTGCCTGTTCTCCTGCTTTCAAAGACAGTTTCTCAAGAGTGAAATCCAAAGACTTTGTAGTAATTGTGCAGGGGCTTCCTGTTAGCACACCACTAACACTTCTACCTTAAGAACTCATATACATGGCTGAGCATAAGGTTTAAATAGAAGTTTCAATCACTTTCACATGTCAACACAAACTAAATGTGTGCATTTCCTAGACACGCTGTTTTGTTTCTTCACATTGTTTTTCATATGGATCTTGCCCAACTGGTACCTTTCAGAATTCTTAGCTGTGCTATATGTATGAGCTGAATAATACGACTCCAAATATTTACAAGTCTGTGTGATACCTATTACTGTTAAGGAGAGGCCCCCTGAAGCGTTAGTATTCTTAGTTGCTTCAATAGTGGAAATAAAGGGGAGGAGGAGAAGACTTGACTTATCAAAAATTAGAGCCAACAGGACCTCCTCAGGATGGGGGGCCTCTGTGAGCTAGCTGGATTACAGTTAGTTCGATAAGCAAAATCAGGATCAAGTTCTAATCATGATTAGTGCTGTCCAAGCACGGTAAGAAGTTGCCCTTTACAAAGAACACACTGTTGAAATCATGATATATACAATGAGGATGAGGAGAGAAAGTAGCATGACATTAGCTAATGTATACTACCTTGTGATGGTGTTAAATATCTAACTCAGGATCACGATCAAGAGCAATCACTGTATTAGAGATGAAATGTAAAATCTGATGGACAGTCATGATTTACAACATCACTGCAGTGAGTTTCACCCACTATGCAGCCCAGGAGTACTGTGTTATTCTGATATGACGATGGCTACACACATTTACAGCAAAATGTGCAAGAGTCCCATAAAAACTTAAATTTCTAATTAGCAAATGAAAGAAAACATCGAATTTCAAGCGAATTCCAAAATAAATCACAACCCACATAACATTAAAAATAATTTACAATTGCACTTTTAAATAGCTACACTGACATCTATATTCACAGGATGATATTATTGCTAATACTCACAAATAAATTCATAAAAGTTATATCCTTACCTGATCATACAACTTTTCATCTACTAGGAGGTAAGTCTTTGCCCAGCGCTTGAGGAACCATACAATATCTTTGCCCATCTGGGGGCTCAGGAGGTGTGTGAGATTTGCCCTTATTGCTCTAGATTCTACTTCAGACACTCTTAAAATAGCAGACAACAACCTGCAGATTTAAAATACAATGCACAGAGAGGTTTTTGGAGAAGCAATGCAACTACAAAAACCACTTTCCTTTATCACAAAATATGAAAGAAGGATCAGGATAATACAAAATAAATCAAGTAATCAAGTAAAAAGCACCTGAATTTATTGTTTTTGAAATGCATGGTGAGAGAGAGAGAGAGAGAGACCTTCAAATATCCTTCAAAAAGTTCCTTGCACCATGAAGTTTAATAAAAGGTTCTAATTGCACAGTGTTTGCAGGGTGACACATACCAAAACACAAATACAGAAATGACCACTTATTTTTCTCTTGTTCATTACTGCTGGGAAATAGTCTGACATAGTAAATCACAACGTGATTGCATTAATACAATCAGTCCATAAAACTGCATTAAATACTAGCTCTTGTAGTACATCAATTGAATTTTGTAAGAAAGTGATTGTGCATAAGAAATTTAGAAGCTGACAGCAGACTATTTCTTGAAGACATTTCAGAGTTATTGCCAAAGGGCTTCGAATCTCTCCTTATTTTGATCTGGTTTTATTCCCATCACTGAGACACTGCATCAAGTAATCCTGTTTGGTTGCCACTTCTTGAAGGCCAATAGTTCAAGTGAGCAGTGTTCAACCTTCTAAACACTAGGCACACACATCATTGCTAATGAAGGTCCACTTTTTCTACCTTCTTCCTAGAAGAAAACATTTAATGAAGGTAACAACTCAGGTGAAGATTCTTCCATGTCAATTTAAGAGTGGAATGCAATCTTCTGAAGTGTGAGGAACCAAATTGAGGAGTCCTTTGTGAGCATCAGCCTTCTTGCAAAAAAGAGAAGGGAAATCTCTCCTGCTTCTTTTATAGGCTGACAGTGATGTCTGTACATAACTGACAACAATTCCTCATGCTCTGAGGATCAATTTTGCTGCTACTGCCAAGCTTGGGCAGTAACCCATATTCAAAATAGAGAAGCTCACTGATGTTCTGGAAAGCATTTGCTTAAGCTGTATATGTGCTGAATGAATTTTAGAGTATATATTATCTAAAGATTTTGATCTGCCAACTTTTTTTACTTCAGTAATTTTAAGGATTTTCTGTAGAAAATAGATCAAAGATGGGTTTTCAGTAGAAATACAAAAAACATTTCTGTAAATTCCCAAGACTGGCTTATGATGCCTGTAAAGACTATAAGGTCAATCTTTCCTTTTTCAATGTTCAGTGTTTACATATTGTTTACTTTTCACATTCACAGAAGTCTACTCACATTCTAGGGGTTTTTTTCTCTGAAAAAGCATTTAACACACTTAATAGTACAAGACGCATCCTTACCTAATTACAGAATCAGTTCTGTTGTACCCTGGGATGGAAGAGGCCTTTTCTCCCGGAGATCCCAGAATCTGAAGTGTTGTATTGATGTCAACCTCAGCTGAATGTTTAATGGAATATTCCATTACTTCTGGAGGTATTAGTGGAGTCTCTCCCTGAGTATCATTAGCCAAGAGGTAGCCTTACATTAAAAAAGAAAGAGTGATCACCACTTTCTACCCTAGGTTAACTTATGGCTTTCTGATTAAAGAATCCATAGGCTTAACTGCAGACATCACACCACAATCAAATGTTTGTACAGACCCTGACTAAGACTGCTTAAATGCATACAAAATAATTAGAATCCTTAAAGCCATTCAGTAGGAAAAAACCTGAAGTGACAAGAAACCAAGACTGGAAAAAGAAACCACCTATTCAAAAACCAACAAAAAAGAGACAAGTTTTGCTTCATGTAAAAGCACTACAGTCAATTCATCTACCCGGGGAACAAAACATTTTGTTGTCATATTTTTCTTCTTCTGCTATGTGGTAAAAAAAGCCTTGTTTTACAGCTTCCATGCTGAGTCCATATTATTTGGGACTTCTGTTTTGTGAACATCTCAAATCTGTGAGTCTTTCAGACCTCAAGTACCTGTGCTGTAACACAGTTTTCCTCACCTAGCAACTGCAGAGCAGTTGAAGCATGGGTTTTCATACAATACTCTGGTATCTAGATAATATCAATTCCAGCTTTAGGTGGAGTTTTCAATATCTGATCTCATAACCATCTGTGAGCTACAAACTCCATCTCAGTGTTACAAAAATATTATCAACACATTCATGTCAATATATGAGAGCAACTAAAACACCAGATCTTAAAAAATGTCCCACTATATTTCATATATTATACACTTCTCCAAGCAAAGTACAGACTTAGTTGTTACTACATTTGCAAACTTAAGTAAAATATCATCATCTAAAAATCAACCCCAAAAAGGCTCTAAATTCAAGAGGCTCTAAATTTAGAGCAAAAGGGCTTTAATTTCCCTGAAACGTAACAAAATAACAGGTCATGGATCATCAGTACTGAGAAAGTCTAGAACTTACATGATCCTCTGTCACCATTACCCTGATCTCATGTTGGTTCCCAGCCACTGACACCATGAACAGACTAATTTCTTGAATAAGCTGACAGATAACACAACTCAAAAAATCTATAACAAAATTAGTTGCAGGAATTTCCAATGGACATTGATGAAACTTTACATGAGGTAATCATTAGAGATAATACTCCTGTTACTCAAGGCAGATGATAGTAAGACAAGGACTTTGCAAGTCCTGTATATGAAATCATTGTAAGGGATTAAATGTATAGTATTGATAGCAGTTGATATACACGGATTTATTTTTTTTTTCCTGAGGTGTTCCAGCTGCAATAAAACTACCAGAATAAGTACTATTTAAAGCTGTTTACTAACCTGTGACTAAAATAAGCCAATGAATATCCTCATACAGGTCGTCAAGCACTTTGTTGTCAATTGAACCTGATGCTGGTGAGGCAAGTAACTGCTGCTGATGTCTTTGCAACTGTCCATGGAGCCTTGTCACTCGGTCTTCTAACAAACTGTGGACAAATAACAAAGTAGCTTCACTGTTTTTAAACTGGTTTGGCAAAGCTAGCTTTTTCCTATATGACTGCTTTATTGATTTGCACTCATGACTATTTTTTTTTGTACTTACCTCGTGAGAAGAGGTATGCAGTGCTCTGCAGCAATCCTCCCCAGCATGCCTACGCTGGCCAACTGGTCACAGAACTGGTCTCTGTCATCCTCCTGCAGCTCACTTATTTCTTCTTCTTCCCGAGAGGCCACACCATTGGCAGTCTTTGGTTATTTCAACAAAATTAGAAGCAACCAGTTAGAGTTAAACTTGTTAAATTCATTATCACTACATTTTTCTGCATTATTTTGGCTCTTTCTTGCAAGATAATTTGCACTTATGAACGACAGACTTATACTAAATTAGACACAGGAGAGTTAAACAGAGTCAACATGGGTTCATATTGTTTTAAAATTAGCATTTCACAAACTCATTACCAAAATGCCACATTCAGTTAATCTGCTAACATTTCAATACTTCACAGTTGTCTGAGATCTTACATAAATCACATAAAATAAACAGTATTTTTCATGAAAAAATGAATATTAGCCCTTCCTTTCATTAAAGTTTTTCCCAAACCTACTGTTTGAGGGGAAATAATTGTTTAAAAAGTACTACTAAATTTTAAAAAACTACATTAAAAGTAAATGTTCTAAACTCAGAAAACAGCAGACTAATAATCTTGATGATCTCAGTTTTGTTTCTTGCTGATGCAGGAGCTGCACTGTTCAATTTCTCAAAGCTTATCTTGGTTGCATTACAAAACTATTTAAATTATAATCAGATCTTACTCCTTGAAGAGATGAACCATGATATGCAGAAACCAAGTATTAATATTAGAAGAGTTTCTTTCTTATCTATTAATTATAAAATTTATGCAAGTAACAAAGTAAAATACAGGAGGCTGAGAAAGCCATCAGTCGGCTTTGTTTCTATAGAGGCCCTGGAAAATGGAATCCACGCACAACTCCTTATGCAAAGTGCCTTTAATTCATCTTTTCTTTATGTAACCCAGCAAATCATTCTCTTTTGGCAACTTCAAAGTTGCAGCTGTTTATTGAAGGGTGAGCCTCTGCTCTCAAAGCAGACACTGAAAGTTCCTGTTGCCGCTTTGATATAGAACAAGAAGCATTCTAAAATGCCAGCTGTGGCTTTTAAAGGTTACCCATGGGATAAATGACTTATTTCACAGAATGACATGAATCAACCTGTGTACAAAAGTTATGTCAAGACCGCCTGATATGAATTCAAAACTCTCTTGTGAAATATTTCTCTCAGTTTTGGCACTGTTATTACCATCTGTTACATATTGAGATAGCAGAATTATGTTTTACACAGTGCTTTTCAGAATGAGGTATCTCTGAGATCTTTGCACAGCATCAAATTAAAGAGAGATTTTATACAGTTATTGAATTGAATCTGTACCATAACTAATTCATCCAACATCCATATCCAACTGTCTGTATAAGAATCTATTTATTAAGACCCAGATTCCTGGCAAATAGACAAATCACCTTTCTTTTTCAATGGTTCAAGAAATACTTGTTGTACTTGTAAATTTTCTCTAGACAGTCAACTGTTCAAAAACTCAACTGGGAATTTATTTTATCCAAAAGAATACTTATTTCAAGTTTCTTCCACTTTGAGCAAAGTCTACATTTTTTCAGATATTTATGCATGTCAGTTATATTTTGAAGATAGTGCATGGGAGGCAACAATCATAAAAAAGGCCCCCAATTTCACTGAGAATTTTAACTAAAATTCTAAACCAGAAGGAAGGTCAAAAGTTTAGTCACTGTGCCTGTGAAAAGAGCAAGATACACATTGATTTGAGTTACAGGTTTACATTTCTTTTTTTTTTTTTTTAGTTATTTCCACCTTTACATGCCTTTCGTTTCCCTCCAGAATGATAAAAATGGACTGAGTAATGAGTAACTGAGTAATGAGTTCAGCATTTTTTTTCATTTCCAACATCATAAATGGCAATTCTACACTAGCTGCCTTGAGCTACATAATATACAGACACCAAAAGACATGGGGCAGTTACTGTATGTTATCATCCAAAACTACTACAGTGAAGGCTTACCAAATTCCTTGTGCCATCAGGAGCAGCTAGATGGCACTGAATGTAGGAATTAAAGACTTGAACAGCATGTTGGGTAAAGAAACCTTTATGGAAATGTTTGTCATCTTGGACCAAAGTAAGCCAAGATTCCAGTAACTTATCATATGCCTCCATATATACCATATCATCTTTGTCAAGCTGCAAGAGATGAAAAATAAACAAATAAAAAATCATATTACTAAGCTAAACAAGAGGAACATACTTATATTTATCATTATTTTGCAGATGTTCTACTACACTTGAAACAAACAAAAAAATAGGATCTAAGGATAGCTAAGAAAGTATCAGAATGAACTGAAGCAATGCATCAAAAAGGTCACTGTAGCTTTCATGCCTGCTAGGCTTTAAAAACCTGCCAATGTGTTTAGCTATTTCTCTTTATCTGATGTTGCATACAGATTTATAGGTATTCCACTATCTCTGAAATAAAGAGAGAAAAAACAATGATTCCAGGGGAAATCACTGCAAGATTACAAGTGTTCAAAAAACCTTACTACAGGTAGCCAGTTTTGATGATGAATCCCAACTTCTCATTCTATAAACAAACCAAAACCCAATGAATTAGAACAGAATAAGCTTGCAGCTTTAATCACTCAGTGCATTTCAACTGATGCTGCTTCTTCTTAATTATTCATGTGCTTCTACATAGTACGTAAGTTGCAAAGGAAATAACTTCTCTCAAAAACAAAGTCCAGAGTTGCGGCAAATGAAAGAATCCAAAATGCAAAGTAGCCATTTCTTTTAAAAAGTATTTTTAATGTAACTCTCAACTTTTTGTTTTGATGCAAAAATTTAATGTTTGTAAATATATCCAACTTCATAAAACTTCAGTGGGACTACAAAGATAAACTAAGATGTTGTCTTCTCAAGTTTTAACCAACAGGATGGCTCACAGAAGTTACCCTGAGATAGCAAAGGTTAGTAAAATGGTTCAATTATGAAATAAAGAGATATTAAGGTCTTAATCATGCTCCAGACACAAGAATTCCTGACTTCCAGTGAAGATACAAACACGGCTGGATGAACAGGCAAGGAAAAGAAAACACTGGCTGGATGACTCATTAAGAGGAAAAATTGATATCACATTGGAAACATTCCAAGATAACTTCACAGCATCCTTTTGTAACGGCAAAGTTGTCATATTTCCAGAAGTTAAAATATGGGACATAGACGCAATTGTGAAAACAAAACCTGAAGGTGACAATGAGAGAAGCAAAATTGTATTCAACGCTAATTTAAGCCATAAATTTAGGAAGGACACCACAACATGCCTTTTTAAAACTTAGCTAAAGACACATGAATTTATTGACAATCATTCAGTCCTGAAGTATTTTGATGTGTATGTAATATAATTACATCTATAACTTACATATATGACTTCTAATTTTTAATAATTGAGAGTATAAACAAATAAACATACATGTTTTTTATGAAGAACAAAATACCCTCAAATATAGCCAATTCATTTATTTGAAAAGGTAATACAAAATTTAATGCCATGAAGAAAAATTATTTCAACACTTAGAGATGTTCTCATAAGAAATCTAGGACTAATAAGTGCCTCCATAAAATAAATGCCCAAACAGTAGAAAGATTTTACCCATACTGAACCAATCTGGTCCCAAAGAAACCTTACTAAAAAATCCCAATCCTTATTTCAGATTAGTCACCGCTGGGCTACAAAAGATGTCATACAGGCAAAGTGCCATGCTGTAGACTGGAAGCTGAATCATTCTGACGGATCAAAACTCAGGTCTTTAGGAGAAGCAAGACAAACCCAGTAAATGTAAAGCAAAGATGCTTAATTCCCCTTAATCTCCTCTCCGTGAGACAAAAAGAAATTCGGTCCTTCCTCCTTCCTAGTTTGCTGACCCTTTGAAGAAGGAACACTTTGAAAGTTTGTCAAGCAGTAACAAGCTGTAAAGAGTTGGAAGTACAGCAGAGGGGACCAAATTCAGAATGATCTCTGCTATCACATGATATTTGAAAAAATATCATGAAACAGGAACAGTACATTAATATTTGTTTGGAGAAAAAGAAGCCTTTGATGTCATTTTTATTGGACTTTATATCCAACATTCTGTTCATACTCTCCACGAATTCAGGTGGACTATTTGATTCTATTTTTGCTAAAGCATTAAGTATTGAGCAAGGCAGAGCACAGCTGTGGATGAGCATCCTGTCTCGCTCCCAGTGCCACTAAGGGAAGAGCTTACTGGTCCACCTTGCCCCATAAACTAACCCTCAGCACTGCTGAATCTCACTGCCCTCCCACCACCAGGGTAGCTAGTTTACACAAACGTTTCAACTTCCTTCGGCCAATCTTCCCCAGCTCAAACTTGCAGGTTAATGTGAAACAGCATTCAAACATAATGCATGGACTGTGGGGTTTTCCCCGTGGTTGAAAATCAGTATTAGATGCTTTGAGGTGGTTTACAGATTTTGATTCAGAATCTCCACATTTTGAGTTTTCATAGCAAGTCTTCAGCTAAGTATATTCCTTGTGTTTGATGGGGTTCCTGCCATGTTCACATGGTATGTTCTGCTGGCATATCACATAGCAGAAATATGGGGAAAGCAGTTTTAGCAATCAGCAAAGCTTAAGAAGTACACCTGCTTGCATTCTGCAGCATTTCATATTTCTGAAAAGCTCCAGGAATATTATCTGAGGATTCTATTGAGCCCAACATGCACGGTGTTTTATCTGTCAGAAATCTCTTAACTACAGACAGCACATGAGCTCACAGAAAGCATCAGTGCATGCATTCTAAAAGAAACTTGGGGAACACATTAGCCACGGCCAGGACATTCCTAAGCCAAAAGATTGCTTTCTGGGATGCAAAGTAGTACTTCTATAGGCACAGCACGTGGTATTATTGCACCAGACAGTGGTACAAGCTAGTGTAAGCTCTTGCTGAGAGATTGTTTTAAATGGCATCATGTTGAGCACTATTTTCATTAAACATGATTGCATATTCCACTTCTCAAGTAACAACGTGCTAACTGAGGAAACAACATCTCTTTAGTTCCTTTGAATTTAAAGGATAGCTGTGTATGGTTTTGATCAATCTTATAAAGGCTTCAGGAGCATTTCTAAATGTACTGGTGAACACTGGAATAAGTATTCAATATTCTACTAGAAAATCTCAAAAGCACACAAATTTTGACCAGTGAAGTTTGCAAAGGAGCTTTATTTTAGATTCTAAATTTAAACACTGATTTTCTGATTAAGAAATGAAAAAAAAAAATGAAAAGTTTAAGTGAGCGCTGGGCCAAATACACTACATTTTAACTCTGCAGCAAAGACATGACCTAATGCTCTGCAATGAATGCTAATAAATACACCTGCGCTCTCTGGTAAAGAAACACATCCATCAACTTTGTAACCAAATACTTCTATAAGTATTTTCAAATTCATTCTGTCACTATACCAAACTGTCAAAACAAAGAAAATCATCCTATCGCATGATAGCAGGGAAATCTTGTTTAGTATCTTGATAGTCTAATTTTAAATCTATAGCTACTGCACATAAATAGCTGAAGTGCAAGACTATTCACTTTAATTCTTACATTAGTTTCCTTAAACTATGTGGCCTTGGTAGTTTTTATTTTTAATGCAACTTTTAGGAGTAGAACACTTGGGTGATGCCAACTGCTCTCTAATGTTACAACCGAAGTTTGAATGAAAAAAATCCTCTTAATTCTTGTGCTAGATTTGTACGCACAAATACCATTTGAACTGTGTCAGCAATGAAGGTATGATCTCAACAGCTTAGATGTCTGATGTTAACAACAGATCTTAACAGCTACATTCACTTAAAACAGAAACTCCTTACTCAGAACTCTAGGAAGCACTTAAGTTTCAGTCTGTCCATATGTTCATGTAGTCATTTTAAACTTTCAGGACTGCAGCTTGTTCATTATCTACAACAGCAAGTCTGCAATACTTTCAGACTTTAATATTTTAAATTAATCTGTTCACTTAAAAAATTAAGATGCACTTTAAATCAAAATAAAGTTGGAAAGATGCACACAGTGTGCATTTATGTTCATTACATTGTGTGAAATAAAAAGAAAATCCTCTCATATGTGATTTAAGAAATATCCAGGACAAAACCACTGAATTGACAACAGTTATTAACAGAATAGCCAAACTCTCATGTCACTTATGTTTATCACAATTTGAAGTGAAAAAGGCTACCCACTTTTTTGAGAGCAGCTACTTACCACTTCTTCCAAGGCAGCACTTCTTCCAAAAGAACAGGTGAGGTGTGCGAGGCAGTTAACAAATGAAGAGAAAAGTTCATTTGGAATGGCCGTTAAAATATTGCGAGGAAATACAGTTATCAGATTGCTGATAATACTGGAAATTCCCACTGCTTCAGAGTCTTCTATTTCAATTCTATAGATAGAAATAGCAGTTTTTTGCCATTAAAAAATTGCTAAAAGGGAATTGGTTTTGTTGATACATTTTCAATAAATCTATTTCATAATAAGCACCACCTACTTTAATCTGCCCTTTCTTAATTTAAGTAATCCAACAGTAAGCACAAATTACATCCAGAAATAAGAAAGCCATAACACTTCTCCACACAGATATACTACAGTCCAAACTAAAGATTAGAAGATGCCATCTAAATTTAGAGAGCAGGCATACATACCCATTGATAGTATTCAGTAATCCCTCAATGAAGTGTGCCAGGTAATCAACTTGAGAACCTTCATCAGGAAAGACTGGACCGTGCAAAGACGCCAGCTGTGCCAGGCACTGTAATGAATCTTGGGCCATATCTGTATCTTCTCTGATTTTTCGATGTACCTTTCAGGAAGTGAGGTAGTTAATAATACATGAAAACAGGGTGTTCTTACAACAGTCACATGGCTCTCAATCCAAAAGAGCACACACCAAAAAAAGCTTACTATAACTTCCACTCAGTCTGAAAAACAAGGGTTTCTGCAACTCCCTAAACCATAGCAAACGTCAAGGTCGTGACTCAGCTCATAATCTAAAGTCTTGAATTAACTCACTGAAACTAACATTTAATTAAGGCTCACCTACATGTTGAAAATTGAACTGTCTATTGAATGTTATGTCTTAAAGAGCGAAACAGATGCCAGCCAGTCAGACATGCTGCTCCTTCTAAAAACAGCAATAATGACAGTCATCTCTATTATGCTAACTATGCCTAGGCTATAGAGTCTTGCTAAAGTTAGTCAACAAGTTCAATCAAGATTATATAGATGCTTCTTTAGCAGAGGTAAACACTGAAGACATATACAAAAATGAATGCATCACTTCCTTGGCAACACCCTTATATTGTACAAGGCCAACAGTAATCTTCCTGCATTTGTGCAAACTGTTATATCATTATTTCTGCTGTTGAGACTTTCTAGATTTGAATCTTACTACTTCAGTAAATGTTTTCTCACATACTTATTTTAACCAGTCAAGTAGGGATGTAAAGAATTTTTTTAGGCTCATGCCTATTTTTTCACAGAAGATTTATTGAATAAATAAACAAAAGAATGTAAAGTAGCTTTTTCACACAGAAGTGAAATTTAGCTGAATTATTTCAGCAATACTACTCCAAAAAGTACAGTTAAAACACTGACTACTTTTCTGTGGTTTTATAGTTGCAAATTCACCCAACTCATAACTGCAGTGGGATTAGCTGCACAGTTAATCCCTGAAAGATCAAACTAGCAGGAGAAATAAACCCTGCAACAGAAATACCCCTCCTAATATATGTCCCACATGAGGCTGAGATTAGAAATGAAGGCTCTCACTCTAACACAGCAATCCTGCCAACTTTTGCAAGGTTATTAAAATTTCTCAGATCAGATAAATGAATAAAAATTACTACAATTTACTTACATTACCTCAAACACGAAACTACCACTGCAAGCCTCAACCACTGCAAATCAGGAATCTAAAACCAGACTGACAGCATACTGCCCTGGCTAGCATTCAATCAAAAGTAATAAAATACAGGCAAGCCTTAGTTACTATAAAGTAAAAATGCAAACGTATTAAAGCAAATCTGCACATTATTATTTTTTTTTAAATTACAAATAAGTAATTGTAAATCAATCAAGGAAACAGACATGCAACTCTGACAACTTCATACTATTAAACATAGAAGAAGGGTTAACATGTAAGTGAAAAAGTTATTTGCATGTGGAGGTTCACAGCTGACAGTAGCAACTGTCTGGATAGTCTAGACAGCTGTTCAGATTGTGTGTAGCTGCTGAGAGTTCGCCAGTCATTTTTTTCACCTTTTCAAAACTGCTGGATAAACTTGCAGTTAAAAAAAAAAAAAAAAAAAAATTAATTTATCTAAAATCCTACCAAGTAAGGACATGTATCCCAACATATACTGCCAAGCAGCACTGGAGAGTTGTATTTACATTGTCTTATAACAACTCTGTCCAAGTTTTGAGCACATTTCTCTGCTTTGCAAAAATGAAAAAAGCCTGAGAATGCTGAATTCTCAGATCCCAAGAGATGCAACCTAAGTCAAATTGCATAGCTAATGAATTTATAAGCCAATATATCTTGCTGCTGCAGTAAGTCTTAGCTGAGCGATGATTACAAACTTCTCCCAACAGTTGTAAAAACAAAACAACACAATTCTATCCGTTTTTAACATTGTGGGGCTTTTACATTACAGAAATTGAGTAGTACATTCCCCTTTCCCAACACTACCTCGTCCTTATTCCTTCTAACTTCCTCTACTTTAACCTTTGTAGATTTCCTCTGTGCTGAGGAAAGAGATGCAGAATTCTGTATGCTGAAAGTAGCTAGAAAACTGCAATTACATTACTTATTTTCAGCTGTTCTGTTGAGCAAATGTTTTAATATCAGCAACCACACACTGCTCGTTTGATATTTTCTGAGAGCCGTTACACCTTATCTGAAACTTTCACTACTCTACTACTGCTCATCACGCTTGCTTTTGTCTAATGAGTACATTTCCAGAAGTATTAAAGGTATAAAAGTTGAGATAACTATGAACTTTTTTCTGCTGGTAGTGGTCACCAATTTAAAGCAATTAATAGGCAAAATACAAATTCAGTACCCTAGGAAAAAGACAATACTTCTGTCTGCTTAGATAAGCGAGCTGAAGTGAACAGAATCAATCCTACCTGATGCAAAAGGAAGAGTCCGACAACACAGTTTTAGAACAGGAAGGAGCTGCTTTCCCTGTGGTCTGGACTATAAAAGTTGAAGAAAGAAACTTACTGTAAAGAAAAGCTCCATAACTCTGCTGTCCAGGAGGGTCTCACGCCAGGATTCTGTTGGCTTTAGCATCACATTTTGTGAGGATTCAAACATAGCTATATAATGTCTGCCCAGTTATCTGGTGTCAAGGTCAACAATAACATTCCTACTTGGCTTTAAAAAAATCCTAGATACAACAGGATCCATTCAGAAAGAATGTAATGGAAACAAACTTTAAGCCTCTTCACATACACAGCATAATTCATGCATGAGGCCAAGGAATAAAAGGTATTAAGTATTGAAAAAAAGAATGCTCCAGGAATGTTAGATAACAGTTTGATCATAATTATGAGACATACCATAGCGATACGATCACTTTGATAACCAGGGTGTCTAATGTGACACAGCGAGAAGGGAAAAAAGCAACCGCAATTAACAGGTGTTAAAATTTATGCAAAATAGGAAATCGTTTTCTAAAAAATTTTCCTGGCAGCTTTTAAAAAGGTCTTACCATAGCTAAAGATAGCTCATTGAAATCTATATCCTATTTTTCTAAATAGACAGATATGTGTCACAGAATGCAGATATGTTAGCCCTGCATGAATCTACATTTTCTAATCACACTGAGAAGAACAAAAGCACAAGTCAGCACAAGGCATTGTTGTATTCAACACGATTGTAAGAGACGCTCATGAAAAATGTGCATGCTGTAAAGACATAAATTTGTTGCACCCATTTCAGCTCTCATCATGTATTTTGGCATAACTTCATTTACAAAATTCTGCCAGTGTTCTAGTTCAGAAAAAACACTTAAACAAAGAGGTTCAATTATTTGTCAGTCTGATCACACAACAGTTTTAATCAAAAATTTTTGGAAGTACTTCTCTTTGTGACACCATCCATTTCAAGTAGTAGTTGCTAAGTTAAAGCAGTTTTACTAATGTTTTATTTGTCTTTCTTAAACCCTACATTATCCTCTTTGATCCCTTTCTAACCCAACGGTCAGAATAAGTAACAGCATGTTCAGATGTACATAATTTACTTACTGGTGATAAACAGCAATACCTCTTGTAGTGTAAGTAATCCAGTACTATAAAATGTGTATAAGAAACGATTTCTGTGTCAAGAATGAAATAAATTTTACAATGGTATAGTTAAAAACAGTAGACCTCTTAACTTTTGATGGGTTTTGTTTAAGGGAAAGAATATTTAAAGCAAGCAAGTAGTTTAATATGAAAAATTGTGTCACAAAGCAGGATGCACAATTTCAGTTTATTTATACTTGTCTTCTGAGTTCTGCCACAAAACAAAATTCCTAATGACACTGTGCAAAACAACATTCCAAAGGGACTTTTCCCACAGTACAGTACCAACCGGACCTTCACCAGTGCTATGTGTCCAGGACTGCTGTCAGCATGTTCTACTGCATAAGAACAATCAGGGGTTTTCACATTAGTGCAAAATAAAAGCAGTTTCACAATTTTCAAGACTATCAATGTATGTTGAACCAACCAGATCTGCATTATTTCAGATGGGAAAAAACTAAAAGTCACAGAATTTTCTACTTTGCTTCCATCTGAAACACTGATGTACTTTAATTCATCAAATATGCTTTGGTTCTACACACTAAAAAAAAAAAAAATTATATTCATGAAATTATCACATGCAAGCATCCTTAATCAGAAGTAATATTCTAAATTAAAACTAATTTTATCTGGCAAGTAAGGCTATGCCTTTTTTCCTTTCCATTTAGGATCTTAGTCAAAATGGTATTTTGAAATTGCTGACAAGAATGTCCTTTGCTGTAACTATCCAATAAGTTATTGGCTTGGATGTTTTATCAGAACACAATTATAAACACATTACCAATCTGTGAAAAATTTACTCTTTGCTAGGTTGTGTCTACAGAGGGATGCTTTTCACATGGAATGAAAGAAGCCCTACTTTGCTGTCACTATTTTAACAAGACTCACTATTTAGAGGCCTTATCCTGTTATTTTTAGTCTTGTTTCTCATGCTAACTGACTGATGACACATCTGACAATAGGAGATTTGGGGGTAAAATATCTGTTCACTGAACATTACAAATTATGACTCCATCTATCATGGAGATCCTGCAGCCATTTTCCAGCAAGTATTACATGTGTGCAAGTATTAGCAGAAACTGGCTGTGGAGATGCTTACTGCCACAAAGTACTGCAGCTTAAGTTGTGCTACAGTTTGGTCTTAGTAACAGCAGTCTAGTTATGCCAAACATGAAGAAAATGGCACTAAATTACCTCATACATGGGTGTACACAGGACAAATGCATTCATTATCCAAAATTGACTTACTTGTCAAAACTTACAAAGAAACAAAAAGTACAGAATGAGCAAAACACTTTTTTCTTCTAAGCACTCAAAATGATTTAGACTTACAACATAGATTAATGATAAGCATAGATTAGTTTACTATGACATCCTGGAGAGTTTGGGGATTTTTTTGTTTCCAGAATGAAAAATAATTGTAAACCACGTCTGGTAATAACACAAATGTTCTTAACATTCCCAGGTCTACTGAGGAATGATAAACTTTTAATAAAATTCACTTTGAGTTATATGGAAATCCAGGCTAACAAACAGCTACCAGAAGCATGTCAATGTTTCAACCATTTTGCAAGGCTTAGGACACTGATTCCTTCAGAGACTTGAATCTTCTACATGAATCAGATAATTCAGTGATGTGAACTGAACTCTATTTCAAATCATAAGAACATAATTAGACACCTTAATGTATGATAAGGTTGACATGCTGGCTATTACAGCCTAGAGAGGAAGACAAGAAGACTATAATGTTAAAAGATATTTTCTTTTATCTTTGACTCAATTTATGCATGTAGACATTAGCTCTATGCTTCATTTTTTTTCATGAGATGGAGAAATAACAGTAGTTTTTTCAAAGTAATAATTTTTTAATTTAAAAACTACTTTAGGAAAAAAAAACTTTGAGGTTTTATGTGCTTCTTGGAGGAACATGAAAACCACGAAAAAAACCCCCAACAAATGTGTAGTTTTCCTCTCACTCACTAGCCTCTGTCTCATGAAGGGACTGATAGGTGAAGATGAATATTAAAATATTCCAGATCCTAAGGTAGTCATGAGGGATTATAATATTTTACTTCAGTACTTCAACAAATTCCAGTATGAGAATGAATCCCACAATCTTTTTCCCAAGAGAGGCAAGACTTGTTCTTCCACAAAATAGTATGTTGAAAGTCAAAAAACAAAGCTGAGATTTCTTCTACTAGAGCCCCATTCGTAAGTTTGTGCACAAAAGTGAAACATCTCAGAAATGGAGGGAAAACTCCTGGAGTGCTAAGGTCTGAATACCTTTCTTAGAAGTCATTTTAATCACTTTACTTTTGTTGTTTGAGATATTTTCTGGACTTTGTGCCAGTCATAGACTTGCATTTTAAAAATAAAAAACTGCATTAGAAAAGTACCTGCCCTCCAGTGTTATGCTAAATACTGATTTTATCTGAATTTTTAAGACCTTCTCTGGCTTTCTAGCTAGTGAGCCAAGCACATGGGATGAGTCTAAGGAGCAACTGCCTAAAACTGTTGCAGAGGCTTGCTGCCCCCTATGGAGAAATCCTACACAGACCTTTCCACACCTTACACTCTCGGAAAATACATCCAGCAACCAGGACAAGGAGCATATGCTTTAATATTAAACACAAGTATTTTTAACAGTCACGAGAATGAAACAATACTTTGTGTTGGAGACACTGGACTCAGATTGCAGGAACAGGAGTAGGAAGTGCAGGAACACCCAAGCTAATTTTAAACCTGGCTGATTCCAGAGCCATGCCAGTTCCAAGGTTCATGACCACCCATGTGGATTCTGCAGTTCTTGGTACATTCTGCTGCTACAGTTGTGCAGCTTATGATATGCAAGCTGATCACTTCCAGCCTAACTGGCACATAGAGCACCCATGCACACGTGGCTGTCACACAGATGTGGCTCAGGAGTCACACCTTTCCACCACACACCAGCTGCCATCCAGGGTGCCATAACCATCACTGCAAAACTGGAAACTTATAAACCACTGAGGCAAGGAAACAGAATACCAGCTCCCCTTCCCAAAAAAGGGTCATTCCTGGTTTCTTCTCCTCTTCTGATATTAATGCTGTTAAGATTTTCCTATATTGCAAACTGATTACAGAATTCATTCAGGAAAACGGAAATGATGAAAGATTGTTAAAAAGTTCAACATCAATACAAAGATGTTTAGTGCAATTATGATAGAATTCAGGGGATCTTCCAATCTTCTTGGGTTTGTACAATGTTGTCTTAAAAAGTTGCTAGAAAGGATTGACAAGAAAACAGTGTCCTAGAAATAATTTCTAACCATCAGGGATTTCAAATCCAGGTCAGTTTGCACCTAGAAGTAGTAGGTGATAAAAGTCTAATAAAAGTAAAATGCAGCTCTCTTAAATACAGTTGATTCAGTTACATTGAATTTTGCTCTATATCCCAATAAATAGACAGGATAGTGCCCCTATGCTTCATTTTTCAGATAAGAACAGACTGCTACAGTAAATTCAGGATAATTCCAGGCTGCTAACAAACACAAGGCCTATGGAAAGCAGTCACGATGCTGAAGAAATCAATGTTGTCACTCCTTGGTACAGGTGGAATCATTTCTGCAGCTGTACAACAAATCAAACCTGGGGCCAAAACCTGCCAACAAGACTCCACCGCATTTATAGCCAGGTGGTTCTCTGCTCTGCATCATGTTCATGGGAGGTGATAGGGCAGGATGCTTTTTCAGCAGCAATGCCAACTTGAACCATTCCTCAAAATCAACCTTGAGTTTTCTGTATCATTTTCATGCACTTCCATTATGCACAACAGATGCTACCAATCCGGGTTGGACTGAGTTCAGATCTTGGAAGTCTGCAGAACTATATGGTTCACAGAAACTCCCAGACAGGTGTCTCATTCTGGCTTGAAGTTTAAAAGACATTTTCAAAACAGAGATATAAACTGTGTGGCCAATGAACAGAAAAATGTTCAGATCAGACAAAAGCTTCAGTCAGTTCATACAATTGCCATGGCACCACAATTCCAATGGAACAGCAATGATGTGTATTAGCAGAGTGCAAACCACTAGGTCTACATAACCTGCATTTTAAATCCCCTATTCTACAATCACTTGAAAATTTGCCAGCTTGCCTCCAAGCAAGTACAGGCACTAAATCCAACACAAGAACTAAAGCCCAAGTATCTCTTTATTCATGTACTGTAATCCATACATTGAAGAAAAAGGGATAATTACTTTTATGACAGCTCCTAATGACAGATAATAGATACCTTTCTGTAGATGGGAGACAGCTGCACACAATTCTTATGTTCTATTCAAGAACTTTTACATTTGAGGACATTCACCCAAAGTCCGTTAGAATACGGCTGCCAGGAACAGAAAAATCTCAAAGTCAACAAGTGAAATATCTCTGGAAATAAAATTATAGAAATTATCATTACATACTGACTTCACAGGATATGTATGTCCATGCCAAGATGTATTAAAGCCCAACAACACTCAGCTTCTTAAATGGAGACTTTGGGTACTCACAATGTACTAAAAGTCACATTCTTGAAGGAACCTTTGTAAAGGAGAGGGTGGTACTTTTTAGTACTGACCATCTGTACTTCCTTAATTAGTTGAAACATTCATTTAAGAAAAGATGCAGTTAAAACTAGTTCCACACAAGTAAATAATATTTAACAATATTGTAACAGTACTGAAAAAAGAAACTGTGCAGAAGCCAACATGCCACAAGATACTATCTCTGAAGCCTCCACAAACACCGGGTAAACTAATATCTCAAGGTGGCAGATAAAAATAACAATAGATGATTGCTGGAAAATGAAATAGGAGAAACTGGACATGACTGAAGGGAGGCCTCCTAGGTCACTGTGCATTGTCCTTCCTACTGCAGGCACTACATCCCAAGATAATTTAAAAATACTGAGTTCCAACTTGAAATTAGGTAGTTTCTTCCTTTGTTGCTCTAATGAGGTGGGTATTCCAGAATCTGCATTGTCTGTTGCTACCATCTTTCATGGTAGCAACAGACAATGCAGACTCACCACAACTTTTCTTACAATTGGTGGCAACACAGTCCAAAACTGCATTTAACAATGCAACATTTATAAAGCTGTCCTATAACAGGACAGAATTCTTGAGAAGTAGTATGTTTTGATTCAATTCTAACAACCTGGGGATTTGAACAACATGCCACTTCGCAAGAGCCACCATACAGCTGATGCACATCTATGCTATTTCCCTTTTTTGGAGATACAAGAATCTTGCTAAATATTACATAAATGTACTGCAGATTACTGTGATGCTGCAGGAAATACTGAGAATCAATACTATCTTGACAGGGGAAATACTAACTAAAGGAAAAAAGATATACCTGAGAATACAATGGATCATTTTACTCCATGCTTCAGGTATTAAATTTATGCCCATTGCTTCAGGATATGTACTGTCAAGATTTGGAAAGAGGACACCAAAAGGACTCTAACCTATCAATCAACACAGCAATTCTTACATTCTTATGTAATGTGCTATCTATTTAGAAACTACAGCCAAGCTACGTTTCACTGCCCATGAGCTCACTATCAACACTTAAAGAGGTCATCTTAAGGAAAACAGATTTATGCCACAATACAATCAACATGGCACTGTAAACCCCAAGAGTTACTGAATCTTTGGCAGCTAATACCAACTTTTCTAAGAGATGACTGAAGATGTTCCAACTTCTGTGAAAACAGCGTGATATAGAAAGACAACCCAAATTAGCACTGTAATTCTTTCAGCAAAATGAAGCATCCAATAGTAGAAAACAAAAAGATGGCATCAGTGGATCACAAGTTACAAAAATATTTGGAAGTGATCCATTAAGACCATTTAGGTCCATCTGATACCCAGAAATGGCCAGAACTTGTTCAAAAGCTGTAGTATCTAAAGGAGGCCAAATAGCAGAAAATATGATTAATCTTAGCAGTAGTATGGCTTGCTTTGGTATTTCTAGTAACATTTATTTACTAGCACTTAAATCCCTAGATATTCTATAGATGTATAAAGGAAAGCTGGAATTCCAAGGCTCCACATGTTGCATGTGTCTCTCTCTCTATCTGGCTCCACCAGTGCAAACCTTAGCCAAGGACAAAGGAGCCCATGAAGAACTACAGCCTTCACTTTTGAACTATACCAAGATCCCAGACACACCAAGGGGTTGGAAGTGATTAAGAGCAGCACTGCAGAGAAGGAGCTAGGGGTGATGGTTGATGAAAAACTCAACATGAGCCAACAATGTGCTCAGACAACTGCATCCTGCACTGCATCAAAAGGTTGAAGAAGGATATTTCTCCCTCTACTCTTTTCCTGTGAGACCCCGCCTGGAATACTGACTACAGTTCTGGTGTCCTCAACATAAGGACATGGAACTGATGGAGTAAGTCCAGAGGAGGCCACACAGTTGACAGAAGACTGGAGCACCTGCCCTATGGAGACAGGCTGAGAAAGTTGGGGCTGTTGAGCCTGCAGAAGAGAAGGTTGTGTGGAGATCTTGTAGCAACCTTCCAATGTCTGAAGGGGGCCTACAGGGAAGCTGGAGAGGGATTCCTTCTTAGGAACTGCAGTGATAGGACAAGGAGTAATGGGCATAGACTGAGAGGAAATTCAGGTTAGATATTAGGAAGAAATTCCTTCCTGTGAGAATGGTGAGGTACTGGAACAGGTTGCCCAGAGAAGCTGTGGATATCCCAACCCTGGAAGTGTTCAAAGCCAGGTTGGATGGGGCTCTGAGCAGCCTGGTCTAGTGGAAGGTGTTCCTGCCCACGGCAGTGGGGTTGGAAATGGATAATATTTAAGATCCCTTCAAACCCCTTATCATTCTATGATTCTGTATTTAGGACTACATCGGAACTTTGCACAGAGCTAGACTAAAATTCAGAGGGAACCACCACTGCACAATACAAGAGCATTTCCTTTCTATTTAAAATCCCAAATCCACTTCCAAAGACTTTTATAAGGCGCAATTTGACTACAGTCTCCATTTTATAGGCACATGTGCTAAATTCCGCTCTGAACCCCTGCCAAATCACTTCAGGGATGAATAGAAGCGGGATATTTACTTTTAATCCATGGAACCTTTCTTAAAGCCAGTATAACTGGCATTCTGCTTTACAGATGTGAACCAAGGAATATCCAGTTTCCAATAAATTTACTTTTGCTGCCTGCTGCATAATGAACAGACTAAAAGAAAACAAAACCACACAGGTATCACCTTCTGACTGCCACACCAGGAAAGCAAATAAAATCCTTCACAGTGGATTTGAGAGCAACATCAAGATTCCTGCAGTATGTATAACTTGGTAGCTATTTCAGAAGTTTTAAGAAAAAAGTTTATAAACCAGCTTAAAGTTTGCTGAGCTTCTTAAAGGTAGTCTGGCTATTAAAACAGGTGCTATAATGATTTACTACACAAGCTGTCTAAAACCTCTATTAAATACGGAGTGTGATTGAGTATTTCTACAATATTTGTCTAGCCCATTTTTTGGGAAGATTTTTCTATCTTTTTTTCTTCTCTCCTTCACTAAGAACCTTTCTCCTTCTTATTCCCATTTCCTCCTCTACTTTCCAACTCCACCTTTCTCTGGACTAATGAACAGCAGATTTCACAAAAATATTGAAATGGAAGCAATGGCACCTGTGTAAAATGAAGTTGACATTTTTTTTCTCAGCTACCAAATACTTTTTTTCAGGCTGAAGATATTCCACGTTCTAGTACATACCATGTTCTTTTATGGGGAGTTGGTTCACCTGCATGAACGTGCATATTCCTGCATGATGGGGCATTTGCCTGTCCCTACCTCTTCTCTAAGGGAGAAAAGTATGACAGATCAGATCTCTGCATAAAAATTGAACAGGGCTTAGACTCTTCACCATATGGTTCTACACTGAAGCAGCACATTGCACATTTCTCCTTCCCTGCACCAATCAGACCGACCATAAATCTATAAAAGGTGGGTGCTCTGTACACTTCCTCTTCTATGTAAAATACTTTTAAACTTTAATGAAGACCAACAGCAGCTTCTGTATGTAAGCATTTCTTAGCAAGCATGGTGGAGACAAAAAGCACTAACAGAAGAAAACATCAGTCAATGACTAAACACAAAGCTTCTAAGTTCTATGTTTTACTCTCCTTGCAAAGACTTTACTCTTCACCCAAGAAGTGACCCAAGTCAAGGGAAACAAAAGGTCTGACATGAAAAGGATATAATTTGGAGGAAGGAAGTTCCAGCTTAGGACCTGATTGGCTAGTGCAAGATAACGCTGAAACACTGAAGACATCTGAGCATTGAGGTTTTCACGTCTGCTGAATTCCTGAAGTACCTCTACTGTGAGCATGAAGATCTGCCGCAGATCATCCTCCTACAGTCAGGATGAACACAATACATTCAGTATCTCAGTCATTAATGAAATGTTGATCAGCAAGAAATACTTTTCAGAGAGAATAAAAATTTCCAGTTTCACCCTATTTTCATTAAAATACAGGAAATACTCTGAAATTGCTACTGAGAATCCCCTCTTTCGTCAAAATTATTTGATTACATTTGCAAAAACTATTTAAAAAATCCTCATATAAATTCTAGTAGTTAAAAGATAAAAAAACAATATATTTTTAATAAGTAGTGGAGAAAAGAGTTGGTCTTTGGCATGAAAAAAAGTTGGTAAGTTGTTCCACAACAGTCAGTTTAAAGCAATGCCTTCACATAAACATTTCTGACTGGCCAAACAATACATCTGAGACAACCAGACTACACCATCTGCAATAATATTTTTAAATACATACATAGCTCTCCTTGGCTTTAAACCAAAGCTATATTTAAGACTATCATTGTTCCACAGAGTATTCGTTTTGTTTGCAATTGGTAGCCAAGGAATTAAAGAGTCCAACGGCATAAAGATCTGTAGCTCTACATTCATAAAATGGGCACAAAAGGGTTGCACCTTTTTGATACAAGTTTTTAAAAAGTACATTATCTATTTTCCTGAAGCAGCCAGTATCTGCATTATTTGCAGTATTTTCCCTATTAAATGCTTTTAGGCACACAGTGGACCTGATTGCACTTGGTACAACAAAGTATTTTTGCTTCCACATGTTTAAATTTTAGAAAGAGAGTTAGCATATATCAATACAGAACTAGTTTACCTGAAATACACGTTTACAGTTACCATGGAACTCCATGCTTAGTCCAATGTTGCTGGTTTTACTTGAACTTGAGAACTCACTCAACAACGCCGTTAGAATGGAACAGGCCAAAGTTTGCTATAAAAAACATAAGGGGGAATAACATAACTAAAAGATGTTCAGTAACACAATGGCACCTACATTGTCCTTCATTTTTCTCTTAGCATTTTAATACAATTACTACTTCAGTTCCTTCTAACACAAACTAGAACAAGTCAAACTTTCAGGAAAATAGATCCTTGGATGAACCATTTCTGGAATCATCAGGGCTCCATTCTTAAAAAAGAAATTTGAGTATTCAAGCAATATAAAAGCTGGCATCTGTGTGATTATCATTACAAATGAAATCAACTTTTTGCAAACCATTTCCCAGCCTTGCCATTTACTTTGTCTCCCTGTGCACAGACCTTTACAGGTATTAGTTTCAGGGAAGATTCACTGTCCACTTATTTCTACTGACGTAAGAGTTCAGGTCCCTCCGAAGCTTGTTTCAGCCCTTCTTTGCATTTGCTACACTTACCATGTTGGTATTTGATCATGATTAACATTATAGCCCCAAAAGTGATACAAGTTTGTCAAAAACAACACCTGCAATAACAATGTCTACTACATCTTTTCCCTCTCTCCCCATTAACAAAAATAAGAGCGGAATTCACAGAAAGCTCTGATACTTGAAAGGTCTTGGATACCTCCCTCCAAAGCAACACAATGACAAGTCTCAGAAAAAACCCTTACAACTACTCTATCAAAATTATGTCTCTGAAGTGATATAAAAATTGGTGAGCAAAAGGCGTGCTTTAGAGAGACAGATTCATGAAGACTAAAGGTTTTAAGTATCTTTTTCATTCTCAAAATTGAATATAAGGTAAATTAAATGTTATCTAAAACACTACTTAAAAGCCAGCTTTCTGTATGAAACATGTGGCTCCAGCCTTTGTTGCTATTTTCTGAAATATATAAATAAGCTTTTTTTCCTGATGCCAAAGTCCAGAAACCATCATCGCCAGTTTTAATATCTTTTAACTCATCCTTGCACACAAAGGGGAGCAAGTTCTGCACAGTGGAGATGCAAGTAGTACTTCAGACTTGTGCCCTACACCGCTCTAACAAACAATAGAAAGTGTATACTGCTGAAATGAAAAGACTTTTTGTTAAGATGTTCTTTACAAAAAGCTCCAAAATTACTGGCTCTCCTCCCAGACTGTTTGGAGCCAAGGTGCCAGGGATGGACAGAGAGATAGGAATTGTTAAAGGGTCATGCATGCCAGCAAGTGTCCAGGGGTTAAACAGAAATATGCACACTACCTCTGAACACCCGAAAGATTAAAGTGGAGATGATACTATTTATGCAAGCTCATACAACAGCTGAGACCAGTGCCATCCACCCACCAACTGCAACATCTTTGTTCAGAAATGCCTCTGAAGTCAGTACCTTGACCCCCCCAGACAACTAGTTATCTTAGTCAGTAAACACTAAATTAACATTCTTACTTGCTAAATAAGTTCCAGACAGATCAAACATAGTGGCTTTGTGATAATACACAGGTTTTCTCTTCCACTATGTAATAAAGCTGCATAAGCACAGCAGACCAGCATATTGCTGATGTGTTGCTAAGTAAAAGCATTCCCATTTTAAAGAAATTATTTATTTCAAGTGGACTATTTCTCATTTACAGACAGGTCTGTCAAACAACACATATGACAAAAAGCATTTAGCCAGTGAAAACCAGCACCACAATTTAAACTACTCCAGTGAAAGTGCAACTTTGTCACTTACATACTGGAAGTATTTCTAATTAGCTCAAATATTTCACAATTCAAATTTCAAATTTCTCTGCAAGGTATTCACACAAATAATTTTTTTAGTTAAAGGAAATACAGATTTGATTTAATATTAAAGAACAAAACAGTATAGACTAGTATTGAGTGTTAAATCCAACATTAAAAGTTCCATATGAAAATAATTAAGCTGGTTAAAAAAAAAAAAAAAGAACTACTATAAAAAAACCCTCAAGTCTGACTTTAGAACAATGCTTCAGATCAGAATACATGTTTTTAAAGAAATAATGCAAAGTTTTCTCACATGACTCTCTAAATAGCTTAAAATACAAATTTTTATTTGATGCTTAAATTACTGACTCACTCACATTTTTCAGCTCAAAGCAGCCACGACATAAGGACATCACTAGCTGCAATTACAAATCTGTACACTTTGATGCTCTGCAACATACCCTGATTACACAGTGGTATCACTGGCTCCAACAGTAAAACAACCAGGCAAAAACTAAACTGCTTCTGCTTTAGCATGCCAAGACCTTGACACCAAGCCACCATCCAGACCACCACAGGACAAGCAGGGCAGCGATGCAGACTACCCATCATTTGCAGTTGGTTGTCAATTACTAGAAAATCAATCACCAAGTCCAAACTGGCAGGAACAATAGGAAAATTTGTTCCCACTGTGATTACAAATACTTAATATTAGCTGAAATAGCACCTCCCCTTTTAGCCAGTTTATTTATATGTATACAATAATTTATCCTTTCTCTTTGCAGAGTAATGTGCTAGTGCATGGTAAAAGTGTGTTGCAGATTTTTGTTTTGGTGTGCTTTTCTCCTCATTTCAAGGAAAAAATTAAAAGGAAGGTTAAATTTCATCACTGATAGTAAAGACATCTCTTTGAAAGTGTAAAGAGCAATAGGTACAGGTAGGCTGACTGAATCTGCTAAGCAGCTTGAGCAGTGGCCTGTCCCCCTGATTTCAATGAGAGCAAGTTCAGATAGTTCTGGGACATCAGTACCTGCTTTGAGCATGACAGCAGAAAAATGATGTTACTAGATTTACACACCTTATTCCATCCAGCAGGCTAGCCCACAGCAAATACCAGGGCACACTGCACCCCTCTGCTCTACTCCCTCCTACTGAATTCACAGCATCCCCTCAAACTTCCTTAACTTGGTATTTCAATACCTGGAGTGCAAATCCTGCCCCATACTCTCACCACCCCTAGAGTCTCATGTGGAATATTTGCACATCCATACACTTCTGTTGCCATCTGCACCTGTGCTTACCCCTTGCAACCATAAGGAATTGTATGCACAGGGCAGGAGAAGACCAAAGAGAAGATACTGGCCTGTAATTTCAAATTTACTGCAACAACAGGGTGAGGTAAGATGGCTTGAGACTGGTTTCCTAGAAGGCAGGAGCCAGCCCCCATGAGTTTAGCTTCCACACAAGAGCAAAGGAACAGATCCAGACCATAACCTGCCCTTGCAATGTCAAGTATTTGCACAAAGCTTTGCAAAAACACCACTGCTTCCCAAAACTGCCATAAGGCTACAGGAATTTATACAGACTATTGTCCACAGCAGTAAGATGGCAATTTTCATGAGTATTAACAAATTATTAGCTTAAAAGAATATTTGCCCTGCCATCTATTAAACTTTCCTGAATACACAATAATATTTCAGAAACTCTGGAATAAAGATCAAGTAAATTTTACAAGGAATAAAATTTGATTTTCATAAAGTAATTTTACTGCAGGTTAACTATTAATATTTTGAACTACATTTTTTTAATATACAGGTATGTTTGGTGTGAAGACACTAAGTACCTCAACATAAATATTATCAGAAGAAAGATTTCAAAAATCTGAAAACCAACAATTTCAGAGAAACCAATACTGGTGTGCTATGTGAACTAAAATGTTTTCCTCTTACACGGAAGAAAATTGAATTCGCCTAACACATAAAATATTAGGGTGGAGGGTTCTGGGGTTTTTGTGTTTTGTTTTGGGGTTTTTTTTTGTTTGGTTGGTTGTTTTTTGTTGTTGGTTTTGGTGTGGTTTTGGCAGGTTGGTTTGTTCATTTGTTTTCTGGTGGGGATTTGTTGGTTCTTTTTTAAAGGTTTTTGCCACACCACAGAAGAGATTAACAATGCAAGTTAGTAATACCACACTGTAATAAGTAGAAAATGCACGTGACTCTGGGCATCATATTAAAAGCCAGATCTGAATGTCTATTGTGCAGCAATGCCATTAACTTCATACCAGTAAGAGTACACCTCTGAACCTAGTTTGACTCACTCCCTAGCAATTTCACTAGTTCTGCCACAAGTACATACCCAAACAATAAGCCCATCTAACAAAATAAAATCCTTCTCTTGTTGAGAGAGAGCACTGCCTCTGAGAATAGCTTGGCACTCACCCCAGTTAGCTTTATTACCAGGAATAAACTTTATGAAAGATCGCTATACATAAAATAGACTCTCAGCTGCTCAAACAGAAGATCAATGGGACTTGTGATAAGAGATTAACTTGGCAATCAGACACCCAGTAGTAACATCGTTTTAGTGGTTTACTTTTTAAATGACTTTAATAAAACACAGATGCAACAGAAAGACCATGTGTCATTTTAACAATAAACAACATTTATATATCATTCATTAAACTCAGATGCAAAAGGTAAATACAACTTATTCCTCCAAATGGAATGTCCCCTATAAAAGAAGCTAAAGCCATAATGTTTGAAGGGATTTCACACTTGTGCCTGGGCTGCCCCTGGAATAAATGAAGTGCTTAATTTGAGGGTAGTTAGGTTACAGAGCATCTGAAAGGAAGAAGAGTTCAAATACAGCCTAGGAAAAAATGGACATGTGGTACATCAGCTCTGCAGCAATAAAGCCAACAGACATAGCAGAATGAACTCCAATACCAAAACTGTTTCCTTGTTTTTAATTCAGAGCAGAGATACAGTTAGGTTGTCAGGGATTTGATTAAAGAATTCATTTTACTACAAAACCTAAACCATCATACAGTGCCTTCTGCAAGTATCATTTACATCTGCAGAAAAAGCAGTAAGCCTATTAAAAAGAAGGAAGATTTTGCCTAAAATCTTCCTTCTTTAAAATAAGAAGAGCAAACCATAACATCTAACCCGTACATTAGATCATTGCCAGCCTGAATACGCATTTAGAGGACTTTTTGTCTCCACATGTATAATGTAAATTCTGTTACTGAAACCAAAGGGAACTCATGTGAAGATTTAATAGTATTCCTACATAATCTAAATTTAACTTGCACAAGAGCAGGAAGAATCAAAGAAAAAAGGTATAGGAAGCAGAATTTGCTGTGTTGCTCCTAAGTGATAGAATTCTGTAATGAGAATTTAACAAAAGCAATTTTACTAAGTTGTTTAAAGCAAGGCTTTCTTTATAAAGGCAATAATAGTCTTCTTCTCTAGTTTCCTTGAATAAGCACAACTGTTTTTGCTAACATTTTCAGAGCATCTAAATCTCCAGAACATAAGCTGCAACTCCAGATTGGAAGGTTAAAAGGATGGCCAGAGGGCCAAAATAAATACCTTTAAGTACACAGAATAACTGGGGTCACTCCAACTTTTCAACTTGGAAGTATTTCAAGATGGGTGGGGGACCCAGGAGCTGAAGTAGTTGTTCCCAACCAAAGAAAACCAGACCATATTTTGAAGAAACATAAGCAAGCAGCAGGAAGAACCCACTGATTTTCATCTGTTCCTTCCCAAATGAGCCAAGTGGTGGAAAAAAGCTATAGGCAGGGATATGATGATAGGAATAGGATCTACAGCTGCAGCTCTGTGCTGTCAGCAGTAAGGGACTGGCTAGGCAGTGCACTCCTTTCCTCTCATTCCCTTTCTGCTACTGTGCAAAGACAGATGAGCAGCACCAGGTCAGCACATCAGAGCTACAGCGGAACAATAAGCGAGACCTTGCTTCCCTTCCTTGGGAGGAACCAGCCAAAGCAAGGGAAACCCCCAGCGGTGAGCTGAGAAAGGAAAAGTCAATTCCCCTGTGAATCACCATGGGCCAGAGGAAGATGATCTTGTGGCATGTGAAGCATGCAGGCTTTGGACAAAGAGAGAAGGGAAGTAGCAGCCTCTACTAATAATGGAAGAGATCTAGGCAGAGTTTGCTGGAGCACAGGGTGCAAAACTTGCTTTTCTTTGTTTCTCTGGAGACAGGCAAAGTTGCAAAGCAGAAATCAGGAGGAGGAAAAAAAAAAAGTAATCTCATAAAAGTAGTTGAAGGACTGAAAACCACTTATAAAGGTAACATATCCTTCTCCAGGTTCTCGTCTGAAAGCCACCAGTGGGATCTTCACACCTACCACCGCTGCATGAACAAATACAGGACTTAAAATCAAACTCAAAATAACGAATAATTAGACTAGCCATGCAGCTCACCATCAGCAGCACCCAGCTTTAAATATACTCCATCCCAACACGTGCTCTTTGGTGGGTAGGTGTCCTCCCTCCCCCCACTTTTCCCAGTACTCATTCCTGGTCTTTCTTGCCTGGCTCTGCCTGCCATACTGCCAGCCATGTCAAATGAGCTGCATTACACGGCTGTGTTCCACAGCAGATCTGCCCAAAGAAAAAAATGAGAGGCTGTGAGGGAGAAGGGGCTGTTTCTAAGCAGACTAACACAAAGATCCAGTATGTTACTGAACACATTTATTCTGAAGGGTGGTACCTTTGAGAGGAAATAAGAATAAATACCAAGCAGCTAAGGTCAACAAATGTTTTAAAGAGGCTATTCCCCTCAAGCCTGTTTACCTGTGTGACACCAGTGTAATAAAAAAAATACATGGCATAACACATGGAAAGGCTTCATTTCTTCTTTCCCAGTGAGTCTGTGGAGTCACAGGTGAGGGACTCCACAGGTGCAAATCTCATGAGATGGCAAAATTGTGGAAAGAAAGGGTTTGGGATGCCATACATAGAACAGGCGACACACATCTCACCACCTGGAACACATCTCCTCACTTCCCAGCCCTGTCATTGAAACTGTGGCTCTAGTGTAAATGTAACTGGGGAGTTATCAATTTCTAGTAGTTATTAGGCAGCTAAACTGGAGACTTGCACCTCTGGTAAAGCCAGCTCCCTTTCAACAGAAAAATCTGAAAACTGCAAAAGCATCCTGATTAATTATACTACTAAAAAAGCCACTACTGAAAAGCCACTTACATTTTACAGTTCTCTTACATTTCTATCACTGAGTTTTAAGCTCACATGTGGAGTAGTTTCTGGATCCTTAAAATTCCCAAACCAATCTTTAACACACTAACTTAAGCCTTTATAGAGAACTTATCAGCTTAAATATCCTGGTTCACCCTCTGTGTCTTAGACTAAAGGGCAATGAGGTACACAGAATAAGGTAACAATTTTATTAGACCAGAAGACACAACTTGGGGTGAACATAATACATATGTTTTTGTCAAAATGTGAAAGTCAGGGCAGCCTCTCCAACTCCTACCCCACCACATGAAGCAGTAACAGCTAGACAGGCTTCTAGAAATAAAAATCCCTTCAAAGAATAGAAACAAGAACTGTAAATGCTAAATAAATGTAACTAGTTATCCAGGCAGCCATTATAATGGATAGATTAGCCTCAATGAAGACGAATGCCTAGAGTTTTGCTTATTAATATTTCCCACCACTCACATGAAATCCATTCACAGCACACCTCTCAGAAACTTTAGGTAATCTGAAGCAGCTGGATCTTCTCTTTAGCCCAACTAGGAACATTGAGAAACAGAAAAACATTTACAAATGTTGCAAGAAAAGGAACTGTTAGGATTCCAGAGCTTTTCCAGTGAGTCTTGACAAGTCTTCCATATACAAAAAAAATATGTAGGCTTCAGATATGGAGCTTTATATTAAAATGCATTAAAAAAAAACACAGCTTCTGTTGCTTCCCAGTCCCATGTCAAGTCTATAGCAGCTGGATCCCTCTGCATCTGCCTACACATATACTGGAAGAAATCAAGGTGTGATCCATATGTTGGTCTGGTTTTAAACAAAATCTGATTGTGTTCACATGCAGACCAGATCCTCCTCCTGGGAGTCAGTCACTTAGCTGCCAGGATTCCTGTCCTTCTGGCAGGGATGAAGGACAAATGAAATCTTTCAGCTATGCAAAAGCAGAATATTTTAACACAAGAAGAAAGGGCCAAAAAATTGAAGGCATTTATAGCTGAGAAGACCTTGGCCCACGCAGTTCTCCAAAATCTTGAACTTGGTGATAGAAAACATGCATTTAGAATTTTAAGATTAGCTCATGATACTGTGTCTACTGCCAGAAACTCTGTCCCCAAAGAAATTAAAATTTTGAAAAGAGATGCTGAAATTGCTGTTGAAGGGAGATTACAGATTCTCCTTCATGAGCAAAGGGATGGCTTGCATTGATAATAGAGGAAGAACCAGAAAAAACAAAACCAAGAACTCCAAAGCTAATCTTTGTCTTTCTAGAGGATTACTACCTAAAATCAGTTACAAATAAATAGGCCTCCAGACTAAAAGTTTGCTTTCCCTTCTCATACAAAGGTTTCTTCAGTGAGATTCATAAAGCACCAAATGGCAGAGAAGCAGCAGCAGCAGAAGCCAACACTCCAGTTCTAAACCTGGCTCTAACCATGCATCCTTCCCATCCCTGAAGTATTAACTCTCCTTAGTGTTCTGTTATTTCCTTAACACGTACACTGTGTTCCACTATTAAAAGATTACTCAATACTTAAGTAATTTTATTATTCTCATCACAATTCCTCTCCTTATCTTCCTTCCAACCTCCTTATTTTTTTAATTCTCAACAGTTCATCCATCAGTCTTGCTCATATGTCAGTTTGCCACTACATACCTTCATGTCCTAGCCTCAAAATACATCCACCTCTGAAGATCTTTTTAACTAGTACTCGAGAAGTTGAGGTACTAAGCACATCAAATCCTGCAAAACAACACAAACAACAGACACTACCATTTACATTCACTGCCCTCCTTATTACCCCAGCTATCAAGACTTGATCTTGATAAGATATTTCTCAAAAGTCCCAAAGATTTCATGGAGCAGGACTGGCTGATGATCACAAAGTTAGTACAGATGTCTGACAGAAATTGGCTGGAGGACTGCAGGGAATGGAACAGATTCAGCATCTGCATTATTCTTGTAAGGTAAAGATGGATCAAGAAGCTTTACAGCCAACAGGGAGGAAAAGAAGCAGACAAGAGAATGTTTTGCTTTTTTAAAATGGACTTTCTTTCAATTACAAACTGCTGTAGAAAGCCATTACCTCAGAATACTCTAAGTTGGAAAAGACCCACAAGGATCAAGTCCAACTCTTAAATGAATGGCCCATATGGGGACCAACCCACAACCTTGGTGTAATTAGTATCATGCTCTAACCAATTATCAGCAGCTAAGAGCTGCTGATAGCTCTTGTTTGAGAGCTTTAAACATTTCTAAATATGAAGTGACCTGCTACTGATTTCATGTGTAGTGAACCTCAGGCAGGACTACACAAATGGGTAAGTAGAAGGTCAGAACAAAGGGCTGAGAAGGATACAGAAAGGACAGAGAGACTGGAAAAAGAATTAGGAGCCACAAAGGTATAATAGACTTCTGCAACTTGAGTGTATAAGGAAGCAAGAGTGCATGGGAAAGATGTCAAAAAATTGAATGATTCCTTCCACAGAGAAGTAGAGAGGACTGGAAAACACCTGACCTCTTTCGATACCTACATCCTAGCCTCTTCCATGATTTGAATGGAGGCCTGTATTTACAAGTAACTAATATAAATTAATCTCCTGAAGCACCTGTGACAGTGCATGGCACTGTCCTGACAGCACATCTTGGATCTTGAAAGCACCACTCCTTTCAGGATGTGGGCTTGAAGCACCCTGAAGCACCCTTAGCTGAGACTTCCCCCCACAGCAGCAACGTAACTGCACCACTGGGGTCCCACATGGCCCCTCCGGCATGGCTGAATGCTACAGGGACACTAATAAAGAAACAAAACCACCCAACCATATTTGAAAAGATAACTAAAATAATAAAAAATTCATTGTGTGAGTTATTTCATACAACCTTTCAAAGTTGTTACATATTTATACAAGAGGCATGCCTTGACTCCCTTCAGAAAGCAGATTTGGCAGGTAGCACGCTGAAACACCATTTTATTACTGCTTATTATTGCACATACTAGTCCTGGGTGCCAGTACCAGAGTCTCTCCTGCAGCTAAGTCTCAGAAGATTACAAGAACATTTTCATGAATGAGAACTGGTTTATAATATAAACCGTGATATATACATGGGAGCATGTGCTTATAACCAGTTTGCCAAAGACTACCAACCACACACTGTGCCATACAGAAAAGACGTTTCAGCAGCACCACAGGTCTTTTTTTTTTTTGCTATTAAGTCTTACTAGCATGCCAGAATAGAAAACATCATTATATATCCTAGATACTTTCAATACCATTCTTATAACTTGAGTACAAATATTTTGGAAAAATCGTGGAGAAATTCATACTCATGAAGAGGGGGAAATAAAAGGAAAATTAAATAAAGGGAAATGAAAAACTGAGCTCAATTTGGCAGTGAGCTGAACTTGAAGAGTACCCCAGCCAGAGCTCCTCTGCAACGTGCTCTGCTCTGCAGCATGCCCAGGATGATATGCTTGGAGCAGGCAGTCTTAGCTTGCTGTATGCTGTGGTCAGTGCAGTGTGTCTGTGGACAGTGCCTGCACAGAATACAACTGCACAAGCTGGACTGTGCATTCCTTAGTTCAAAGTCCACATTTCTTTTTATGTCACTTTTGTAGCTTTATGCTAAGATCCTACAAACTACATGAGCATACACAGTGTCGTGCATAAAACTTGAAAACCTCATCTGTAGCTCCATTGTAATAACCAACCTATGTTTCCTGGCAAAAAACATTAACTCAGTTCTTCTTAACAAATACCCATTTCTAGCCAAATTATGCAGAATCAAAAGGCTAAAACGGTTTCCTTAAGGTAAATAACTGTGAAATTAAGTTTTACAGGACAAAATGAAATTTCCATACCCTGGAGCGATATTACTTGTTGCTCAGAGGTGACACACTATTTTTAGGACCATGACATGAGCTGGATGACTTCTAGTACACTTTGATTGAATTTTCAGAGTTAAATATTTGTCACTCCCATCTATCTAGTACAACTGCTGCTCTAAATGCTTAGCAGTGTCATGGGCCAGTTCTCTCAAGGTTTTTTTTTTTTGGAGAAAAGCTTCAGTTAAAGTTTCAGCATGGAATCTATATATACTCTTTGATTTTCATCTGGTAGGAGAAAAAAATCACCTCTCTTTAAGCTCTAGTTACATGCCTCTATTATGACCTATTCTAAACTTATCCCCTGGCATAGCAAACGGAATTTCACTAAATGCATAGATAGATATTGGACACCTTGTTTCCACTTTGAGCTCAGTATCGAAGGTAACACTTACCCCTAGTAGTATGACATTAAATCAAGAACAAGTTTTGTATTTCCATTCCATGTTCTACTTCCTCGCACCCCTTTCTCTCCACCTACTGTCTCCCAAAGAACAGCAGAGGCCTATGCCTCCTGCTCACAGTCCATTTTGACAGCTGAGCCGCAGCAGAGTGCAGCACTGCACAGATGGAATGGGAACAGAGTGGGCAAAAACCTCCCAGCTAACGGAAGATGTGTTTTAGATCTTGCTATTAGATAAAGAAAACCAGAGGAAAAAAGAAAACAAACAAATAATATTTTTTTAAAAACACATAAAAAAACCCCAAAACATCAACCCACAACTATGGCACTTAAAGCAGCTATTCAGAAAAACATTCCCTAAAAATATGGCCTCCTTGTATACCAAAGTATGTATACACATGCTACCCCTTTTCCCAAAACATTAAAAAAATCTCCAATTTGGTAAATGATTGGATAGTTACCAACTTAATGACTAATTGTATAAGCGAAGTATAAAATACTTTATAGTCACTAAGAATATAATGTAAGCTGCTGATACAGACTGCCTAACTTTTGAAGAAAAAAAGCTAAGTACTTACCACAGTGGGGTTTCCACTGCTGATCAGCTGGCTGACTTCATGAAAAATGCTTTTGCAGTCGATTGATTTGTCTAATGATCCCCGTTTCACTATCACCGCTACCGCTAATAAAATCTGCTCCCGAACATACTTTTGGAGGCTGTAAACAACATTGCACAAATATAATTGCAGGTTATTCTGGACATTGATGCTCAATAAAATTTTAAACACATTTCTTTTTCAAATATCTTGTGTGAATTCATAAGGCAAAGCTGACAGAAGTTAACTCCTAAGAACAGAAGACAAATTATTCTTAAAATGATCTTGCACTGCTACCCAGGGAAACAATTAATGATAGCCCAGGGAAACGAAAAATGATAGCCCAGATTTTATGCAGAATCCTAGATGTTCAGAGGTGTATTTTCTATACTTACTTAGGCCTTTGTAAGACATAGGTTAGAAGGAATGTTCGCAGTGACTCAATGCTAGCTTTTTCCAAGAGAATCCATTCTCTTACAACTGCTTCCATTATCGCTGTGGCAGCTTGAAAAAGGACATAGTCCACTTTACTAGTTTCTGTGGGAAAAAACAAAGGCAACTTGAGTATTAGAAAACATGTATTCAGCTTGAATGTACTTCCAACAAAAAAAAAAAAAGGAACTATCATTTATTATTAAATAGAATATTGTTGCTATGAAAACAGAGAAGGAATTTACAACTCAAAAGAGGGAGAAATAATCAATAACCCAAGTATCAAATTCTCTGGTATTATTCAAGGCAATGACCTAGGAGAAAAATTGTGCTAGGAGGCTGGTTCAAAGAACAGGAATAAAATGCTAACACAATGGGTGAATAAAAAAAACAAGATGACAGATTTAGTTCCAATAGACTAATTAATAAAAATGATTAATATTACAGACATGACAAAACTGGAAGTTTCTGTGTTTGCCTTTGAAACAAATAGTACATAAAAGTAAATAAATTTCATGGGTAAAAAAAAGAAGCAAATCCACTTGCACTCAAAAGTAACACTTCCAAGAAAAAATTTTATACCATGGTGTACTTAAAGTGTTCTACATCATGTTCAAGTTTCCAGATTTATTTTGAGTTAACCAAAATGTAATTTCTGACCACAGTGTAGGAATTATTTGCCATTATTATCTAAGTATGGGATTACTATGTATACAGATGCACTAAATATAAAAGTATATTACGGAGAAAGGTTAATGGTTTGGGTGATTACAAAATACAATTTAAAGAGAAATGGCAGAATATTAATATAATTTCTATGATGCTAGAAAGCTACAGAGACATTTTTTGTTATTGTTCCTTTGCTTTTAAAAATTTTAACTTGGAAATTGCAGGTAATATCTCAGAAGCCAGTTTCAAAACATTCTGAGCTCTGCAGAAAGAATTTTCAGAAAGGGTGCAGCCATCGAGTGGCAAAAGCATTAAATATGGAATAAAATTCCCAAACAAGAAGCAGAGTTTGAGCTATAGTGGTTGACCTGCCAGGACCAGAAAAACTGTGTTTGAAAAAATCTCAATCATGAGATGAAGCACTTTGAATTACTACAAAACAAACTTTCTTGCCCCAATTACATACACACAAGTTTACAATATAAATTTCCTTTGTATGAAAGTTCTATATCAAAGACAGCAGCTAATATGCTAAAATATTTTAAAGTAATTTAATCAGGCTCCAAATCTAAACCCACAGAGGTAAACATGCTTAAATAAAAATAAACCACATTTAAATCTACTTAGCTTAATTTGGAAAACTAAGTAACCGCTTAAGTAAAAGATTAATGTGTATGTCTAACACATATAAAAACAAATTGAATTATTCCTGCATGGGAATTTTAATTCTGGCACATGTTACCTTAGGCCTTCAGCTTTTCTAGCTGTACAAAACTCATACACACACACACAAAGAAAGAGAATGTAATTAAAAAAGGACGGCGTTTCCCCTTAGCGCCAAATCCCGCAGCTGCACAACTGCGATCGCTGCCACACAGAGCTGCAGCCCCCGGTGTGAGCCTGTAATCAGCCAGAGCAGCACAATCCTCCACGGAACTTACTAAAGAAAGGAAGGACAAGTTTTGCCAGAGCACTGAACAGCTATAAGCTTACAGCAGAATGTAGTGTCTTGTGCTTCCTGGCTTCAACCCCAGGTTTCTAAAGAACAACATAGTAATGGCTGTTCCCCTTTTCCATATGCTCACCTTCTCCATTATTCTCCCTGTTTCATTCACACACTCTTCTTTCCACATCATCCTTCTTATCTCTCTCTGCCTCCATTGCAGCTTCTGTCATGACCATTTTTTTCCTGTTTCTTTTAAAAACCATCTGTTTGGTCCACTGCTTCCAGCACATCTTCCCTGCACACATCCCTTCAGTACACCACAAGTCTTTTATTTTTCATCATGAACAGCTTGCTTCCCTTCCTGGTTCCTGATTTCAGGATCCCTGCCTCTTCTTCCTCAACTCCCAAATCTTAACTACCTGTTCTTTCTGTCCATACTGTACAGATACTGAGGAAGCAGAAAGTTTTGAAAAAGTCTCCAAGTTCCAGGTCTCAGCATCATAACTGCCTACATTCCCACGAAAAACCTGCCCCATGTGGAAACATGCTGGATTTTCAATGGTGGTATCATATAAACAGTTTAAGGATGTAATATATCAAAACATCCAAAAAGTATTAAAATCAACGTCATATTCCGTTCAACCAGCCACATTAAAGATTTCATGAGATGTCATTCTTTATTTCTGATTGATGATGAATGCATTCTTAGATCCAAATGGTCTGCAAACAAAGTCACTTAAGGATGTTTTCACCCACCTTATTTTCTCTAAAAATCAACGTGAAAACAAGAAGCATCAATTTTGCTGACCCATCATGCAAAAAGTGTGATTGCAGTTTTCCAAACCAGATGCAGTACTTCTATAATATAAAAAGCCCAGAACCTCATTTTTAGAGAAATATTTTGGTGTGGAATGGGTGTAGGAAAGGAAGCACACCCTGATCTATATATCACAGTGTAATATAGCAGTAGGTCTGCAATGCTGACATCATAATATTAACGAATTCTAAGTCTCTAATTCAGTAAATTAATAAATAACTGTTAAAAAAACACTGCAGAATGAATTAAGTATGAAAAGAATATTTTCAACATAATTATAATATTTCTCTGCTCATTCTGGTAAATTCTTTAAAAGAAAAGTTGCTTTTTGTGGTTTTGGCATGTGTTCTTTTGTTCAAACTTTGAGGTTTCCCCTGTCAGGTCTCACAGTCAGTTTTCATTGAAATTCCCCCTCACCTGTCCCCAGCACTCACATGTGGTCAATACTACAGTGCTGAGCAGCAATCTTACATCTTTACTGCCCCTGTAATTTTCAGATCTAGTGGCCAAACTCTAACAAGTCTCTATAGCACCTGTAAAAACATTTCTCTTTTATAAATAGCTACCCAACCACATTTAGAGAACTTTAGAGCACTAAAATCAAAGAAATTTCAGATGAAGGGTGGTATCTGCCTCTTTCCTTTCTCCACAGGTATAATCACAAAAAATTTCAAATCAATACTGTCTTGCTTGTACCAGGTGAACAGATACTTTTCTTGCTTTTTCCTCTTTTCCTCCAGCTGGGCTGTCAACAACAACTAAGTTGCTCAACTAGAAATAAATTCTCATTTCAGCACTAATGCAAAATCTGGTAGAAGTGCATAAAATTGCATCGTTGGCTGATTTAATGGAAAGCAAGCACAAAGCCAAGCAACCACACTACTGGCAGCTGCACAAGCTGTACAGATTAGACAGTATTACAGTAATCATGTTGCAGAGGAAATCTATTAAATCAGTTCAGGAACTTAGCTACATTAAGTTACACCTTACAGCTTTGAAACTCACATAAATAAAACAAAAAAGGACAGTAACAGGCTTCATCATCCATCAAAAAGTCCCCTCATTAAAATCAAAACTGATGTTCATAGTCCCAGCTGCAAAAGAACAGCACAGTTCCAGTTGCAAAAGAATGTACACACCTAAATTCATTTATTGAAACTTACCCAAAATATGTTTGCAAACAGCAAATGGTGATTTTGATTTTCTAAATGACAAGAATATGTGCTCAGCATGTTGGCGTTGTTCATTGTTGACCATGGAAGGTGGTGCCTGAAAGAAAAAAAAAAAAAAGTTATTCAAGAACTGATCAAAAATATACTAAAAGCAATGTCGTGTCAATGTCATGAATGTCAAACACATAAATGCTTGCCTTGTTAAACACCAAACCCCAGTATCTCTTGGCAAAACTGCTTGTTCTCAGTTATTACCTTTTCTCATATAGCACTCTGCATTTACATTGCATACACATAGGTGTGAATATCGAGGTATCAGGCAGAGAGTGAATAATTTAGGTATAGTTTCCTAACAATGTTTCTGAAGAAAATTAGAAAGTCAGCTCTAAATTCAAACCAATTCTTTTTCTACTCAGACCAAAACCACCACTGCACATCATTAAATGCTGCTAAGCACGCTCACAGTCCTGGAAGTTAAGCACTATTTTTTCTTTAGTTCTACATTTGTTTTAAATATGTAGTTGTATAATAAATTCAGGGGATTTAAAAATTACTACAGATACATTCTAAAATAAAGTATATACCAGGAAGATACTACCCTCTAGTGTTTAATATTAAAAATGACACCCTGAAGACTGGTGTGATTGAAGAGACAAGTTGGGAATGGCTATGGTGGTTTCTCAGCTTACACCCATCCCTATATACACCCACCCCATTACATCCTGGGCACCTTGGCTGCTCAGGTAACGCCTGCTGCTCTTCTTTTGAAAGCCAGCTCCAGGGAGGTTTCCACCCAAAAATCAGCTAGAGGTAAAGCATGAAACCATGCAATAACCTGGACTCCTGTGAGGTGCTTGTGGAGCACAGAGGAGCTGCCTGCACTGCAGCCTCACCTCACTGCACAACCCCAACACTCCATACTGCCCTACAGGGCAAAAATAGCCATGCAGAAAGTATCAGCAGCTCACAGCACCACACCACTTTCCACTTCTGCCACTAATATTCTTGGACTTCTGCTTTTTGGGATTTATCTGAACTGCACAGGCTGCAAATACAAGATATAACAAGCTTAGCATGAGATACTCTTGCAGGGCATTGGTACCACAAACAGGGTAAGCAAAACTGAAGCCAACCTTTGAGAAAGGAACATGCACACATGTAGGAAGATCACATCCAAACTGCAGAGCAGGATCAAGGTGACAGCATAGGCTATTGAACTTCAGTTGAACTTCCAAACTCCACATTCCAGCCCTGTCCCTAGCAGTTTGAGAAGACCATGTGTGCCACCTATCTTTCAGTCACGGTTTATATTCACTGCTTTGGGAATAAAAGCATCAAGACCAATGCTTTTAACGTACGTGAAATATTTTCCAGTAAATAAACCACAAGAAATCTGATTTAACAGGTTTTTCTGTGAGGTAACCTCAACTCTCCTGCATGTAGCAGGAGCTGTTCCTAATGGGAAAAGCTGTTTGTGTTTTTTGCAGTGTGAAGGACCATCCTCCTCTGCATGGACTCTAGCTACATTCACTGCAACAGAACCAGCTGTACAGAATGCCAGAAGAATATTTGTAGCAGGTTATCAAACATGCAGGACTGACCTACACAGCAACAGCTTGATACACACTTCAGTCAGAGCTGTGGCAAATAAATTAAACCAAGTGAAAAAAAGGTAGTTCCCACTTTTTTCCCCCACTGTATGGGCAAGCATTTGTGCAAATGCACAGAGAACCAGACTGGTGAAGTGACTACCAAAAATCATCTCAGATTTTTTCATCTGGATCAGTTCCCCCACCATAACCCAACAAAAAAGCCTAAACCAGCACAGTATGGGACATATTGGGTGGTGACAGCCTGCTTTTTTCCAGCACCAGTTATCATTTTAGGTGCATTTAATCTACACCCTCTGTTGCTGTGCAATGCCTGGGAATAGTTTTAAGTCTGAAGGAACACACAGCTCTGCCTAACAATATTTCACGAGAACTAAGAATCAAATTTCTTGAGACAAGTGACTTATTTTAATAACTTTCTGCTACCAAAAGGAGAGGTCCTCCTACTCCTTCCTTGGTCCTGCCTGCATGGTCTCGTTACCTCTTTACATGATACTTTCTATCAATTAATCCACAAAAGAACAAGAGGATAGAGGGGAAATCCAGGGGCAAGGGGAATGAACATTTGTTACTCTAATAAGCATCAAAAAGCCAAACAAGTGTTAGAGCCAGCGCAATGATGGGGAGAAAAGGAGTGGAGTGATATTTCCCTTTCAACACTACTGACCTTGCAGCTCACAGCTCTGCAGTCTCATGAAGCCTCACTAATTATAGCCATGTTAGAAAGAATCCTTTGGGTATGACGAAGCATAACATTTTGCAAGCCCAAGGTCATTCACAGTCACATCCTTAGAGCAAGACCAAATCAGGGCTACCTGATCCAAACTAATTTTGCATTAACACATTATATTAAAGTTTGCCAAACAGAGATCCTATCTATTTTCACTGTCCTGTAATACTTAAGAGCACTTTCAGGGATATTAGCTGCAAACTATGGCACTACTAAACAAACAACCAGAGAAGTTTTACGGGAAATACTTCCTTTATGCTTACAATAACTAGAGAGTAGATCTCTTGATTTATATTATTTTAGCTCTTCTACTTCTCTGACATCCAGTTACAGAAGACATTTGACACCTTGGAAAGGCATACGGCACATCATATTACTGTATTGATCTTTCAAATGACAATAACTTAATAATACATTACAAACTTCAACTCTCAAAACCATCCAGAGCAGACAAGTGCAACAGTTAAAGTTTGAACTGTACTGTAAAGCCACCAGAGGGAGCTTAAAGCTCACAGTCTACTGCCTTCACTGCATTCAGACATTATTTATCTGCACAATGAAAGTAAAGACCAGTTAGTTTTTGCTTTAAAGAAAAGGCCAGTATATACATATTCTGTGCATATTTCACATTATAAGAACACTGGCTCAGTGAGCCCAAGAGCCCTGTACCCAGGTGCCCAGCACCTCCTTGGCACAACAGAAACACATCCTCATAATCATCATGTTTGCAAAGTCCCCTAGAGCACAAACGCCTATTCACTATGTTCTTTCTAATTGTCTCCTTCAAACTTTTCTCTACTATCCAACTTACAAGGAATTAAAACACAGTAATGAGTAGTAGTTCTTTTGGCATACTGAAACCATTTGCACCACTTTCCTATATCACTTTCCTTTCTGTACTGTCTGACATTACCTCTAACCATCTGTTCTCTCTCTTGTCCTGCAAGTTACCTATAAAAACTTCTGGACAATGATCATCTTTCTGATTTTAGCATAAAACCTGCCCCATAAGAAGAGAGTTCCTATGTGACATGGCATTATAAATAAAACTACAACCTTTCAACTACCAAATCTGTCTGGATACAGAAAAGGACCAGAAGCAGCAGTGCCCACAAAAAGGATCCAGCAGGACTACTGTCTCAAATGGCAGCTATCCACTCAAAGGAAAGGGAAACTGAAAAAAGACAAGAGTAGAAATACTGCAGCAGACTAGCACTAACACTTGCGAGACCGCTAAACTTACCTGAAAGCCTGGACAACTCCTAAGAAAGTAATGTAACTGCAGAAGATGGGAGACCAATTGCCATGGAAAGTACACACACAACTAGGAAACATCTGCTGATGTACATGTGGGAAGAATAAGGGCTTTGGGATTTTATTTTATTTTCAATAGGAGTAGTTAGATGTATACAGAGGAACTGAACCTACACATATATATTCAGAAACACCTGCTTTATATAAGCATTTCCTACCTCAGTAACACACATTTTAAAAATATAGTGTAATTATTACTTACTTGCTAGAATGGAAAGTGCCAAGAAGTTATAGTAATAGATAGAAAGAATAGATACAAATAGATAGAAAGGAAGCAAACAGGTTCCAAATACAAGATATTCATTAAGACTAAAGCTGAAGTCACCCTGTATGTGCCACTAACTGGCTGAAGAAGTAATAACACCGCATCCACATTAGAAGTCTGCTTTTTTAGCTCCTTCCTCTTATCTGAAAACACCTTTTGCTTAAAAAAAAAATTTAATGCATCAAATTCCACACTCCCAAGTGATTCTGTTCAGGCAGTTTCATTCAATCATCACAGATATACAAAATACAACTTTTTTTTAAACATATATTAGAAGTTACATTATTTTCTCAGTGGTTTTAGATCACAGAATAGAATTGCAGAATCACACAATACCTTTAAAAGCCATCTAGTCCAACCCCCCACCACAGGCAGAGACACTTTCACCTTCCACCCAACCAGGGAACTCAGAGAGCCCCATCCAATTTGGTCTTTAACATTTCCAGAGACGAGGCATCCACAACTTCTCTGGGCAACAAGTGCCAGTGCTTCACCAACCTCACTGTAAAAAAATTATCATCTTCTTACAAGGCCAATAAAAAAAGACTGAATTGGCTTCTGACTATGAATCTCGACCTCCTCAATACCTTCAACACCTTGTTGAAGTTGATTGTTTAGTAGTTTCTTCTAATATCAACGCAGATTCCAGAGAATATTTTACTTATTGCTTACTTAAGACACCGATAGCATCTTAGAAGTAACAACTTCTAAGTGACAGCATTATTACAAAAATCAATAATGGAGTAGTTTTTTATTTAAATATTAGTTAACCAGCTTGCATTGGTACTTTCGCATCAAAATTTTGCTAAGAAAAATCCTGGCCATGATCAAATATAAACATAACTAAGTGAGCAGCGTTCATTTCTTGCAGAAAGAAAAAAACTTGCAAAGACAAAATTTGATTTTTCACTTTTGCCATGGCAAGACAGCACTGAATACAACCAAAGTCAGCATCTTCCTACAGTTACACTGGGGGAAATCTGCAAATTAGCATGTCACAAAGAACACTCATGCACTCCTCCAGACTTCACTACTTGGGAGAACACAGAGAGAGTACACTGGAGTGTTTTAAGCTGACACCCACAGTATTCCGACCTATCAAAAAGGTCCCCGATGAACAGCCTAAACACTAGGAGGATTGTGGAAAGGCAAACAAGCCTACTAAGAGAATTTTCTTGGTTTAAAAAAAAAATATCAAATTGCTTGTACCTGCTAGTACTAAAGCCAAGTAGGAGCCCTTCTTGCCAAAGGCAATGTTTATGTCTGCAAGTGAAGTATATTACAAACTTGACAAGAGCAGAAACAAAAATCTGATACTTCTACTGAAGTGTGACTTCATAAAATTCACCACAAACTCTCCAAACTGAGCTTCCCAAATATGTTGGGGAATTATGCCTTTATTGCAGTCAAAAGGCACAATAAAACTGTTCCCAAACTCTGGTCTGTGGGCCTCTCTTGGCTTATGAAAACCCAGTTCAAGACATTTTTGTTCTTCAGAACAGTGTCTAGACTCTGTGCTGCAGAGAGCCTGGGAAACCCAGGGGGAAGAGCTTAGGAAACAGATCTCTGTCAATATACAAGGATAAGCAAAAGCCACCACAGATGGCAATGGCACTGCTGGGTCTGGACTTTGCTGACAGCCACCATCAGGCAAGACATGCTCAGAAAAGCAGGGAATAAAGGAAGCCCAGATGGTTTGCCAACATGTCCCAGCAGGCAGGGAAGCCAAGTAATAGTGAGGCATATGCAAAGGAGAAAGATCATGAGTGAACTTGAGAACCATGTGCAGGGGAACACCATGTGATGGTGATAACATAGCTGAGGAGTACAGGCAAAAAATAGAAGGAGAAAGAGAAAAAAAGGAAGAAAACAACACAGGGGCAAGCAATAGTTTTTAACTAGTACACATACTGCATTTAGGACAGCTAAATATATTACTCTACCCATGTAAGCAATTGCTACAGCTGCAACATAACTAGATAATCAAAAGCCATTCAATTTTAAATTAATGTGCTCCTCTACCAAGATGACCTAAACCCACTAAAACCAGATTTCTATATCTTAAATTACAAAAATACCTTGAAATAATTACTCCCAAAAATAGTTCTGCAGTAGAAGTAATTTTTACAAAAGAATCAGACTCAGAATAAGGAGACTTCCAAGTTTGACTCTACCAAAGTAAAATCAAGCAACATGCCGCAAGACTGAATTACCCTGACTTCTGTGAAGTCAAGCCATAACAAGTTTCCATTCCAGTTTTAGCAGTAACACTTTTCAAGTGTTTCAAATAAGCTTTTTTCCCCTACAATATATCACAGCACACTCAAATACTGTCCCTTGTCCTATTAAAGCAGCTAATTGAAGAGATTAAATGTACAGGTCAGGCACAGAGAACAGGACAATTAGCCACACTTTTGTTTGTAGATATTCACCCTACTTCTCTAGCAGACACTGATACCTAATGATGCAAGGATGTCTTGCTCTCTCACGAAGCAGATGCCACAAGCTAACAATTCAGGCTAGATGATGATGCTCAGCTCTGCAACTGCTTTACAAGTAGATCAGACGTTCCAGCTTTGGGCACAAGGCCAGAAGGAATTTAAGACAACTGATAGCAACAACAGCTTCTGCTGTCCCAGTCAGATCAGTCACGACATGACTGTCTAGCTTTGAGTAATAGTCACTACAGAAAACTCAGCTGGCACAAAAAACATCTCCAACTACATTCCAATGACTTCCTTTACACTTACTATTTTGAATAATCATTTAAATTACAGCAGTGACTCAGCCTCCAATTCAAAAGATACCCAAGATTATTTTGAAGATTGTAAGAAAGATGCAATAAATAACTTCCAATCAGATCTGCACTAGAGACAACATGGTGAAGATTTATGACTTTCTGAAGAAAAACTCCCCTTGATTAAAAAAAAAGTGTTCTCCAAAAGTAATTATGACTTGAATTATTTAAACCCCAGAGTACTCAGTATTTTTCAGTATATATTTGGAACAAATGTGTGACTGCTGGAGGAATTGCCTCCTACACACCTACTCACTCACATCTTGCTTTCATGCAGAAACTTAATAATAGGGAAAAAAGACTATTTTTTCCTCATCAACTTTTGCTTTATATTTTGAAGCTGAAATATGTTATTAAGTCCTTTGCAAGTAAATCAGGAGACAAAGTGTGGTTTGTAATAAAAGCTATTCTCAGTTTAGTAACGTTCTTGTATAAGATACTATATATATACACATTAATTGACTAAAGAGCCAAAGTACATCATTACCATCAATTACAAAACATTTTCTGAGATAAGACTTCTCTCCCAGGCAAGCAACAAACACTACTGAGATTTTACTTCTCTGCTATCAACTTGATCCACAAATATAGACTATTAAAGGCTCTCCGCTGAAATTACCCTTCATTTATGTGCACAACACAGCTAAATCTGAGAAATAACCCATAATGGATATTTAGCCTACAGTAGTCTGGCTGCTGACAGTGAGAAGATGAGTGCTGACATGAGGCTACAGTTCAGACCCTTAAATTAAATGTTATTTATTTTCTAATCTCTACAGTCACTTTTCTAACATTTCAAAGCACAAATGAGGTCTGACCTGCAGTTCTGTTTGGCAAAATAACTTTTCTAAAACATCTGACTGACTGAAGGCAATGGGAAATGGTCCCAACAAAGCAACAAGAAGTCAATCCATGTATGACAGAGAAAGCTCAATCAAGACAAAGTGACTCATTATGAAAGAGGACAAAGATAAGAAAAACACTAACTACACAGAACAGTTACAGAAAACCTCATTGTTCCAAATCAAACCTTTTCAAAGCATTTAATGTTAACAAATAAAATCAGCCCACTTTGACTTCAGTAAAAATGGCACATCATGGCTGTAGTAGCACAGGAACCCTAAAAAGATGTTACTAAAGGATATAAAAAGTCAAAGTGCCCTTACAACAACTGCATTCAAGTCTCAAGTCCTGCTCTCCTCTCCTTTCATTGTGTAAAAGCAAAATCCTCCTATGAAGAGATGAGAGATTCAGCAGAAAATAACTCCCCATGCATTCTAGCTACTCCTCAGGTATTGCAGGGCTGGTGGTGGCTGGCCTTAAACTCTGAATGATAGCAAATTTGACAATCTGACCATCCCCTGGAGCTGGAGTGACCTTGACCACCTTATCCTGAAGGAAGAAAGAGAAGAGTTGGTGGAAATGAATCAAATTTCTCCCTCAGCTCCCACCAACTCTAGCTGCTTCTCTCTTTCCCCACAAGGAGGCATGGAAGATACACGGGTAATAGGTGGGAGGGAGTCCCAGCACCAACACACACCACAATCCTCACTGCAGGGTGGACTATCCCCATGACAGGTCCTGGTTCTCCAGCAAGAGATAGGATCCTATCCTATCCACAGCCTCTGTGGAAACCCCAATTGCAACTCAATCATAAGATTCAAGTGGCTCACCTCTCTATTGCTTTTCTGTGCCTATGAGACAGCACAGACACCACTTAAAAAAATGTGCCAGAATAGTGCACAGTGAATTTCAATAGAAAGTTTGAAGAAAACAAAGAACCATCATGATCACTCTTCTACTAGACAGGAGATCATAATAATGCTGGTAATGGCAATACTTGTTTTCCAAAGTTTATAACTCGAGATGTACACAATATACCCATTTATCAGGCTCACTATACATCAAATACAGTCAGCATCTACTCCCCTTCTGGAAAAGAAACTTTCATACTGTGTGTGAAGAAGTGTCTTATACTATCTTTTTTCCCCTATTGTCCAATTTCAAATTATACTTTCTGAAAGAACAGCTATAACCACCCATTGCTGTAAGGGTGGCATTACTTTTACTTCCATGTAGCCTTCTACAGTGAGCACATGCAGTGGAGTGAGACAGCACAGGTGTAACCCCCACGCACCTCAGACCCCAAAATACAAGACAAAAGCCATCACTACACGAAATTTTTAAACTGCAATAGTGATAGATTTTGATTTCTGAGCAGTTTGGGCTTTGACTCCTATCAAAAAGGCAATTCCTCTCATCAGCTAATGAAGAAAGGCAGGCACACAGGGCAGCCAGTTTCCCTGCCAAAATTCAGTTTAGGACTTCCTCCACCATCAATCTTATGAAAATGTCAAAACCACTTTGTCCTATCATAGTTATTTAGTAAGAGTTGATTAAAAGCAAGATACGGAAGTTTTTTTAATTTTATCTAAATTTGATGTGGAAAACTCCTTTGGTTTACTGTACTTTCAAAATGGCATGACCTAAAATGCCTGCCTTTATTAATGGCTTTTAACTGTTAGGGCACTAAAGAAAACTTAATGAAACAAGTCAAACACACACAAAGTACAATATTTGAATCATGTAAGAAAACAGAATAAGATACAGACAGATACAAGGTACAGACAAGAAATCAAGGTTTAGCAAAAAAAGAGGAGCAGAATAGAGGCCAGAGGAGGAAGTTCATAATCTGCATCAGGTGGAAGATAAGAAAGCCAAGAGAATTTGTGAAATTGAAATTAATTTCGTGAAGAGAATAACATCTTTCACTCAAACCCAGGAAAAATTATGAACTTTCACTGAGCACACCTTGAAAAAGGTTCTTCCCAAGTTTGCCCATACTGGTAAACAGCAAAAATCCACCTAGAATTGTACATACTTGAGACAGTAAGACTTCTTCTACTTTTACCTCATTTTACCACTTTGTTCCACTCTTGCAAATACAGCCCGAACCATGATACTGAAGAAGCTACACGTCTGTATTCATCCTTTGATACACAGGAGCAGACACATGACACATATTTTGAGAAAACCTCTTCTAAACATGAGTGTTCTATGATAAAGTTGGGGGCTTTTTAATCCCTACAGAAATGTTCTGGGATTTCATTTAGAAGATGCAATTTTTAGGGCTCCCTTAAAGTGAGTGCCTGAGCTCACACTAAGACACCTGCACAAATTAGCCAAGTCTCAAGTTCTGAACAGTCAAAGGGCTCCACATATTCAGGCTCCACTGAAAAAATGATCATGAAGAAATGTGGTCATAATCATATATTTTATTCTCAGCCCTCTTAGAGGGAATATTACTGTAAAATGAACAGAATACAAGCTCCAGAAACAATATTGTTATTTCTCTTGATATTAGAATTTAACATTTATATATTCCCCACTAAACAATTCATTATTCTGAAGCTACCCAACATCTGTTCCTAATCCTGCTTAAAACAACCTCACAAAATAAAGGGTTTGCAGCTTACCCTCCCTAATTCTCTCAGATAGAAGTACATTTGTTTTTGTGCTTGGGCTTTGGTCCTTGCTTTTGACAGGTGAGGAAAGGACTATTCATACTCTTGTTGCCAGAAAGGAGTGTGCCTGTTTTGTAAACTTATTTGCACATTTCCTCAATAACAATGCAAGATGTAGTCATCTGGGAAGCTACCAAGACCATGGTTGAAAGAGAAGGCAAATAGCAGCAAATTATTAGCAAAATAAACAGTAGATGCCAGTGGCCCAAGAGATGAAAAAGCTAAACTAAATGTGAACAGTTAAGACCTTGATGAAAAACAACACAAAAAGCAAAACAAAATGATGATGTAGAAAAAAGGCAAAGCTCTCTTTGCACCTAAGATGAGTGAAGGTTAATGTACTTCTTTTCAGCCATGGCTTCAACAACACACAGTTCATCCTTAAGGCACCTATAATCAAACCAGCAGCCAGCTGCACAGGGGGAACATATTCCTTCCTCCCCACAGGGCTGCAGTCCTGTGCAACAGAGATACAGGCTGCCACTTGGGGATCACCAGTTCTTGCATACACATATACATAGAGATGCTGTGGAGACGTCCTCATGAAATCTACCAGTGACAAATGTGTAAAATGTGGCTTTTAGATGAGGGGTGGAACATAAGAGGAAACCAACTGAGCTGTAAGGTGAAACCCAGAGCGAGCAGGCTGGGTCTGCCAGCACCAACAGCAACTGTGTGAAGTCATGGCAAGAAGAGCGAGCGACTGACTTAAGGGACCATGTGAATGCCAGGACCACCAGTACAAGACCAAGCTGTGGCAGATCAATTCTGGGGAAGTTCACAACAAAACTTTGAAGACCACCTATTTGCAGAACCAAACAAAATAATCGAAAGGAGAAGAACCTTTGCTGCTTGCCTAAGGCAGAGAAGTGACACATGTAGATGATGACACTAGTGAGAGGATAACACTTAACCCCACATCACCAGCTTGAACACCTTCCACCTGTCCCCAGACAGGCAGTGCACAGAGATATGACGTCTCTTGTGCTGCCACAAGACACAGGTGGCAGTTCTGCTGTAACTCATCAAGGAGCCAGCGTGGTTTGTGCTTGTACAATTGTTTCTGCTGCTTATTAGCTCTGATACTGCTTGGACGCCATCACCAATGCCACAATTAATGATAGCTGGAACATTGTTTCACAGTAATAAAGGAAGGTACAACTGAGTGTTAGTTGTCATCCAATTGCACCCCTGATCTTCATGCAGACCAATGCTTAAGTCCCAGAGGCACAGGTATTCTGTGGTACAAGTAAATGCACCAGCCTCTGGAGTACACACAGCTACTGGATTTGCACACTCCGTGTTAATGATGCTGCAACACATTTTTTGAATTCTACAAACTGCCCGTGCCCTCCTTTACACACTGTTGGAGCAAAAACCTATGCAGCCAGGATATTTACTTGTGATGTTAAAGAGTAAAATTCAAGGTCCTTCCAAAGCAGCTTGGAGAAGGGATAGAACATGGCTCAATCACTTCTTTGTGTCTTAAAAACTATCAAATTACGCATTTTCAAAAAACTTGAAATACAAAGTTGAGGAACATACCACTCACTCCAATGCTATATATGTGGCCTTTCTGCAGGTCTTCATATTAACAGATTTCAAACTACATTTGTGAAGGATGCTGGTATTATTATTTTCCATCATTACAACAGGATCCTAGTCTAAGCTGACAGTAATGAAGAGGGGCTGCCTCTCCAGAACTCCAAGGCTGTGGTGCTTGGAGATCTTCCATTCCTTCCAGCCATGTTAATTCCTCTCCACTCCTAGGTACACATAACTATCCTGTGCTAGCTTTGGCAACTGGCAAGTCCTTCTGACATCCAGTCCAGCTCACTAACCTAGCAGATAATCAATCCAGCAAAAAGACAAGTTATGTTTTTTCTCTGCCACTCAGTGTTAGGCTGGTTTAAGCTCCTGTGAAAATATAGCCTATGTCACACTTACAAGGCTGGGCCTTTAGATGTTCTTCACCTTAGCCAAGGCTTTTGAAATCTCAGAGACCGCCATCATAAACTGTAAAATTCCATGGCAAAACACCTTTCTGCACATCACTGATTTCACAGCCATAGATTAATTATACAAAGCCTTCAAGAGACCCTGGCGTAAGGCGTATTTCCAACACTACCACAGCTGTGCCTCTAGCATTTTGCACAGTTGCACATAACACAGCTGGCCTGAATGACAACAAAGAGTGAAATTCATAATTTCAGCACAAACCATGATATACCTTTAGTCTTTCTTCATATTCACTTTCGTAGTTCTGTAAATTTTGAATTTGGTAGGCACCACTAAACCAACTTATCTGACTTCCAAAGTAACAAAAGCCAAACCCATTATTCACTTGCTCCTACATTAACTTAAATATCTTTTTAATGTACTTTCTACTAAAAAAAAAATCAGTCTTGATTTGAAAAGAAAGAGAATTGTATATGCTACTTCCTAAGTGGTTTAACAACATAATTTGACCAAATTTCTTCCAGGAGTATAGGCAAGCTCTCTCATCTCAGTCAAGATAGTGGAATTGTCTCTAATGCAACACAGTGAAAATTACTTTAATTAAAAGACACTTTTCTCCCTGAATTCACTACCCAATCTAGCTCACTATGCAACCACTCAGGTGGGTGTACTATTATCCTACGTTTTGGCAGAGCCAAAGACAGCACTGTACAGCAGCCACTCATTATGTCTCTGAAATAGGAAAGTTTGGGGTTTTCCTTTTTGGAAGACGGGAAAGAGGAAGAAAAGGGACTATTTAAAGTATATCCTCCTGTCAGTTTTCCTTCATTCCCTAAAATCCCTATCTTAACAACTACTCTCTGTTCAACAAGATGTTTTGGACTTCAAAGTCCAAAGGACCAACATCTCCTACAGCTCAGATCTGACACTTCCCCTTGTATGCCACATCTCCCAGCACAGATGTGGGTCTTTGCCACTCATACACCCCACTACACATCAAAATTGCAGAGATCTTATGTACACCTAATTCAGTCAGACTTTTTAGAATCAAAACACTGTCAGAAACAGATGAAAAGGAGTATTTTACTTATCTGCTTGTGACAGGATCAGCTCAACTTAATAATCAGGAGGATTTCTTCCACCTCTCCATAGGGAAAGCTGTTAATTAACTAATGAACACAGATTAGCATAACAACGATAAGACTCTTAGGAAGCAGGTTAAAGGGAAAACAGCAGTAGGTAGTGCCTGCAGAAGAATAATCCAGATGGAGTTATGGACTAATGAAGCTCTCCAACACATGAATGTAGAAGCAAGCACACAGTATTTACATTGATTACTCAGAACAAAATATAGAAATATGCCAATGCAATGGTGACATGTCAAATGGGTGTGAAACATATTGATTCAAAAAGATAAATACTCCCTCTGTGAAACAGTCAGGGGAAATAAACTCTAAGCGTGCATAATCCCATTTCACTAGATTTTAATTTCATCAAACACAATGTTTACTTTTCAAAGATATCAGAATCTCTATCAGTTCTCACTTCTCTAATCTCAGCTCTTCACTTTTGTACAGATAAGCTCCATGCACACTTCTTCTCTGCTCCCAGTTAAGAGTTTCACTAGCATGGTGCACACTACATGCACACTTATCTCCCAGGCTGTAATCTGAACTGTGTGCCTGTAAAATGCACCAACCATACCAGCTCTTAAGCAAAAGAAGAAAAAACTATACATAAATATGATGGACTCTCAAGTTACTTAGTACTGCTCCAAAAAATTACCTGAACGGCTTGCGTATGGTTCTCTGAAAATATCACCTTGCTGCTCTGAAGCAAGTAAGTACAGTGTTAAGTACTATTAGGAAAGGAATACAGAAGAATATAAAAAATTTACAACCACCTAAAATCCTCAAGTGCCTACATCAAAGAATTCTGGTCATTTCATTCAAAAACAGTATCATAAATCTAAAAAATTACAGAGGGACGATCTGATGTATGGGGGAACATCCCATATGACAAAATGACAAGACCCTTCAGTTTAGCTAAGAGATGACTGGAGGATGCAATAAGATAGAGAATTATACGAAATCACAACTGATACCGTAGAAGAAAAAATCAGAACATTTTATAGTTATTTCTCATAATTTAAGAATGATTTAAATTATGAACCAGCAGGCTTCACTCAAAGAACTATATTTTTTTTCCAAAAACATTCGTAAACCCCATTACACTCAGAAAAGCATGTAATATATATGTGTGTATATATGTATAAAGACTAAATAATATATATAAAAACTATAAGGGAAAAAAAGCATTCCAAAAGCAACTGGACCTATTTGTAGGCAAAAAACAATGACAACACCTCAAGCCTCAAGCTTTTGAAATTGCTAATTCAAATAATGTAAAATGTCCACTAGTAAAAGAATCATCCTTACTTTTCAGACCTCTCTAAATCAGCAGCTATAGGCACCCACCAGAAAAAATCCTTCTGAGAAGAAATTCTCTCAATTCTAGCCATAATATAGCACACATTCTGCTTGTTTCATGGGTGACAACTTGGAGGACTTTCACAAATCTCCTCAGCATTGGAATGATTTATTTGTCTGATTTCTTCCAACAGGCAACCTGTCATAACAAAAGCAGAGCTACTCCATCTCTCCCTTTCACCCTTACTATAGGCCATGCTTCACAGTCTGAAAAATTGCCTCACAATGAAGATATATTGCAACAAGAAACTGAACTTCCTGGTGGAATAAGGATTGTCATGGCCTTTGTGGAGAACAGGCTGGCTGGTTATGTCAAGATGTGAGACAGTGGAGAATTGATGAGGCTGATTGAGCAAAACCACAATCTAGGCCACTTGCTCATCTTGCACCTGGGCTTGAGCAAGGTTTAACAACTGAATGTTGCCTGGGCTGCAGCAGAGGCCCCAGAGCCCAATGTTGTCTCAGTGAAGTGCAGAAGCACCCACATCTCTGTGCCAGCCCTCAGCCTCACTGCCCCTTCACTGTGCACAAGCCTTGGTTTAGATCTGTTCCTCTGAGGAGACAATAATGGGAGTAAAGACCTGGCGAAGGTCAGAGGGCCACCACTGTTGACTCAGCCATGTGGAGGAGCACACTGAAGAACCACACTTCTGTGCTGTCTTTTTCAGCCACAAGATTGGTTACCTTCATCAAACTGAGCTACCTAAGACCCTCATTGACCCCTTATTTATATATTAAAAGCCACACCTACCAATATGAAAATAAGAAGACAGATGTTCCCCCACCCTACACCTCTGATGGCAGCAACAGGCACCAATGATTTTTAACTGCAGTCATCCATTTGTCCAAGAAGTACAAACCGATATTTGAAATCCTTCACTATGGAAGGACAAGAATACAACCCCACTCTACAGACAAGTCAATGGATTTGCTACTCTCCCCTTCCCAAGGCAGGCACAACACTGCAGTAAGATTTGCTTCTCCAACTGCCTTAGAGCTTACCTGGGAATACTTGTGCACAGAGCTATGCATGTACATTTTGTAGGTCTAGCACAGTTATCAGCAATCTAACAAGAACCTATAATCTGCTGCTTCAATAAAACAAGCTATTCATGACTCCACAACCATGAAAGTTCTTAGTCAACGTGATTGAACTTTAGTGCCTAAGCAGTTATAAATGAGAAATTAAGCCTGTCTGTACCCAGCCCCTCTGATTCTGAGGACTAGCTAGAAGGCAAGGAGGTTATTTTCTGACAATTTCCTACACTTACCACAACAGGCCTGATCTCCACAAAAGGCAGGTCAAAAGAAGCCAACCATATAAACTGTTTATACCATGGTTGATGGTATAAACAAGCTGATTCTACTAACGTGCTCCCTTATGCTCTTCTTCTGTAAGCTTATTTGAACATCTGAAAGTGAAATTTCTAGGACCGCTGTCAGACCACCCAACTTTAGCCTGAAATCTGCCTTAGAATAGCAGGATAAATAACAAACTAAGTGGTACCCTGAGAAGATGGTGATGTGAGAATCCACATCACCCCATATACACACCCAACACCCACCCTTTGAAACAGACCACAGACAAAACAGAACATTTACAATTTTTTAAAGAATGGAATTCTTCTGCAAAATCACAGAATCACAAGGTTGGAAGAGACCTTCAAGATCATCGAGTACAATCCATGCCCTAACACCTCAACTAAACACAGCACTGAGTGTTACATCCAGTCTTTTGATAAAACACATCCAGGGATGGTGACTCCACCACCTTCCCAAGCAGACAATTCCAGTACTTGATCACTCTCTCTGTAAAAATATTTTTCCTGATATCCAACCTATATTTCCCTTGGTGCAGCTTAAGACTGTGTTCTCTCATTCTGTCAGTTGCTGCCTTTACCCAAATGTTCTTTGAGCTTTCCAAAACCCACACCACACAGAATAGCCTAACATGGACCTCTAGATCTACTTCGCTCAACGCCCTGCCCAAAAAAGAACTCCTTTAGATCAAAGTTAGACCAGGTTGTTGAGGGACTTGTTCAGTCAAGTATTACATATCTCCAAAGATAGGAGATCCCACAGCCACCCTACACAGTCTGCTCCACTGCCTTCACCAATCACACTTAATGTGATTTTTTTGGTCTTCTCTCCAGCTGGAATGTTCCCTTCTGAAACTCGTAACCTCTTCTCTTTTCAGTGTGCAGCTCTAAGTGAAGTCTGGCATTTCTACTATCATGAGAGTCAGAGTTAGCAAGTAAATTGTACAGTGGAGGTATATTACACACTTGAGCCAACCTGACAACTCACCGCTAGCAGGGGCAGACCAGCTCTGTATGTGTCCAACAATCTAATTTCAGTGCCCCTGTGCTAGCTCTGCAACCTAAATGGCTGCACAGATAGCCAATACATCTTGCTAACCTGACAAAAATCCATTCCCTTGTTTAATTCCTATGTCATCTCAGTAATATTAATATCTTCTGCACAGGGTAACAAGGGAGAAAGCAGAGCTGCAGGTAAGAATAGAGCACTCTTTTTGGAGGGAGGTGGGGTGAACAAGCAATAACCTGTGAATTTACATTTAGGTGTTAGAGAATATCATATGCTAGAAAATTTCAACCTGCTTAAATAAACTCTCAGCAATAACTAGGCGGTGTTAGGCATGTTTCCTACTTCATCCTCTCACTTCTGGGATGAAATTTACATTTCTTTCCTTAATAATAGAACCAATGTCTTCTCTAATCCATGAAGACAGCTATTAAAACAGTGCTTAACTAGTACTAATTATATTTGGCATTAATTATCACCTGAGCTAAACAGAACATAATAGATAGGAGATACATGGTCAGGGGACACCATGCCAGTAGGAAACAGGAGTAGTAAATTAAATCAGTTCACACAGATGTTGGTGTATGGTCTTTAGAAAGCCAAAGTCACACAGGCCAAACATGGATACCAGCCTGTGGCACTGAGATACTTCACAGCAAAGTATTAATGGGGATCTTACTTCAGGTGAACACCATGCATCTTTACGAGAAAGTAAGTTTTTATACCTCAAATGCTTTTACACATATTAAAGAAAATAGTCACAGCACCAGCCTTCAAAAACATATTTGGCAGCTAATGACAAGATAAGTTTCATCTTTTATTACAATTTGCCAATTTATACCAAATTCCAATCCTCTATCAAATTAAGCCTTTTGAATGTGAGCTACCTAGAACCTGTTGAAATGCACTACTGGTAACAAGGGAAAAGCATTTCCATTCAGCTGTAGAAGAGCTTGGTAAGAGAAAAGACTGAACATTTCCAGTTTTTAAACATGGCACACCATGGTTTGTGAAGTCCATAAAGAACAGCAATTTAGGAGATCAGGACTTGGGCATTCTTTATCAGATATCTAAAAAGTAATTTTTCAAAGGAAAATTCAACTAACCCAGAGCAATGAAAAAAATTATGAAAATACTTATCAAATATTTAGAGAGCTCACAGTAATCCATGCTTATCCTCAAGGAAAATTAATTAAACACATTCAGGTCTTTTTATTAGCATGCCATTATTTTCCTCAAGGCTTAGTATTTCTATTTGAAATCAAGGCAAGTATCAAGTAAACCACCACCACTCCCTGCTCTGTATTTTGAAATGCTGAAAAACCTTTGATGCATCCCATCCGTATTTTGCAAGGATTGCCACTGTCTCAGCTGTGACAGACTGTCACAAGAAAACCTTGCTGAACCCCTCCACAGCTCCCTGCCCAGTTAAAACCTTCTGCCATCTATTGTTAGACCATTCACAGCTGTATCCTTTCCCATTGCTTCAGGTACGGCTTCACTGCAAGGTGGCTGACTCATGATCTCCAACACTAGCAGCAGGTTCATCACCCTTCACCCCACAAGTCCTCAGATTTTTACATAAACACCTTTCTAAGTGATCCCAGCAGGTTGCTTGATCAGTTCATCCCTCCAATCTGCCACACAGACCCTCATCCCTAAGAGGACCTTTAACCAAATAGTGCAGCCCTCTGGCTAAATGAAATTCAGGTCATCACTGTCCAGGTGCAGTCCTGAAACACAATCAGGCCCCTCTTTTTGCACAGTTGCTAGCGAGACAGAACAGGAGCAGAGCTCAAAACTCTTTCAGTCTCTGGGGTCTCACATCCACCTTCATGAAGCACCTGCTGAGCTACACTCCTCTCCTGCATCCCTCCAAAGACTCTATGATTTCTGAGAAGGAGCACAGGGCATTAACCCTAACCAGTTCTCACAGCTCTTCCACAGTCAACCCTGCTTAAAGCCTGACTCTGAGTCCTCACCCTCACAGATAGCTCTAGAGAATATCTCTGTTTCATTCAGCTTCCTCGCTAAGAGCCATCTAACTAGTTCTTCTCAGGTTAATGTTGTCTATGAAACTTCCAAAATCAGCTGTGGAAAAGAAATAAAAGAAGGAAATCTAAATATCACAACAAGTCAGGTTTCATACTGTCAGAGGCTCTAGGGAGGAAGGCAGAAATTCAACAAGGATCCTAACATCCATGTGCCTGCAGACGCAAGATGCGTTTTTACCAGCAAGTTCAGTAACTATTCTCCAACAGAATCACAAACATTACCATAAGAGGCCTGCACCTTTTCTCTGTAATAAAGTTTTTATTTAATTCAACTCCACAGTAAGCTGCTTTTCCCTCTCTGTGCTAGCAGGCTATGCTAGAGAAACACTGCCCACAAGTTACCTTTAGCCTTCAAGCACAGATGCAAGACTTTGGAGATGCCACTGCACATGCTAGTGGTTTGACACTGAAAACTACTTAACCACCACACCCCTGTTCTGTTACACAGTAATACTTACTACCGATTTTCCTTGCGAAGTAATTACTGCATTTGTGTTATCTTTAAAACAGAGATACACAGACATTACCAGAACACCTAATAATCTACACAGACATGTTTTGTAGAGCATGCACAAATCAAACGCAGCTCAAAGCTTGAAGCACATCACAGGTGGCATACTTTGTGAAGCATTTTTCTAAAATGACTAGTGCTTGCTGCCCACAACTAAAGCTGATCACCTCTCACTTTACAGTCAGGCTACTTCAGCGAGACACTAAAACACAATAGTTCAGGCTCTGGCCATTGATTAATTATTGATACCAGAAAAACTTTGCTAGTATTTATTTGGTTCTTCTGAAATCCCATTAATAGCCACACCTTACAAACTTTATTTCTGTTAGAACCACTTTTTGGTAAGATAAATTCTGTGGGGAAGGCTTTCAGCTAGACATGTACAGAAGAGCTGCAATAAAGACCTGTAAACTATACCAGCCAACATAGAGCTTTTCATTCAAATAAGTCTTTTACAAGGATGCAAACCTAGGATGTTTTAACACCAATGGTCACTATCGGTATCCAGCTCCATCGCATTTCTGATCTTTGCCATATGGGAGTTCTTTTCCACGCAGTTATGAAAACAACACACAGACATCAGGGACAGTTAATTGATAATTAAACAGATCAAGTGCGAAGCACCACTAATAGCTTTGCTTCAACGCGGCAGCACCATGAACCTCTGGCTCCTCGGTGCCCCTCCACTTAAAAGAAGACTCTGGAGCCGCATCACGCCACTCCCGAGGCCGCTTCCACGCTGCCCAGGGTGCCTCGCTGTCCTCGCTGGGCCGGGGACGGGCGCGACCTCCCGCAGTTCCTCTGCCGCCGCGGGAGGTGCCCCGGGCCCCGGCCCCGGGAGAGAGGGAGGGAGAGTTGCTCACTGGCAACTTCGGCGAGGGTCTGGTCGGCGGACGGTGGCGATGCGGGGGTCGGGGACAGACACGCCGCAGGTGGGGCGGGCAGCGCGGGGCGAGGGCAGCCGGCACAGCCTGCCTGGGGCGACGCGGAGCGGGCGGCACATGGAGGAGCGGCGCGGCGTGCGCGGCGGGGCCGGCCCCGGCTGCGGAGCCACACGGACGAGTCGGCGCGGCGGCGAAGGGACGGGAAGGAAGGGAAGGAGCCCGCTCGAAAGGGGAGCGGGACGGGGCGGCGGCGCGCCGCGCCCCGAGCCCGAGGGGCGAGGGCAGCGGGAACGGAGGCGGGGAGGGGAGGGGGGTCCGGCGAGGGCGCCCCTTCGGGGGCGACGCGGCGCTCCGGGCGCGGCGGTGCCGCCGCCCGCCTCACCATGAGCACTTTGGCCGCGTTCTCCAGCTGGGCGATCACCTCGGGGGCGCCCCCCGCCGCCGCGGCCGCCGCCGCCATCATGGTCTCTCTTCAATGACGCGCCATGCGCTGCATTCTGGGGCGAGGCGGCCGCGCGGCCAATCCCGGCCCGGCCCGGCCCCGCCGCGGAAGCGAAGCAGCGGCGCCGCCGCAGCGCCGCGAGCTCCGGGCGGGGACAGCGCCCGCCCCGCGCACCTCCCTCCCTCCGCCCGCCCGGCCCGGCCCGGCCTGGCCCGGCCCCGCCCCTCCGACCCCTCCGGGGCGGGCCCGGGCCGGCCCGCAGCACGCGGCGGGACCTCCCGAGCTGCGGGGCGGGGCGGCCACCGCTCCCCGCCGGGCCCAGGTCGCCGCACTTGCCCGGCCCGCAGTTTGTTAGGGGAGGAAGGGGCCGCTGGAGATCATCCGGTTACTCCCCCTGCCAAGTCGGGGTCAGCTAGAGCAAGTTGCGCAGGAACGCGTCCAGGTGGATTTGGAATGTCTCCAGAGAGGGAGGCTCCACAACCACCCTGGGCAGCCTCTTCCAGTGTTCTGCCACCTTCCGTGGAAAGAAGTTCTTCCTCATGTTGAGGTGGAACTCGTTGTGTTCAAGTGTGGCCATTGCTCCTCCTTCTGTCGCTGGGCACCACCGAAGAGAGCCTGGCACCATCCTCTTGGCGCTCTCCCTGGAGACTTACACGCACTTCTTGTGCTTCCCAATGAGCTCAGGGGCCAGCGCGGCCGCAGGCGCTGGTTGCTGACAGTCTCTTATGCACTGCAGTGCTTGCAGATCTGTGGTGGGATGAGAAGCTGAGTTTATAAAATATAGCTTACGAAGTGGTGGGGAGGGGAGAGGGTGGTCAGCGTCTTTACAAATGAACTGGTTTATAGCAGACAAAACAAAACAAAGAACCATATGAAAACAACAACAAAAAAACTCAACAATGTTTAAAACTGTTCTAAAATGCACTTTTTCCCACATAAATCCACCTGGAGCTCCTTTCATGTTATTGGTTGTGAGTCACAAGACAATGTCAACTCTAAAAGATGTGCTGAAGAGAACACTGTTGCGCAGCCACAGGAGCAAAAGGCTTTCAGATTATGCCTTGAGTGGCACTTCATTTTGGTTAAAGAGCTCGCTTTTTAAACAAATCTGATAATTTCCACTTCCGTTTGCGCAGACTTGGAGCTTTGATACCTTCAGATGAAGCCAAAATGGAAGATCTGCAATTGTCAAGGAGTGTTCAGTGCATAGGTCCAGGTCAGAGCTCATCCCTCACGGTGCAGAGCAGAGCACCATCAGCTGTTGTGTTCCCCTGAACCCGCTGCACCACTCTGCCCGTAGCAGAGTCAGGTGTTTCCAGCCATAGTTCTCTCAGCCTTGGGGAGGCATTAGTTGATCTCAAGTGCTGAATTTATGCAAGGTTTGGAATTTATCAGCTCACTGAGCCGGCTGATAGTAGTGTTGAGCGCTTGCAGACTGTTCACATAATTTGAGTGCCAATGGACAATGTTTCCATGCAGATGATACAATGTAATAGCCAAAGTGGAAGAAAGAATCGAGGAAATGAATGACAAGAAGAAATCCGTCTCCCCCGTTCCAGAGAAAAATGCAAGGATTTTTCTCCTAAGCAGTGACAGCTTTCAATGCTGAAGAGGGCATGGCAGTGCTTATTACTAAACAAGTTTACATGTAGCAATAGAACCATGTAAATTATTGATTTTGGGGTTTACCTAGGAGATAGACGTAGAACATGCATTTCAGGATAACGATAAGCTTCAAAGCTGGAGAATGTGGGGAGATCAGCAGAGCTGCACTGAAAGGAGGGCTCAACATACAGAAAATTGAACAACAGTCAGAGATGGAGCAGTTCGAAGGTAGTGGGAGTGTGACAACACACTTAAGTCCTGGAGTGTGTTTATTGGGCAAACAGTGTGATATACAATGAGTCTCCCTCTAAAGAACAGAAACCAGAGCTAAAGACTGAAGTTTGTGTACAAAGAGGTAAAATATCAAAAAAATCCCTGAAAGGTATGAAAAAACACCCTATTTTAAAGAATTCTCTGCCCAGTAAGGACTACTTCAGTTGAGTACTTCTGTACTTGTAACTTGTAATCAAAATGAGATTCTTCAAAAACTTTTTCAGCATGCTCAAAGGTCCTTCATTCTCCTGTGGCCTTGTGTGTTTAGCAGCACACTTGAATAGCCATGAAAGCAATAGAAATAGAATAGTATTCTTCAGGTTGGGAGGACTCAAGAGGTCTCTACACACACCTTCTGTTTCTTCAGCCTTCTGATCCAGTTGCTTAGGACTTTGTTCAGAAGGGTCTTGAAAACCTCAGAGAACAGAGAGTGCACAACTCTCTGGGCAACCTTGTCAATGCTTGATTGGTGTCACAGTGACCTCTTTCCCCCCTTAAATCAGAATTTCCTCATGTGTCTGTTACTTCTCAACCTGCTGCTGTGCACCGCAGTAGAGACTACTGACGCATTTTCTCGACAATCTCAGGTACTGGAAGAAAACTCTTGGGTTCCCTTTCAAGCTTTCTGACTGAATGCAATTCCCCCAGCCTTTCCTCACAGGTGCTCCCACCCCCACGCCAACTTGACTGCCCTCAGCTGTACTCACTGCAATTTGTCAACTTCTTTCTCATAGTGCGGGCCCCAGAGTGCAATGTGGTTTTCCAGACGTGATGTAACATGTGCTGAGTAAAAAGGACTGGTAGTTCTTTTGATCTATTGGCTGCATGCCTGTAAAAACAACCTAATATGTCTCTATAGGGGTAGCCTTGCTCACCACTGTGCTGTTCTGCTCACTTAGGTTTAGCTTGGTTCCTGTCAGGCCAAGTAAAGTGCGTGGCTGGGCCTCGACTGCCCTGACACCCTCACCTGGGACTTCAGCAGGTGCAGGGCTGTAGGTTTGCCTGTGCCAAGCCCAGTTTCTTCTCATCGTGGCTCATCAGTTGTCCTTCTTCAATGTGTAATATATAGCCTTGTCTCCAACACTTTCTCCTGCATGGATCTTTACTCTTGCTCTGTCTTCTACTCTTTCTGGCTCCACTTTCTATCTGGACTCTGGACATGACTCATTATCTTGCCTTGTCTTGGACTCTCAAGAACCCCTGACACCACTCCCGCCCTACCCAAATCCTTTGGAACTGCACCCTGATTGGTGAGAGCACTGCCCTGCCTGTCCTGTGGTCAACCTCAGCTTATTCATCCTCATGGAATGGCCCTGCTCTTGCTGTCCTTGCCACAGTCCACCAGGACCTCCAGATTCCTACTTTGGTCAGACTTCAGTCTATATTGCTGTGGCAATGGTTATTCCATTTTAGGTAAGGTGTGACACCACAGGATCTATCTGCCAGTTCCATGGATAGGTATAGTGGTTTGATCAATCTGTACATATCCCTTCTGCCCTCAAGTTTGCCTATTTGGACACACTTTAGCATGTTCATTAAATCCACTCCTCTTTCACAAGATTTCACATGATTTGTGCAGACAAAATCATGCATTTTACCATATCATCATCGGATATATCTTGTCCTCATTTTGAGTGGGAGGACTGAGTGGAGTAATCTTCAGTAAAAATTACGTGTTCAAGTAGTCACATTTTCTCTCAGCTATATGTTCTCTTGGCTAGTCTTAGAAAAGCTGATTGTTCATTTATCTTGTCAGAGTGAATGCTGAAGCTATTTCTGCTGTTGGCTAAAAAAGATGCATTACATTGTTCCTTCACACTTTCCTCTTTTGTGCTGCTAATCCTCTTAAAATAGTTCAAAGTTTTGGAGTCATTGCCAGAAAGAGTGTTGTTGGTAGTGGAGCCTGGGCTTCCTGCTCTAGCAGTCCTTTTCTACCTTGTTTTCTGCCACAGCTGAAACCATCCAGCTACTGCCAATTTGGGCTAAAGATTAAAATGTTAAGGAAAATAAAACAACAGTTGGTTGTTCAAACCAGTTGTAAATTTGGGTTTGTTTTGAATGTGTTAATCAGTCCTATGCACACATACAATAAAACTAGCAAAGATCTGCTGTAGTTAGGAGCATCTGACAAAGTCTAGTGCAAGGAAATAAAAGTGGCTGAGCAGTGATTTACATGAGGTAAGGAAATCACAGTCAATAGGGAAGTGGATGACTAGTACAAAAGCACAATGGCAACTGCAAGTATACAAGGGGCAGGCTTGGTGTGGAATTAATCTTTCATCATTGGTTAGGTAGAAGCTTTAGAAACCATCCCTCCTACCAGGATATACATCATGATTTATTTTCTGTGCTTGATTTCCCAAGATGTTCCTAAGGTTGATTTCCAGCACTGTTCAAGAGATCTCTGCCTACTTTTTTTTCTCAGTAGACCTCATTTCTCTGGCTGGAACATGCAATTTGCTCCCTTTCCCAGGCTCATTTTTCCTAACACCTACCTTGACTGCATGGGTTCCTGCAGCAATTCCTGCAATAAATTCTGTAAATAAATTGCAAATAGGTTCTGCAATGAATTCCTGCAACACTTCCTGACTTATTGCTGTTTTCTCATCAGTGCCTTGCAGAAGTCTGTTCAGAGTAGTGGTTCCAGTACTCACTATTCCAGTTGTGGTAGTCTGTGATGCTCATCACCAGTGACACAGAAGATTTCTCACCAGACACTTCAATTCGGATTAAGTCCTTCAGACAACCTGGCTAGACTTCCATACAAATGGCCTCAGTTAAGTTACCTGGGCACAGTAAGTCACTATTCCCCTCTGGAGGAAAAGCTTCTACCAAAATTACTGTAAGCAAGTTTGATAGCACTGCCCAGTGCTGTTGGTCACTTGCTCTCAGTTTATTTCTTACAAAACAACAGTAAGCAGTGCTGCAAAGCTGGATAAGTCATTTAAGTAATTAACTTCAAGTTCTCAGTTTTGTTAGGAATGGCATTTGACAAGGAATGCACTGTGTCATACAGGGAAGAAGCAAAATATTAGGTCGTTATGTGAGCAACCTCCATGTTGCAAGACTGAGTCTTACTGGAAGCAAGATTCAAACCAATTATTAATCGTATTACACAGAAGAAGTTACAGGGGCTAAGAATGAGGTTATAGAGAATTGGTGTGTAGTGTAGTTGTGTGTGTGCAGAGCTTGTGACACTGTCAGAGCAGTGAAGAGTCACAGTGGCCAGGAGCAGCCACTGCACACACCAAGCATCAGTTACTGCAGAAGGGGAATTCAGCAGAATGTCAGACACGGAAATGACTAAGTCACACTCAATATGTTAAACTAATATTCTGCCCAAGATTTGAGGCCCACACCTTGCACTTGAACTGGCTTTTCACAAGCAAGGCCTTGCATTGAAATAGATTGACACTGGATAGCAAAATGTCAGTAGAGTTTAAAAATGTAAGCTAGGTGGGCAGTTCTACTACATACAGACTTCTGGCATCTTGTGATACTCGTTCCTGTATTTGAAGCTGCAACAGTAAGAGCTTAAGCATTGTTTAAAGCAAGTGAGTGCATTAATTGTTTTACAGGAAACCTGCTGTATTTTGGTTTGTATCTGCTTACGTTCTGTTTCTTCCTGACTCCACTTGTCTGGCAACCACCATGTCAGGGTTAGCACTGCAGTGTGCCAAGAAGGAGGAGCTCAACAGAACAGTCACTAAGTTTAGCTATTTTGACCTTCAGAGTTATCTTTAGGATTTATGACTGGTTGATCAGAATATGTTGCTTATGATTCACACTTGGAAGTTTATCAGTGATAGCTTGCACTAAGTATTTGGAAAATATGTATACTTTCCTCCACAGAGCCTCTGTGCTGCCACTGCCATGGACTTGTGGAGTATCTGGGAACACTTTCCTCATATACTACATGATAGGATGATAGCTTAAGCTAGTCTGTTTCAACTTGGTTGTACACTTAAAAATCTTCATGCAGCAGGTATCTATGTTGAAGGACACAAATGCCAGCTTAGACTGACAGCTTACTGCTTCTTTCATCTCAAGACTATTGTCAAGCCAAACTTACCAACCCAAAAGGGATCAATGTAGCACCAGTGTATTTTAAGCTACTGTCTCTAGACACTTGCTTCATGTAAAGTGTCATTCACTTAAGATTGAGTCATTTTTGATTAGCATAGGCTGGAGTACTGATGCTTTAGTCTCTCCTCTGAAATTGTTCTGTTTTAACCCTACTCTAAAGATGCCTGCTTCCTATTCCTATTAGTTTATTCCTAAGATCATCTGCTTAAGAAGGGACTTTTCCTTCCTTTCAGTAACTTGCAAATTGTCACAGTCAAATTGTCACTGATCCTGCATAAAAAGCAAGGATGTAATACTCAGCAAGACCCTTAGGTAAGACTTACCACCTTAGTATTAGGGGATTTGTGGGCCCAATTTGGATGTGTGATTCTCCCTTGTGTGTCGTATAGGTACAAAACAGTGGTGGCTGGAGAAGCTAATAGGTGAAATATCTGTGGTAGTTCACAGAAGGTGCCAATGAAGCCATTATAGCTTAACACACACACATGTGCACACCCACAGGCTTGTTTTACTTGTGTTTGGAAATGCTGCCATACTACTTTGGAGGTTTTCCCTTAAAGAGGTCTGACACAAACTTTTGCTCAAAAATGTTCCTCCTGAAAGCAGAAATACCATAAAGCTGGGCAAGTTGGGTCATCATCTAGCCATTTCCTATTTTGAAGACAGTCCATGGAAAGCAAGCTAACTGCTCAGCTGCCCAGTCCTCTGTACAACCACCATAAGTGTGTGCCATGTAATGAATCAATTGCAATACAGAAAGCAAGGTCCAGTAAGGGGAAGCTTACTGCCTAAAATAATCATGTAATTCTGATAAATCAGATAGTGGTAAATCAGAAGAGATAAGGGTTCCAAATTGAAGCCTCTTACTTTGCAGAGTCACGTGTAGTCATGCATAAGATGATAGTGTCTAAGGTGAATTAATTTTCTTCTCCTCACATCACTTATTGAACAGCTGTTCCAGAGTTTGACTTGGAGTTTTTTTTTACTTTCACTATATTTGCTGGCGCATGACTAGATATTATTCTTTATCCCAATTAGATTTTTTTCCTTGCTTCCTCATGTTTATCCTAGGTCTATTTAGAATATTATGTTGCCCTTATTCTTCATTTTGTGAGCTCATATAGAATTAGAAGAGATTTTTCCCATAAATAAGTTCCTTTCCATAAATAATGCTTCTTCTATTCTGACATGTATTGATCTTTCTCAAAAAGTGACCACCAGAATGGTGATACTACAGATGATATTTTACAAGGGCGTTGCTTTTCCTGTAGCTGTTGGAAGTGCATAGAACAAGGTGGTAAAATTGTCTCCACTAGTTTCACACTTGTATCATTTTAGTGGTTTAGGCATCCCCCAGTCAGCTGATGCACATACACACATAGGAATACACATATGGCAGGAATTTTAGAGGGCTAATCTCAGAAATCATACAGTAAAAAACTTCATGGCATTTTTAGTATTCCATGTATCACCATTTAGTTTTATCTTTTACAGTGCTGTTAATAATCTTTTACTGAATGTGCCTGAATACTATTTGCAGATTTCATTAGTGTGAAAGTTTACTTTTTGTTCTCAAGCCATTTATAAAAGTATTAAAATTGGATCTATTTATAGGTTCTCCAGCCCTTGACATGTCCCTTTGCAACGCAAGCTGTATGGCAGAAATACCATCTCTGTTCTTCAGCAGCAGCCCCTCAGGGACTTCACCATGGATTTTCTTAGGACTAGAAACAACTCTGCATAGGGCAATTAATTTAAACAACCATAAAGAAATTCCTAATCCTTATCATAAATAAGGAACAGGAATTCTCCATCTTGCAGGTGGACCCTCATGCTATGTATGTGCCCACCTCCTACTTATTTAGCTAGCCCTTCCTAGCAGGAGTTCTAGAGAGGCCCAGCCAGTCCCTCTGTCAGCAGCTGAGACCCCTGACCCTACTTTGTCTTCTCTGTTTTGACGTTTGATATGGTAGCAAATGGGTGCCTTGGTGGCCAACCCTGTAACCTTAGCTGAAGAAAGTGGTCAGCAAATCCTTTTCCTGCCACTCAATTTTTAGTATGAGCCTAGGGGAACTAGGGGGTAGTTATTTGAAGCTAGTTTCCCTAGTTTAGGTTTCTCTTGGTCCACAGACATGGTGTTCTAGGAGGCTGATGGACAAGTCTCTCAGCTTGTCCCTTGTTTTCAAGGAGGGGTTTAGCAAGATCACAGTTGTTCCCATAGATATCTCACCTTAGTTGAGAGGTCTTTTTGCCTGGAAGTGGCCAGAGAAGCCCAGGTGACTGCTGCTGCTTCCTTGCCAGTTATGTGCTGTGCACCCGTTTTGATCTGTCCAGCTGGGCTTCCCTGACTGCACTGTTGAGACACTGGATCTGCTGTATGTCAGCTGTAAGCTGCCACTGACAGGAACTGTGAGGAAAGTTGTCAATGGATTGATCTTCATGGCTCAAGATGCTCTTCTAGACAATCCTCTCATCCCATTTTCCTTCCAATACAATCCATTCTAGTTCTCTCTTTGATAATTTCTATTCTAATAAACTTAAGAATCTTTAGTTAAACTAATAATTTCTGTGTGACAATGGAGCAACTGCTTTTGAACTCCAGAAAATTTAATCTGGAATAAAATAATGGTTTCACTCTGCAGTTTTTTGCTTCTGTAAAACAAATGAATAGCTATGTAGGCTTTCCCACTCTGGATCAGCCTTTATATAGATCTAATGACTATCTCTTCTTGTACGGAAAGCATCTCAGTTAGACATTAGCAAAGCATTGCACAATTTTCTGTGCATTTTTGTGTCCTCTTTTTAAGTATCAATTCAACAAATCTGTCAGACGCACATAAAAGTTTTAGTGGCCTATGCATTTCAGCATAGAGTTATTCTACAAAGCAAGAACAATCATGGCCAGCCCCTTAACCCTCCAGCACTGCAGCTGATTTCGGAGATGGATTCATGTAATGGCTGGGGTTAAAAATGAGTACTTTAAGCAGTATGGATATGAAGATTTTATGAGCCAATGCACTGTTAGAATGTGCTTCAACTCCTTGAAGCCATCACAGCTTTCTCATGTCACGACTTCCCTGTCTTCTTTCCCACTTAGCAGAGTATTAAGGGAATGCATAGCAAAAAGGATTTCAACAATGATTTCATTATCAGTTGGCCATGTGTAATGTTGTCAGTGAAGTTACATTCACATGATTATGCAGATAAATTCAGGTGAAGTTGCATTTGTTTCTTCAGATAAAGGTTTTGATTTATTTAACCACACAGCAGTTTTATTTTGTAATTACATTTGCATTGACCGGAAAAGAAAATACAAAATAATCTGGTTAGCCATAAGAAACTGAAATATTACATTATGATATTACATTTCATAGATAAGCAGCCTTGACTTGTCAAAGGCACATTTGTAGTAAACAGATGAAACTTCCTGGAAACACAGCTTCCCAAACTAGGTCTGTTAAAATTGCCGTTGCTTGCAAATATTTTTGTGAATAAAGGAAAACATAATGTTGAATTTATTAAATAATCTTTTTTTCTTGATGAGCTCCTGGTCTCATAGGTGCAAAACCTTGAGACCTATTCCAGGTGTGATTCCCATGGAAGCCTGTGCACAGGGCAAGATTAGAAGTGAAAGCTGATGCCCTGTAATCAATGTGTGATCTGTTCTAAAAGAAAAACAGTAATGTGGAGACTGATGACTCTTGACAGGCCAGACTGTACTAATGGATTTTCCTGATTTTCCTGCAGTGACTGAGCTGCTTTCAATAGGATTACACTGACATTTTTCGGCAAGAGTAATACTTCTGGCAATCCCCACCCTGCCACTGTCATTCCATTCCCTGCCCTTCCTGTGCTCCCCCCCTGTGCCAGCATGACTGTCCATGTCACCATGAGCTGAAGTGATTCAGAAAATCAATCCAGCTAAAATTAGCAGCCAGTGTTTCACTGGGTAGTTTTTTGGCCTAAGCTCTCTGCTCTCAGTGTACTGACCAATGGCTCAGTTATGCCAGCACAACCAAGGGGACATGGCAGGGGCAGTGGACAGCAGGAAATCCAACTGGCAGTATTTGGAACCTGCCATTGCTTCATCTCCATTTCCTCCAGCACTGCTCCAGCACAAGCATTTGTGAGGCTGCACACTGACCCTTGCCAGGCAGCTTTCCTAACAAAAAAACCCCAAATAAACCAAAGTAATCCCTCCAGGTTTATTTTTCAGCAAGATTAATTCCCTACTCTTGAAGGTCCCATGGTCACAAAGACCTCTGCCCCGGGAAGAGAATGACATGGGGCTGAAAAGTCAATGGAAAGAGCAAGCTCATATTCAGTGCAGTTCCTGAATGTCACATCACAGCTTTGGGAGCCCAGCAGTATTATTAGTAGCCTAGTCTGCCCCACATTGAGGAAAGAACAATAATAATCTCATAATAGAGAGACATTTTGTATCTTATGTATTTTAAAAATTTGCTTCCTAAATACCATGGGTTTGACAGAATCACTCTTACTCCTCACGGGTTGAATTGGGTTGGCTTGGAGATTTGGGAGATTGGTAGCATGGTTCATTATGAATTTACTGTATGAAAAAATTCAAGTTTAAAGTCAACTGAAACTAAAAAACCCAACTAAACTTAGTGAACGAACAATCAATGTCAAGTTTAAATATTGAGAGTCATTCTCCTCTACAACAAAAACAGTAGGTAGGGGTCCTGCCTCAGTGAATGGAATGTAGCAATCCTAATTTATAGTCAGTATCTATGGATGATTTCTACATGCTGTGACAGTTTACCTTAAAATTTCAGTAGCAATTTGATAATGTATTGATAATTTGCCATAAGGAAAATAATCCCAATTAGGAGTTTAACTGCAGAAGACAAGATCATTTGTTGCTTTACTCATCTTCAGAAGTAGAAGTTCTCCCCGTGCAAATCACCTGCTTCACATTATTCTTAGCTGAAGTGCCTGCCAGCACATTTTTCAGTAATTTTACATAATGTGTCCCTTGAAAGTGAGCATCAGAGTAAACAGTCTTGCCTAAATGACTAGAGCAACTGAGATAAACAGTTCTGTTAGCCTCAAGGAGAGTAGTATTGATGATTTACTCAGAGGATGGTTTTCCTCAGAGTCTAATTGTCCAATGGGCCAGAGGGGCTGTGTTTTCAGGGTGTCACAGTAAAATGCAGTGAAACGAGACAATTCTAAGGCTTGAAACTGACATTTTGTGTGCAGAAATACCGACTAAAAATTGCCCTTTACCTTGTCTTGGAGAAAATGGTGCCATCCAAATGAACTTTTGGTACAGATAAGGGAGGGAGAAATGTCACATGTGTAACAAGAAAGTTTCATGCTGAGTTAGATCTGGTCAGTTCATGTTGGGCATTCAAAGGACTTTTGCATGGAACAAAATGCTGAAGGAAGTTTCTGTTGGGATGTTGGGACAGTAAGTGTGACAGGAGTCAGATTAAAACTGTGTTTACTCTTTCTATGGCTGCTGTTTTGAATCTCTCCATTCTTTAAAGCTGTTGTACAGAATTTGTTTTATTTGCTACCATCAGTATAACTTTGTGTCAGCAACTGAATTTACAAATAACCACTCCAGAATAATCTAAGTAAAATATGCATTAGTGCTCATATGTTGGAAAATGGGAAGAAACACAACACAACAGGCAATAGCAGGTCTGTGGGATCCAGCAAAGTGACATGACAACAGTTCAAACAATATAATGTCCCCTGTCCTGTTCCTTTGCTAGCTGTAGTTATGACATCAGGATGTGTCTCAAAAATAAAACAAAGAATGAAAGAAGAAAAGCAAGAGCATTGTTTTGGACTGGATGAACTCTGAAGCGGAAGGCCAAGGTGATTAAGGCAAATAAACGATGGAACTGTGTTTATTAGACAGGAAATGGTCATTACTAAATTGTCAGGAAATGCGCTGGAGGCTGATGTATCCAGCTCCAACATAGCTGGATGTATCAGTCATATTTTCTCAGTGTTGCTGAAATCACGGAATAATCACGGCGTCTGCATTAACTTTTGTTTGGGAATAAGCAATTTCATTTCTTTTCAGCCACTCTTGCAACTGCATCCACTTTATTTAGAAGGGGTGAACCTGGTTTCTCTGTTGTAAAAGTTTTGGTGAAGATGGTGCTCATGAAACAGGACTGGCCACCTCTGTCACAGAGGGTGTTTGGAGAGATGGCAGCTGCACTGTGTCACATTGTGAAATGGCAAGAGCAAGCAGGAGAGGCATGAGGAAAACCCAAGAGACCCCGTCAACATCTGCCACTGCTGGAGGCAGCTTCTTAAGAAACGCCCCAACACTGTTTGGAGGGAAGTGGGGTCCCAGAGGCACCCACCTTCTCTCTATTTCATGAAGCAGTTTTGGCAAAATGCTCCCTGTGCTGGAAGCAGCCATGTAGATTCCCAGCTGATCAACATCATCCTCAGCTGGAGGAATCTCTTCTGGAAACCGCAGCACCATTCAGCCTCCATGACCTGTTTAAGTCAGTATCCAGACACTGCCAGTAAACTTCTCCATGGACTACCTGAGCCTGCCTTAGAGAATACCATCTGCCTATGTTTGGATCCCATCCCTCCATTCCTCATATCTTCAAGTATGACATTATTGCACTTATGCCAGGGGTGCTGTATATTTGCAATGGTGGCAGAACAGCTGGTCTAGCACAACTAAAGGCAAAAGAAAGATTGTCTCCTTTGTCCATCTTGAGCAGTGGTCCCCTGCACACTCCTCCTCACCTGATGCAGTTGAGGTTCTCCCCATCATCAATCTGTTCTTTTACATAAGCACAGATGGAAAAGTTGTTGGATGGGGACAATGACCTCTAAACTGAGATCCAGACTGGAAAAGAGCAGGATAGGTCTGACCCACCAAGCAACAGCAGTCCCCTGAGTAACACAGTGATTCATCCAGTTTCTCTGGCATGAAGAGATGACCTTTCTGGGGGCTTTTTTTTTAATATACTGGAACTACTCTTCAAATATTTTGCTGTCACTTGTTATTTGACGTAGAGTTGACCTTATAGCCAACTCTATGAATAGATACTTTTTTGAAAACTGAGTATTAAAACTTACATAGGTAAGTGCCCCTTGTTAGACACTAGTATTTATTATGCCTGCAGTGAGAACAATATACAAAAAATACATAATATAGTTCAAATTCAAGGCTTCGTTAGTATAAAGCAAGATATTAAAGCAAAATAAGAACTCTTCTTACTGGGTTTCACATTTGGAAAATTTCAGAAGACCATCAGCTTGTTGCTGGCTACAATATGGTGTAACTTCGTTGTAAGCTCCTTTTGAGGTGACAGTTACATTCCCTTGGCTTCAAAGAACACTGAATGTGTGCACATGTCTGCACTTGGGCCAAAATATGCAGCAATGGAGCATCTCCATTACATTTTCCAAAGTTATGGAGGTCTGGCAGCACCTTGTTCACTTCCTTGACCTGCTGTGCTCTGCTCTGGTATGATGACCTGACTGTGGCAGCCTGTGTTTAGCAGATTTCTTAGTCTTGTTTTAGCATATCTGTGGAGTTGCCATAACTATGGCATTTATTTTAAAAAGTATTCTTGGACACCATTTTTAAAACTACCAGGCAATTAAATTTAAAATGAGAGAAGTTTCTAAAATCTACCTCAAAAAGAAAAATCTGCTTTACTTTACAGCCCAGCTCACCCTGTGACTGGGTCAGACTGTTGCTCATCCCTGTTGTCAAGCCCTTGCCCAGTATGTGCCTACTGGAAAATGTCATCTCCACTTTTGGATCTCTAAAATACCATCAGTATTGCAGAAAGATTGGGGGTGGCTCAAGTTATTTCTTTCAATCTAAGGGCATCTCCTGATAGGCTGTTTTAAAATGACAACACGAGTGCCTTACCACGAGATGGCCTTTACAAATCACAGCTTTGGCTTCCATCTCCTACAGCATCTGGGGATTATTATTATCACTGCATTTTACTTCACAAAATGGTTTTCCAATGTGGCAAGCCTGTGGGTTGTGATTACCCTTGGGCTCCAGAGTTACTAAACAATTTCTCCTCTCTGCCCAGTTCATGAGGGCACAGACACCATGAACATAAATTTTTGCACAGTTAACTTGGTTGTAGTTATGTGAATAACTATATGTGAAAATTATATGAAATAGCACCTAAAGGGATCTTATTTAGAATGAGATTTCAACACAGAATCAGCAGGTCCATCCAAGGTGGTGTCTGAGGCATTCTGTGAGAAGACAGTCCAGCAGCAGGGATGAGCTCCATGCAGGACACTCATGCTGAGAGATTAAATTAAATTTCCAGAACATTTTTCCTGTCCTTGGCTGCTGGAGTGGGAACATTTAGATCAGCAATTATTAAGGTTACCACTTAATCTAGTGAGTTCATGGGGTGCTCTCAGCTCTCATTAGCATCAGCAGATGCTGAGGACATCCAGACCTCAGCCTTAAAAATCACCAAGAGTAGATCAACAAAAGGGACATCAGTGCCTGAACTTGTGGTGTCACCTCAAAGCACACATCTAGGTCCCATAAATAATTCTTGTGGTGAGCTGGTTATCTTCTTAGAAGCTTATAATAAATGCAACCCTTTGTTGAAAGAACCACCAGAGACAACCAATTTTGGTCTTGAGAAAAAACCCAACACCTATGTCACCTATTTGGCACCTCTGACCTGAGCCCTGCATCTGTTTGTGGGCAAGAGACACCCAAATCCCAACTTTCTCACCTGTGAACACATAGGAGGCTGCTTTTGCCTGAGTGTAGGCAGTGGCCTCATGGCTGGAGGTAGGAGAGGGGCTCAGGATCTTGAACCTCAGATCTCCTAGAGCAGAAAGTTTCTCTTATCCCTTTTGTGATAGTCCATTTCATCAGAGTATTGGCTCTCATATAGTGGAAGCTCTCTTGATTTTACATGTTAAAGATGTTTTATTTTGTATAAATAGCAATATCAAGCTAGAGAGGGACCAACTGTCTCCAGTTATCAAGGCAGTCCTTTAAAAGATGAATATATGCACTTACAAAAAACTCTCTTGCAGAAAACTAATATAAATGATACAAGTTATACCATAGCATCTAACTTCAGATATGGAATAAAGAAACTGAAAAATCCTGTTCTGAAGCAGGAACTTCACCCTACACCATATTCCAGTGCCCCAATGAGACATAATTAGTCACCCTTTTCCTTAGAGATACCAGAACATGTTTAACAAAATAGTCTGTCCTGGTCAGGTAAGCACTCACTTGTCTGCAGCGAGAATCTTGTTTTGTGCCAGCCTGGCATCAGCTTGAAGAAGGATCTTCAGTAACCTGTAAGAAGTGGAGCAAAGTTTGATGTTTGAGCATCTTCGCACCATTGAATTCAGAGACTCCATGGGATTTGGACTTGGGATGTGGGGGCCAGTTTGTGACAGCTGTGCAGCAACCAGAGAGTTGCCAGGGCTGTCTAAATGAAAGAGAGGCAACTAAGAAATCAAATGCTTGTGTTTCAGTTTCTTCCATAGATTTGACATGCAATACATCAATTTTTCAAGCCACTGATCAAGAGTCTGTTAGGGAGAGGGAAGGGAATATAATCCTAGTGACAAGCCTTTGCATCCCCTCTGTTTAGTCTCAGTGCCACAAGTGAAGCCAAAAGCAAGAGCAGGCTGGAGAGATCACAGAACAACATGTTTTCTGAACCTGCATCTCCCTTGTTTCACTTTCTGTCCACTGAAAGGAAGAGTGGCAGAGAAAGGAAAGTGTGCCACCCAGATGCAGGCATTTTCCCCCAAAATCTCCACTGATGCCATACTGGTCACCTCTTGCTTCTTCTCACTGATCAGCTGTAGCTGCCTGTGCAGGGACTTAAAGGGAAATGTTTCACCTTTGACTCATATCCCAGGGTTTAAAAATAATCTAGAAGCTGATTTGCAAAGGCACAGGTGTTCTTTAATGTCTTCTCCCTGAGCTTCAAACATCCTTTCCTGCCCCTACATTTCTCCCGCTTTGGTCTTGGGACATTTACTTGTATCTTCTCTGAAAGATTCTGGTTATCCCCCTTGTGACCACTTAACTGCTGTTAGTCGCTTTAAAAATAAATACAGACACTAGGGGAAAGAATCTAAATAGAAGCACAATATGTTCATGTTAATACAAGTGCCTATTAACTGTGGGCTTCCCAGCACAAGAGCAAACCATCTGAAAATCAGGCTACAGAGACTGGATAAATCTACACTATTCTCCCTGGTATTCCACAAGCAATTAAAACTCATTTAAAACTCAGCCTGCAATCTGAGTTTGTGATCCACGGTGTCCTGCAGCACAGAGCTGTTCAGTGCCCACAGGAACTGTAGAAGAAGAACAGAGGGACAAAGAAACCACCACTGATTGCTTAAATCCTCCATAGGCAAGCCACTGTTGATTGTAAAGTACAAACAGCATGTGGAATTTGGGTATTCAAGGGTATTATGCTGTGTACAGAACCATTTCACCCCTGTGCTCCCGACGCAGAGTTAATTCCGTGTCTGTCGGTGGTAGCATCCCGACAGAGACGAGCAGTAATTATCCTACCCAAAAGAGGGCAGCAGCTAAACTTCTACGGCGCAGTTCCTGTTATTTTCAGAAATAAATGGTTTTTGGCAATGACAAATGTTGTTTCAAGTAGCTCAATGACTGGGAATTGTGCCAGAGTGTGACAGTAGAAGCTGTTATTTTATTGATATTTCTCAAAAGGAAGTCAAGCCTGATTATCCATGTTGACACTCAGAAAATGCAAAGTAACATTTAAATTCATAATAAAGGGATGAGGATGCTTTCTGTAAGAGTGAGGATGTTAATCATTTAATTTAAGTCAGTCATTGAGCTGCAAAGTGAATTTCAATGTATCAGAAAAGAGCAGACAGAACCACAGATCTGCAATCTGTTTCAGAAAGTTTCCTCTCTGCCCCTTGAGCTCCAGCTGCTGTCTCTGGGGTTGTCCAGTTGCTGTCTGTGCCACACCACGATTTGTCCTTACCACAAAGTGACTCCTAAGTCCACTCATCTGCACTGTTTTCTTCTTGCTACTTCCAGCAATGCTTAATGGTTCAAGCTTTTCCCTACTGCTTCTCAGCTGCTAGAAAAGAGTTTTTCTTCCAGATAAACTGCTTTTTATCTTATTGGTTGGGGTTTTTTATGTGTTTGTTTGGGGTTTTTTGGTTTGGTTTGGGTTGGGTTTTTTTGTTTTGGTGGTGGTGGTTTTAATTTTTTCTTTTTTCCTGCTGCTGAGGCTTCCACCTTCTGGCCAGGGGAGCCTCCAGAAGCTCTTTGCCATCCTTGGCCCAGAACCCCAGAGCGCCGAGGCTGGAAGGGGTCCTGCAGGTCCAGCCTCCTGTGCTGAACTCAGAGCAGCAGCATAAGGTCATCTCAAGGTGTCTTACAGGAACCAAAGCAGGAATGTGTTGGAAACAATTTACTCTGCTTTAGCAAAACCATGTATTAAATCAGCTGATTCTTGAGCCAGCTGTTATAAAACCCTCCAAGCTATTGCCACACTAAGCAATTAGAATTTTTGCATCTTGCCACCAGGTTTCTCACCCTGTGAAGGAGACCTTGAAGTGGGCTGAATGTAACAGCAGCCCTGCAGAGAGAGGTGCTGCCATCAGGGCTGCTCAGCAAGCTGCCTCCAGTCACCTCCAACCTGCTTGAGGTTCTTCATTTTGCTGTGACTTTAAGTTACAGGCTTCAAGGTTGTGACTGTATTAACTACCAAGGCCAAGTGCAAGGCTGCCAGGCATATGGAATTGGCTTTGGCTAGGGAAATACACAAGACAGGGGTTGGTCTTGATTGCTATGTGGAATTTGACTTCTTTGAGTCAAAGAACACCAGGAGGCCCCTCCATCAAACAGCACCAGTTTATGGGAACATGAAATATGGAGGCACCCCAAAATATTTTTTCCTGTGGGCATTACATGCCATTCTTAGGCTGGTGCCTGAGAGGCACCCAATGTGCCATGCCTAGCTGTGACAATAAAGACATAGGCTTGGCTATCACCCTGAGTGACTCCATGTCCCCCACGTGTGTCCTTCTGTAGCAGCATGACAAATCTCCTAGGCCATGACAAAGCACTGCTTTGCTACTCACTGGCCCTGTGTCAGGCTGTCCCAGCTAGTAGGGACAGAAGAACATGCCTAGGGGATGGGACATTAGTCCACTAGTGCCACTAGGATGGGCACAAATGCTTGGGTACCACTTGGCTTTAGGAGTGGTGACTGCTCTCTGCTGTGCTTCTGCCACTGCAGATGTAAGAATTCCGGCCCTTGCACCACGCTCACTCCTGTTTGTCTGTTTTGGTTAAAGGCCTTAAACCTGCCAGCCCTGAAATGCTTTCACATCAATACATCTTGCCATCTACACTGCTCTTTACCTTCACTGGGAAAGCTGCCAAGCACATCTGGGCTTTGCTTCATTTTGAAAACAGCACTAACAAGGCATTCCTGCATCTCTGCAAACATGCAGCTGCTTGGGACACCAATTCCAGCCACCACTGTCCCCCTGACTTAACCACAGTAGAAGAGAATACTTCCAAATCAGCAAACCACAGCATTTTAACAAACTAAAGGAAACTGCACAGCAGTGTCAGTGCCTCAGCTGCAGGCTGGGGTAAATAACCTTTGCTTGTCCTGCTCTGGCACTTCACAGAGCGGCGCTTCCCAGCGATTGGCTTGGCCATGGGAATGGGCTGTGTGGAGCAGGGCAGCAGCTTGGCCAGCCCCAATCTCTGGCTGAGGGTGCTGCTCTCTGTGCTCCTGATCTGTCCCTAGGGTGTGACACCCTCCACCGAGGGCACTGCAGGTACTGGCTTCGACCATCACGTCCTCAGAACCCTCCCTGCTGTGATTCCCATTCCTAGCCCTGGCTGGAATATGGATTAAACTTCAGAAGAGGGCAAGAAGATTGGTAACATCAGAGCTCCATGCAGGATGAGGCTGTCAGTTAAGTTCATTTTCATTTCAGATATTAGTTGGATTTGTTTGACCTCCTTTGTTATTTTTAGAGCTAGTTTAAGTTGGCAGGTCCTGCTATGTGGGAAATTGAATGTTAAAACAATCCTTCAGGCCTAAATTGGAATACACAGTTGGAAATTTCCAAGAAATTGTATTTCCAAAATCTGTTCTGGAAACTTCAAAATGACGTAGTCACAGTAGTTCATTTTAATGTTTGCAATTCTGAATATAGTGTGTTAAATATAAAATATAAGCCCTTTGCCTTTTTACTACATTTTTTTGGTTTGATTTCTTTGGAAACAAAATATTTTTAACATTTTTTAGATATATGATTGTAAATGCACTGGTAAGTTCTGCCAAAATATTTCCATTTTGTCAAACCAACATTTTCCTATGTGAAGTATTTTCTTTGGGGGAAGAAAACCCACAATGGATTTGAATTCACCTCCTTCTGCCCAGGGATTTGGTCTCCAGCATCACAAATAGAGTTCCCTGAGGGAAACAGCCTGTCCCCAGCCAATCCCTGGGAACGGAAAGACAACTTTCTTCTGGGAGATACTTTTATTTAGATAATTCTTCCAGAATTAAGCATTTTGGGGGGCAGAGCACTGACATGAGTCAGCGTTACGGTCCCTCTGCACAGCAGGGACAAGGCACACATTGAGAAGATGGATACAGAAAAGGCAGTATTGCTCCTCTTGGTGACATGCTATGGGTGTCCCACCAGATTTGCAGCAGATCATCATCATTCCTATCTGTGCTCTGCTATTTATCTAGCACTTCTGCCTGTGAAAATGTGCCTGATCTGTGGCAGTCACCTCATTCACCTATGGCTGTGCGGGTGCACATTTTCTGAAATGGGCTCCTTTGAGGTGAGACTTGTGTTCTTGATGTGCATGGCTCTGCTGAGTGGTGGGCAAAGGCTGGGGAACAGCTAGGGTGGTCTGTGCCCCAACACCTCAACAGCTGCAGAATCCTTCCTGCAGCCCTTTAGCCATACTTTTTTTCAGGATCTTTTGGCTGGGAACTGTCTGACCGTGCCCTCCTGCAGCTGTGGTACGACACTCAATGGTGACATGAGGCTTCTGTGCGGGGCCACGATGCCAAGAACCACCACAGAACCCCCCCAGCCAGGCTCCCAAGGGCTTGGAGACCAGCACACGTGGTTGGTGACAGCCATCTTCTGTTCCACTCAGCCTCAGACCCTTGTGCTGGGGGAGGATGTGCCACCTCTGGAGGCTTTTCCTGGACAAAAGTCTGGCTGGCCAGTCCCAGTGAGAGCTGCAGCCCATAGCGAAGTCAGAGGTTGGACTGCAGATCTCTAGAACTCTCTGCCAGCTGTGGCATTTCTGTGCTTCTATGGTTTGTTCATCCCTGGTCCCAGCCAAAGCAGATCCAGCTGTAAAGCCAGCCTTGATACTCACTGCTCTTCCTGCCAGTCCCTGGTCAGCTTGGCTACTTGCAGTCTTCCTGGTTTCCACCAAAGTGAGTTTCTCCTATAAAAAAACTCTTCCTTTTGTTGGAGTTCTGTCATAACATCAGGGTAAGCCACTCTACACAGGTGCTTTCGAAGCTGAATTTTGACTTTTCTTACCTGTTAGATTTCATGCCTAGAAAACCAAACCAAAAAACCTCTTACCCATCCTTCAATGCTGAGGCAAACCCAAACATATAAATAGCTGGAGAACATACCTGTGAAGTATTGGACAATTGAGCCTTTCTTAAGAATGTGCCAATGAACACTTTTGTCCTTGTGCCAGGGTCCCAGTAGCAAAGTTAGACACATAAAAGGTAAATATGCGTTCCCTCCTTTCCTTTTTACTGGCTGTACTATTGAGCACGATCAGGTCTCTTTTTGGTGAAATTAACTGCTTTGAAATTGGCATCAGACCAGTAAAAGCCACAAGCAGTTGCTGAGCTGAGCTTACTGCTGCTATTGAGGCCAAGAATGACCAATGCTATGGAAAGCAGCTGTCAAGAAGACACAGTAACTCATCAGAGCATGAGGCCACCATGAGAGGCTGAGGAGAGGCTGCCCTCAGGAGCAGTGATTTCATTTTCAGACTTTGCATTACTAACGATATGTTACTTTGGTGGAATAACTTTGCCATGTTACTGGGTGACCTGCAGAACCTTCTCCTTTCTAGTTCAATTTCCCCTCTGGCCACAGAAAGCAGTCAGGGCTCCCTTTGGAAAGGAGCAGGATTGTGCAGCCAACTGTTGCCCTGAAAAAAAGAAAGGAAAACCTCAGCCATAGCTGCCCAACAGCATAAACGCAGGAGGAAAAAAAGCACTCCAACTTACAACAAGCCTATTTCTGGGACAGTTGATGTGGCCTTCACAGGAACAGCCAGGAGTTTAGGGGAAAAGCTTTCCATCTGTGGCTACACTTTGTGGCCCATGGTGAGCTCCTCTGTGGCACTTGGCTGGGCAAACCAGCAGCCTCGGAGTGAGCTGTTGCTGCACTTTGCTCCGAAGCAGCCTAGGGACAGAGGTGGTGTGGGAGCGGCGCAGCAGTGCAGCCTCCCTTCCCTGTACAGCAGCACCCAAAGCTGCAGGCCTGGCTCTCTGAGGACTCTGCAGGCTCCCTCCTGTCCAGCAGGACTCTCTGGGAAGGCTGCTGTGTGCTCCCAACAAGGGCCTGACCAACAGGAGGTGCCAAGAATGTTCTCCCCAACATGTGCACCTGCACGGGGTAACCACTGCACGCTGCAGCAAGGCTGGACCATCTCTAAAGTCCTTTTCCTGGCTGCCACTCATGGCCTAAGAGGATCAGCTATCTCCCTCCGCCCACGTGTACCTCTTGCACATTCAATTTCCACATTTCTTACAACTGCTAAGTACCTGGGGCTTTTTGGGTCATGGGGATGAGATGAGGTGTGCCTTTAAATCTATCTTTTGAGCCCCACTGAAGTTCGAGAAACACTTAGGACCACTCAGCAGAAGTGACTTAAGCAGACTCAAGGTCTGCTTCATGAAGGCCCATTTTCTTCACACATTTAAAAAATAATAGATGCTGTCACAGGTATTTTTCATCTCACAGCACTGAAGTTAAGGCACTTTAGAAACCACGAGAGCTATAAGTCAGCGCATCCATCAGTCTGTTCAAATTTCTGTTGTCCATATCACCAGGCTCCAGTTTCTTCTGCAAGGCCTGGAGCTACTGTTGCATTTGCAGAAGGTGACCCCAGGTTTATGGATCAGATTCTCAGTTTGTTTTGGTAAGATGGAACCCAGGGCTCTGTTTTTACAAAAAGCTGCCCACTGTTCATTCACTGCTTAGAACAGAAACACGAAGTAGGCACAGTTTCCATGTTCTTAGCTGCAGCAGATTTCTCTGCCAGGAAAAACATTTTTACTTTTTTTTGGGTGTGTGTGTGTGTGTGTGTGTGTTTTAATGGTTGCTATTTCTACATTATCTATTCTTAAGATTATTTCCTGTAGGAAAGATTTATTATTTTTAATTCCAATAGTAAATTTAGTAACAGTTGCCATTTTCTGCCAATGTTTCTGCATTTTGGGATAGGACCAAATTATATATGTTCTAAATTCCTCTTCTCATTGCAGTTTCTCTAGGAAAGCTTTTAAGGCAGTTATTTCATACCTCAAAAATTACAGGGAAAAGAATTTTCTTGTGCTCATGAGACCAATTTTCCATCCAGTTCCAGGCTATCGCCTGCTTCCTGCATAGCCTCATTCTTCCATTTCCATTTAAAAGTCAAATGCTTCTCTCCCTCATTTAGCTTTCATGTTGCTCAAGCTAGGCACCTAGTTAAACTTCCACTGCCAGTTCTATTGCATCCAACTAGGACTAATTTGCTTCTCAGGAATTGCTGCTGCTGCTGCTCAGCAAATCTGGCCCTGCTGAGGAGTGCAGGTATGAAAGGCTTGTAGAGGCTCCTTTCTCTTCCTGGCAGCCCTGCTATATAAAGTTTTCTGGTTTTTTATTAAGTTATCTGGGGTGTCTTTTTTTGTTTGCTTTGTTTTTGTTTTTTTGAGGAAGGGGTATTTTAATATCAACCGTGAATTTTTATAACCTCTGAAAAGGAGACCCTTGATTTTGTAGGAAGTGCAGCAGAAACAAGAATTAGAGCCAGCCTCAGGATGTGGCACAAGGTTTACTTGTCCAAATTTTATAAAATTTACTCCCAAGTTTCTGTTTACCTCAGAGATGTCTGCAAAGGACGAGAAGCTTCTACAGACAGTGCCTGATAAACTAGAAATATTGGTTTTTCAAATCAGTTCTGTAGGTGAAAGGGGAGTTGGCTTCTGTTCCCTGCAGCATAGATTGTAAATAAGTAATGGTGGAAGCACCTGTTTCCTTCTGGGCTGGTTTTGCTTAGTTGCAGAGACTCTGTATGTGCAGGTGAATTATTCACATTTTAGAAAAGAATCAGAGGCAACAGCCAGAGGGGGCAAGCCAGCGTTGTGGCTGCCCTGGCAGCACCACCACTGCACAGGAAGTGACTGTGTTCAGTTTTATCTATTCCATCCCATATCTATTCCATCCACTGACCTGCTCACTCCAAACCAAGTTCTACCCGGAATCTGCTCCTTATTCTTAAGGGCCGTTGAGGACAGAAGAAATAGTCTGAAGGCACCCTGAGATTTCATATCAAAAGCTGCAGGAGATGAGATTTGGATCTTATGTTTGCAGCTCAACTCCACCCATAACATTACAAAGAGAAACTCACTAAAACTTCTGCCTAAAAGGAGGATTGAATAACACGTAACACATTGTAGATTTTGATTCAGGTTTTTAATAAATTCTGCCAGTAGAAGCTTTCAAAGGCAATGATATATCAATAAATAACAGTTAAATTGAGTTCCTGAGAAAGAACCTACCACATGAAAGAATGTCAGATAGATGTAAATAACAAAAAAATGGCATTACTATATAAAAAAGCAGTAATACTGAATCTTACATGAACTGTCACAACACAAGCACTGCATACCTCAGAACATTCCTTTCATACAAATGTAAACAAATACACAATCATTTTTGTTTAGTTTAGGCTGATGAATTCATATGTTGTTGCTTAGATATCTAAACAATGGATAGGATAGGATATGCTAAAACATTAAGGAATAATATGTGGAATAATATACGGAAAAAATAATGAAGCTCCAGATTTAAAAATAAAATAAAGCAAAAACACATTAAAGGAGTGTTTTCATCAAATGTTATTAGGTCAATCACTTTAAATAGGACTGTTACACTAATCTGAATTACGGATTTTTGTGTGTGTTTACTTATTTAGTTATATATAATATATATGCAAATATGTATGGCTTAATTATCTTTAGTATTCTGATATCATCTTGAATAATTCTCACTTATACATACAAGAAAAATGCATATTTTAACATAGTTAAAAACAGGTATTTCAAAGTATGCCTATAATTTGACAGAAATGAAGGCCTATTGTGCTCCATCACAGCAACATTTTAACCTCTAGACAACGGGACAGAATGACCTACCAACAACGCCAACGTTTTCCAATGTCAGTGCCTAAAAGATTGGGATCCTAAATGGATACACATGTGGGGGTTTGATGTCTGAAAAGCCACGTACCTCCAGGTTCCATAGGTGTCTGTGGAGCTGCAGGCACCCAGCCTCAGCCTCGCTGCACCCAGGGCTTCGGGGTGTTACGGGAGCCCCATGCTGGGAGATGCTCCAGTCTGGATGCTGTGCTGCCTCTGCCAGCTGGAGCCACGGCCTCTGTGCTGCTCCCTGCCCGAGCCATGGCCTCTGTGCTGCTCCCTGCCCGAGCCAGCCCCATCCAGGCTCTCCCCACAAATCTGCTCCGTTGTAATGTTCTGGCTGTTGGTCCACGTTGGGAAACGTGTGTGCCCGTGACATGTGCTTGCTAAAGCCATCTATTACATCAGACCACAACATCACTACTCAGGTATAACCTTTGCAATCTGTTTTACAAAATTAATATTGGATACAATCATAAGAGGAAACCATCCACACAATACATTATCAACACACGGTATTTAAAATGGTCTAATTTTAGACCCTTAGAAAAATGAATCCACAGGACCTGCCTGTGAATGGCAAGAAAAGGCCATTTCAAATAGAAAACCACTGCTCATGCAACATTCTTCACGCACTAGACAATGAAATCACACCCAAGTTGCCACTTGCTCACACTTTCTATTACACTCCAATAAGCAGAAGGAAATAAAGCAGCTTTAAGGTTATGTCACAATTTTGAAATGTGGAAAATACATATAATAAACAAAAATCACGGTGTGAATACAATGGCATCAGTAAATTTAGAAAATTAAGAGAGCAGTTTTCTTTTTTCATTTTCTTCTTCTTTTTTTTCTTTCTTACATTATTGCACAGAGACCTTTCATCACATGTTCTTCAGCTTTATGCATCTTCCTAAATGTGAAGTAAGTGCTATGGATAAAATAAAAATGTAGAAAAGAAGAACAGCAGCATGATTTGTCAAAGTTAATCCCTATAATTTAGTAGGAAAAAAACCCTGCTATAAACAAAATATAAGTGCTCTTTATTCATTTAAAAAACAACGCTGACAGTTGCAGAAGTCTGTAAGTGTTAATCTGAGTTAGGGGGATGCTGACCTCAAATAAAAATAGGCCAGAAATGACAGACTGCTGGCCTTGCAGATTTTGGTGAAGACCAGGATTTCAAGTGTAATTATCAACAAAGTTATTTACAGTAGAACTGACCTGAACTTTCAAGAGTGCCATCTTTAGGACCTGGTCCTGCAAGCTTCTTTTACTCCCCAGGATGTCTCCAGCCTCAGCTGAAGGTACACAAGTGCTGCAGGATCAGCTCCTAAAGGATCAGTTAAAGGCCCTATTGGATTTGAGATTAGTCTTATCTGGAGTACTCTATACAATAATTTACACATATACAGGCTGACAAGCTCCAGTCTGATCTACCACACCTTTGTCTTCTACATCAGATTTCTCAGACTGGCAAACTTCCATTCCAGAAGGTTTGGGATACCTGAACGGATACCCGTTGTCATCAAAGAATCTTCGGAAAGTAAACTCATAAAAAGCATGTTCTGTGTGCTTGTTGTTGGAAGAGGCTAGTGGGTCCCAGGTCCTGGTGCTGTCACCACTAGCATCACTCCAAGGACTTTCTTCTTCAACTGGATCAAAATTTGAAGTGTCCATTGGATGGCTGATCTTTGGAACATAGGGAGCTGGCTGCCTACGGATATCGGTAGAGAAGTCCATAGAGTGAAAGAAAGAATGGGCTTTAATATCATCTGCTCCATTTCTTCCAAGCCTGTCCTCAGCAGCACAGCAGAGCTTTGTGATGAGATCAGTTGCCTCAGGGCTCAGCTTGATCTGTGAGGGAATGTGCAGTGTGCTTTCCCAATTTATCACCTGCAGGTAACAAAGGTATTAAGGAACTTCTGATCTGGAAACAGAACTCTTCCAATGCCCAACATGAACTGTACAGGAGAGCACACATAATGAGTCATCTCACAGTCTGCATAGTTCACAGATTCAAGATTGCACTTCCTGTTAGCAATTACTCTAATGAACCAGAAAAACATTGTTGGCAAGCAGACAAAAAGAACAATTCCATTTTTTAAAAAGGCAAATTCCTTCCCGAATGTTCCTATAGTCAGATTTGAGAACATACTCAGTTTACACAAAGGAATTACTTCTCTTTGTCTCCACAATGTAAACTAGGAAAAGTGGTCACAAGACAGATCCCCTCTAAAAAAGAACTATCATTGCTCAATTTTGAAACATTTATATTGCCAACTGCAATTGTCACTGGCATATCAGGTACTAATAGGCACCCTAAGGAATTAAATGGATGAACTTGTGCTTGAGAAATCACAATTCTGCTACGAAGACTCATAAAACTAATATCTATCTCTGCAGCTGGACAAGTCAGTTCCAGTCTGATATTCAGCGGCTTCATTTACTGGCAAAAGATGTGTGCTTGCACAGAACTATTTAAAATCAGACTTTTTTAACCATTACTCCTTTCTCTAGCAAAAGAAAGAGGAATAGGTCTGGAAAGGGAAGGGTTAAAATTTTGCTACCACAGACTGGAACTTTGCTTCAACTTACCTTCAGCTGGGTCTCTGTGGGTGTAGGAGCCAGGAAAGGAGGCTGTCCCACTAACATCTCAAAGAGGATGACACCAACACTCCACCAGTCACAGAGCTGAGTGTATCCTGAAAGGCAAGTCAAAAGGCTGACCTCCACTAGTCAAGGAGAATGTGTGAAGAGCTACTTACAATTAAGGATTAAAACATACAGCATGAACTTCTGCCTTTTCTCAGACAAAAGGTTTGTGACTTCTGCTTGCTGACCTACTTTACTGCTGTTTACTTCAAGTAAAAATCTAATCCTATTGTCCTTGAACCTTTCTGAATAAATTCTCAACAAAAGTGAGTCATGACACTATCATTAAAAAGAATGAAGGAGGGGTTTTTTGTGCCCAATCCCACAGCAGCACAAACTGAACCTCAAATAACAAAATTGTTTAGCAACTGATGTCCACCTTAGGTTCAGTGGAGGTGACTCCACGACTTTGAAAAGCTGCTGAAAGACACAGCCTGGCTCTACAGACAGAAGAAAGCCACAGATGACTCTCTGAGCAAGTTACAAGCAAAGGAACAACTTTAATCACTTAATTGCTGTGACAAGACCAATAAGGTGTATGTTTAAGATCTGAAAAAAAAAAAAAAAATTAAACACTGATTTCAATGGAATTTGTGCAATCAAATGATGTAGGATCCAATGTGAAATTTCTGTTAGAGAAGATCAGGCTTAGATCTAGCTTGCAGACAACTCTGAACACCTGATCTCCTTGCTACAGTGACCATGTCAGTTCTGCATGGATAGTCACCAAGTACTGTCCAAATTCCTCAAGCTAACCTTTTGAATGTAGGGTGTCCAGAGTAAATTGTGGAAAACTTTCAGTTGGGTTCCACAGGTGCTGGCTGGGAATATGAAGGACATATTTCCACAAGTTTACATAATCCATGCTGATGTGGCCCATCTGAATCAGTGATCCAGAACGGTCAGCTGGCTACTCACTGGTCTGTGTAAACTTGATAGGGGTCAGAGTTCTACTCCATGAGTACAGATAATCTGCTTTATACTTGAAAAATATCACTGTTAAAATTATCCAACACATTTATTAGCAGCCTCACTCAAAGGCCTCAGAGTGTGGACATTGCACACACAAAGTATGGCCACCCCCAGTGTGGTGATGCTAAACACCAGAGCATCAGGAGTTCTCCTTAACCTGAGCTAAGTGTTTGTGGCCTTCAGAATGACAATCTTCCAATGCAGCAAGCTTAGTCAAGGAAAAAAAAAAAGTGAAACAGGAGAAAAATCCAGGTTTACCTACCTTTACGAAGCAGGACTTCAGGAGCAATGTAATTAGGGGTTCCAACTAATGAGTGGGCCAGACATCTCTGGTGCTGCTTCTTAGCTCTTTGTTCCAACGTCTTCAGCCGATCTCCACATCGACAGTTGGACACATCATCCCAAAGATCACTGGGCTCCATGCTGTCTTGTCTGATATGGCTCCCTTTCAAAGGGGAGAGAAAGTTCATATTCATGGTCATAAAACTTGACACACACACAGAGAAGTGTTTACTCAGATCCAGAGCCATCTCCTACTCTCACTGAAGAACAACAATTGAACTTTAAACCCAAGGTATTTTTTAGTGCCCTCCCATTCACAATTGGTTTTCCATATAAAATGTCCAACAAAACGTCTCTGTCTCAGCACAAGGAAATATAGTTCCATATGGGGGACACAGAACTATGGAGTATACTTAAGTTAGCTACACCAATTGTTTACGATCTCTTTGCCAACAGACATCAGAACTCAACAGCACATACAGGAGACGTATGGACTACTCCAAATCTGTGATAAAATTATTTCCCCACCAAAACAGACCCTCCAACTATAAACTGAAAAATTACTGCTGCTGCAGTGGACAGCCACATTACTGACAGGGTTTTGAACAAACAGTATCGAAAACAAAAGGACTGGAAACAAGCTAATTGAGTGAGCCAGACAGAGACACATTATATTGCCATTGACTGCTTGTCCAGTTTCCTTGGTGTTTTTGCCAACAAGTAAGCGCTTGTTTCATAATAAATAACACAATAGCATCCCAGAAAAAGGGTAAAAATATTACCTTTCTGATAGTATTTTGAATTGTGAGTCCACCTGAATCCAGTACACAGTCCAAAGTCAGTCAGTTTGATATGCCCATCGAGGTCTATCAGAATGTTGTCAGGCTTGATGTCTCGATGAATAAATCCCATTTTGTGCACACTCTCTATGGCCAAAGTGAGCTCTGCAATATAAAATCTAGCCAGACGCTCTGGGAAGACCTCCATCCGAATCAGCAGGCTCATCATATCCCCACCAGGGATGTAGTCCATCACAAAGTACAAATTGTCTTTATCTTGGAAGGAGTAATAGAGTTTAACCACCCACTCATTGTCTGCCTCAGCAAGTATGTCCCTCTCTGCTTTGACGTGAGCCACCTGATTCCTGTTCAGCACATCCTTCTTTCGCAGAGTCTTCATGGCATACAGGGCATGGGTGTCCACTTTGCAGGCCAGGCATACTTCTCCAAATGCACCAATACCCAGAGTCTTGATTTTCACAAACATAGATTTGTCCATTTTGGCCCTTTTAAGTCTGTTGTAGTTGGACTCCTTCTGGTAGAGAATTTTCCTCATTTGTTCCTGTTCTGCTTCACAGAGGCCTGCCTTTACAAAGGAAAGGAAACAACAAGAGCTAGTACTGTTGTATTCATAGCAAGAGAAAAACAAATGAGCATTCCCAAAACACATTTCTCAGAAAAATTAACTAAGAGGGATTCGTGAGGGATATACTCTCTTGTCTGCCTGTTGAGGTATTTCTGAAAAATGGGCAAACTCACTGTGCCCAAACTTGTTGCTCAAATTTGCAATATCTGAGATTGGTATGCCTGTCTCTTTTGGCTGAACAAGAAGACATGGGGCAATATTGTCAGAGATGGGATTACAAGGTAACAAACCTGACCGTAGGATTTGGTTTACACCTTTCAAATGTGCACTTTGCTACTGTGCTCCACTACATGTATGTGCACTTAAGCCCAGCTTAATTTAAAATGAAACTTAAACCTACATGCAGCAGTTCACTTTGTTCACGAATGGTTCTCCAGGGCAACACACATTAACTTCCTACCTTGGGTGCTCTTTGTTTGGTTTTGTGTTGCAATTAAAAAGCTGGTTTTGACCTACACATTCCCAAGTGCCTTGGAACCTTCTTTAGAAATTGTGTTTCTTCCTCTGCCATAAACATCCTCCACTCTCAAGGTTTTTAGATCTCCTGAGCATCTGTTCTATGAACTTCTCTTTTTCCCCTCCCAAAATATGTACATAAAATCCTCAGGTTTGGTCTCCCCTCAGCCACTGCAGCCCAGACCCTGGTGCTATTTCCCTCCTAAATGTATAGTTTTCCCTCTGCACCCAAACTGTAGAACAGCTGGCCTGTCCACCTCCTGTCTCCAGAGAGCCTCCCAGTAAATGCAAGTAACATTTCACAGGGCTGTGAGGAGAAACCTCCTGGAAAAGAGAGAAGCAGCTGGATCCAACCAGATTTACCCCACCTTTCAAGACAGAGCCTGCAGAATGCCAGCTCTGCCAACTTCAGTGTCTGGCCCTCTGCTGAGAGCTACTGGTGGCCTCCACCAGCAGAAACCCCTAGGCTGACCCCCAGGCTCCTCTGACAACTCACTTCCTGCAGCATGCTCTTTTCTTTCTGCACACCCCGGTTCTAAAATCCTGAATTATTTCGCAACAACTGAACTACTTTTGAGAGAAAGATCAGTGCCTGGTGAGAAGGGGCCCTTGGGAGGGTGGAGGGGGCTGAAGCTCACTGATTAGCAGGCTAGAAACCCAAGCATACACCCACAGGGCTGCTGCTTAGGCTGATTTAATTTCACATCTGTAGTCTAGGTATCTAAAGATGAATGTGGGCAGCCAGACTATGCAATGAGATCCTCACAGTATAAAAATTAAATCTATATGAATTAAGGATGGGGTAAGTCTACAGAAACTTGCAGAACAGTTAGGATGATGTTTCAGACTGAAGTAAACAGCCAAATCAAAACAAGGAATACTGTTTTTAAAATGAAAGATAACTACATCAATCCATAATAGAGGAAATATTTACCTTTTGGGGTAAAATAATGAGTGTGCTCTGTTCTTGCTAATTCTAGAATAATACAATATTAAGATAGCCAAAATCTCCTGCATGTGTGCTTTCAGTCAGTGATAAGGTTTCTACGGGAAGGAGTTGTTTTTGTTTATACCTGAATTATCTCTGAATGAGGGAAAGCTGAAGAGTCAGAAGAGAAGAACTAGCACAATTAGATCCTATTATACCTCTCTAGAAATCATTCCCTATCTCAGTCTCAGGAAAATACTCAAGCAACACAATACAACCTGTACTTGCAGTGAGGACAAACTATTAACTGTCAGTAAAATGCCAATGCTTCAAGAGATTTTCCAAGAATATTCTCTTAATTCTAACCTCAGTAAACAATCTCCTGAGTTTTCTGGTGCAATGTGAGAATTGAATCAAACGACTCTGGAAACTGACTGTGCTAGGGAAGATTGGGTAGTTAATTATTACCCATTATGTGTTAGTAACAGCTTTCCTTAGAGCTTATCCTTTAATGCAAAAGTAGACTAGTCATATTCCAGTCATGCCTAGGAAGAAAAAAACCCCTCTTCTTCTTCCAGAAATAAAAATTAAAAACACAACTGCCAGACCAACCATCAGAGCTTGGCAGCTTTGTTTTAACCAGCACTATCAGAGAGTCAGCTTAGATTCGAGAGCTGCAGTTAGGCATGAAAGAAGTTCTGTCACCCAAAATGCATCTCCCCGAGACCTGCCTCTAGAATGAGTTCTGGCAACAGTCCCAAAATCAGTTCAAGTTGGTCCAACATGGTGACTTGCATGACATTATCACTTAGAAATGTTCAACAGACAACTTTCAGTCAAGTACTACACAGTCATCTGAAAATATGGCACAGTGACTGCCAAGCTGAACCATGGCTTTGGTGAATGGGCAGCAATCATGGAACAGCGAGGAGGAACTCAAGCAAAGAGTTTTGCAAGAGTTGCCAAAGTAATGCCAGAATTATCTCAGCCTCAAGCCTGCCTTCTAAGTTCTTACCTATAATATGGGGTTTTTTGCCTCATTTTACTTTTCTGGTATGAAGAAATATCATTTCACATCACAGGTTTTTCAAACAGCCTCCCAGACCTGCATCAACACTTTTAAGGGGATACAGTCTGGTATAAGGAGGTGTCTGAGATGTACTACTTCAGTGGATTCTGCCTTTACAATTTTTTTTTTTTTTACAAATTAAAAATAGCAATAATCAATTTGACCTATTAGATTTTATTATAACAAAACAAGAATTACTTTTGCCATTTCTTGCTCCAATTGTAACCTTCTGTTCATTTTCTGCTGGTAGGTCTTTATGACATTCTCTACATGTTGCTCCATGTAGAACTTGAAGGCAAAAGGTGAGTAGCTCTTTATTCGGGATTCCCGCTTTTCCTCATCTTTGCCATTTTTTCGTACAGGCACCGGAGACGTCTGAATCTGCTTTTTATCTTTGCTTGGTTTTTCAGCTTTAGTGCTCTTGCTGCTTTTGTCATTTCGCTCACTGCTCTCTTCAGCCTTGTTGCTTGTTGAACTGGGCACCACACGCAGAGTCTGCTCCACGCCCATGCACAAGCTGTTGATATCAAACTGCTCAGAGGTGCCAGGAAGTAACAAATGCTTGGGATAGGGTGGGGGTGGACACCGCAGCTCCTGGTTACCATAATCCACATCGAGCTGGTAGGCATTAGCTGCTCCAGGCGGTGGCACATGCTGCTCCATGATCTCCAGGCCATCCACAGCCGGTGCCTGTGCAGGCAGCCACGCAGGGTGGGAAGGTCCCACTGCAGTCTGAGGCTCTGGTCTCATCACTCGCATGCTCTTCACTGGCTGGAGGATATGAGCAGATGTGACTGCCGTGATTGTGTTTGGAGACGTAATGGAAGGATCGGGTTTTCCTGGAGGAACCTGTCTCAGAGACACTGTCACTTGTGGCTGTTGCTGGTGGTTGTTGAAGGAGTTTGTTCTGCTCGGCACCGCGGCATCCGGTCTGAAGGATACATGTTGCCGTGGAGATGTTTCTATTCCTGGGTTTTGTACAGAATCTCTGCGTGATGGTGTTGCTGCCTGCCACTGCTGAACTTGAGGATTATTCATGTCATAGAGGTCCATGTTTAGGCTATTTCTGGATGGAGTCAATAGATTTTGTGGTGGACTGTCTGAAAAATCATTAGCAAAGGCTGGACCTCTGGATATCACATGCATTTGATGAGAAGAAGGACTTGTCTGTTTGTGATGAGAATGTGAGATATACAGGCTTGCTGGTGCCTGCTGAAATGCGTGACCAGTACTGTTCTGAACAACTGCCCCTTTATTTGGGAGATTGGCATATCCCCCCTCCTGCTGCATCTTGTTTTGGAAGGATGGACTCCGCTGAACACCGTATCCCATAGGTTCTCCCTGCACCATCATGTGCTGCCTGCTGTAATGTTGGCTGTTGCAGCCGTGGGACGCCTGCAGCTGCAAGGCCTGACTGCTGTGATTAGCCACTGGATAATTAATCACAGAAGACTCCATATTTGCAGGGTAAGCTTTCTGCTGATGGCTCGTTGGTGTGCTGTGAGTGCCTACTCCAGAGGGTCGCTGTACAGGAGCAGTCATAGCTGAAGACTGAGAAGTAGAGATTAAATAGTCCATGTATGGCCTGGGAACCTCAGTAAGCATATTTGCACCTTCTGCTCCAAAGCCTGTCCCTTCATAGGCTGCGTTACTGATCTGATGGTAGGATGCAAAAGATTCATTTGATCCTTCAAAGCTTGGCCTGCGGGTTACATTATTTGGCACAATACCCTTTCCTTTATAAAAAGAATACAGAAGAACGTTAGGAAACAATTCAGGTGAACCAATTACTCATGCATCTAGACATACATACATACACACACATGCACACTGCTCGGGGAGTATGTGTTTTAAAAACACCTTTCAAAACCTAAATTAAACACTCTGAACATTTAAAGCTATAGGTGCCAAGTATTCCTACTGATAACAAGCTACTGGCTCACAATACTCCTCATGCCAGGAATCATCAGGGAGTCCTATCAAATCATGAAAATAGAAGCACAAATTCCCTAACTATGAACTCATCAGACTACTCTACAGCCTGTTTCTTAAAGCTGGACCAGTACTAGCCGTCGTTGCTCTCAGGAGTCAGGAGGAAGCTACAGAGCAGAGTGTTAAGTACATCAACAGGAGGAAAAAAAGCTCCAGGAAAGACTTTCTATACAACTTAAAGTCAACATTGCTATAAACTACTAGGCCATCACAGAGTCCATCTTCTGCACAGTGAGCCACCTGCTCACACTGATTTTATGTTTACATCTCTCTCTTCCATCATTCTCAAAAATCCCTCTCTCCTTTCCCTTCTTTTAAACAAAGGCATCACACAGTTTGTCCTTCTAATGTGTTGGACACAGAGTACCCCCTCACATTACTCATCTTTCATCTGTTGGGAAGGAAAATCTTTCAGGGCGTCAACATATTAATCTTAGCTTGAAGAATGTGCAGAGACAAGATAGCAGCATTCCTACAGTGGAAGTGTTAACAGCACTTTTCATCAGTTCCTTGATCTGAGGATAAATTGCAGGTGTATAAAGCACTGGCTGTGCTAAAAAGACAAGGGGAGACTCTGTGCTGCTGTTATGTTTTTATTCCCCTCCTGGTTCTTTAGCTCTCACAAATCACAGGACTTGGCCCATTTTTACCTAAACCATTTCCTTTTAAAACCCTGACTTCACAAAGCCTGTAAGAATAGCCATACTGACATACTAACAAGCTTGAACAGTGCATGACAAGCTTTTTGCAGTACAGCACGCCCCAGCTGGGCCAGATGCAGCACATCTGAGCACATCTGCTGACTCCTCACCTTGACACACAAGCCCTGCTGCCTACAGACACACAGGGACGTGCACGGTATTAAGAGAGGTTTCTGCACACTCTCTGTACACTGAGGGTGTGCACCACACTAAATGACAGCCTCATAAAGAATGCAATGTTTTGAAATGGAATCAGGTGGGACAAATAATCAGATATCTTTAAAGCAAAATCTATAATTGGCAGCTCTTTCTCCCATGATAACACAAGGCCAGCATTAATGAGGCTGTTCTTACAACACCACCCCTGACAGTTCATCTGCTGGGACACAGTGAGGTGCACTGATGAAGCTGTAGCAATCCAAAGCATCCTAAGAGGTTGCTACTCTGGCCTGGAAGTAGGAGGCAGCCATAAAACCCATCTGTCATCTCTGCCAGCAGGATTCATCCTGAGCCTTAGGGGCAAGCTGACTTTGCTTTCCCTTATCAGAGGCCACAAAACAAAGTAGCAGCAATAACTGTCCTTCTTTGGGACACATAATTCAGCTGTGCAAATAACCCTGATGTCAAGAGAGACATGATGCCCACCTCCTAGATTTGTACACCAATAAATCTGTTCTGGTCCAATGGGAAAATACTTGGAATTGAACAACAGATTTCTGCTTAAGAAGGTGGACTATGAACATGTACACAGACAACTCTTTGGAAGCAGGTGAGTTGTACTGAGGTTCCAGCCCAGCTGGCCTTGTAAGCTGGCACTGTCTCCTAACTGCTGTGGAACACTAAAGTCCAACACTTCTCCCCAGCAGCAACCCTGCTTTAAAAACTAGCTCATTGCAAGAAAGAAGAACACAATTGAAAAAAAAAAAAAAATCATGCTCACCTGGTGAGGTTTGCTTAATTACACGTACTATCTGTTCATTTCTAGGATCCAAGTAGCTCATCTTACTGATGTACTCCAGGGCTGCCTCAATACTTCTGCTCCCTGTCTGCTTCAGTGCTCGGACAGCCATCTCCTGCACAAATCAAACAAGAATTGAATCACGTTGTGACAAAACCCAAGCATTGGACTGCAAGCTGAAAAGCAGTAAGTGTTCTTACATTAATAGGAGCATTTTAGACATCAGATCACAGCTGCCTGAAGCCAAATGGACTCATATTTTGAATGCATTTACATCCCTTACACAACTCAAAAATCATAAGAAGAAAATAACAAAACATACAACCTACCCAGATTCTAGCCATTAAAGAAGCCTCAAATTAAAATTTCAAGAGCCCTTAAAACAATCTTTGAATAAGGTATGGAAAAGCCAGCATAATTTCACACTAGATGAAATGAAATTTAATTAGCTGTTAGTATTTGAGAGCATGTCTCTTAGTCACACCTGAACACAGTAAAAACTTTATCCTTTCATGAATACCACAAAGAAGCTAATTAGGCAGGGGCTGATTTCTGCTCACTAGAGTCCACAGGGAAGAAAATTTGCTGTTTTCAGTACAGCTGGGACATCATCCACTATTTGTTTGGAAAATGACTGGGCATCCCAAACTAAAAGCTACACTGACAGTCTTTTTAGTTGCATTTTATAAACAACCACAGTTAGCAACCCCTGCTCTACTCTGCAGCTCCTAGCAGTTTGTTTATACTTTTACCTATAGCTCAGGTATATAAAACACCTTGCAATGACTCAAGCACCATGTGGTTGCAAAGCAAAATTCACAAATCCTTATGAGGCTGCACGGTGTTTTCTGAAATGAAGGAGACATTGAAATCTAGAGCTTTAATGTGGAATTTCCCTCACAGAACTTCACCCATCAAAAAGCTGGATACCTACTCAAAAGTAGTTGCTGAGCACCTTCCTATAACCACCTCCAAAAGGCAATTCATATAATAGGTATAAGAGGAGGTAAACCCTAGTGACTTAGTGACACGATTAGAGAACTAACTCGAACTTAACTCTTAGATGGCTGAAGCTGAATGAAATTAATGCCACCACCAAGGATTTGCCTGCAAATGTCAGAATCCTATTCTCTTGCCACTTTATAACTATTTTTAGGGGAATTCTGTCACCACTTCCTGCCCACCAAGCACTGAATCAGAGGGAGGTCGTGCTTCCCTGGCTTGGCTGCGGGTTGCAGATGTGGCAGCTGGGTTGGCACTGGTGCACGGCTCTCCCAAGGGTCAGTTCTGGGCACTGACTGGCAGTTGGGAACTCCAGCTGGAGCAAAGGGCAGCTTTGCTGCACTGTACACGTCAAATACCCGCTAATTGTTTACTTAGTAAGGGAGGCCCATCTCAGATGACACCAATTCACACTTAGCACAGAGCCACATGCTGGCACTTGGCATCTTGTTTTGCTTAACTCAGACCCCTCCTACTGCCCCCACAATGGCAGCAGTTTCATTACTCAGAGGTTCTGCCTGTGGAATAGCTAAAGCAAGCTGAATATTTTTCATACAATTTATGACTCATAATTCGTAGAAAGGCAATAGTTGGTTTCACATTTCCTATAGCTGAAACACTTCATTGGCATCAACATATTACTAAGGACAATTTTAAATCAACAGAAAAATATTATGTATGAAGGAAAGAATTTCCCACAATGTTTTTGCCTCTTTCTTTTTTTCTTCTTGTGGATACATTTCTAAAGTATTAGCAAATGCACATCTTAGTGCTCACCATTCTCATCATCCAGGGACTCTGGGCTTTACCGCCCTGTTCCACACGGCTGCTAACATATTCTGTCCCATTTACAGCAGCTGGATCTAGCCTTAGGTCACAAGTCTAAGTTTCCTAAATGAAATGTTCTCTATAAGCACATTTGGGCTGGTTTGGATGTTGGGTAACAATTGTATTAATGATTAATAAAACAGCCCACATGGTCCATTTCTCCCTCTCTGATCTGTGCTGGCTGTATATAATTCAAAGGGGCTAAAATAGGAGAAATGTTATCAGCAGCATATTGATATCATCTCTGAAAGCACACTGTAACTTTCTCCTCTTTTGCCACTGTCTGTGTCTGAAAAGCAAGAGTAAAAAACAACACTGGTGTTCCTGAAGCTGCATGTTCTACCTTCAACACAGTTTAGGGGACTCATATTTAAACTTCAGTGGGAATAATGGGAACAGACAAAACACATTCCACTGAGCACAGCTGGATAACCTAAGAGGCCAGCAAGAGCTTGGGACCAGCAAGTGTGTCAGTGGCAAGCCCCCAGTGCAACAGCAGCCCTGTGCTCCAGCTCCCCACTAGGTCAGCTCCCACCCTCCAAAGGGTTTCCTCATGACACACTGTTTGCTCAGCATTTACATTACTGCTGGAAAAGATGAAGAAAGCTCTTCTGTGGTTCAAAAGAACACCTGTGATTCTCCTGTACAGCATCCCACGGCTCGAGCCCTTCACCTTTTAACTCTCATGAGACACCAATATCCCCAGTTTCTGATACTAATGCACAAAAACCTCACATCATCTCCAAGCAAATGGAGAGCAATCAAAAAAAAAAAAAAAAAACAAACCAAAAATCCACATACAAAAGGAAAAAGCTTTTCCTCAGATGCAGATCATAGATAATCACAATTCTCCACCCAGGAGACAAATCCCTCTGGGGACATGTGACTCAAGGAGAGTGGAGGGAAACAAGAAGCCCCAGCAGTGCTGCAGCTGGCATTTGTCCTCCTCTGCACCATTCTTCCCATTGCCACTGTCCATGCCCACAGCTCTCTTCTCTCTGGCAGTCACCCGAAAATAGTTCCATTACTTCCAGCACCTTTTCCTTAGGGACAGAAGACATGCTGATGTGTGGCTGAGGATCACAGAGAGTGTGCTCTGCCCGAGGTGGCTGCTGGCTCCTGAGGCACGGTGGCCTTCTCCTTTCTATGCGCAACACAGGGATGAGCTCTGCCGAGCAAGGGAGCATGGCTGGCATGAGGCAGCAAAGGGCTGGGCCCAGGAGCCTGGTGAAGGGGCAGTTGGCTCCCTGCTGGCAGCTGGGGCTGGGGCCTGGGCTGCATTTGCTAGGAATCAATGTAAGGACTGTTTCGAAATTGAGGAAGAAGGGCAGAAGATGGATTAAACAATTACACTTGTTGGAGAGCAGAGGCTGAAGTGAGATGGAGAGTGTTTGTGAGAAGCAGCAAAATGGCTCAAAAAGGGGGGAAATCGATGCCAAAATCTTGCAAATCAATACAGAGACAATGGAAGGGCTGAGGAAATGAGGACAGACACTGGGTGAGGATAAAAGTGCCCAGCTACAGTGACATGGATGGAACTGTCTTGATTTTACACCACTCGAAGGTAAGTACGTTGTAGAAAGAGAAGGGAAAAAAAAGGAACCAGAAATGAGCCAGGGGAAAAAAAGCCACTTGGAGCTGCAGCCAACTCCAAAACACTCAAGTAGGCACCGAATCAAATCCAGCTTCCACTGAGGTCAACAAAGATTTCCATTAACTGCAAGGTACACTGCATCGGGCCCTCTGCTTCAGATTGTTTCCTTTTCACGAGGCCAAGGCTGTCAGCCCAGCATGGGTTGAGAAACTTGGCTGCTGGCTGTGCTCTGCTGCCCCACAGCAGCTGCCAGGCCCACAGAGAAACACCAGCCACTGGCAGTGTGCAGAGAAACCACAAGAGAACAGAGCGCTCCCAGCCCCAGCTCATTCTTTCTTCCCTTTGGAGGATTCAAACATGTCTCCATGCAGGGCTTTTATGCACCTTTCTGCTTCCAAACATCACTAACTATTGATGAAAAAATCAACCAGAAAAAGTAAAGGTGAAGAGCTACAGGGGGAAAAATGTGCATTTACAATTAACTCTAACAAAGCTGTAATTAACTTAACAGCTGCAATATTAAAATGAGGTTTCAGTGGTCAGCAATGGTTCTGGACAGATCTAGTGGAAAACCAAAGTCAGGCCATGAACCACAAAACAGACTGAGGAAACTGCAGTATCCCAAATTTGTGGACTCAAATAAAAAACCAGGAGGGTGGAGTTTCCCAGCTAATTCCTACATTGGGCTACCTAAACCTGACTGCTGCATGGTTCACATGCCCCCTGTTATTTCCCCAGTCTTACATTGGAAGATGGCGGCCTTCCAACAGATTTCAAGATTTTGCTAGAAGGGAGGCCACCTTTAAGCTCAGATGCTCAATAGGAGAAATCCTTGTTTGATGGTAAACAGATATTTGGATTTGTGCACATAAAGACCTCATCTCACTCTGTGCTCTGCAGGCGGTGTGAAAGGCTTTCCCCATTTTACCCTCTCGCCTGGCTGCACTCCACCAGCATTGGCAGAGGTTTGCGTTCTTGCTGTACTACAGGGTTGTCCAGCAACATTCTTCATTCAGAAAGCTCCTCGTTGCCAAGATGTATTTATCATCCAAGTAAAGATTGCACAAGAGGTTACAATAAGTAAGACTTTTTCCCAAGAACATTGTGTCTGAAGAAGACAATAGGTCCTCCAAAATTTGGCAAGGGTAATTAATTGCTAACAACAAAAATTAATTACTTGCTTTCCATTCACCAAGAAGGATGGCTGACAGATGCAGGAAACAGATACAGGTTCCCTGCAGAAGGGAAAAAAATAAAGCTCATGCCAAAAGAGATGATCCAGCATTGATTACAAACCTTTCTGAGATAGCCCCCCCATTGTAGGATTTTTCATTCATGCTTTTAAACATGCAAAACCCAAGCAGTTCAGGAAACAATGTGTACAATGGACTCTATCAGAACTGCTGCAGTCCCACAGAACAGAGAAACCTACTTTGCAATATTCTCTCTCCGTAATTATTCTCTAGTTGGACACTTCATCTGATTTTGTATTCTACTTTTGTTTTGCCTCTTTTCAGGTTGGTAACATCAGGGGCTAAATTTTGCACATAAATTCCCATGCCTATCATAACCTTGATTAAAATATTGTAGCTACATAATTTAGATATTATCCTGAGTATCATTAGTGCTTTTCAGTTTTAATGCATCAGAAAAGCAGGAGGAAATTAGCAGAGGCAGAAACCTACTGAGTGCTGCAGCATTGCTTAGTCCATTCTGAAACGATGCGATCCATTCAGAAACTACTGGACAGATATCCATTATCAGCCCCGTGATTAGTTAGGGTTGTTTTCTGCCCCGACTGCTCCCTTTACAAACTCCTCCAAGCTATTCTGCTTAGGCAATGATAAATCCCTCTTCCAGCCTAAATTGTGCAGGGTCAGTTTACTGCCTCTGATTTTAGTTTTGATTGTCTTTTCACAGCAGTTCTGCTGTTACCTACATAGCAAACCCCCTTCATCCTAAAGGATTCTCACAGCTTAGCCTCCAGGGCTGAATTTGTTTTCTTCTGTTCAATGGGAATTTCGTTCCCTTTATTGGTGTAGTAGCCCATCTCTGTATCAAGAAAGATCAGACAGGGACACGATTTTGATAAGAGGTGCACACACCATTCTTGATGATGTGCCAACAGTGGTGGAAAAGTCATCCTTGTCGTAAAGTCACTTGGGGCTTTAATCCTGGCTTTCAGCCCTTGCTTACAGCATTTCTACCTTTTGTGCTCCTGAATTATTTTTAATTCTGCTAGCACTCCAGCTCTGAAGGTCATCCATTCTTTTGGCTGGACGCTTTAGCTCTGCTTTGCACTGACTCTGCATTCCCACCTCACATTGTTGGAGTGCTTCCTTCCTTCTTTTTTTCGCCTCATACCAGGCTTACCAGGCTTAAAGTATGCAGAGGAGACACACTGTGGTACATAAAACTGGGCAGACAAAAAAGAATATAGACAAATCACAAAATGTAAAACTAAATTAAATCACATCAACACAAGAAAAAAATACATGATTGCAAATTAGGAATAGGCAATTGCAGGTAAGGAACAACTTTAACTAGTTGTTTTTTTAGATGCCTTTTCAAGGGGTATTTGTAGAACTAACAAAGGGAGTATGTGCAAAAGACAAAGGGAGGATTTTATAAATGATACAGTGCTCTGGTAAAGGACCTATCAGAAGAAAAACAAATAAAAATAAATCTAATGAGACAGTCATTGCTATGTCACTGCTCATTCTGTTTGCCTTCCAACACTTTTAGTCTTTATTTAGCCAGTCACCTACAGAAGACTGGTATATTTACTACTCTGTTTGTGCAGCATCCAGTACAATGGGGTCCTGTTATTGTGTTTATGGCAGCAGGATAACTTACTATTAAAGTAAGGTAATTAAATCCAGGCCAAAATATGCAGCTTGGAGTACTAGGCAAAAAGATGGTGGAGGGTGGAAGAATCAATTCTACCGGGTCCCAGCAAAGAAACCCTTGTATCATGACCACCACAAACCAACTCTGAAATAAATTACCTTAATCCTCAAAGCCACAGAATATGACACATTCCACAGAATCACTACAGTAGCAAAAGACCTCCAAGATCATTGAGTCCAGCTTTCGACTGAACGTCACCACATCAACTAGACCCAGGGATGGTGACTCCACCACCTCCCTGGGCAGTCCACTCCAATGCTTAATCACCCTTTCTGTGAATAAATTCTTCCTGATGTCCAACTGTATTCCTTCCACAGCTCTATTTGCTATGGAAAGAATCAGACAAAATAAAACAAAAGTAACTAGATCATCTGGTTACTTTTTTTCACTTACAAAACCCTTCTTTTGGTGATTAAAGTGTTTCTAATATCTTTTAATATTTAAAACAACTCTCGATGGTTAAAAATGAAACAAATGAACCAGACAAGTGATACCAATATTTGAAATTGATTACTTTAGTTTTGGTATTTTATTAGCCCTAGAGTGAATACAAAGTTCTCTCACAAGTATCACAGAAAAGACTTTTCTACTGTTTTTTCCCAGCTGCTTCTCCTTAAGTTGATGACTAATCAAAGCTATCTAAGTTCTTCCAAGACAAGAAAAAAGTGCTATAAAGATTTAGCAGCAGGGTACTTATAAAGAACAGCTGCCATAACACCTTCACCATCTTATAAAGGATAAGAAAGAAAAAAAAAACAGAGCTGAGAACAGCAACTGTAAATATAACTTCTCATCAGATGTCTCAAAAGGTACTGTTATATCAAAATACTTTTTAACACTATGCAACTTATACTACCTAGCAACACAGATATCCTTTTATTGTTTTCCTGGTATTTGTTTGTTCTTTTAACTAAGTCTGTATATTCCATTCCCCCACCACAGCTCATTGCAAGACACACTGTGTTTGGCCATGGGTGTTTCACAGTGGACACCTCCCATTTTACACTACAGTCCTTGTGTTCCACGAGTTGTTCAAATACAGTTCTTCCCCTGAAAAGGAGAGATATGAACTTCAGGCTATAAGCCAATCCACAGTCCCAAAGTTAAGACATTTGGAAATAAACCAAGCACGGCTGCTCAACGTATTTCCAAACAAATGCCTGTAAAATGAAGAAAGTATTTATAACAAGGCATCTCCAGACAAAGAGTGCATATGTAAACACTTCAAGAAGCTCTGATGAGGTATTCAAGAGAAGCAATCTGTTTAAAGAGAAAACACACATGCACTGATATGTCCATTTTCAAATCCAATCAAAAAATTTCATCAAACAACTCCTGATGATGTCCCAGAGAGTGTGTCTATGTACTGACACACATACAGGTATTACATAATGTCTGCACATCTGTGGAGATTATTTCCTTTAAAATAATCTAATTTCAAGTGAGGCCCCTAAAAACAATATGCAAAAATAAAGAAGACTCTTATTTGTGTCACCAGTCTGATAAAACAAGTAATTTAATTATATTTGCATATACATTTATTGGACCATTTCTGGAAGCACAACAGGCACTCTGGAAAAGATTTGGAAATGGGGAGGTTGAAGGAAGCTGGAAGAGGTCCTGCTCCAGGCAACAAAGCTGCACTCTGCACAAAGCTCAAGTGCCATGAAAGAACAAAAAGGCAAGGAAAGAGAGACCACAACATTAGGAACCATAATAAAGTGAGTGAAAATAACTAAGACCCACCACAAATACCACTTTTCTTTTCTTCCTGTCTTTCAAGGACAGGAAAGAAAGGAAAGGAAAAACAGACCTGAGCTGCTCTCTTCCAGCCAGGACACAGGCATGAGATGAAGGGGAGCAGGGTGGAGAAAGGAAGGGGAGCAGGGTGCAGAGAGCTTTATCATAGAGGCAACTTAATAGATGGACCTGAGGAGCAGTGACAAATAACCTGTTCTCCCTGTCCACACCAGCCTTGGAAAAAGCACATTTCTGTCTGAAAAGCTGATGGCACAAGCCTTCTTTCCCCAGACATTTGGTGAAGGGAGTGATGCTGTAAACTTAATGCAAGATAGGTGGTGACTTGCTGCCTACCTCAAAGGCTGTAATGCCCCTTTCTAAAGGGACCTGCTTGCTCCCCCAGCTTTTCAAAGAGCACACACTCCTGAGTTAACAATCATACTTGGCTAACAGTAATAGGCAATATTAGTAGTTCCCTGAGTACAGAAAATTGCCCTTCTGGAAAACACACTGCTTCAGATCCCACATCAGCAGAGAGTTGTAAGGAGCAAGCACACAGGGCATACATTTTGAACACATGTAGTACTTGAGAACTATGTATATTCCAAAATTCACAGGGATCAGGTTTATATTAATGATAGAATAAAAGGGGGGGGGGGGTGGGGGGGAAGTGTATTTGTACATCTGCAGCACTCGAATTATCCCCTAAATGCACAAAATCCTTTCTACTGTGATGGCACCCCGAAGCCTTCTGCACTGCGCTGAGCTCTACACAGACACAAGAGAACAATCCTATTTTGAAATGGATTTCTAATTTAAAACAGAGCAAACAATTGTATATACAGCCATAACTGTTCCTCATTACTATTTAAGTATGCTCATTGGAGAGCTATTTAAACTATTTAGAGTTCAAGTCTAAGCAAATGACCCATGTCGGGTCCATCAACAGACAGAAAGTTGGACAGATCTCTCCTAACCCTTCCTTAGCACTGGAGCAGGAGCACTATTATGTGCTAATTCAGAAACCTTACAGTGAGGCAAATCATGTTACAAGCAGCATTTACAAATTACTGCACTGGCAGGTTTACATTACAGAGCAGCATGGATGAGCTTTGCTTACTTCATGCGTGAGTGAATGCACATACACACACGTGCAACTGTGTACATAACTCCTTTCCAAAGATCCTATTTTACTTCCCTGAAATCCTCTCACTTTGGTTACAGAAACAGGGAACTTCCCACCCTCTGGACACAGTCTGTAGCAGTTTCAGCCTGGGCTCCAGTTGACTTCTGTCTGGCAGCCACTGTAGAGACCTGTAATCCATCACACAGTGCTTCAGCCACATGCCTTGCATTAACCAGTGGGGCTTAAAAGCTTCTCCTGATCCCACAAGGCAAAGCACAGCACAAGGTTCATCCACACCTCTAGTATTGCAAAGGTAAGGTACATTCTACAACAGCTTTTAAACCCTGAGGAAAAGGAAACAGAGGGCAATTAGTAAACAAATTCAAGTATAAGCTCATGAGTTGTCTCAAACCAAGCACCACTATAATCTCCTGTAATGTTCACTGAAACCCTCTTCAGGTTCCTGTTCACATTTTTTAATAACTATGGGTGTGATTGCACTCACCATCCCCTTTTCATACCAAGCCAAACACTGGGCAAACTCTGAGGCTTACAACTCTAACTCAAAGAACAAGAGTCATCTACCTGGCATTTCAAAGCAAATCCTTCCTACATGGCACAGAAGGCCAAGCCAGTGGAGAGTATTTTACTAAGCCTCTCGATGAATGCCACACCTCCCATCTCCCTGTTTCCTACTTTCTTTATCCAACAGTAAAGCAGTAGAGCTGATGTAAAGAGAAGCAAACAACCATTTCGGCAGCAGCACTGAGCAGCAGTTTGCCAAAAGCTAATAGCAGACAACATCAGGTGTTACAGCCTTTATAACTAGGAGGAAGGTATGCACGGGGCAAGAATCTTCAAATTCTTGGTTCAAAAACCCTGTCACCATTTGGTTTGAAACTTTCCTCTGGACTGGCATGATTTACATTCAGAAAATCAATTTAAAGAGAGAATTTAGCTTGAAAAGTCAAGACCAGTAACACACACAGGAAGTATTTTATTATCACTTCTTCATAAAGCACATTGAAGTAATTAGCAGAGCAGGAAAGGTGCTGTGCATGTCACCAATGCAATCAATCAGAGAGTTTTCCCACCCAAGAGAATGGGTAGACTTCAGCCAGACTAATTCCTCCACTTTTGCCTTTGTCTGACTCAGCCCAATGAAACACACAAATTCAGCCAACAGGGCTGATATGAATACCAATGTAAGTATTAATTTGAGGATATTAATAACATTGCACCATCCAGCAAAGAACCTATACAAACTCCTGGGGAAAAAAAAAATCATAGCAAGCTGCCTTCTGGAGTTTTTTGATTCCACTGAATCTCACGAACTCTCAATACACATAGAACACAGCCTTGCTCAGAAGGCATCTCCAAAGCTGAGGTAGAATTGAGCCCAGCCTCGAGGGAAAGGTGCAGCACACAGCAGAACAACACTGTTGTTTCCAGAAGGGTGCTCCAGGACAGCTTCACTGCCAGTTGTGTGCCAGGATCCTCATGTATGAAATACGGCCATGAATAAGAAATGAACCCCTTATTCTGCATTCTGGGAGTCCAAATGAGGGTCCCTACACCCAAGGTGTGCAATCTTAAAAGATAAAAACCAAAACCCCACCTATTCCGGATGCAAAGCATTTTAAATCACTAAATACATAAAGATAGCAAATTCCTGCAAAAGCCAGCTGTCATTTAAGTCCACTCTTGGAATTGGGTTCTCTCATGTTCTTTCTCCCAAGTGAGATATTCTGTGACATATTTATTAGCAACCAGGGCATATTTGCTGCAAGATCAGCAGCCCATCCATGCCCTCCTCTAGACCTTCTTTTCACACCCTGAGCTGTGAGAATGACAGCATGATCCCCTCCTGCTAGCACACATATGTCCCCTTTCTCTTCTCCTTTCTTTCTTCTTGTCTTTTTTTTTTCTTTTTGTCAGCAACAGCAGTTGCTTACTCTATCAGGGTGAGTAAATCAAGCTGGATAGAATAGCAGTTCAGTGAAGGTTTCATGATGAGCTTATTCCTCTTCATTAGCAGCAAGTGATGTGTTTGCTAATTTTATTGCTCACGCATTAGCAAAAACGCATTTGGCTGGCATTACCTTTACAATAATGCTATTCGAGTATCAAAGCATTTCTTTTCAGTGGCCACAGACACCAAGATGAGGGCTTCCTATTGCTTTTCCTTCTACTAAAAAGATACCTATATATGTGAGTTATGGAGAAAACAGGATTTTCACAGATATTCACAGACTTCACAAATTATTTCTTAGACACATTGGATAGGAGGAACTTGTAAACAGGATATTTAGACTCAGCAAGAGTTAGGAAGTTTGCTGTCCAGGAATAAAGCCCCAAAGCAAAGAAAAGAATAGTGTCAAAGACTAGAAGAGTTTTTTTGTGCTGCCAGAGACAGCTGTTACCCACAAAGTTACATGGTGCTACAAATTTGCAATGCATTAGTCCTGTTTATGGCGTTTCTCCATATTCAACTCTACACATTGAATTTTGTACCTATTCCTGTTAACAGTGCCTCTGTCATTTTTACTGAGCGTTACCTAATTAAGGCATTACAAATTTTCTTTTACTTCAAAAGATTTTAACATTTAAAGAGTGATATTCCTCTACCTGCTTTTTCTTGTAAGTTGTTTTGTTCTGTTTTAAACCATTAGAACTTTGAAGTGTTGTTTTAAAGCCTCCAAGGCAAGGAAAATTCAAGTGAAGACAGCAAACTTAAGCTGCCTGTTCATACTCAAGGTCAAGTACTAACAATTTTCCAAACAAGGTTCCAGAGTATTCCTGATATGGCCTTTAGAAGTTTATGAGAGTTTGGCTCCCCTACTTTTTCTTTGGGGAGTACTTTAAAAGAACTTATAAAACCTCCAGGATATATGGTTGGAATGCATTACCAGTTCTCTCCTTTGAGGATTTGTACCACAATAGGACCCCAACAGACATGAAGCAGTAATGCAGAGTCTAAAACAAAGACTATATCTGGGAAATACAGGTCTGCTGTGAGACAAATGAAGGCTACTTTCTCTCTCAACTTCCCAGTGCAACACAGCACATCTCACGTGACTGAAGAAACATCTGGGATTTATCTTGAGATAATATTCCTAATATTTTTCTGTAGAGACACTTAGACACACAGAGAACGCAAGTGCTGTGCAAGGCAACTTGCCGTATTTATTGCTCAGAGTAGGAAGAGGCAAAAATTTCACATAAAATACTGTTTTTAAAAATTTCCTTGGCATTTTGAATGTTATGCATTACTTGTAATGCCATCTTTCTTTTTTCCCCCAAATTCTCATTCAAAAACATAAAAAGGTGTTCGTTCAGCTTTTAACATTTTAAAATCAATATGCTCAATCCAGTAATGCAATATACACTTCAGCACTAGGGATCTCATTAGACATTTTCCAGAAGTCTCCATGCAGCTCTTGACTTAGTTTCATTAACTCTATAAAATACATATATTTAAGTACAGCTCCAAAAGTAAGAACTGCTAAACAGCGCTGACTGGCATTTAATGATTTTCAAGACTACAAAAATATCTCTTTGTACTAAATGCCTCATATGACTCAAAGTTATTACAGCTTTCTGCAGTTGCAAGACAAAACTCTCAAACCTACCAATGCTAGAGGCAAAAAAAGAAAAAGAGAAAGAAAAAAAACCCGTCAGCCAGATAAAATATCTTAAGGTCCAGCTTTTTACATGTAAAGCAGCCGCAGCAAAATTATTCACATTCTTAGCACATAGCTGACCAGGACAAGATTCCACAGAGAGGTAAACAATTCCCCCAAGAGAGCAGCTGCATCTTCTTCAGACTGGGAGCTACCGGGGGGAGGGAGAAATGCCCACTGAGGTCCCCAAAACTGATGAGAAGCATGAAGAAAAGACTACTTCTGCTCAGTGATAATGCTTCACTCTACAGCTCCTTTACTGTGCTCCATGAGAATAGAGAAGTGCAGAAATAAGTAAACAAATAAATAAATAAATGAAAAATAAATTGAAGCCAGTTAGTAACACACGCTTTAATTAGTGTCCTAGAGGGATGCTGTAAGCAGGAATCCAAGTCCAGTTCAATACAGAAGAGTAGGGGATAAATATTAGATAATGTTGAACAGAACTGAAAGGAACTGAAACAACTAAGTCATCCAACTTTGCTTTTATTGTGCAATTATTTTCAAAAGTACACATGGCAGTATAAAACTATTTCTTTCGAGGTTTCCACATTATCTCTGAAATTGTCCTTTTTTAAATTGTTTCTTTTTCCTTAACAGTATCTTTATTCAGTTCACCTCACTGTTACTTCTGATGGCTACCAGCCAAGTAGCACACTTTAATAGTCAAGACACACAGTCTTGAAGAAGCATCTTTCTTGCTCTGCTCAATTTAAATGCAAAAGCTGTGAGATGTGTTTTAGGTTGTTGTAATAAAATAAATCCTCTGGAAAGATTCTCCTTAATGCCATCCCCTTTCTCAGAAACCTGCCATGAGCCATCAATGAAATCAGCACAGCAATGCAGAAAACAACCACATCACTACTTTTAGCATTCATAACTTACTATTCACATACCTGTTCCAGCTGCAAGTGTGTTGGCAGAAAACTATTTCTGTCTTGTCCCTGGCTGCCTGTCACTTCTCCCTGTGCTGGATGTATTGCCTGCTTCCCTCTTGCCTGACCACACTTACCACCAGAGCCAGCTGGGTTAGCACAGACCTGTGATTCAGCTGTTGAAGCATTTTGCCCCAAGACAGCTAGGGTTAACTCCAGCAGCAGCTCAGCTGGGGCAGTAAGACCTCACCAGAGGAGGAGTAAGATAAAACAGCATCGAGCAGATGGCCCTCCCTGGAGCACAGCTGGAAGGAGGAGAGCATGTGAGTGCAAGGCTGAGCTTTCTCTCGGCGTTTCCTCTGATGGTGGTTGACAGCCAAGGCAGCTGCCACTACTCCTCACTTCTCTGCTGCTTTCTGTGCCTTCCCCCTGTCGTACCCCTCAATTGTGCTCACGTCCCTCCCATCATCCCCAAAAAACTTATTTTTAACCTGGATCACTTCTCCAATCAGTCACTGCTCAGCTCCACAAACACTGTGCTGGCACAGCTCGCAAGAATGAACTGGGGAGAAATAAGAGGGAAGATGGGCGGCTCTGGCAGCAACAACAAAAGCTGCTCTCCTGGAAATCCAGCCCAGGAGTCTCCTCTACTTCCTTCACACCAGCCTACAAACTTCCCAGGTGAAAGGAATATGATTGTGATATCTCCAATCATAAGGTTTTTCTTTTTTTTTTTGCCTCTGTGCTGCATTAAGAAAGATTTTAAGAGCCATATTTTGTATGTTGGTATCATACTAAGTTTAACAAGCTAATCCCTCCCTTACTTGTGCAGTTATCACCTAATATTTCAAGGCAAAACTAGGACATTTTTCAAAAATACATTTGATCATTTAAAAAGATATAGCCAAGGGGAAACAGTCTTACATGACAGGCTATAAATCAACATGTTAGATGAGTAATTTTAAACCACAGAAGAAGGAAAAAAAAATCTCACTGTATCAAGCCAATAAAAACCCTCTAACACTCTAGAACATACTGGACCTATTCCACAACAACTATATTTCTTAAGAAAATACAGTATTTTGAACTCTAGAGAAGTCTGAACCTGATTAAACTGAAACGAAGGAGAGGGAGGAAAGCAGAGCATAGGACATGATTCTACTCATCTTCAAAACTGAAGTCTGAGGAGGGAGTTTGAGAAGGTTCAAACAGATATATTCTCTTGAAGAAGTCACTTAGTGTTGACACATTTGCTTAGTAGTTCCCAGTAATGCTGGCAGGGGATCAGTATTCCTCACCTCTCTTCTTCAAGCCTTTACTCAAACTTCTAGGAGACTCTAATTTTCCAATGCTTTCAACCTATATAATTTGATAGCAGAACTGCCAATTGTTTTTCACACTTTATTGCTACTACTAAGTTCAATACTTGGCCCACTCTAATTTTGATAAATGCTCACCGATGACACAAAGCTGGGAGGAGAGGCCAACACCCCAGAGGTCTGTGCAGTCCTTCAGAAGGACTTTGACAGGTTGGAGAGATGGGCAGAGAGGAACTGTCTGGAATTCAACAAAGGCAAATGCAGGGTCTTGAACCTGGGGAGGAACAACCCCAGGCACCAGCACAGGCTGGGGGTGACCTGCTGGAAAGCAGCTCTGTAGAGAAGGACCTGGGGGCCTGGTGGACAACAAGCTGTCCCTGAGCCAGCAGTGTCCCTGTGGCCCAGAAGGCCAGTGGGATCATGGGGTGCGTTGGGAAGAGCAGTGCCAGCAGGTCGAGGGAGGAGATCCTGCTCCTCTACTCTGCCCTGGGGAGGCACACCTGGAGTGCTGTGTCCAGGGCTGGGCTCCCCAGTACAAGAGAGACACAGAGCTCCCAGAGGGGGTCCAGCAGAGGGTTACAAGGATGACTACGGTAGTGAAGCATCTCTCCTGAGTGCAGACTGAGGGAGCTGGGCTGTTCAGCCTCCAGAAGAGGAAACAGAGGGGACCTCACCAATGTATACAAATGTATAAAGGGAGGGTGTCGAGAGGATGGATCCAGGCTCTTCTCAGTGGTGCCAAGCAATAGGACAACAGGCAACAAGCAGAAACTGATGTGCAGAAGCTCCACTTGAACATAAGGAGGAACTGCTTTACTGTGCAGGTGACCGAGCACTGGAACAGATTGCCCAGAGAAGTTGTGGAGCCTCCCTCACTGGAGATATTCAAAGACCATCTGGACACAATCCCCTGCCACGTGCTCTAGGATGGCCCTGCTTGAGTAAGGAAGCTGAATCAGATGACCCACTGTGGTCCCATCCAACATGAACCATTCTGCGGTTCTACAATTCTTATCATCAGCATTATTATTATTACAGCCCATACTCAGTTGCACAAATACTATTTAAAGGCAGCAATGTTTCTTCTAAGATCTTTAAGGGTGCAAAACATTAAGAAACAAAAAGAGACAAGTGATCACTTTCCTTCCTTGAGGAAACATATTCTTAAAATTGAGCTCTACAGCAAAGCCACATTGAGCAATATTCTTTTTGAGTATTTCAGTAGCAGAATGAAAACTGGCCCATGCTTTAATGGGGTAACAAGCACAACACTACATGGCACAGGAGGGAGAATTCATAAGGCAGAGTTTCAGAAACTAAGACTCAACAATGTACAGTAGTGCACAGGTGAATGTCTTGATTTCTGCATGAAGTAAAAATAATTCAGTTTCTCTGCACCTGTTTGACAAAGCTGCCAAAGGTAAGGATATATGCCTGGTTAGGCAATCAAATTTCAACCTCCCAAACTTGCCCTAAGAGAACTGGGTGGAGACAGTCCTACTGTCTCCACCCAGCAATCCTACTGATTGCTAATCTGCGAGTATGTTGCCAAGTACTGTTAGGTATGTCCCTGCATCAGACCACACTGCAGGTTCATGGGAAGATCCGTGTTTGTATTCTTCAAGCATGCCAAGCACAAAACAAAGCCAAGCCTCCATGGTGATGATACATGGACATGGTCCCCTGCATTTTGATGATCAGCTTCACTCTACACTAAGAGGTCATCTTGGGGTAGTTTCTACAGTTCCAGAGAAATGGTCTTTCCACAATTCCACTTACTTGGGCTTCCAGCTGTGTGCACACTGCCTTGGACAGTGCTGTGAGATGCAGAATCACAGATGCAGTTACTCCTGAACAGCAGTGTTCAAGCAGTGCTTCCAAGGCCAACATCTGCTTCCTGTAACAGGCATCGTAACTGTCTATTCCTCTTCTCCAAGGCATCCATCAGCATTTAAAATTATTGGCATTATGGTTAACTACTTTTAATCAAGCTCTCCAGTGACTGCCACCACCTTCAGAGACTAACGAGAGGCCAATAACTGGCAGGCTCAGAAGTATGTGCATACATATATACATATATATATATATATATATACACACACACACACACACACACATACAATATGCGTGAAAACCTGAATTCAGGCATGTTTTTCCACAAATGAAACGTGTAGGATTTATGTTTCAGAACATGCAATAGCTGAGATTGTTGGAACTATCCAAAGTACTGCCTTGCAAAAGAAAACAGTAATACAGCCATAGTAGTTCCATATGTAGCCCATTACTTGAGTGACTATAATCATTCTTGTATATCAGTTTTAATAGTCGGTTTTCAACTTGCAGCTTTTCTCTGCAAAAGTTTAGAGCCAGGAAACTAGAGCAGAAGTACCTTAAACTGTAATAATCTGACAGCTGAAATTTAAATAGGATCTATGTGCTAAAAGCCAAACGAGCTTTCAGTGAGTATTACAATGCTCCCATCTAAGCAATCTCTCCGCCAAGGGACTCTGCATTCTTTCCAACCTGAAGTGTATGGACTGGGCTATGCCACCAGCTGACTACTCATTTACTCCTGGCCTTGAACATTAAGCCATTTTTTCAGTACAACCTCAAGGTGTCCTCTTGTAGAAAGTTAAATAAGAAGACAGAAAGAATGAGAGATCTCTATGCAAACAATAAAACCACTGAACATTCATCTTTTCTGCATTGCAGCCTTCTCACATTTCTACCCTAGAAAAATCAATCCAGCTTGTAATGTCTTCTGGGTAGAGACCTCATTCTTTACACTGATGTTGCACCAAACAGCTTTACTCCAATGTCAGGGTGAAATGGTGGCTTTTAATTTGATTATCGCTGCAATACAAATGTGAAATCCAAGGCAAATAGTATAACTCTTGTTAGCCATTTACACTGGTAATACCAGCCATACCACAATGAGGTTTTACCAGTTTCTATCATGCAGGTCATGCAACAAGAAGAAAAAGCTACACTGGAAAGACAACACTTTAGAGAAGTGATACATAGAGGGTCTAACATGCAGGTCATAATCCAAAGATCTTGTTCCGCTAGGAAAGGTACAATCATTTTCTTTTATAATGTCATTATAAATGCTTGGAAAATTCAGTGAACACTGACAGCATAATTAAGAGAGGAAAGAGGGAAAATACCAGGTATGCTAGAAGGTACAAGAATATCTTGGCTGGTTATTATAACTGCTTATTCAGTCGTCCATGTAATCTGAAATCCAAGTTACCAATATTAAAGAGATTTGAACATACTTCATTTAAGGCCAAAATCTGTGCCAAACCTTAAGTCTAAGTAAATGGACTTAGCATGTGTGTGTACTGGTGAAACAGGGGGACTCTTTTATTGCTCAAAATAGGCAGCAAAACTCTGGCCCGATGAAATCATTAGGAATTTTACAGCTGATTCCAGTGAGGGCAGAAATTCAGCTCAAGAATCTTCATATTCTAGCATGGTGGGGATACGATCCCAGTCTACATGCATAGTGGATCTGTAATCCCAAACACAGTGCTCTTCTTTCACACTACTTTGACAAAACTTCCTCATCTCACTGCATTCTGCACAACGGTGCTCAGACAACAGACGGGTTCCCATCAGATTGTGCAGGCAAAAAGCTTGCTTTTTGTCTTCTGACCCAAGCAACGAAGGTGGACCCCCTGTTGTTGCAGGTGGGGTCTGAGGAAGGAGGACACTGTCACTCAGTAGCTGATGAAATTAAAAGGCCTCCCATCCCCCTGCAGCACTTCCTGCAATGCTCCATATACTACAAGTCATATAACACTACAAGCTGGATCACAGCTCAGTGCATTCCACTGCACTTTGTCACGCTTCCCTGACCGATACTATGCCAAAAATTACTAGCTTTAACAGTTCTCTGGTGAATAAAAGAGCTTTTGCAACTCTGAAGCAGAGCTGAGTTTTTAATTCATGTTAAATCTGCTTTTCTGTTCTGAAGGAACATTTTTAACGCTGCCTGTAATTCCCCTTCTGTGCTCTTTTTACTTCTGTAGTGACTTTTGTGAAGCTAAAGGAAAAATTCAAGCTGACTAATTTTAAAAGCCTTAAAGAGATCTCTAAAATACACCTGAAGGAAGTAAAAATATGACCTAGCAAAATACAAAGATGAAAAAGATCCACATCACATTAATATAAATCTAGAAATACATGGCAATAAGATTCACAAGAAGGCTACCATAGACAACAAAATCCAAAGTACAGCTGCCAACTGAGCACAGTCTTGGAACAATATAAGACTGCTCCTGCAAACGTCTTCTACTCAGATACTCTTGCAGTATAGAACTGTGCCCTAGGAAACTATCCTTTGTAATCTTTTATGCAAAACTCATGCCTACAATTACAAAAGAACCTGATTATGAGAAAATTGTAAAACAAACACAAGCACTTAACAGTAAAATGCTCTTTATGGCAATGCTTGACTCCTCTCCAGAATACCAGCATGATGCATGTGCACCCAAAAAAGGGATCCTGCCTCCCTCCAAGCCAGTTAGCCTTGCTCAGTAGATCAAGAACTGTTGCCGGCCCCAGCCCATTTTTGGAACAGTGGGTTTCACTATCCAACCCCATCTTCAGGCTGACCTGGAAACATGCCTGCCCTGATTTCTCCTTGCATATGGAAATAATAAAGCTATTTTTACATGAAAAGCAAATGTTTTATTTTCTTAAAAACAAGAACAATAATTGCAACAAGCACAGAAGCCAGGCATTTCAAATAGAGGAGGGTGTTACCTGAAAGTACAAAAAGCAATTAAGCCCTGTGAACAGAGCATGTGGGCAGAATGAGGGGTTAAGCATGACCTTAGACAGCAAGCAAACAAAAAACTGAAAAGAGAGTGGGAGGGAGGAACACAAGGTAACCTGGAGTTCTTAAATTCAGTAAACTGAGAAGGTGGGGAAAGTAACTCTGCAGTGACCCCAGCTAGAGACAGGAGCAGGCACACACTGGAGGAACTCTGGTGGGAACCCCACACTGCTCTCCCTGGTGTGCAGGGAGCAGTTCAGGCTCAGGATGCTGCTTCTTCCACCCTGCAGAGTGGAAGAGAAGGGCTTTCCCAACACCTGAGCATGATCTCTTCAAGCCAGATATGCCAGTTAAAACAACCAGTTTACTATTGATGGTTGAGCTCAGCACTACCACCTTTGAGACCCAACTCTCACTGCCCCTCAAGTAAATGTCAAATATCATCCTCTCTGCTCACACATCCAGTTCCTGCTTTTTAGCAGGAGCTTCATCCTTGTTATACTTCTAATTGGCCATCATCATTGTCAGATATCACTCTCCTGTCAGAGTTTAAACCTCAACAGCAATACTTCCTCTATTCATTAGCTGCCATGATCTGTGAGTCAAAAAGAAAAAAAAAAGAAAAAAAAAAGAAAAAAGAAAATAGACCCTTTTCTCAGACTGGGAAACCACAGAACTACTATGTGAATGTGGCAAAACAAACTAGCTGTCTGTTTAGTGGCAGGAGTTTCCCCAAATTCATGGCTGTCAGGACTCAGGACATCCCTCTGGCAGTCCTGAGAAGCCAAGACCCCTGCCAGGGGTCTCAGAGACCCTGGCACAGAGCCCAAGATGCCTGTGGTTTTGATTATGACCCGTGGAGCAAGTTACCAACCTTAGATGAAGATCTGCAAGCCACGACAAATTAAGTAGAATCACAGTGAATTTATCACGGGGTGAAAAAGTAGATTTTGGGGTTTTCTAGAATGGAGGTTCAGAGGGCAAGATGGAGGGATCTGGGCATGTCCTGCCTTTCTCCTCCTTCTTCTTGGCCTCCACCTTCTGCTGTGATGTTGGCACTTTTAGATTGGTCTAGAGTAGAAGCTCACTGTCTAACATAGGTGATAGGTATTTGAAAGTAATTGTAAATATTGCACACGTAGTTTTTAGTCTAAAGACATAACTCCACCCGGGGGCAGGCAGAGTGCCTCTGACTGTCGTGCTGAGCGGACCTTGGCGGGCCAGGAGAAATAATTTTATAGTTAAGGAACAATAAACAACCTTGAGACCGAGAAATGAAGAGCCCTGACTCCTTCTTCAAGTGCCGGGCTGGGAAAAGAGACTTTCCAACTTTTCTTGGGATCACTCTGACCAGCTAGAGACCCCGACACATGGGCTCAATAGTTTCTTTGCAAGGAGGGCTCCACTAGTTTGACTTAGGGCTTTGTCTGAAGCTAGGCAATGGTCCTGCTTCTCTAAGCTCATGGGAGAGAGGAAGAGAAGGAAGTTATATGGCAGAAACTAGGATAACTGGCCTGCTCCAGCTAGATGTAGATGCTGTGCTGATGCTACAGCTGTTACTGTTTGGCCTGTGTAGGGCAGGGTGAAGACTGAGTTCATACTCCACTACACAGTGGTGAGCTTGGGAGCACAAACCCTCTAGCTCAAAGCAAGAAATCATTCTTTGGAAAGAGCCAAAAAATCCTGCTAGGAATGTAGCACTGCTATTTGCTCAAAATAGTGCTCCTGGAGGTGCTGAACACATAGCAGAACACTCTGACCTTCCCAGGAATCTGGGAGAAGGCAGCTCTGCCTCCAAAGCAGAGCTGTGTCTCAGACTCTCTCTCCTGAGCAGTGGTGTTGCAGGCTCGGGGGACAACAGATTCTCCCTGGCAGCGAATCTGAGCTCCCATTTCTGCCTGAGTGAGGAGCAGGGCCTGCAACAGCAAGTTCTCAACCTCCACCAGTTTCTAACACTTACAAATCACAGAGAAGTTCCTGGAAAAAATCTGTTGCAAATGATTTTACAGTATTACAAAGTAATACTGAAAAAATACTTTTTCTAGTTACTTTCATGTGGTTAAGAGCCCTGAAGGTTCACTTCTCAGCAAACAGAGAGATGAGGGGCAGGGGGAGGCACACCAATGCAAATGAAAATTCTTGTGGTTTGCTTTCAAATTTGCTGGCACTTCCCAGTAAGGTCCTCTTGTAGTATGGGCAGCTGGCTTGCCATGTGTCCTGGCTGACACTGAGGACTTTTGCCCACTTGTAGATTCCCAGGCTCTAGATCTTCAATTTGCACTGCTGAACAATGCACCAGTAGCTTCTCTCCACTATTTGCACAACTACAACACCACACATTTCACAGGTTTGTTGTAAAACCCCTTCCAGAAAGCACTCAATGGACATAGTGCTTGCATTGAAGAACATGATAAAAAGATTTTCTAAACAGAAGGGATGGCCAATGTGCAAGAAATGATCACAGGAAGGAGATGGAAGTGAGTTTCCAGCATAGCAACTGCTGAAGCATCTGGAAGAAAAAGAAAAATTCCACCCTGCTAAAGTACAGAGCCAGCAGGTTGCTACCATGTCTGGGCAGCACAGATCACATGGGCAATGAGGGGATCATCTAAAATACAGAGATCATCTGAAATAGAATCAAACTGTGCTGGACAACCAGAAAAAACAGGCTCCACCAAGCTGTAATGCATATGGTTTGGAGCACTCATTTGGAGCCAGGACAAAACCAGCCCAATATGGAGTGAATTTATCTTGATTCAAAGGTCTCTGATGTTTGACCACAACTTTTTCTATTTTTAATTGATACAACCAGAATTTTTTTTTTTTTTTGTAAATGGAGATACCTCACACAAATTAGTATTTCAAATATTCCAATTACATTCATCGAATTGGATTTTATGCATCTTTATCAGGTTGACATCTGGTAGGATGGTGGAATGAACACAGCAACTGTGGCAATGCTGGAAGAAAAGCATGAATGGGACAGGTGGCTGGTTTAAGCACAGCCTAAGAAGCCCTGACACTGAATGGAAGAAAAGATGCAGAAATAAAAACACACAGGGTGTGCTGACAATGTCACATTATAGTTGCATCTATAATTTAACATGACACACCAATTTTTTTTATATGAAAGACTGAAGTCTATACTAGAGTTATTCCTTAGTAGTTTGCAATTATAAAAAAAATCAACTCAGTTAGGGTGTTCAGAGGCACACAGAGAAAGGCCCATAAGTGATGTTGAATATTAGTCATTCAAACCAATGGAGCAGAAAAAGCAATGCAATAGGACCACAGGTAAAGAAAGGAAGGTATACACTTGAAGAGGCTGGAAGATAAAAACTGATACAGGAGGAGAACAAAACAAAACAAACAGGGAGGGAATGAAGCTGCAGATCAGCAACAGTGATCTCTTTAAGTCTCAGCTGACATTTTCTTTTGTTTTGAAATAACCCCCATCCAACAGATTCAAATAATGGATAAAATCCAAATGTGGCCATATAAAGACTTTTACAGGAGTAATTTTACACTGCTAGCTCTCCTTCTAAAGTCAGTCTCTTTAAAGGGCAGAAACTTAACCATATTATCACCCAGTAGCAGCAGCCTTCTTTCTACCAGTTTATGCATGTGAGATGAAAGACCCTGCATCTTTGCATTCTTTGGATTAAATGAGTAATTTACAAACCTTGTGTTTAGAGTAATGAAGGATATAGAAAAGGAAGATAATGAAGGATATAGAAAACAGTTGAAAAATGCTTGGTCATTCAGTATACATTTAAATCCCACCATTTTCCCAATTCTCACTGTGTTTGTATTTCTCTAAGTGCCTAAGTGACTGTGAGTGTCACAGTAAGTTTCACACATGCACACATACACTGAAAACAATTAAAGACAAAGCAGTGGCACAGGACAGAGATATTTTCATGTCCTTGCCATGGCCATTACCTGATTCACAAAGTTACAGGTACACAGTGTTCTTCGGCTTCAGTCCTCTGAAAATTAAATGACCTAGAAATAATTTTTTTAAAGTATTTTCATATCCTCTCTCATTCTTTTTATCCTTCACTTCCCTAAGGAAATATTTTTAATTACTTGGATTCACTCAAAATGAAGAGCACAAGTTTCTCATCAGGAAAAATCCATCTCTTACACTGCAGGGAAGCAGAACATAGCCTCAAACATTAGAATATTGTTTCCTTAGACTGAAAAAGAAATCCTCAATGCAGTACCAAATCCTGTGGATTAAGTTCTTCACAAACAGCTAGCACTGTGCAGACACTGCAGTCTATATCCAAATACATATATGCACACATGCATTGCTTGTACGAAACCAAATTTCTATGTTTCTATTTGAAACCCAGAAGTTTCTTGTGAACTGCCAGTGACTGCCCAGATGGCAGGACAAGTCCATTAGGAACAAACCAGTTTTGCTGTGCTGCAGCCATAGCTGGGAGACCCCAGCAAGATCAGAGCTGACAGAACCACCTCCACAGAAGCTGCCCAGTAACAAAGTCAAAAATATTTCCACCAGCAGCGGTATTTTGGGTGATGTGCAGCAGATGTGTAGAGCAGGCCGACAGTAAGAGTTCGACTGACTGACTTTCACCAGGCTTTTAGTAAAGCATCTTCTGGAGATGGGAAACTGGGATCCCTCTCAAGCCTGGACAATATGAGACTGCTAGTGCTAGGATGAGAATACAGACCACAATGCCACAGCAACTTCAGCCTCTAATTTGGTAATCAGAAGCACTGTTGAATTTAATTTTATTTTTTTCCAAAAAGCTAGGGAATGATAAAAACTTAGAAATAAGGGTCAGCACTTCCCACTCTAAGCCTCAGCTCCAAGCAACATAAAAATGTCAGATCTAATCTACACTCACAATTAGGTTATGAACATAAGCAGAAGGAATGAAAAGTTAGATGTATTTCACAAGCTATACACATAACCTACTTAAGTTTAAAGCCCAAGTTAAGACAAACATTTGCAGCTTTAAGCAAACAATGACCATATGTCTGTCCCTACTTGATTTTACTAGTGTAAATTGCATTTATTCCAGCAGTACTTGGTTGTGGAACATCTACTCTATAGCTAGAGTGGCTATAGCCACAGCAGCTTGTAATCCACTCAGAATTCTTTCCGAGGTCAAAGAAAGGAAAACCTGGGTCTAACCAGCTGTTTCTTAAGAGTGATTCAAGGCAATGGTGGGGAATTAATGGCATATCCACTACATGAGAAAAACAGCAGCTGGCACCACCAAGTAAAAAGATTTGAAGGGCTCTTTCACATCTCCCCTTATCTACTTCAGACAGCACTGCACATAAGCATTTGCAAGTCACAGAGACAGGCAGCACCCAAGAAGCAAAGAGTGCAAGTACTGGAGCCTGATTTATGGAAGATTAGGGGGACACATGGAGAACACACAAGGCACATGGACATTCTATAGGATTTGACACCACAAGCAGCTGCCAAGCACAGTTTGAATGCTGGGCCCATGGGAGCACCAACAAGCTGTGGTCTGCTTGAGATGGGGCTACAGCAAGAAAAAACTGAGGAAAAAAAATGTAATTGTATGTCATTTTATGTATATTTGCCTATTCTTTAGAAAAATAAAATCAATTTAAAAAAAAATTGACTCCACAGAAGTATAGCACATACCTGAGTATCACATGAGTAGCACTGAATTTTTATTTTCATTGTACTAATATTCAATTAGCAGCTTTAACATAAGTTTTAATTAGTTTAGTAACTACTAAAAACATTCCTAGGTTGAATTGAGTTCTAAATGCACACCTTGACCTACCCCTAAAGACAGTAGCATGCAAAAGTCTTGTATCAAGTCCTTCCGCTGAAATTTCTCTATGTTTAATAAAAGTACCATTCAATTTCTTTAAGAAAGAAAAGAACCCCCACAGAGAAGCAAAAACCACCCCACATCCCCCTTCCAATGCAGAGACGCTATTTTTCAGTCTCAGTATAAAATTACATTGGTTCCTCTCAGATACGAAAGCTGAAAGAACAGCAGAGATTTAGGCTGAGAATAACATAAAAATGTGAAAGGAACTGTTACACCCTACTACTATTGTGATATCAGCTTCCTGTTAGAATAATAATGGCAATCTTCACTTTTGGTCACAAGGGCTTTTTATTCAGAGACTGAAGTAAACGCTTATGCAGATTTTTTAGTGACTGCAAAGAAGTAATTTCCTTTCTCACTAAAAAAAAAAAAAAATCCATAGCTCAAAAGTCTACTGGCAATTAAATTTTAGTAAGTACAATTTAAGTATCCAGTGCAAGTTAATCCTGTACCCTGTTATAACAAGATACAATTTTATATTTTTATATTAACTCCCAGGCTTCTAGAATGTTTATCTGATATGAGGAATAGGAAAGTTTAAGATGACTCAGGATTTACACTTATCTACAGTTTAAAGTCTAGCATCTGATTCCTGTCCTGTCATGTCAAACACAATCCTGCTATCAAGATGTAATTTATTCTATAGTTTGATAAAGAAGAAAAAAGACTAACAAGAATTAAGGGCAGAGTTTAAAATATTCTTGTTCAGTGCAATATTACTGCCCAGCTGCCAAATCTTGTCATACAAAGGAGAACACACGATCATTTACAACTGTTAATAAATCTTTCCACCACCACAAAAACTCAAGGGAAAATACTTTTCTTCCTTCTGCAGGACAAGCATATCCCAAGCCATGCTCACACAGAACAATACTAAGAGCATCTTCTCACATACACTGTGGGAGCTGTGTCATGACACAGAGAATCTAAGTATGCTCACTAAGCCAGTATCATCAAGAGGTGACAGAAACATAAGAAGACTGGAGACAAGAGAAAGGGTTTAGGAGAGAAAGTTGTCAGAACATATCAGCTGAAGAGCAATCTCCACCTCTTGCTTTGAGCCCCTGGAAAGCTACAACTCACTTTTTTTCTGAAGAACTGAAATGACTTAAGTTGCTAACCTCAGGCATATTAGTGGGGAAACACATTCCGTTACATGCTTTGAGGGAAGAACACTGCATTATACTGGAAATCTCTCAGAAAGACTGAAACCAAAAAGGGAGGTTAGAAAGAAAAAAGTGTAGGAAAAGGTTATGAAACAAGCCCTCAATACACCTAGTAAAGAGAAGGCAGAGGGAACAACTTACCTTCAAATGGTGGATGCAAATGGAACACCCAAGAGACTGCTGGCCTGAATTATCAGATCTATTTCAGTTGCTAAAATAAAACCTTTCTCCTACATTCAGCAGTGAGTGCCCTCATTTGAACATCCCTTTTCTCCTCCCTGTAGCCCAAAATACTTTTACAAGCAGCACAGCTTGTAATGACTTGCACCATATTAGCTCAGCTGGCCAGAGCATGGTGCTAACACCACCAAGGGCACAGGTTAGATCCCTGTATGGGCTATTCACCTAAGGGCTGGACTTAATGATCCTTCTTGTGGATTCCTTTCAATTCAAAATATTCTGTGATCCTCACCTTTAAAGTATGTCCCACAGAATAACCCAGGCAACCTTATAACAGCTCAGTCATTTTTCATTAACCAAACAATGTGGACTGAAAACATCCAGAAGATGACTAAGATGTTCATCCTGGAGGTTTTGGTAAATAGCTGGGCAGACAAAACTCCTAACACAGGTAAAGTTAACTCAAGGAATCACAAAATTTTGTTACAGGACAGGCCAATGTTATGAAATTAGTTCTCTTATTTGCTATTACAATTTTTGCTGTCCTTCACCTTGAAGGCAAGCTGTCTCTTTAGACCTGTCCTCTTAAAAAATACATCAAAACAGATATTTTATTACAGCAAAGCTTCAGCAAGTCTGTTATCAAAACAAAACTCTACACTGTATCTGCTTCCAGTCACCACTCCAACATCATGGTGAAAAGTCCTACTGCTCAGTAACAGACTGCTTGATGGCACATGGATCATAGGTGGACAAGCCTGACCTATACAGAACAGGAAGAACAGAATACTAGTTGTACAAGCTAAATGCAAAAATAAAGGACTTTTTGCCAATGCCCTATTTGGCAGAACAATGAGAAAGAACTGCAAATATTTGTTCAAATGGAGAGAAATACTTTATTCCCCATTCTCAAAACCTGAAACCAATCAGCATTCACAAAACAGGATACAATCTTTGCCAAACGAGTTCAATAAAAAGAAGGCAAGCCATGAGGAAGCGACTGAAAGAATCCTGGAATGCAATGAGGAATTTAAGAAAAAAAAAAAAAAAAGGCAACCAAAACCCCCACCCCGCTTCTACAAACTGAATTTTGTTAATTCAGCATAACACTGATGACAAGGTAGTTAATTTGATATTCTTACACACATTATTACACCATTCCACTTCATTGAAAGACACTACAATTAGTAACCAACGGACAGATCTTCCCCTTCGAAGTATCCTGATATTGGCACAGGGGGTATGTGTTTTACTCCAGATATTTATAGAAGCCTCTGGAGAAAATGAAGCATAAGAACTTCCCCACTTCACATGTTCATAGTTGTACAGCAGATAGCATGTTACTGGCAGTATGTAGCCTGTAAAAAATCCTAAAACATGATTTTTTCTTAAAAATAGCTGTCCAAACAAACCATGTCTAGAAATCTTCGCCCAGAAAAGGCACCCTTTGCTCAAAGGAGAGTTTGCTTGAGGGAAAGAAAAAAAAGCCCACAAAAGTGACAAGTGTGTAACATTCCACAGTTCATCTAGAACTGCTGCAGCCCACTCTAAATTACAATGTCAGTGGCTGTTTATGCTACAAGGAAGTACAGTAAGTACAGTACAGCCCATTCAGGTTGTTGGAATGCCACTGATCATACACTCAATTGCATCTATTCATTAGAAACATTCAGTCCACAACAGCAGCTGCTTTTACCACCACACCCCAACCGCCACCCAGCTGCCCCAGGTGATTCCAGTGGTTTACCAGCCCACAGGACAGATGCCCCACACTCTTGTCCCCCTACAGTGACTGCAAGTTATGCTTCCAAGCTCAAGGACTTTTATTTACTAAAGAATGGCATATTAGGTGTGCTTTTGGTTTCAAGCTTTTAGAAAGAAAAAAGTCTGGTCTTATGCAGTCATGCTTTGTGAGTTTCAAAACTATTTAGGCTGCACTAATTATTTTTGATTGAAACTCACTAAATAATTACTGTTGAAAAGATGACTTAAGCAAACAACAGACAAGTTGCTCCATTTGTTTCAGAAAAACAATGACTAATTATGTGTGTTATTTTGTTTATCTCGTAAAAACAAGAAAAGATGTAATCATGGCTTCTTTCAGGTGAACAGTGAAGTCCCCATTAAGTTTAGTGTATCAGATTTCACTATAAAATCAAAAACTACACAATGGCTGAAAAAGAAATCTTTCTGGAAGAAAACAGGTCATTTAAAAAAATACAGGCAACTTCCTAACCAATTAAAAAAAAAAAAGAAATCTGTTCTCCTATGTAACACCTATGATGACTGCAATTGAAAGACATGAGAATTTGATATTTACTTCATTATTTACATTGCATTTCATATACTTGTTAAGTCTACCAAGTGGTTTATAATGAACCTCCTGGTTGTGTGGGACTTTATAGAGCAAGAGCAAAGAAATAAAATGTTACGTTTCCTTTTTATTTAATAAAACCAATTTCAATTTCATCTTAAGAGTCACTTTAGGCAGAACAGGGAGCTGCAAACCCCAATAAGCAACATCTCTTGTAAGATGTAAAATGGTTGTTGTTAAAATCTATCCATGCTACAGATATGTGGAGCTAGTAAGAGCATTAAATAGAAGTATCCTTTTTCTTGCCCCTAAAATTCTCTTCCTTTTCAACTGTCACTAGTTCCCTCCACCCTTCCAAAAGCCCTTACCATGTCGTAACAAACAGACTGAAGAAGAATCATGACCCTTGCATGGTGTCCACCACAACATTTCCCACAGGGTTAGTGTTACTTTTCAGTGCTCCATCCAGGACACCAAAAATCATCAGCCCAAACCCAGCTGGAAAATGGAGTTCCAATAAGATCAAACTGAGTGTAATAGCCCTCTACTCCTTCTTCACAGCCTCCTAGAATGCTCAAGAATAGAGCTTATGACAAACTGCCAGACACTTCAGGATGCCTGCAGCACCTGAACAGCTGATTTGTGTACCATGAAGCAGCATCAGGAGGAGTAAGATTTTGTATTCTGCAGGCTTTCTCTAGTGAAAGGCTCAAGTAGAACATTAGCTGTTCATGGACTGAAATCCTTAACCTCAAAACAGCTTCTCATGGCTTTTGAAAGGAGAAGGTTGGTTGTGGGCTTCTATGCCCATTTACTGACCTCACACAAGCATTGGGTTCAGAGGTAAATAAAAACATCCCCAAAGAAACTGAAGCTGCCTTCACTTCTCTGGTAAATCAAAGATCTGTTGCTGCCCACAGGACTAAAGAAGATGTCCACGTGGTAGGCATTCAAAGGCTTTGATTCACAAGCAGGGACAGGGCAGCTTGGGATCACTGATTTAAAACACAACATCACACAAAATAGTTCAGCATCTGATCCAAAACAGCTCAGGCAGCAGGGGGAAAAGAAGGATCTAGAGGCAGTAAGCAGGTCTGTCACCCTACACTATGCCATCTCCAAGGTCAGATACCATCCACATCATCTCAAAAAGCTCCACTCATTCACAACCCTCCAGGACAGCGAATCTTTATGTGGTCTGGACTCACCCTAGGAAGCTCAGCACTTTTATTCACAGGATTCCAGTCTTGAAACCTCTATTTGGACTCTAGCCAAATGTGACCCTGGTTAAGCATAGACCTGAGTGCCAAACACACCTAAAGAATAGGCCCAATAATGCCATTGCCAGGCAACAAGTCACAGCTAAGCAGAAACAACAAATGGGAGGATGGAAGAATCATGGTCAATGAGGAGGGGCAAAAAAAAGCTCAATCAAAAATGTGAGCAAAATTTAAGGAGCAAAAATCTCCACATCAGAGTCAGAACTGGGTTCAATGCTCTAGAAGCAAAAATACCATTGTATGAACATTGAAGTCAAAATAGCTGAATATATAAAAAAATTTACACACATGCTTCATTACACTGCTTTGAATACCAAGGCATTTTAACAGGTGTTCAGGTATTTCTGCTTTATACATTGGCTTAACATTACTGTGCTGTAATGTGCTCAAAGTACTTTCCAAGAGTTCAGTCCAACAAGCCAAGTCCTATGTGTGAACGATTTGTCCCTGTAACCTACGAAATGTGCATTTCCAATCCAGAATCCAGCTGTGCTCATTTAACCTTGACTCATATGCACAGGGAGTGTTCCCATCCTAAACAGCTAGGGAAATTTAGAGGCTAGAGTTCTAAAAAACCACTGTTTTCATGATGTACTAGAGATCAGAGAAAATCCTTAGTTCCTCCAGTTAAGTAATTCAGTACAGCATCTTGGTTCCCTGGACTAGGAAGTGTTTAGTTGTTCTGCAGCACTTCTTATTAGATATGCAATCTACTCTAGCTCTGATTATCTTGTGTAGCATAAACTCTTTGGCATAGAAACAGCACTAATTAATATTTATATGGCTCTAGGGAAATGCATACTGTTATACTGTTTATAATAAAGCTTGATGTTAGTTTTGTTATACAGAATCAGAATATAGTCTAGGAGAGTAAAGAGACTCACATTCTGCCATGAGTGAATGGGGGCTAAGTTTTGAAATCAAGGAGACGCCACTGAAAGCACTTTGGTTTTAAATCTCTCCAATTTGTATCAAGGATTATAAATGGAAATGTTTCAGCTTGTCAACAACTTCTATTCAATCACACAGGGAAAAAAGTGTTCCTGCAACACTCAAAATCTGAACCCAAACCAGCGCTTTTTCTCTAAAAAGCAAAATTTTGAACTACTCCTGGACAGAGGTGAAAGTTGACACCAACACTGGAAGCACAAGCAAGATGAATGCAGCTCAACACAAAACACTGTGTTCTGCACCATGTGAAAGGTCTTTGAACTAAGAATATATTCTAACATCAATCCCAGGATGACAAAAATAAAAAGCATCTCTACACCAAGTCTCTGATCTGAGCACGGCTACCACCTCCTAATAGAAGTAGAGAAAGCGAAGAAGAAAAGGTGTGGACAGAATCACTGCAGTTAGCTGAACATCTATCCAAGCCCTCGTACTGGCCCACAGCAAGTGAGATTCTTCAAATACCAGATATTGTGTCTATAATTTCTTACAGTTTTTTCTGACAGTGAGCTGGGCTTAGATGTGCTAGACAAAATTCCACCCTATTACTCACAACTAAGGCTTGTTACTAAGCATTGCAGGGAAAATGAAGAAATAAAAAAGGAAAAAAGAAGAAAGAAAGCTAAAAAAAAAAAGACAAGCTACCTTGTTCAGTCTCATATATCAACTGGGGAAACCACATAATAATCATAGAAGAATCCTAGAGGTGACCATGACTGTCTTTAACATAAATGAACCCCACACTAGTCACATCTGTCCCCAGTAAGTCCATCTATTCTGTTGCTCATAGAGAAATATGACTGCCAGAAGAATCAGTGCGTTTCCATGATTTTGACAGCCACCATCAAAATCCTTTCTTCAGCCCAGACTATGAACTTGTTTTGACAACAGTGCCAATCCTCCCTCCCAGTTCATACGTACCTGATCACAACCTGCATTCACCAGTTCCTGGAGCATCTGCCTGTTGACTTCCACAGCTGCTGTGGTGCTTGACTCATTAGCAAAAGGCAGCAGAGAATATCTGATTTCTCGCAAAGCTTTCTGATACGGTCCAAACTTGGGCGTTTGTCTCATCTGCTGCTGCCTTGCAGCATCCTTCCCCATTAAAATCTTAGGGTCCAGAGAAGTTTCACTGCCTGCTCCAATTGGCAGTCCCTGACCTGAAGATTTGGATGGCTGCTTTAAACCTTCTCGAATTTCTTGCAACCTTTGTCTGCCGTTTCCAGAATACGTCGTAGCAGGAAAAGTCTTTGGCCTCATTGTTGATCCAGTTTTCTCTGAGCATAAATACAGCTTTATTTTTGTTTCTTTTAAATTATTTCAAAGAAGTGTCACTTGATAGTATCAATTTCTTGTAAACATAATCCTTCACAGAGAAGAAAAGGCAAAATTCTCAAGAGATTTCTGCCAATGTTTTACTTCAGCTCAAAATCTTCACATTTCCTAAGGAAAATGATAATCTGTGGAATCATCATTTTGCAGACTGACAGTGACTGAAACAAAAAAGACCAGAAAGTACGTTAAATTAAGTAGATATTGTAATTGCCTCTGAAGGGACAGCATGACAATTAATCAAGTGAAAATGAATCAGTTGAACCTCTTAAGCTGTCACAGTTGGATACCCTTTAATGATTTTCATTTTATCTGTTTTCACCAGGATTCTAGAACATTTTCTCAACATAACCAATAAATAACTCATTTTTCTTGTAAGTCTAATCTTCAAAATAAATTAAAATAAAACTCCTAAAGAAAAGGTTAAAAAATAATTTAAGAATTGTACAGTATCTAACTATGGCAAGTTTCCTATCCAATTGCATAACCAAATTCTGGACAAGCCTATCCTATTTCATAAATAGGGAAGAGTACGCTTATGAAATGTTTTTTCCCCACTTAAGATTTTGTTTGTTTTACACTAGCTGAGCACAGTTTCAGAAGTTTATGAAAAAGATTTATAATGGAAATATTGATGACTCTAACCATAGCAACTTCTAGTATTTCAATAACAAAGTGAGTAACAGAAAGACAAGATATTTTGCCTTTCCACGTGAATAACTTAGCAAAGTCCGAAGGTAACAGTCCTCACAGGACTCAAGGAAGAGGGGAGGAAAAAAAAGAAGAGAGGAAAGGGTATATTGATATTTCATTAGCTGTGCCTTATAGGGAAGAAAGGGAAAAGATGGGTAAATGGAGCTACACAGTAAGAGCAGAAGATGAAGAACCAGATCATACAGCATCCCAACACAGAAAAAGACTTTCAGACAGCTTTATGTTCTCTGCTGCATGTCAGCTCTTCTGATATACAGCAGAGAACACCTATGCAGCACAGCTGAGCAACTGTAAAACTTGTGATCTCCGTGCAGCAGAGGTTACAACAAGAATCCTACCTTAACTAAATCTTTATGCATCACCACAATACAATAATGAAAAAATGGTGCGTTTGGGACAGGATTAAAAGACAGCCTCATCAGAAATGCAACCTTGCTACTGATGCTGGTTATGCAAGTTGGCTTCTTCTGCTGCCATTTGCACTGGCAAAGTGACTCCTGAATGGTGCTCCAGCCACCTTGCTGGTAAGGGAAGAATTCCATTCAGTTGTTTCCAAATTGCAAATACAGAGGATGGTAACACACTGTATGTTTCTCACTGGCATCCAGAAGTCAACTGGATTTTTTTTAAAAGTGCTTCACTTTTGATCATAGGACATTTATCACTGAAAAGGATTTCTCTGGGAAGTACTGTTCTTTATTTTCCCATGCTCATACTAAAACCTCTTTTTGTTGTGATAGCTGTAGCACTTCCCAAAAAACCAACCATTTCCATGCATTTACCATCACTTCTCACTGCCAAGCCCACAGCTTACTGTTGTGAAGCCCAAAAGAACAAGGACATATTCACCTCTGAAGCCCACCACCACTTCCTCATCAGGACAGACTCCACTTCAAGCTTTCCCCTACCAAGATCTCAAATGCAACAGTGCAGTCAGACCCCAGACTCTTCTATCATGGTTCACCAGACTGAAATGCAGGAGCACAGATTAATCACTTGATATTAACCCAAGTCAACATTTTTTGTTAGGATTTAAATGCTCCATTAACTAAAAAACACCTATAATGTGTTCGAGGTCTTGAGCTCCTCCATTCGGTGCTCTCCATGAATACTCTGCAAAGCTAACTCACAGAGAAGTGACAGCAACATTTGCCAATTGTTTTAAGGGAAGTGCTAAAGCTGCTCATCCAGATTTTGATGTTTCCACAAACCAGCTATTGGACAGTAACAGCTCAAGCTTTCAATGTCGCAAGTGAAGACAAAAGCAACTGCAAGATCTCAAAAAGAGTTTTTTTCTACTTGGACACAATATCACAAAAGATGATACACAGGCTTGGTTAAAAGTAAAACACAATAGTATTGCAGCTTTCTTTGGATTACATCATAACTAGCTAGTGCTTAGAAGATACAGAGCAATTAATTGGTTGATAATTTTCTTTCTTTTCCTGACAGCAGCAGGCACCATATGGCTTGGTTTAGGCATCTGGGTTGTTCTTCCTTTTCAGTCCCTGTGCCAATCCTCAGGCCTGGGACACACCGGGAAAGCTTGCAAGCCCCCCACCTCTTTGCAGCAAAAGACTGCTTTCCCACTTACACACATGCTTCACATAAAGAACTTCTGTGACCTTTAGCCTCAGCCCGAGTCTAATAATGCTGGGTCAAGCCAGCTGGCAACTTCCTCAGCTTACATTTACAATACTGCTTAAACCAGAAAGAAATGTTGCTTGTTCAGACAGTATGGATGACAGCAGCAACAGCAGTAAGTATTGGAGCTAACTGCAAACCTGTTTCATATTTTACAGGGGTTTTTTTTAAACTAAATATGTAAGATAAGCAAAAAAAAAAAAAAATTGAACATTAAATATTACAGATGATTTACAAGGAAAGACAAGCTGCTGGCTTTTTTTATATCTTCCTGATTTGCATTTTTCAGAAAAAAAACCCCATAAAATGGTTGTATGCTTTAAAAAGTATGTAGTGTATCTCATTCTGTCTAAGCATTTCTAACTGTACATCTGGATTTGGATAATTTCAAATCCTTCTAATCTGCACCCTGCCTGCAGCATGCATGTAACAACAGCCTTCCTGCCATCAGAAGAAATTATTTTTGAGTTGTTAGCCATTCTGACTAAACAGTCCTAAGGTCTTTTCCAAAACGTTACATCTTCCATACTAATTAGAAGCTTGCCCATTATCCTGAAGGATAATGGACACTTCAAGCAGGTGCAGCATTACTTTAATTACATCAAGTTAAACAATTTTTGAGGAACTGATTGTTTTGTTTCATTTGAGAAATACCAATAGCTGCTCTGTCAGCAACCAAACAATTGATCAATGACACACTGAAATTATATGTTGATGTCTGTTTTCCCAGTAGCACTATCTATTCACTCTCCTGTTTCTTCATTCACCAACAGGCTGCATGTGCTAGTGGCTCTGTGGAGCTGGGACACAGGCATGAAACTAAAGCTCACCCAAGCTGTTGAGCTGTTTCCCTGTAACTGTGCAGGCACTGGAGTGAGCTGAACTTGAAATCACTGCAGTGTAGGAAGGAGTAAAGTTTTAAGAAACTGCTACAACTTCCTTCCCTCTCTCAATTTACAGGTATCACTTTGGGGGCTTTTTTATAACACCAATTCAAAGAGGCAGGGACTGTTCAGCTCGTATTGGAGGTGTACAATGCAGGGAAAGGATTTTCATTTTCATTATTATACAAACCGTGCTTCTCTTTATAAGTGGGCACATTGTGGAAGTGAAGAAAAATAGAAAGGAGATTTTTCCTAAAACGATTCCACCTCTCCTGCTAACAGGACTGTCCAAAAGTGACTCTGTGCCCGTGTCCCACTGCCAGCACCAAGCACTGGCCCAACGCAGGGCTGTGGGAAACAGCTCACCTTCCTTCAGCAGCCCGGCAGCGACCGACCGCAAAGCCCGGACACTCCAAACGAGCCCTTTTTGCGTCATTTGGGCGAGTGCCTTTCCCGAGGAAAGGGGTATTTCAACACGCACACCGCTCACGGCAGCGGAGAGGGTGGCGAGCTGCCCCTGGGTTTTGGCAGTGACCTTCAGCTGACTGGGAGCAGCGGGCCCCCGCCGCAGCCAGACGGGACCCCGCGGGCCCTGCATGCCCCCGGCCGGCTCCCCGGGGCCCTCGCTGCCTGCGACACCCAACCCGCAGGGTCTGCCCCGGCGGGTGGCCTCCCACCCCCGTGCCGCCGGGAGCCCCTTCTCCCGCCACTCCTTTCGTGGGCAGAAAGCTCCCAAAATAAACTCCGGCCATTTATTAGCAGCTCCGGCCAGCTGGGGCAGAGGCCTCGGACAGGCGGACCCCCACCCCGCTCCGCCGGAGCTGTGCTGCGCTGTCACACGAGTGTCCGGAAAATGTCGGAGGGCGCGGGCAGGGCGCCCAGGCGGCCCCCACCAGGGGACTCACACACGGGACGCTCGCTCCCGCTTCGAGAACCGTACCAGCTCCGCTCGCCCGCACCCCCCGCTTCCCCACAGGACTTTCCCTTCCGCGCAGAGCAGTTTTGGGGGATGGGGAGCTGAGGGGGAGCCCGCGCCCCCCGCACCCGCTCCGCTCACCTCCCCGGGCGCCCGGCGCCGCCGCTCGCCCTCCGGGGGTCGGCACGGCGCGGCTCAGCAGCGGCGGCGGCCGCGGCGGCGCGGGCCGCTCTCCATCTTCCCCCTTGGCCGTCCCGGGCGCCGAGTGCGGGGCGCAGTCGGGACATTCGCTACATTGTTGGCATTCCATTCGCGCCACGTGACCCCGCGGCGCCCGCGTCATTCCACTCCCCTCCCGGCGCATTCCAGCGGGGGGAGGGGCTTCCAGGGCGGGAAGGGCCGGGAAGGGCTGGCGCGCCCTCATGGACCGAGGTGGCGGCGGCCGCCTGCCCTCCGGCCGCCGGCCCTCTCGGGGCGGCCGTCCGTGGGTTTACAGGCAGTAAGAAGTGACACTTTTTCCCCTCACAAAACCCACTCCGCGTCACAGCAACTCCTCGCTGGGTCCTGGTGGGAGAGGGGTGGCACTGCCTCCACTTGTTGAGGCAAAATGGGCCGGGGTAGAATCATGGAATAGCTTGGGTAGGAAGGGACCTTAAAAGGCCATCTAGTTTCAACCCCCTGCCCATGGAGGGCACCTTCCACTAAACCACGTTGCTTAGAGCCCCATCCATCCTGGCCTCGGACACTTCCAGGGATGAGGCATCCACAGCTTCTGTGGGAAGGATAGGTGGCTTGGAAGTGCTCTTTGCACTGACCCTACGCTCCAAACTCATTTAGATTGAAAGGTCTGTGCTGATAACCATTATTCCTATCGGTTTTCATTCCATGCTGGACTAACCAGGCACACAAAGTGGCAGCATTACCAATGCCAACTTGGGGTTTTTCTTTAAGCTTCTGGATTGCTTCGGGGCTTTTTTGTTTGGTTGGTTTTTTTAGGTTTGTTTGTTTGTTTGTTTGTTTTGTTTTGGGTTTTTTTTTGAGGGGGAGTTACTTGGTTTTTATGTTGTTTCATAATGGTGAGGAGATGAGGGAGCTATGAGGTATCAGAGAGCAGACAGGGGAATTCACATCTGGAACAAAAATGCAGAACCAAGCTGCAAAGAATATTTGGATGCAAAGTTCATATTTGACCTTATTACAGATGGCGGTACCTGGAACCAGATTCCTAGACTCACTAAGACTGGAAAAGATCTCTGAGATCATCGAGTCCAACCATTAACCCAGCACTGATGTGTTCACTAAATCACATCCCCACATGCCACATCCATGTACCTTTTGAACACTTCCAGGAGTAGTGACCTCACCACTTCTCTGGACAGCCTGTTCCAATGCCCAACCACACTTTCAGAGAAGATCTTTTCCCTAAGATGCAATCTAAGCCTCCCCTGGCACTACTTGAGGGCATTTCCTCTTGTCCTGCTCCTTGTTACCTGGGAGAAGAGACAGACCCCTCATTGAACCTCCTTTCATGTAGTTTTAGAGAGTGATAATGTCCAACTATGAACCTGTTTTTCATGAAAGCAGAAATAATACCATTTTAGAGATCTCTCTGGTTTTTAATAAAGACAATTGACAATGAGAAATAATCCCCACACTCCCAAGTACAGTCATATTCTGATCTGGGAGGCTGGCTCTGACCCCTCAGCATGACAGTTATGCATGCTAGTCATAACCAGGGGGTATTCATACAGAGTAAAAACCATAAGAAAGTAAACTTTTTTATATATAGGCATATATCTTTAGATTATTAACATGGAAGAAGCCTACAGTCCTGAAATTCTTCAAAATTCTTAAAATCCCGTTGCACAGCTGAGAAGTGCTCATTGTAGGGCTGCTCTGTTTGGCAGGGAAAATGTCAGCCTTGCAAACTGTTAAGACTTGTTTAATCACGCGACGAGCCCCAGTGTCTTCCACTGGACTGCAAGCACATATTAAGAGAAGTCTGTGCATAACTGTCTTTCTAAGATGGGAGCTTTATTTACAGCCTTTTCCAAGCCAGGGAGACTATTTCTGTAAGTAATATACTCATGGGCAGTCCGATCTCAGGGTATTTCTCTGAGCTTGTTTATTGTAATTTTTTTTTCAATGTCTTCCATGTGAAACTGTCAACAGGGCCTATACATGAATAATGCTTTAAAAAAATAGTGCTTATAAAAGTGCTGGTTTGGGAGGAGAATAGAGTGCTGCATTTCATGAGAAAAAAGCAGCCTGGTGCACAGAAATTGTTTAGCATCTCATCTGAAGGCAGTCAGTTACTGTATGTAAATTGCTGTCAAAATTTCAAAAGTGTCATTGACTGGAATATATTGTAGGGCAGGGGCAGGGGGGAAAGAGGAAGCCTCTCACTCTGGAAAGCTAAAGATAAGGAAATCCATTACGTTCAGACCAGATTCCAGTGTTGGCAGAATATTGCAGGAAAATGTGGGTCATTTTGCAATCTTCAAATACCTGCAAAACTGAAGTAAATTTAAAATTATATGACAGATGCAGCATGGCTTCATTTTCTGAATTACTGCTGTGCTTATCCGATGAAGCATAGCAACACGATTGCCCAAACCAGACATTGCTCAATGGCTTGAGACCTTTTCCCAACAAAGTTCAGGCTCGTTTAAAGGAACAGCATCAAGATAAAAATTGCTTACTCTGTGCTATAATACTCTTTTGTAAGATTTGCTTGTTAACCGCTTTCTTAAATCTAAGTAAAACAGGTCTTTTAATTTACTTTTCTCCTTTGGAATTGTTTGTTTTCCTATTGCATTCTGATCCATCTGGGAATGAGACTTAGCTGCACTACTTTGCTTCCTGGTTCCAGCCAGCTGTGCTTTCTGAATTTCATGCATTTGCACAGAGTTCCTGGGAGAGAATTCCCACCTGAGAGCAGCAAGCACGGGTGAGATGGGTTGCATTCATCCTCTAGAAGGTGCCCATATTCAGCTGGTGCACCACAGATGTAGATACTCTGTAGACTGTTTCTGCTTTTACCCTTTTAGAAACCCAAACTAATGGAAATCACGTTTCTCAGAAATTTGAGGGAAATTGAAGTCAGCTAGGTTGATACAACTTGGTTAAAACTATGATTTGATCTTTGTAAGGTTTTTGGAGATCACCGTGAAAGTAATCTCTATGGAAATTACTGTCAAGTCTTTCTTCCCAGCTATCTTCTCCCCAGTAAGGCACCTCCAGAAGGAAAGATGCTCAGTAAAAAGAACAATACAATCTGGGCTGTGTGAGCAGCAAGTCTGTTCCCAGACTAGGCTATGAGATAATAATCGACCATGAGTAAGGGTCATTGTGTTTATTCATGGCTCTGCTTCAGTGAATGATGCTGTTGGGTCTGTGGTGATTACAGCACTCACCTGCTGACTTGCCTGAGCAGCTGTCTTGCCGTGTGGGCAAGTGGGAAGGACCACAGATCCACTATTTCACATTCCTTCTCCTTCCACCCACCTGCAACAACGAGGGAGGTGGGAGCTCTATGCAGCTCCATCCTGACATTGATGCTGTGTGTTGCCTCATCCCCTCCTTATACTCGTTTCACTGTTTGCTGGGCCACAGTGTCTCTTTCTAAACTATTGTATTTGGAACCAATTACCAAATCATGGTGCTAAAAATACTCCTAACAACCAAGTAATTAGGATGTGGGTGGATGAACTTTTTCTATACACAGCCTGAATCGCCAAAAAAAGCTTGAACCCGTTCAGAAAACTTGATAATATTCCTAAAGCAGGAATATTATCAACAATGCCTAGTTCTCTGCTAGTTTTTTTTCAAAAAGAGGGACACACACATGTGAAATAGTAGTGAACATGTGAACACATGTATGTATGAGCATATATACACAAGGAATTTGCTGACAATGACATCCTGTTTAGAATAACAGAACAAACCAGTGTGACGTAACATGAATCGTGTGCAAGGAAAAAAGACTTTACAATGTCACTGAAATTTTCATGTTTCAACACATTGATGATTTTCTTTGCAGAGTGATACTGGGGAATCATTATTCTCAAATCACCAACACAAAACCAGTTTGAAACAGCAGCTCTGGGTTCTCCAGCACAGTACAGACAATACAACCTATATATGTGAACATAATATACATGTTTAACCCTGATGCAAAATTGCATTTCTGGTGGTCAAAATTAGGCTCAGTGCTTCAATAATTGAGTAGGTGAAAAAAATAAATTAAAACTAAATTCTAGGTATGGTTTAGGTATTTTTTTTTTTTTCCCTTAAGAGTATGCCTACAGGATGTATCACAGCACTCTTTTGGAACAAATGTGAGACCTGATACTTCAGAAATTCATTTTATTTCAGCACAAAGTAGTGAAATAGGACAAATCTAACTGGGAAACTGTCTCATCTTGCACAAAGACTGGTTAACTGGGTAAGGCATTCTGGATGCTCAGACTGCCTTTACAGCGTTCACAGGTTCAAAAGGTTCAAAACTGAATTTCACAAGGACTCACGTTCCTATGTACTCTGCTCCCAGCCCCAGACTTTGTATCAATTATTGACTGCAGCTGGAGCCCAGCAGAGCCCAAGAGGACTGTAGGAATGTCGGGACTTTGTGTGGAATTTCACCCGTGTGAGCCAGTTGTGCTCTCCATTTGGAACTGAATTGCCGAGCCAGTTGCGCCCTCCATTTGGAAGTGAATTGCTGAAGTGTTCAAGTCCCTGCAATCAACTTGATGGCATCACTTTGTTCAGATGCAGTGCAGATGGCTTTTGAACAACACTGCCACCCAATCTAGAAATTTTAGAAGTTTTTAGGCTGTGTCCTTCTGATCCTGGAGAAAAAGAGAAGGGTCATGCAGGACATGTGAAGCCCTGGTAACAGGTCTGGGCAACAAGCAACCATCAGTCTAGCCCTGCAATTATCTTTTCATCGAAGGCCTGGCACAGCAGCATCTCCCAGCATTACAATACCCCCACCACAGCTTTGTCCTTCCTGCCACATGCTCTGAATGATTCACTCTCCGGACAGAAGGAAAAGGTGTGGGAGGAACACATGCGTATTCAAAGCCCTTGGCTTGCTGCAGAAAATGAGGGACTGGTGAGAAGGGTAGTTTCCCAAAATGCCTGTGTGGGGGGGAAAAAAAAGAAGAAATCGTGAGGAGCCCCTATTCTGAGGGAAAAAATGAGGCACTTTTGAATTCCCAGAGCAGCTGGTATGGAGGTAAGGATTTGGGACTAGGATACTCCTAACAGAGCACAGCATGCAAAAGCAGCACCAGAGTACAGGGGGAGGAATGAGCCTGTGGAATGCCCCATGCCCCGTGCACACACACAGACACACACCCACCAATGAAAGGGCATTTTGTAACCGTAAGGGACTATCCAAAGCTTCAGAAGGTTGAGACACCACTGAAATGTTTCATGTTGATCTGGATGACGGGGTGGTAGCCAGGTGTATAGAGCCAAAGAGCAGCCAATAGATCAGCTTTTTTCCACTCCTTGTCCCTTTTGGGACTGACAGCAAGCTGTTTCACTTCTCCACCTGAACTTCCCTGCCTGTAAGGAGAGAGGGGTAGTTCCCATGTTTTGGAAAGGCTAAGAAATCTCTGGATAAATAGCTCTTTCTGTGACTGATCATTATGTTAAATTGATGTATCAAAGCCCAGCATCAGAATTCAGCATTAATGTAAAGGAAAGCTGTGTTCATTTCTCTGATCATTTACTGTATCTGTTTAGAAGGCCTGATATTAAAGTCCTGCGCAGCTCTATCCATGAGTAACTCATACACAGGGAAAGATCCAAGTCTTGTTTAAAGATCTGATCCCATTAGATAAGACCCTGGAATTAGATAGAGATTACTCATGTGACAGACTGCAATTTACTCATATGAAGCCAAAAATAGCATTTAACAAAACTTTACTGAAAATGGGTATTTTCAGTTACTTGCTTGCAATTAATGCCTGATCACTAAAGCTAAATGTCACATTCCCCAAAAGCACCTTCTAGGAAGGCACCTTCTTGACACTTCACCAGAGAAATCTGATGGATAATTGTCAAGAAGGAGACAAAATGTAGTAGTCACAGCAGGGAATGCACACAGCTCACATCCTCAGGGTTAGTTAGGAACCCCGTGTCCATTTGCTTACAAACCAGACTGAGTCACAGCATTTTACCACAATTACTTCTAACCCTTCCCAGAGCAAAAAACCAAAACCATCTCAGCAAGCCTTAAGGTCTGCAATTCTTAGAAACTTATTAAGATCCTTCTTGTCCTAAGGAAGGACAAATAGGTACGGCTAGAGAGAATAAATATGTTAACAAGGGAGTTCAGCAGTGAGGGCTGGCAGTCCAGTGCCCTTGGAAGATAACACTAGATAGGTTATAACCATCTCACCTTACAAACATAGAAATGGTTCTCTCAGCTAAAGACTTGAATGGAGTCACAAGTCAGCACATTTAATAGGCTGCCTTATCAAAAGCCTTGCAAGGAAAAGTGGTACTTCAGAAAAGGACAAGGAAGTGCCAGATTAGATATCAACTGAACATACTTTGGGTTCCCAGCATAATGTGTGGTTTGGAATACATGTGGGTCTCAGAGGAAACCATTCCTCTTCTGAGATGTTGCTGGATCTGACAGAGTCAGAGGAAAAGGAGGAAAATATAACTGGAAGATTATAAAAAAAAATAGTGACCATGGTAATGAGCCTTGGATCAGATCTTTGAACAAGACTTGGATCTTTCCCTGTAAGCCTCGTTATTATGACTAAGTCAGCTCTAAAGGGAAAAAAAAATAACAGCAGTGAATTTCAACTGATTAAATGCTGAGAGAAACTGGACATGGATCAGGGTAAAGGAAGGAATGGAATAGAAAAAGCAGCAGTGGCATATGTTAAGAAGCACTATTAATGTGCATTCAAAGACAATTAAAATAATAGTACAGATGGGTAAGGAAGTACATGGATAAGAAAGACACACTACAGAAGAAGAGAATTAGACAGATTGCAGACTGATATCAGTAATGCACAAGGAAAAAGGAGTGAGTCGATATAAAACATGGAAGTCGAACTGTAAGAGATTGAACTAAGTGCACTCAAATACTCCAGAAACACTGAATAAGAATTCTGTGGAAACAGAGGTAGAGGTAGATGTCAGCTATAGAAGTAGAAAAAAACTAATTTCTACCTTTATGTTTAAAAAGTCTGCTTTTGCATCAAAGAGTGAGAGAAGTAGGTGATAGAAGTTACCATAAATTTTAAAAAAAACCAGAAATAAGACCAAGCTGATGCAAGGCAATCACATGTGTGGAGCAGCTACTTAACGAGAACATTTCAGAGAGGCATAGGGAAAATATCAGTTAATCTTGCTATATGGGATGGTGCACCAGAAGGCTGCAATTGCTACAAAAAACCCCAAACCTGTAATAAGCGACCACCTCTTCAGAGCAGAGATTACATCTCTGCAGATAAGATGGACAGAGGAGTTGAAGAGAGAAGCTAGGCTAGGCTGCATGAACATTCACAAGGAACATAACAATTCAGTGGCAAAGCCAGGACCAGAATCTTCATCTCCCAAACAACTATGATCATACTAAAAAAGAAACAAAATTACAAAAGGATGCAAAATACAAAAAGTCAGAGGTGATGTCCAATTTCCCAGTTCCAGACTATTGCCCAGATACAAAGCTCTAAGGCAAACCTGTAAGGCTTAGGTCTTGCCCTAGTTACTCTGCAGAAATTCAGATCCTCGCTGCTTAGCGTCTCTTTGAAACAGTAATTTTCCAGTGGTACTGTAAGCCTGTTGCTTCATCTCATTTTCCTAAGTAAACTGGCTTTTCACAGTGACTGTGCCAATGGAGCTGGCCTTCCTGCATACATGGCATACCTACCACATCTGCATGACAGCGTGCAGCTGCCCAGGAGTTGCCGCTGGCTCACGGCATCTCCTGGGCTTGCAGAGCTCTCCTGTTCAAGGTCTGCCCTCAGCAGGGCAGGCTCTCAGAGCTGCTGCTGGGCCCAGCACTGAGCCACCACATTTCTTGTGCTGTAAGAGAGGGCTTGAGAGCTGAGCAGTTGTGTGGTGGAGTTGTGAGGGGCAGGGCTCCTGTGGAAGCCTCCACTGTTTGGATTGCCTGCAGGAAGGAAGTGGGATAACATACAACTAGGCAAGGCATCTCAAAGCAGCATAAGAAGCTCCAGTCAACAAACCTTGCATATTTTATTGGAGGAGAAATAATGGTACTAAGTAGAGGGAAAACTACAGTCACACCTCTGTGTACTCTGGGAGTTAAAATCCTGTGCGCTTTGCACTTGTTTGCACAGCTTTATCAGCAAAAAAGGATACCAGAAAACTGAGAGGAGTATTTGCTATTGTCTGTGAGGTGAGTGACTTGCACAAATAAAATAACTTGGCCTGACCCATTGGTATAATCACAAGCAGGATGGAAAGATGGGGATTAAGTATCACATAGCCTTGGCAATAGAAACATGAAATTGCACGTTGGGACTTGTCATCCATATGTGCCATACATCTATCTAAAAGAGAAAGTTTTATTGAAATTGGGTTCAGGATTAGAGTCCCTAAAAAATTTTTGGGGAAAATTCTGAGCAGACCCCTGTGTAGGTCTATTGGGTTTGCTTGGCAAGGCTTTGGTAGTAGGGGACTACAGGGGTGGCTTCTCTGAGAAGCTTCCAGAAGCTGCCCCCATGTCCGACACAGCCGATGCCAGCCGACTCCAAGACGGACCCGCCCACTGCTGGCTAAGGCTGAGCCCATCAAGGCTACCAGTAATGCCTCTGAGGTAAGAGACTTAAAAGAGGGTGGAAAAAAGCTGCACACAGCAGCCAGAAAGAGTGAGAAAACATGAGAGCAATAACACTGCAGGCGCGCAGTTCAGTGGCAGAGAGACAGGAGGTGCTCCAGGCACTGGAGCTGACATTCCCCTGCAGCCTTTGGTGCAGACCTTGGGGAGCCAGCTGTGCCCCTGGAAATTCCGAGAGGAGCAGAGATCCACCTGCAGCCATGGAAGAGCCCAGACAAGAACAGGGCAAATGCATGAAGGAGGTCCCATGTGACCCCATGGGAAGCCCATGCCTGGAGCAGGCTCCTGGCAGGACTGGTGAATCTGTGGAGAGAGGAGCCCATGCTGGAGTAGGTTTGCCGACAGGACTTGTGACACCGTGGGGGACCAAAGCTGGAGAACTCAGTGCTAAGAACTGGAGCCTGTGGGAAGGACTGACGTTGAAGAAGTTCATGAAGAAGTGTCTCCTGTGGGAGGGACCCCACATTGGAGTAGAGGAGCAGTGTGACAAGCCTCCTCCTGAGGAGGAAGAAGCAGCAGAGACACATGTGATGAACTGACTGCAGCCCCCATTCCCTGCCCCCCTGCACCACTGTGGGGGAGGAGGTAGAGAATTCAGGAGTGAGTTTAGGAAGGGAGGGGTAGGAGAAAGGTATTTTAAGAATTAGTTTTTATTTTTTATTATACTACTCTGATTTGATTGATAATAAACTAATTTTCCCCAAGTTGAGTCTGTTTTGCTCAAGACTGTAATTGGTGAGTTTCTTGTCTCCCTGTCATTAACTCAACCCATGAGCTTTTTGTTTTATTTTCTTTTCCCTGTCCAGCTGAGAATGGCAGCAATAAAAGCAGCTTTGGTGGGCACTAGGCATCCAGTCAGGGTCAATCCACCACAGTAGGAGACTGAAAAATCCTTGGCTCTCCATCATGCTTTACTAGAGTATCATCACAGAATAATATACATGAAAACAGCGTAGAAACGGAAAGAGTTTCCCCTCCAAAAATGCTTCACCACGTGTTCCTGTTTGATGACTATCATTATCACCGCGTGTCTCCTAGTCTTCCACACAGTCTTTCAGCCCACATCTATTCTGAATTAACTTCCCACACCAGCCATTGCTTTTAGCTCACTTCAGGAATGCAAAGTTCCATGTCTAAAAAGAATCACCGCAGTCCTAAACATGCTTTCAACTTTCTAGCTACTTTCTTTCAGTCTCTGCTCTACCTTACATTTACATACTCTGCTAGAGCTCATAAAAACTCCAGGATTAAAGAAGAAAGGTTCTGAATGTTAGGGGGTAGTAAACTGTAGGTTGGATAATATGTGATTTGCAAATAATTAAAATACAGATTTTGGTTATAATGAATCTGTAACTTAAATGAGTATAGTTTTCTTTAAGTTTTGGAATGTGATAAACACATGGATAGGAATATTACTATACTGTAAATCAAAGTGAATAGAAACACAGAAATCACAACCAATTGTTTTAAAGCAGCATCTTATGACAGCATGCAAAACAACTCAAGTGGTCCTTGCTTTTCTATCCCCGTGATTACAAATCATAGAATCCACAGGTTTGGGTTGCAACGGACCTTAAAGATCATCTAGTTCCAACCCCCTGCTATTGAGACAGGAACACCTTCCACTAGACCACATTGCTCCAAGCCTCATCCAACCTGGCCTGTAATACTTCCAGGGATGGAGCATCCACAGCTTCTCTGAGTGACATGTGGCAGTGCCTCACCACTCTCACTGTGAAGAATTTCTTCCTTATGTCTAATCTAAACTTGCCCTCTGTCCATTTAAAACTACTCTGCATTGTCCTGTCACTACATGCCTTCATAAAAAGTCTCTCCAGCTCTCATGCAGCCCCCTTCAGGTACTGGAAGCGTGCTCTAAGGTCTCTCCAGAGTCTTCTCCAGCTGAACAATCCCAGCTTTCACAAGCTGTCTTCATAGGAGAGGTGCTATAGCACTCTGATCATCTTCTTCGTGATCCTCCAATGGACCCACTCCATTGTTACATTGGGGACCCCAGAGCTGGATGCAGCACTGCAGGTGGGGTCTCACAACAACAGAACAGAGGGGTAGAATCCTGTCTCTCCCTCTGCTGCCCACACTGCTTTGGATGCAGCCCAGGATGCAGTTGGCTTACTGGGATATGAGAGCACACTGCCAAAACACACCCAGGAGCGCTGCTTGTCAACCAGAACCCCTAGATCCTTCTGCTCAGTGCTGCTCTCAATCCATCCTCCATCCAGCCTGTATTTGTGCTTGGGATTGCCCCTGCAGGTGCAGGGCAAGTGCAGGTACACTCGGCCTTTTTGAACTCCATGCGGTTCACATGGGCCCACCTCTCAAGCCTGTTAAGGTTCCTCTGGATAACATCCCTTCCCTCCAGCATGTCAATCGCACTACACAACTTGATGTCACTGGCAAACTTGCTGAGGGTGCACTCTATGCCACATCACTGACAAAGCTGTTAAACAGCACCAGTCACCAATTCCTGAGGAATGCCACTTCTCGTTTGTCTCCCCTAGGACATTAAGCTGTTGACCACAACTCTTTGAATGAGACCATCCAGCCAATTCCCAATTTATTAAGTGATCCACCCATCAAATCCGTGTCTCTCCATTTTTGAAATAAGGATGTCATATGGAACAATGTCAAATGTCTCGCACAAGTTCAGGTGGATTATGTCTGTTGCTCTTCCTTTATTAACTACTATTGTAACCCTGTTGTAGAAGGCCACCAGATTTGTCAGGTATGATTTGCCCTTAGTGAAGCCATGTTAGCTGCCACTAGTCACCTCATTTTCCATGTACCTTAGCATAGATCCCAGGAGGATCTGCTCTGTGATCTTGCTGGGCACAGATATAAGACTGCCATGCCTGTAGTTTCCTGGGTCTTCCTTTTTTCCCTTTTTAAAAGTCTTCTCTGTGCTCTGGCCATTTTTAGCTTCAAATACTGCAATTAATGCACAGTTATTCACTGTGCTCCCTTTAGCCTAACAAGAGCAGTCTAATTGCTCTTCTGTCTATTTTTCACTTCTCAAAGATTCAGATATAAATTCAGGTACTCAAATGCTCCCTGCAATGCCAAGCCCTTGGAGTATATGGAGCAAGAGGGCAGGCTCTGGCTACGACATGAATTTCAATGCACACCAGGTCTGTTTAGCCATTCTCTGTGTACACAGTGATATGGGTGTGCAAATTTGGAGATTACTTTTTAAGCCTTGTGCAATGTTGTGAAATGCAAGCAAAGACTGTGTTTGTATGCAACAAGTGTGTTTTTGGCCACTTGGAATTTCAGTTACTGCTCCTCATGACCATTTGAAACATCAGGCTGGATCCTCATCTTGACAAATGAGGGGAGGTGTGTGCCCAGAGTGGGTGGCACAAAATGTGTAGGTGGAGATTTTTGTCTGGTGGCCCCTGAAACATGGCCCTGCTGATTGTTCCATGTTCCCCCCTGATTGCACCTGATCACTTCTACCTGCACCTTTTTAGAGGGTAAGTGATCTTCCATTCTGTTCATGACTATCCTGTTGTAGATCCCTGTGGCTTTTAAAATTTCTTCTCCTGAAGCTCTTGCTACTATTACATATTAATTCTTGTTTTGGTTTTGTTTGATATAAAAGTATCAGTTGTCTCAAATCTGATTTCTGTAATTCCTCTATTTTTTCTGGATTCGGGGAGGGTTTTTTTAATCTTCTTTCCTTTTCACATTACTGGTCTCTCATGAAAGGCCTAATCTGAAGCATTTCATTTCTGTTTCAGTACTTCTTCTTGAAGTGGTCCTTGCTTTTCTGTCGCCATGACTACAGTTCTTTATGCTCTGGCCATTACCTGCTTTAGCTACTGAAATTCACTGCCAGCCTCTCTTTCAGGTTTTTGTACTCCCTTAAGCCTAACCAAAAATTTGTTAATCTACCTTCTCCTCCACTACACTTGAAGGATCCCATCTCATTTCTTACTTTTGTCACTGCCTCCATGCCTCCTCACTCTTCAAAGATTTTCCTTTGCCCCTGTTCTCTCTCTTGCTTCCTGAGTGCCTTCTGATATTATCCTCCCTCTTGTCTTCTCCCAGCCTCTGTTTCATAGCCTGCCTTTATTTTGGAAATTGAGTGAGCTGAAGTAATGCCAGTTTTACAGGGAGAACTCATGCACAGATTCCTTGACTCCTGAAGGTCACCTGGGAGGTCCATGGCACATTAGGAAAGAAACCACTCAGTCTTTTTGAGTGACATCCAGTCATTCAGCTCAGGAGTTGCCTTCTCCATTTAGACCTGCTGCCCTGGTGAGTCTTCATCTCTGCAGGATCCATTTTTCTCTGGAGACAATTGCCTTGTGTTTTTTCTTGATCATATTCAGAGTTTGACTCTGAATTCTTTGGGAATGACTTTAAAGTTTTTTGCACTTGCAAAGCAAGTTCAAAATGTTTTTGCACTTGCAAAGCAGTTCACCTTTATAGTGCCGCACAAATGTTTTCCCATCCTAATTATAGTAGCCAGTGGCTCAGACATGCTGTACTGTACTTGGGGAGGAAGTGGAGAGAATTCTGTGCATTGCACAGAGGAAATTGACAGACTGTGTTTGCTCGCTAATTGAATGAAACATTTCACTGACTTCAGCTTGAGCAATATAAAACTGTCTTGAATAGCCTAAATGTGCCTCTGTTAAAATTTCAGATAAGATCTCCTGCCAGATCTGTGATGCTGCCGCGGTAACAGTGATGGCCAGGGTAAAGTGTTGGCTCCAAAGCATGGGAACAGAAAGCATGACCCTATCTGTTCCCTCATCTTCTGGAATTTAAGGGACTAATATTCTTAGAAAACTCTTCATCTTTTAAAGGATGAAAAATCTTCCTTGCTTTTCTGGATTTATTGTTGTAACAGGTTCAGAGACCCTTGGTCCTCCTTCCACTGTATTAGCACAGCACTCACTGGAGGAATGGCTTCTCCCATCTTGAGCTGGGAGAGCTCCCATGGGACCACAGTGTGTTAACCCCATGTAGCACCCAGCTGTCTCTTTGCCTTTTTCCCAGAAATATGCAACTCAGTTAAGTATGGATCAGCCTTGGTCCACAAAATTTTATACCCAGTCTCAGCAGAACCAGAGTGAATGAGTGAATATCAAGTACATTTATTCAGGTTGTACTTTAATAATTTACCATAAAGCTGAAAAGTGTCAAAATGATCTGTGTTGACTTCAGGTCTTTGGTCATTTCCTGTCTGGTCAGCTGCCCAGAGAGGCTGCAAAGCCTCCATAAGTGAGGATTTACAAAATCTGACTGGACGTGGTCCTGAGAAACCTGCTCCAGGTGATGCTGCTTGAGTAGAGGTTTGCACTAGGTCTCATCAAGGAGTTCCCTTCCAACCCCAGGTATTCTGTTACTCAGTGAGCTAAGCTCTTCCAGCTTTGTATCACCTACAATCCATATGTTCCTTCCAGGCAGCAAAGAGAACTCCTGCACAGGATGCAAAGCTCTTTGTCTGAAATCAGACAAAGGGTGGGGGAGGAGGACCCCTGTTCATCCTGTAAATAAAGTTTAGCTGGAGAATTGTTCTTTTCCTAACCTTATTCTTCTAATTCACATATTTTATGAGTAACACTTGGGAACCCAGAGTACAACAGGCTGAATTTATTCATAGTCTGAGCATTATGAAAGCACCCTCTGAGGCAGTTTCCTCTCATGCTGCCACACCATTGAAGGCAGCCCTGACCTTCGGGGACCACCCTCTTCAGGAATGGAGGCTTATTCAGCCTGCATCCTGTTTAAGAACCACACACCCCTCCTGAGTACCGGCTCACCGCTGGAGCACGGGCCTTGCCATCTGTTTCAGTGTTCCTACTGTGGAGCAGCACTCCTGAAGTGATCAGCTGTGAGAGTGTGACCCACTCTTCCTGGTGCTGGGTCAGAACTGAGCTCCCTCTGGGTGTACACAGCTATAGCAAGCCTGATCCCACAAACGTGAAGGTAGAGGTGTCAGCAACTTGGATGGCATCAGCAGGAAAACACACCCTTGGGATATAGCCTTGCATATCATTTAACCTTAGCTGAATACATGTAGGAAACAGTGATCTGGCTCCCTCTATTCTTATTCAAGATAAGCCCTTTGAAGTCCTTGTATTCTGCAGGCAGGGCCAGCTTGGCATTTTTGCCAAGTCGGTGAAACATTTTGACATCAACTGCTTTCCTCTTCCCCAAAACAACAACTGGCTCTTGTTCTGCTAATTTTAATCCTGAAAAAAACTTCATAGCATTTCTGTCTTGCTCTGCATTACTATGAGGGAGCACCATTGCTGCCACAGTTTCTCTCATGCATGAATACACAGACTCATTGCACACAAATCTCCCTTTTCTCAGTGTCCAGCCCCAAGCTTCTGCACTGGGTTTCATGCTGATTCCAGCAAGAGGCTGGAGAAGGAGAGAGCAGGCTGCAGAGCAGAGAACAGATTGTGCTTGCCATTCTTCATGCTGCAGAGAGTCAAACTAGTAGTTTCTTATGGGAAATAAGGCAGTGAGGGATCTGGTTTAGGGTGACTTCACTATGGCAGATATGACTTGTCTAGTCTTAAAAACTCCAGTGTGAAGATTCCTCACATTTCTTTTTGGAAGCTTCTTCCAGTGTTTCATGATGTGTCGGAGGCTCTGACTTGGGGCTACCCTCTGTCCAGATTTGATAGATATTTTCTTTTTCTGCCCAGAAAATTTGCCTGTACAGATGTTTGAAGATTGTCTGTACTGCAGCTTGGATAGGAAGGCTACACATGTGGAAAACCTGAACATATCCCCAGGACCTGTGCTGACCTATTGTACAATCTGTGTACAGGAAACCAGACCAGGAAGCACTGATCTTAGTCTATGAATGGGATGTGGTTGCTTGGTGAATACACAGTACATTCAGTGTCCCTGAAAGTATGGGATTTACTACATGTAAGCAACATATTTGATTACAGAATTGGAGAGCAGTACTAGATTCAGTGCCTTGGCACTGCAGAGCATGACAGAAACATACTGAGGAACACACTGAAACTGGGATCCTGAAGAAACACAGCAACAATTGTGTGATGCTAAGGTTATTAGACACCAACACTTCTGCAGTATCTTGGGTCCTGCTTTGAGTTGCAGCTATCCTTTGTGGCCTGGCCCAGCTTCCTAGGCCTCTACCTTCTTGTTCTTGCCCAATTATTTATTTCCACCCATATTAGGTTCAGTAAGTAGCAAATGTATTTCGGGAGGACACCCTGAACAGAAGCACAGCAGTCCCGTGCTGGCTGCAGGACATGACACAGTCACACTTACCCTAATCATCCAGAGGTGCTGCAGCCCCGTGTGCACTGCAGGTGAGGGGTGGCAGAGCACTGGGGTGAAGAGCAGGGGGAAATTAGATGGTACTGGGCGGCAGTACTTCCTTCTTGTCTTCCACCACTCCTCACTGTCATGCTTTTGTACTCACAGCTGTTTGCATGACCACAGGATGATCTAGGAAAAGGGGAATTCCACACTAAATAATGTAATGGGTTTTGCTTGGCTTGTTTTTACTTCAGCCAACAAGCAAATGTGCTGGTCTCATTGAAGCTGCCACTTGACTGTCTCTGAGTAGAAGAGTGCAGAGGACCAAAAGTCCCTTAGACCAGCAGTGTATAGAAGATCACAAATGAGGTGGCACAGTAGCTGTGCCTGTCCAGCTTCTTCATTCCCCCTCTGCCATGTCCCCTTACTCTTGTTATCTCCTCCACTGATACTGGGTGTATTGTGCAGTGCTGCACGTGGCTGCTTGGCGAACCAGCCATGGCAAAAGAATCCATTAGAATAAAACTAAACCAGACCATTTTCAGTGCCACCCCTTCCTCAGTGGGGTCCACTGCACAGGTGGAGAGGAGCAACAAGGGCGTGGCTTGGTTCACCCTGTGCTCCTGCCTAAGAAGTCCCCCAATGACCCTCAGCCTTTGCTGTGTGAAACAACAGCCTGAACACAGGCACTTTCCTCACACCTAAACTTACTGTATTCTCATATTTTGTTTCTCAGTACAATCCTCAATTCTGAAGGGATTTTTAATGAAATTTCATGAAAATTCAAATTGTTTTGTTAGCAAATAAACTAATGTTTGACACAACATCCACCATGTCTGCCAGATTGGCAGGGCTTTTCTTTCTCTGCTCTGGCTCTTTTCCTCCTTGTTTTATTTCTCCCTTCCAGTACTCTCTTAATTTAGACTGGACCCTCTTGTAACGGCAACTCAGCGACTTGCTTTGGGCAAAACAATTTGTACACTAGATTTATTGTCTTCCTGCTTGGATGTCCATCTTGTAATGTCTTCCACATCCAAGCCCATCCAAGTTTCTTTCTCTCTTTTTTCCTCTGTACTTTGAGCTTAGTGTTTTGAAGGAAGTTGATCAAACTGAGCATTCTTGTGAATTTAAGCTTGGTTGCCAAGAATGTAAATGATTCATCCCCCTGTAAGGAAAAGTTCTGGCAATAAAACATTCTCCATTCCCCCTTTTTTACATGCAAAATACTGTTACTGCTCAAAACAGCAGATCTTTTTACTCAGAACAAAGTGTTACCCTATTAATTGCACAACAACTTGAATTCTTAAAATACCTTTAAGCTCTATTCTTAGAAGGAAATATTGCCAGCAGAGGCCTTGAAAGTGATGAGATATAAACTACAAGCACTAGGAAAGCACAACAAAATGGTACCTTGCCTTATATCCTTCACATTGTTATCTTACCCTTAGCAGGACCAAATTCCAGCAGTTTGTCCTTTACGCTTTGTGTCGTGGATATTTTAAGAACCCTTCAGGGAGATACGAAATAATTTCAGGGGAGAAATGTGTTATTTCCTTGCATGAGGACAGTGCAGGAGCTAAATCAGCTATGCAGTGAGAGGAGTTTAACATCCCAGTTTGTTCCCAATGGTGGTGCTGGTGTGGCTGGACAGGAGCATACCTTGGCTCAAACTCCCCGGGGACCTGCCATAGCCACATTTCCTGTGCAAGGACACCCTGCCTGCGCCATGCCTGTCTCATTCCTCTTCTGCTACAGCTCTGCAGCGAGTGAAGATTTTCTCATGTTCATAAAAAATTGAGCCTGATGCTCTGCACACTCCTCCCCCAGAAGACAGAGGGCATTGTTTAAAATTTGGCAGCAAAAGAAAAGGTGGTTTGGGATTACATACGCATTAGTACAGTCAGGAAAGCAGGATTCATCTTTTCTGGAAGTCTTTTAAAAGCTATTACATTAGGAAAACACTCCATTGCTATTTGTCACAGTTTTGGCTTTGCTCCTGGCTGGGCCAGGAAATGGTGTGCACAAAGTATAATTCCCACGTTTCAGCAATGCCCCTGCAGCCTTGCTCCAGCAGTGACACACAGGTAGGGCCAATAACACTTGCACCTGATGTTTTTCAATCTTGCCAAGGACCAGCTGCTTTCAACTACCTTTCCCCATCTATTATCACTGCCAGATAGCCAGTGATGAAGCAACTCACTGGTGGCTGGAATCATGGGATTGCTGTCCCAGCAAGAAGCCAAGACTCATTCAGGCAGCCTGAAGAAACTGTAAACTCCCTTGCAGTTCAGCTGTCAGAATGTGCACAGAGCTAATGGAGCTGTATAGCTCACAGCCCACAAGAGAGCAGGAGAAAGATGAACTTCAGAGCTCCCAGGAGCAGGTGCACAGTCCATTCTTGATTGCCTTCCATCACTAACACCACCAAAAATTACCAGCTTGAGACAAGAGGCCCAAAGAATGTGGAATATAAAAGCATTCACCAAAATCAAGGCATCCCTGAATGTAAATTCAGTAGGAACTTCTCCATGACTGACCAAAAATGTCATCTGCCATCTAAACACAAAAAGAAAAACATGTAATGCCTCCACTGGCCAAATCATTTGCATCAGCTGGCCAGAGCTCAAAGAACAACTACAGCTATGTTAGCACAAATTCAGAAATCTTCCCACTTCATTTGTTGCCCAAGGTGGACTCATGAATCTCTCATTCTGACTGGTCTTTATGGTTTCTAATCAGAAACCAATTAATAACTTTGACAGTGTATTACTTCATCTTTGGCCATGGCCGAAATCCTTTCTGAATCTCATTCATGTGACTGTTTGAAGCATGTTTGAGCAGCAGCTCCATATTTTTTGGGTGAAGCCAGACCCAAGTTTGAGAGAAGCAGCCAGACTGCTGAACTTCATTTTAAGATCTAGCCCATACAGCAGAATCTGTATGCAATAATTTAGCAATAAGTGTGCCCTGTGGTCTTAATATTTCACTTTGAAATTTTCAAATCTGCATGCTTAGCAATTGCTCAGCTCTAACAGGCAGGGGAATATATCCATGTCTCTGGGAGCAGAATTAGTGTACTTTTCGTATTCAAGAGTTTCAATTCCTTTCATATAATGGGGCTTTGTTTTTCCAGTATTTGTGTTTTGTGAATTTGAAAATTCCAAGATCTCTTTTTGAAGGTAATTCTGAGTTAATATCACTCTTTAAGAACTCCGAACACCTATATTAAATTGGTGTATCAGCTGGTAATTATTATGCCTTTACATTCCTTAAGCCCAAATAAAATAAAATCTTGCTTCACATTGAAGAAATCTAATCTAAGGGGTGTAGAAGTGCCATTTCTCCTGCCCTTCTATGCCCTGAAGTTTTACAGAAATTATTCTGAATTATTCTTAGATTTGTAATAGGCATAACAAAACATAAAGCTAATTGTAAAGAAGAGTTAACCCAAGATTTTTTGCCTATCTACTTCTTTTGAAATAGTTTATTTCCTCCCCCTTTCTTAATTTGCAAGAATTTTCCCTTTAGCAAGTCTGTGAGGCACTTATTTATTCTTTTGAGCGCTGTGCCTTCTCACACAACTTGTGAACACAAACAAAGAGTGCTGCTCACAGCAATCTGAAATGTCACAGTCTGTCATGCTGTCACATAACTTGTCACATTGTGCAGCCTGTCATTTGAAAGCACCAGGTTATGGACAGATGTCATCTTCTGACTCCAACTGAACCATGGCAAGAAGGATGCCTTTTATCACCATCCCCTCTGTCCCACTGATGTGCCAGCACAGCTGCTTGTGTGAACCCTTTCTCACCCAATCCAGGCAAGAGCAGCAAGATTTTTGTACACTCTTTACAAAAATATCTTAGTCTTTGCTAAGCTGTTTCATTGCAACAGCTCTATGGAGAGCTCTTCATGAGCAGCTCTGCCAAGAGAGCTGATAGGGAAGGAACAGCAAGAAATGTAAAAGCAGTGATTGCTTCTGCCAGCACCCTGGGCACTGTGTGCACTTCTTCCCATGCCCTTATGATCTGATAACCCATCTACAACCCCAGCTTCATTGCTCTGCAGCAAAACTTCCTACATTTGCAATTTCCCCAGTACCTCCTGCCACATGAAAAATGGCATATAATTCAGCTGATAACCATTGTTATGAGAGGTTATTCTTTCTTGGTCCAAGGAATAGACATGCACAAATTTTCTAGGAACTTTTGAAGCAATTCTGCCTTGCATTGTGCCTACAGCACATTCTGTTTTACTGGCACTATTCTGCCACTACCATTAGGATTATTTCAGTGTTTCCACTAAGCACCGCGTCTCTGAGGGCCTTATGGTAACCAGGCTACCAGAATTCATTCTGGACTTAATCATCACATATTGTAAACTCCCAGTGATGGCCAGTTCCTTTCTTTTAAAAATATTGTTAGTGTTAATTGATATTGCACAGCATTCAGTAAGGATTTGGTTTTATATTGAATTATTCAAAATGCTGTGGATAATTTATCGCAGCCAGAACATTTTCGTCATAAGTGGCCATTCAGAAAAAAACAAAATAAATGAAAAAGAGAAAGAGAATTGTGTTTTCTGACCTTCTTGTTGAGCCACAAAAGATATTTCTGCAGGGCAGCTGAGCTGTCTCAGGGTGTTGAGGCTTTGCTTTGTGCTTGACAAGCCCGGCCACATGGAACAACTTATTTTGGAGAAAGGTTTTGCTTGACTCTTTATGACAATGCATCTGGAGGCAGGACACACTTAACGGCCTGCACAACACCATCCTTTCTTAGGAAGGATACCCACTGCTCTCATAAACCTTCCATGGGGCTCCGTGAGCCCCAGAAGGAAGCCAGAAAAAACATGCCTTCTCTAGTGGGGCTGCCCAGAGAAGATTTACTTGTCAACAGTTCCCTCATCATTGCAGAATCAGTGTGAAATGCCACAGACACAGGAGGTCCTTTCTGTTAGGATCCGTCATACTGGGGTAGAAAACAGAGAGGGAAATACCTGTTCTCAGCATGCAGGATGCATCTTTATCCATTTACTGTTCTCAATAGGAACAGTGTGTGCCACAGACTGGAAACTTCTAGGAGTCTATGGCAAGGTGAAGAGAAGCGTAGCCAGGGAGCTGCATATAAAATATGTGTATGTCGGTACACTCAGTTGGAGTTTTCTTCTTCAGGAAAAAAAGCTTAAGTACTTTAATATGACTCTTCCATGGGAAGGGAAAATAACAAATATTTGGGAGAGGATACTGAAATAACCATCAACCTATTCTGTTAACACTTACTCATGGAAATGTTCCCACCAAACCATGAACAGGAATGTGTCTATTTGATGGAGACACTCATTCCCTTCTCAGACTTTTCTGTCGCGTTCAAGGATAGGATCACATTAATCCAGGAAGCAGGCAGGGAAGGGATTTGTCTGCACAGGAAATGTGGAAGACAATATTAAGAACATCTCTTCCAGCTGCTGATATTGTGAGGGAACACACTGGCTTTGCCATGTAGGGCACTTGGAAGACAGTGCTGTTACCTCAGAGCAGCCAGTGCAAGGGCAGAGGGTCAGGCAGCCTCTGTGTCCCTAGGGAAATTTGATTCACTTAGTGGGCAGTATCAGCATCTGCAACTGGGGAAAGAACCAGCAATGAAAGTGACCTTCACACTGGCTTGGTTTCTCACCACTGCTTCCAGTAGTGGAGCTGACCCAGTGAAGGCAAGCCAGTGAGCACAGGCAGGGACCCACGCTGCTGACCTAACTATCTGCAGTGAATTACAGGCTGACCAACTTCCAGTGTCAGTTGTTCTCTCTATAAAACACATCTCATACACAATTTAAAAAATTTCTACTGATTGAAATGACAACCCATTTGTTCCTCCCTCGCAGTGCATGAACGTTTCTGTACTGAGGTAATTTCAGACAAACAGTAGGGGGGAAATCAGGAATCTATGGTAGAGTATTACTCAACTTATAAAAGCAGTTTATTACTCTATTGTGTGTCTAAAATTTCTGGAATATTGTAGCAGATGTATTTTATAGAGAAATGACAACATGTTTTAATGAAATCCAGGTTTAGATTCTGGCAACATTTCTTCCTTCATTTTATATTTTGTAACCAAGTCTACAATTCCACCAGGAAAAATCAATAGAATATTTAGCACACCTCACCATCTCACCTTAATGGGTTTTGTAGAGAGAAGAAAATATCTCTATGTGACAAACCAGGAATTACTTTTTCTTTACTTGAAACTGAAGTCTGTTTTCCTCTGCTGACAACTACAAGCTCCAGTTTGTTCTGATCTGCTCCATGTGAAATTCAAGCAGTCATTACAATTTTTTGCTGGATCTCTCTTGCATAAGCTGTATTCTCTAGCTGGCTTAGATTGTGAGCAGTTTTGCCCTGGATCAGCCTGAAGTGCTGTGCCTCTCCAGCTCCCTCCTCACACTGCTCAGGGGATGCAGGCAGGGTCACACCATGCATCCTTCATCGCTGCCCGCTGTGGGGAGCAGTACCCTAAGGAAAACAAGATAGATCCCCACTGTTCCCAGCTCCTGTGCTCAGGCCTGCGGCAGAGCTCAGGAGCAGTGGGGACATCCTTCTAAATCCCTCACATGCCCAGGTGTCCAATATTAGTTTCAGCTGACTGCAGATAAATTGCAGAGTTTTTTTGGGCTTTTTTAATACTACTGTTCAATCCAGCATATTTGTTTTATGAGAATATTTCTAACAGGAGTGAGCATATCTGACAAATTTTATTTCTTTTTCAAAAGTATGTGGATGCTGCAGGTTTCTGACAAACTGTTGTTGGTATCTAAAATGAACAGAAGTAACAGAAATGTGAGTGATAATGCTTATCTGCCTAATACATTATTCCTTGAATATTTTTTTCTGAAACTGAAAAAAAAGCATCCTGAGAATACTCTTTTAGGAAACACCTGATGTGGAATAGCAGAATGGCAGAAATATAACATTTGGCAACATCACAAACCACTTCCAGCTTTTATACGAGGCAGCTTGTTTACAAGGCACGGCAGCGCCTCTGCCTCGCGTACGCCGCCTGTGTGCCTGGAGCGAGCACAAACCTGCACAGCCTCACTGCTGCTGCTGTCACATTAGCAGTGAAACCAGTGAATTGCAATATTGTAGAACAGTAAATCACCTTCAAAGCATTTCTATTAACTTTTGGTCCTTCTGATGACTTTGTAGAAAAAAATTAAAAAGAGAAAAACATATATGTAATTTATATATAAATACAGATTCCTCCCAGCTAGCTAAGTCTTGGTGCTCCTGAATCAGGGTGCTGCCTCGGGGGTCTCTGTAGGCTTTATACATCCAGTGCCAGAGTCCTTTTCTACATCCCAGCCCCACCAGTCTGTCCTGCACTGACTCATTCACCTGCTGCCTTGCAGGCAAGTTGAAGAGGACTGCAGAAGCCCAAGAGTTACAGTGCATTTTGTGAGCCCAAACCATCTAAATTCAAAACAGGGAACAGAAACTGAAGCTTATATGGAAATAGTATAATTGTCTAGCAGCACTAGTGCTGCTAGAAGCACTAGGCTTCTTGAAATTCACCCTAACTTTGGTACAAAACACAGGAAATTAAAACACTGGAGTAAAATCTACTTTATGTTCAGAATGCACACGGAGCATTCTGAACATAAAAACACACCCATGATATCACCATGACACAAAATGTAGGAAATACCAGTGATTGCATTTGCAAAGGAGTTGTGCTTGTGCTTTTCCTCCACCAGTTAAAGCTGGTTTGCAGTAGAAGCTCCATCAAATTTGAAACTTTGCTCTCTCAGTTGATTGTAAAGATATTTGAAAGTTGATTGTGCTGTTGCCAGAATAGGGTAGTTGAACTTTCCACAATCAAGATAAAGACCAAGTCCTCTATCAAACAGGCTTTATGGGATACACATACAACCAAGAAAAATTAAGGGGCTGTATGTAGTCCTGGTTAGAAAGAGCTCAGAAACACAGCCATTAAGCCAGAAGACCTGGGAGCCTTGGGAACATGGAAGCAGTATGCTGTGGAGGCTAACTCAGCTTCCTTGAACTCAGATTTTATCCACTCATGGGTCTGAAATGTGTGGAATTCTTTATTCTGGTCATGCTATAATTTTTTTAGTTTCTGGGAGGTTTGCCTCCATGGCTGATATCCCAGGCTCAGCTACACCATTACTTCCTGTATCTTCCCAAAGACATTTGTTATTTGCTACCATCCTTCCATTCTGCCTAGAAAGTTTTAAGTTACCCCATACCAAGTGCTCCTTTTGTTCTTCCCTTTCAGTCACAAGTTACTCACAGTAAGTGTTTCGTAGGCCAACGGGCTCCTTGACCCACAGTGCTCCTCTCTAAAAGGCTGTAGCAGCTTTGCCCAGTCCCATATCCTAACGGCGCCAAGTCCCCGTCTCATTCATGCCTGTCTCAGATGCCCCAACAAACAACTCACAGCTTGCTAATTAAATAACCACTTCCTCAAGAACATGTGTTAGCAATACATGAAGGGGCAATTCATGCTTCCAAACCACTCATCTCCTGATCTACAGGCATTCACAGCTGGAAAAGTTCTAGTCATATTTTGGGTTTTTTCACAACAAAGGCTGGAGACTTGCTCCTATGCACAGTCTTACCCTGCCTCACTACCTGGGCGAGGATCTTTCATTCATTTTCCTTACATTGTACCATTTATATTTATATTTATATTTATATTTATATTTATATTTATATTTATATTTATATTTATATTTATATTTATATTTATATTTATATTTGTGTGTGTGTGTGTGTGTGTGTGTGTGTGTGTGTTTCCATGTACAGACATTTTTTGCATGGCACACAGTGAACAAGCAGAGGAGACCTCTTGGTCCCCAAAACCTAAGGAAATATGAAGGGAGGTGAAGCAATCAACCATCCCGCTACCACTGAAGGGACATGCCCTACTCCAGTCCCATTCTCTCCCTCCGTCCTGCAGCTGTGCCTGGATATGCACTTCCCACCACTCGCCTTGCACCAGGTCTAGCAATCATAGAATCAGTTTAGAAAGTGTCAAGTGAAATTAACTGACAGAGAACCAGCCCACACTAGACAGTTTTCTCTTAAACTGGGGAACTTAACTTGTATTTGGAAGCATCTAGTGAGACTCATGCCTGGCAGAACAGAGGGAAAAACCTGTTATGGGACTAAGGACAAGCAGTGGGAGTGAAATTCCTCTCCTCTGGCAAAAGCAAGCAAAGGACCAACTCCAGTACATGTGAGACCTCAGCCTAAATCTGGGAACCCCCTTTATGGTGTTATGCCTTATTTAACCACACAGCCCCATCCCGAGTAAAACCCACACCCTGCAGCCACATCACTGCATTTTAATTTCCAAATAATTTTCAACCTTTGCTTCCAAACACGTGACATAAAAATCTAAGATTTTAGACTGATAATAAATTGTATCCATGCATAATAAATTAATGCTTTAATTTACTTAAAACTCAGGCCCACTAGTGTCATTTTTCACACAAATAAAGTACTCCAGAAGTTCTAGCAGGAGGAACTACTCAGATTTGTGCTTTATTTGTTACAGCTGTTCCCTTACAATACTTGACATAAATTCCTTTGTTTCAGAAATGGTAGTTCACACACTGAGCCCAAAGTGTGTATTATCATGGCAGAGATAATTAATTTTAGCAGAGTAATAAACTGAATTGCTGTCTGGGAAATCAAATTCCACAAATGGTGGCCAGGCTGACTCATTGCCTATGGTAACAGAATGATGATATGCTGTAACTTAATGTAGGTTAAAAACTGTACAACACTATCCAGACTACTACAAAAGGAAGTTAGTAAAAATTGAGGGTGAACTGTAGAAGGCTGCTGGCTCTCTTATCTTGTATTTGGTGAGCCATAAATCAACATTTTAAACCAAGCACTATTGATTATATTAGAGTGAAATGCAAGAGCTTTTATTTTTATAGTATGGACTCATAATCCTTTTTCTTCTTTACGATATACACATAAACATAATATGTGAATATATTTTTAATATTTATATTCCTTTATATTTTTATAATATTTTCTCCCCAAAATATTTTTTCAATAAATAATACCGTTGAAACATGTGTTTGGAGGGATGAAATCAAACGCCATCACCCTTAGAGCACAGGTACTTCAGCACTTACAACACCTTAGCAAGCAGCTGCTTTTTGCGTGGCGCAGACCTTAGAATACTTCCTTCTGGTGCTGGATTTACCCTCGGGACAGCAGCCCGAACGCAGCCCGAGCCTCCTGACTCAGAGGCGTTCACTGCACAGCGGGGACCCTGAGACACAGCTCCGGCGGCGCACGGGCTGCGCTCTGCTGCAAGCACCGACGCAGAGCTGAGTGAGGAGCGCAGGCACACCGCAGTAATACAGCACCACATAGGGCTGAACGGGGCGCTTAAGGGATAGGAGCATGTGCGCTATGCGGACAGATTGAGGGAGCTGGGACAGTTCCCTCACTGGGACGGGAATACCTGGCGGGCGGGAGCAAAGACTGACAGCAAGGCTTCTCAGCGATGCCCCGCCACAGAACCAGAGGCAAAAGGCACAAATTGACGTAAGAAGTGATTTTTTTTCTCTCTTTTTTTTTTAACTGCAAAGGCGACTGAGCACTGGTTGCCCAGAGCTCTCCATCCTTGGGCATACTCAGAACACACGCAGCCCCTGCTGATCCTGCCTCGAGCCGGGGTTTGGAGTGGGCGCCTCCCCCAGAGCTCCCTTCCAGCCTCAGCAAATCTCTTGAGTCCCTGATATGTGATTATTTTGCACCTGCAAGCACGCTTCTGCTTAATTTTACAGAGACACTTTATTTTACTCTCAAAATGAGAAATAAATTCAGAGGAAATAACCCAAGTGTAAATTCTGTGAAAACAACTGAGCCCCTCTACCCCCAGCGCTTTGAGAAACGAGCAACTCTCGACATTTTAAAAAAGCTATCACAAAACCACATATTATGTATTCTTTTATAGATATTATACATTCCTCCTTGTTTTGTAAGACACAAACCACAGACTCAATTTTAACTTAGTAAAAGATTTCACTAGTGGGAAAAAAAAAAGGTAAACGGGAAGCGTATGCATTTGATCTTTCCCTGAATGTAATATGAAGGGAAACGATATTCTAAGTAGATTTCCCGCTAGTTTATTTCACCGGGCTGCTACTTCCAGCGGCGGACGGGGCAGTTTCTCCCTGCGGCTCACCCGCCGCTCCCTGAGGGCAGGGCGGTGCCTCACGCCTTGGGGAGGGGCCCCGCCGGGGCCGCCCCCGCCCCTGCTCTCGCGAGATGGGCGGCGCGCGGCGCGACATCCGGGAGCGGCGCAGCAAGATGGCGGTGGAGTCGCGGGTGACGCAGGAGGAGATCAAGAAGGAGCCGGAGAAGCCGATCGACCGCGAGAAGGTGTCCAGAGTGCGGGGTGCTGGTGCCGCGCCGCTTCTCCGGCCGCTCCAGCACGGACAGCGGGGATGGGGGGAGTGGCGAGTGTCTAGTGACGACATGAGGCCTCCGCGGAGGGGGGGGGGGGGGGGGGGGGGCGTGGCGTGGCGAGCGGCCCCTCATCCTAATCCCCTCATCCTAATCCCCTCCCCTCCGGCTCCTGGCTCCCATCCCCATGCTCATTCTCACCCCCGCCTCGCCCCGCAGACGTGCCCGCTGCTGCTGCGCGTCTTCACCACCAACAATGGGCGGCACCACCGCATGGACGAATTCTCCCGCGGCAACGTGCCCTCCAGCGAGCTGCAGATCTACACTTGGTGAGTGACAGCACCTCTACGGCTGGCCGTGCCGCGGGGCCTCGCCTGGGCCCCCGGGCCGGAGGGAGGAGCAGGGCTCCGGTCGGAGCGGGACAGGCCTGGGGCTTTCGCCGCCGCCGGTGTGGAGCGGTTCTGGCTGTGCCCTGGCAGCTGAGACGGGGCATCTCCGGAAGCACAGCTTTGTGCCGCGGTGAGCGCTCAGCCGCCGAAACTTAGTGCGCCTCAAGTGCCCAATTACTGCTGCATGTAATTGGTGGCTTCTGCTGTGGCGGTGGTTATCGCAACACATCTACTCAGTGTAGAGGTTCTCCTTTAATGCGTGTATGTTGTTCCAAGAGCCCCGTTTTTCCAGTAGAAGCAGCTGTCCCAGAAGGCTTGAAATGCTGTGTGGATGGTTTGTTGGTTTAAGTCAGACCCTTCTGAGAGTGGAGTAATGAGTTTTCTTTCTGCATGGTCAGGTAGCAATGCTTTAACAGAGACCTGCTTTTATCACTGTCAGATTTATTTTGGAGAACTGCCTTAGTCTCCATTGCAAACATGTTAGGTTTTGTTTGTAATATTTTGAACAATGCCTTTGAAAAGGAATTATGCTGCTTTTTAAACCCTTCATGATGTTTGGCAGAGTTGTAAGTCATACGTTGTGAAGTTGAATAAATCCATTTTTGTGGCTACCAAAGCATGCAGTTCTAATTTACTTCTCAGTGGGGTTTATGGACTCTGTCCAGGCTGTTGGTGGTGTCTGAGTTGTTTCCCGTCTGCAGAAGTCAGAATGGGCATTGTCTGTCAACACACTGCTCCTTGGTTGCCTGGAGCTCAGAGTGAGTGCATAGTCTGTATAATTGGAGACACTTCTCTTGCAATGACTGAGAACTTTTGTTCTTGAAATTCTAGACATGAGCTTTAGCCCTGCTCTGGTTGAAGGCTGGGTACAGGAGTGCTGCTTGCTAGGGCGGAAACGAAAAGCTGTTTTATTTTTCTGCTTTTCTTACATTTCCTCTAATAGTTAATAACCTTATTGTAATACAGATGTCAGCTTAGGTGAGGAAACTCTTACACTGGGGCTTGTATGAATGTATCAAAAAAAAAAAAGGGCTCCTGCTGTTTAAATGGTAACTTCTCAGAGACCTGAAGATGCAGATGTTGAAATGTATACAGAGATGCAGAGATTCATCTGAATATCACAGTGAATCAGACGCGTTTGCACTAGAGCATGTTGCCTCCAGTGTGCAGTAAGAGGTGAATTCTCCCAGGTGTTACAGTCAATAACTGTGGACCGAGGATATGCCAAGGCAAAGAAACATTTGGTTAGGTTGTTGCAATATATTGATTCGATCTTAAATGTTTTGGGAAGCTTTTTTTACTGTTCCTTACTGTTCCTTTGAGAGTATCAAGTGCTTTGGTTTCTTTGTTTAATCTAGGATGGATGCAACTCTGAAAGAGCTGACCAGCTTGGTGAAAGAAGTTTACCCGGAAGCACGGAAGAAGGGCACACATTTCAACTTCGCAATTGTTTTTACAGATCTCAAGAGGCCTGGCTATAGGTAAATGGCATTTCTTCTCTGAGTTAATAGAATACTTTAGGCACCAGAACAGTAAATTATCCTTCATTAACACTGATTTAAAGTTCAGAACCCACATACCAAACTTCTGAAGTTCTGTATGATGACTGCTGCACCTTTAAATTGTGCTTGGTGACCATCCCTGTTAATGTGTTCCCAAGAGTATGAGCCTGTGTGCTTGAAGGCTTTGGTTTGTATTGGCAACTGGAACACAGCCCTCCAACTTGAGCTAATGCTTTGTTCCTGGTAGGTCTTGCACCTGAGTTACAGCAATGATCTTGTAGCAGGTGTTTCTCTTCCAAAATGGCATGAGCTAATCTTTGTCAGCAGCCAGTGGATGTACTCTGCTTTGGAATCTGGTGGGGTCTTGTGCTTTGTCTGTATGGCAGGGGGTAAGGGGTTCTCCCTAGTGTCAGAGCATTTGGTGTAGGCTTTTCTTGGTGCACCCAGGATTGCAGAGAAAAACCCCAGCATTTTGAGTACACAGCCATGTTGGTGCAGTGCAGGGAGTGGCATGGGAAGGGAGTTACAAGCCAGTGCAGTTCCTGTTCTGGACATCTGGAGAGATTGGCCACTGATAACTAACTTGCCTTTCCTCTGCTACTCACAGGGTGAAGGAGATCGGCAGCACCATGTCGGGCAGGAAGGGCACAGATGATTCCATGACATTGCAGTCTCAGAAATTCCAGATAGGAGACTACTTGGATATAGCAATTACTCCTCCGAATCGTGCACCACCCCCGTCAAGCCGCATGAGACCTTACTAAAGTCTTGCTTCTCTTTGTATGATTATGTATTCTGTTTACTCCTACTTGCTGTTCTAAAGCAGGCTTATTTTTTTGCTTTTGTTGCTAAGCACCTGAAGACAAAGCTGAGCATTGTAGAAGAAAGTTAACTTTTAAACATTAACTTTTAGTTTGTTTAGAAGAAACCCCTTCAGCAGTGCCATCATCCTATCTCTGACTGTTATAGTTTGACTAGTAAATTAGTGTGTCCCATGTTCTGAAGACTTCCATGAAATATGACCAGGAGGATTACAGGTGTTCTGAAGTTCTGTCTTGTTTGGAATAAAAATTGATGTTAATCCTTTGACTGTTTAGTGGTGTATCAATGCTCAAGGCTGCTCTGTGTTAGAAGTTACTAATGATGCTGGGGAGTGTTAAGCATCATTAGTATCTGAAATGGAAGGGGTGGCTCAGGGATCTCAGTTGTCCATGGGGCAACTGGAAGACTGGTGTGTCTTTAACACTTTAAGGTGTTGCCTGGTACCTTAAAGAGCAGGATGAAGAAGGGGTGACTTGTGTCTCAGCAAAGTGGTGCTTGGTGCTTGCCAGCTTGACTCCCTCTGTCACTGCAGGGGGAGAGGCTGAGATGTGCAGGTACCTTTGGTCTTCCAGCAGGGTCCAGCTGTCCCTGGCTGACTGGGAGCAGCCAGCTGGTCTGGGCAGGACCAAGTGCTTGCTTTCTGCACCTTGAGCTCCTGTGTGCTAAGAGCAAGGCAAGGGCAGGAGTAGAAGCAGTAACTCATTAGAAGCTCCACCTTCCTTGCCTAAGGCCTGAGCAGAGGCTAGGACTGAAGTAAATATTCCTGTCTGCTGAGGACAAGGTGTGCTTTGTGTCATGAAGTGGGATCTTTGTTTTTCTCCCTCTCAGGAGTCCCTTGGTTCAGTATAGCCTGAGGGAGTTCTGTCCTTGGCTTAACCCTCTTCTGTCCCCCTTCTCTGGGTTCTGAGTTAGGGAGTTGCAATTTCAGCCTTCATGAATGTCTGATTTGCAGAGTCACTTCTCCCCTAAGACTGAAAAGTGTTCCCAACCGTTTTTTAAAGCGAGCTCAAGACGCTTACAAATGCTGCCTATTAAGGACCGAGCCTGAAGTGGCAGTGGAACTGATTTATTGTTGCCAGAGTTGGCATGGGCGGGATATTTTTTGTGGCGCAGTTGCCTCTGGTGTGAGGCAGTGGTGCTCCAAATACTGATGCTGTGAGAAACCCAAGTGTTGGAACAGCTCAGGGACTTGTGTTTCTAGGGACAAGCTTGCTCAGGTTGGGAACACTTGACAGACCTGGACAGAGAGAAGAGCAAAGGCCAGTGCTGAGTGGTCTCACTGATTGCCCCAGGGCATAATTTGTCCTGCAAAAGGAGTGTGGTGAGTAACCAGCATATAATTACGGAATTGCACAGCTCCCATCAACGGGAAGGACAAACCTGCCATTAGAGGTACACAGGAATATGGGCATTTCCTCAGTTTTGTGTCCTGGTTTTTGCTTTAATTGCATTTTGGATAATTCCTAAATGTAGTCACTATAAAAGGCAACAGCAGCAACGGAGTCTGTGTCTGTGACTCAGCTGGTCTGGGAAGCGACTTGACTTTGTTGCTGGAATGGGAGACGTGGCCAGGGAATGCTGGTGCCTGCCCAGCTGGCAGAGAAAAAGAACATCTACTGGCTTTCTATGTGGTGGCCCATGTAGCAAAATCGCCGGGAAATGAAAGTGCAGAACTGTCTTCGGTAGCAAATACTTCATTCCGCTTATTTGGTTAGAGTTTACCTTCCCTTGACTGCCATGAATGTATAAATGTCACCTGATCTCTTTCCCAGCTGTTTCAGGATAAACATCTCTTGGATCTCTTGCTCATAAAACACAGAAAGGTAATGTGGACGTGCAGAGCTTATTATGGGAAAAGACACTTGAGAGAAGAATGTACTTCAGGTTAGGGATTTCCTATATCAATACAAATCAGCTGGCAATCTAAGCTGATGGCAGCAGCTGTGGAAGCAGACAGCAGTAGGGTACAACTATCCAGATATGGCAAGAGGTGGAAGGGAAGTGAAAGCTGTCGCCAGCTGAGCTCCTTGCGCACAGGAGGGAATTCAGTCCCAGTAACGTGGTTGTGTTTGTCTCTGAATGTTGCTATAAAAGTGGGAGAGGGATATCAGTCCCTAAAGAGAGCAAAATACGTAGAGCAGTGTGGTTTGGGGAAATTAAAACATGGTCATCACGAGTGAACAAGCCGTAGTCTCAGGAAGTGGTGTAGACAGCACTGCATCAAAATTTGTCAATCCACAGGATTTGCTTTGTAGGCAGCAATTTGATGAGGAATTTTTGCCCCTCATCAGGGCAGTTGGATAAGGTACTTTATTTTTTTTTTTTTATCCTTAAAGGCCTAAGAGACACAGCTTTATTATATATCTACAGTGTCAACAGCAGCCACTCCTCCGAAGCCTTTTGTCTCCCAGCTGAGTAAGGCAAAGAGCTAGGATGACAGCTCTCCAGAAAAGGTTGCCTGACTTTGACACTTCTCAGAGGGAATCCGTTCCCTGCCTAGCAGCCCAGACAACTCTTGCCTCCTGCCCATGCCCTGCCAGGTATACACCTACCCCCACCTCCCTTGCAGGTGTCTCTCCAGGCCTCCCCTTCTCCCTGTCCTTTCTCAGAGGGCCATTTTTCTCTGCCTCTAACCAGTGACAAACATCCAGATCGCTCCTGCAGGTCTCCAGTCTGTGCTCCCTGGCCTCTGGCTGCAGCAGCAGGCCTGGTGAGCTGTGCTCCCTGGCAGGACCAGAAGCATTCCACATCCTGCCTCTGGGGTGCAGCACAGTCAAATAGTCCCAGCTACAGAACCAGGGTAACTTCTCTTAATTTCTTTTTTACCCTCAGTAGCACCTACTGAAGGCTGCCCTGCTCCCATAGATGGGACTTCTTCCTCTTCCTGTGTCCCTTCCGGTGTGTCTTTCCTGCCTGTCTAGGTTTGGCTTGTCATGAAGGACTCTCTACTGTGCTTCCCCAAACAAACTTACCTCTTAGTTCTAATTTCCCCCCCTCATTTTGTGAGCCTAAACCAATATTTTTTTCCAATCTAATAGACAGAAAAAAAGGTATATCAAAAATACTATTTTTTTTCCTCACTAAGAATCCCCACACCATCACCTTGTCACACCTTACATAAATATTGATGCCGCTGTTGATCATTAGCCAGGCTTTCAGTTAACATGGGGAGGAAAAAAGATTCTTTTCCACGTGCTCAGGCCTTAATTAAGTTTTCACAGTCACCTTGTGATTTCATCACCCCTCCAGTACAGGCACATACAAGTGCAGGCCCACATATGTATGTACGTCCATGACCAGGGACTACAGCATTAGAAAGCCAGCTCCTTTCCTGTAGTGGCTGCACAAGCCTGATATAAGTTCTGCAACAATTTTGGGAGAGGGCCTGGTGTAGAGGTTAATTCCCTCCTTAGTTTAAAGAGTGAGGACAACTCACCCACTTTTTCCCATAACCTGGGCAGCACCAGACATAGACCTCCCTCGTGTTTGCTATTTGGCTGGAGCAGTTGTGGTGAATTAAATTATACTTTACAGCTCTGGTCAAAAGCAGAAACACTGTGATGCAGCAGGAACATATTAAGCATTATCAGCAAATCCTCACTTTTGCAATGGAAAGAAGGAAAAATGAGGAGGTCTCTGAAATCCTGTTGTGTCAGAGCAGGTGGCCAATTATCTGCTGATGTCTAAGCCCTCCTGTCTGGACTTTGTGCAACTCAGATGGGTTAAAAACAGGAGTATCAGTTCCCCTTGAGGAATGTGCCTTGCAAAACACCCATGTGGTGTTGTGCACCTGGCCACAAACATCTGTTGGTGGTGAGGAGGTGCCTGGCTGGCACACTGGGGCAAGGTCCTAACTGCCTAAGGGCTGGGTTCAGAGGGGCTGGGGTGTTTGGGACGCTCCCTGGGGTATTTCCAGTCTCACAGACAGGCTTAAATAGAACAACCTTGTCCGAAAACTCAATTGGCCTCCTCAACACTCAGCAAGAAAATCCAGTGCAAAATGACAGCTTCAAGGGTTCCTCTGGGTGAGCTCCTCCAATTGCTGGCTGAGCTGTCAATTCCCCAAGCCGTGCTTCAGGCAAACACAAGGTAGTGTTTTCAGACTTAAAAAGACTTGGGAGTCTTTAACAGGGGCCTGAAACTGCACCTGGCCCAGGCTTTAGGGGACTGGAAGGGAAACCACAACAGTGGTTTCAGGGAGGGCATTTGAGGAAGAGCACCAGGCACACAGCATTCCCTGACCCCCAAATGCCTGCTCAGCTGGGCCTGTGTGTAGAGTCCAGGTCAGGGTCTGCTGCCTTTGCCTTAACAACTGCTCTGGAGAGTAGGAGGCTTATGCTAGAAAAGGAGAAGGGAAGCATGTGCTTGTAGAAGTACTGAAGGTTTGAAATAGGTCCCACCAGCCAGACAGCCTACATGGCCAGGAACAAACCACACCACTCTGCACCTATGCAGAGCCCTCTTCCAAGTGTCAGGTTGGTCCTCGCAGCTTTCTCCAGCCCGATTCATCCACAACCACCTGAGCAGTTGTCCCAGGGAGGGGGAAGGGGAGTTTGTGAGGAGTGCAGTGGTGAGGAGGAGGAGGAATGTCTTCAGCTGTCACTGAAGTGATTAGGGAGGAACAGCCTTAGGCAACCTTACCAAAGCAGCCGGACAGACAGGATAGGATTCACCCAGCCAGGGAAGGAGGACAT